>NC_067474.1:28172087-28772087 GCF_947179515.1 Apodemus sylvaticus
GAAATAGAAACAATAAAGAAATCATAAAGGGGGACAACCCTGGAGATAGAAAACCTAGGAAAGAGATCAGGAATCATAGATACAAGCATCACCAAGAGAATACAAGAGACAGAAGACAGAATCTCAGATGCAGAAGATACCATAGAAAACATTGACACAACAGTCAAAGAAAAGAAAAATACAAAAAGCTCCTAACCCCAAATATCCAGGAAATTCAGGACACAATGAGAAGACCAAACCTGAGGATAATAGTTATAGAAGAGAGTGAAGATTCCCAACTTCAAGGGCCAGTAAATATCCTCAACAAAAGTATAGTGTTGCAGGAAATACAAAAAAGTGTGACAGCCCTTTCCTGCACCACTGCTAGCACCAGGGGGGCCACAGGGCTCCAGCTGGGTGATCTCAACTCCTTGTCTCTCTGCTCAGCAACTCTCCCACAGGGGGCTGAGCCCTGAGTTCCCTTGTGGTTCACTGCCTCCAGCTTCTCTCTCCAGCTAGTCCCCAAAACATCTCACCTAGCTCACCTGTCCCAGGAGCCACCAGTTCACTCTCTGCCATAAACTCCTGTAAACCATAGTCCCACATTCCAGTAACCAAGTAAATCAAAACCCTTGAACCTTATAATTAATCAATCAGATTTGCACATCAATAAAATCACCAATATAATAAATTTGGAGTCAATTTATAATGATAAAAGCTTTATCCCAATTATTCTAAACCTATGATATCATAACTACCTGTGGCTGCTTATCCATTCTCCTTCTCCTCTCTCCCCTCAGACTCTCTCTCTCTCTCTCTCTCTTTCTCTCTCTCTCTCTGCAACTCTTATCTCCACCTCAATTTTTCATGTCCAAACATAGGCCTCCTCCGCATTAATGTAATTGTACAGGAAAAATCCGGTGACATTATAGAAGAAAACTTCCCTAACCTAAAAAAGTGATTCCCATAAACATACAAGAAGCCTACAGAACTCCAAATAGATTGGACCAGAACACAAATTCCTCCCATCACATAATAGCCAAAACACCAAATGCACAAAAAAAGAAAGAATATTAAAAGCAGCAAGGGAAAAATGGCAAGTAACATGTAAAGGTCAACTTATCAGAATTACACCAGACTTCTCACCAGAGACTATGAAAGCAAGAAGATCCTGGGCAGATGTCATACAGACCCTAAGAGAACACAAATGCCAGCCCAGGCTACTATACCCAGCAAACCTCTCAATCACAATAGATGGATAAACCAAGACATTCCACAATAAAACCAAATTTACACAATATCTTTCTACAAATCTACAAAGGATAATAGATGAAAATGCCAACACAAGGAAGGAAACTACACCCTAGGAAAAGCAAGAAAGTAATGTTCTTTCAACAAACCCAAAAGAAGATAACCACACAAACAAAAATAACATTGAAAATAATAGGAAGCAACAATCACTACTCCTTAATATCTCTTAACATCAATGGATTCAATTCCCCAACAAAAAGACATAGACTAACAGACTCAATACATAAACAGAGTTCAGCAGTTTGCTCCATACAGGAAATACACCTCAGTGTCAAAGACAGACACTACCTCAGAGTAAAAAAACTGGAAAATAATTTTCCAAGCAAATGGTCCCAGAAAGATTTCAACACACCATTCTCACCAATAGATGAATATCAATGCAAAAACACTCAATAAGATTCTCACAAACAAAATCTAAGAACACATCAAAAAGATTATTCACCACAATCAAGTAGGCTTCAACCCAGGGATGCAGGGATGGTTAAATATATGGAAATCCATCAATGTAATCCACTACATAAACAAACTCAAAGAAAAAAAAAACACATGATCATTTATTAGATGCTGAAAAAGCATTGGACAAAATGTACATCTCTTCATGTTAAAAGTCTTGGAAAAATTAGGAATCCAAGGACCATGCCTAAATATAATAAAAGCAATATACAGTCAACCAGTAGCCAACATCAAACTAAATGGAAAAAAACTTGAAACAATCCCACTAAAATCAGGGACTAGACAAGGCTGCCCACTTTCTCCATATCTATTCAATATAGTACTTGAAGTTCTAGTTAGGACAATTAGACAAGAAAATGAGGTCAATGGGATACAAATTGGAAAGAAAGAAGTCAAAATATCACTATTTGCAGATGATATGATAGTATACTTAAGAGACGCCAAAATTTCCACCAGACAACTCCTAAATCAGATAAACAACTTCAGCAAAGTGGGTGGATATAAAATTAACTCAAACAAATCAGTAACCTTCCTCTGCTCAAAGGATAAATGGGCTGACAAAGAAATTAGGGAAATGATACCCTTCACAATAGTCACAAATAATATTACATACTTAGGTGTGACTATCCAAACAAGTGAAAGATCTGTATGATAAGAGCTTCAAGTCCCTGAAGAAAGAAATCAAAGAAGATCTCAGAAGATGGAAAGATCTACCATGCTCATGGACTGGTAGGATTAATATAGTAAACATGGCCATCTTGCCGAAAGCAATCTACAGATTCACAGCTATCACCATCAAAATTCCAACTCAATTCTTCATAGAATTAGAAAGAGCGATTCTCAAATTCATTTGCAATAACAAAAAAACCCAGGAGAGGGAAAACTATTCTCAACAATAAAAGAACTTCTGGAGGAATCACCATCCCTGACCTCAAGATGTACTACAGAGCAATAGTGATGAAAACTGGATGTTATTGGTACAGTGACAGGCAGGAAGATCAATGGAATAAAATTGAAGACCCAGAAATTAACCCACACACCTATGTTCATTTGATATAGAACAAAGAAGCTAAAACCATCTACTGGAAAAAAAGGACATCATTTTCAACAAATGGTGCTGGTACAACTGGCAGTCAACATGTAGAAGAATGCAAATTCATCCATTCTTATCTCCCTGTACAAAGCTCAAGTCCAGGTGGATCAAGGACCTCCACAAATGGGATTTCATAAAATTGCAAAATTTCTGTAAGACAAAGGACACTGTCAGTAGAACAAAACAGCAAACAACAGATTGGGAAAAGATCTTTACCAATCCTACATCCCATTGAGGGCTAATATCTAATATATACAAAAAACTCATGAAGTTAGACTCCAGAGAACCAAATAACCCTATTTTTTAAAAAAAAGGAGAACAGATCTAAACAAAGAATTCTCAACTGAGGAAACTCGAATGGCTGAGAAGCACCTAAAGTAATGTTCAACATCCTTAGTCACCAAGGAAATACTAATCAAAACAATCCTGAGATTCCACCTCATAGCACTTAGAATGGCTAAAATCAAAACCTCAGGTGACAGTAGATTCTGGCAGGGATGTGGAAAAAGAGGGCTACTCCCCCATTGCTGATGGAATTGCAAGCTGGAACAACCACTCTAGAAATCAGTTTGGCAGTACATCAGAAAAGTGAACACAGTACTACCTGAGGACCCAGCTATACCACTCCTGGGCATACACCCAAAAGATGCTCCAACATTTAACAAGGACACATGCCCCACTATGTTCATAGCAGTCTTATTTATAATAGCCATAAGCTGGAAAGAATCCCGATGTCCTTCAACAGAGGAATGGATACAGAAAATGCAGTACAATTACACAATGGAGTACTACTCAGCTGTTAAAAACAATGAATTCATGAAATTCACAGGCAAATGGAATACAAATTGGAACTTGCAAATATCATCCTGAGTGAAGTAACTCAGTCACAAAAGAATACACATGGTATTCACTCATTGATAAGAAGATATTAGTCCAAAAGTTTGGAATACCCAAGAAGAAGGAAGACCAAAGTTTGGATGTGCCAGTGCTTCTTAGAAGGGGGAAGAAAATACTCACAGGAAGAAATACAGAGACAAAATGTGGAGCAGAGACTGAAGGAAAGACCATCCAGAAAATGCCCTATCTGCGGATCCATTTCATATACAGTCACCAAACCTGGACGCTATTTTAGATGCTGAGAAGTGCTTGCCAATAGAAGCCTGATGTGGCTCTCTCCTGAGAGAATTTGCCAGAGCCTGACAAATACAGAGTTGGATGCTCACTGCCAACCATTGGACTGAGCACAGGGTCCCGGATTGAGGAGTTGGGGAAAGGACTGAAGGAGCTGAAGGGATTTGAAGCCCCATAGAAGGAACAACAATGTGAATCAACCAGTACCCCCAGAGCTCCCAGGGACTGGACCACCAACCAAAGAGTACACATGGAGGAACCCATGGCTCTGGCCGCATATGTGGACATCAGTGGGAGGAGCGGGCCTGAAGGTGTTGGAAGACCCAGTGTAGGGGAATGCCAGGGCAGAAAGACAGAAGTGGATGGGTGGGTAGGAGAGCTCCCTCATAGAGGCAGGGGGAGGAGGGATGGGATTGGGTTTCTGAAGGGGAGACCTGGAATGGGGAAAACAATTGAAATGTAAATAAAGAAAATTTCCCAAAAAAAGTTTTTGTTTTGTTTTTTTTTTAAAAAAGAGCTCTTTCAGAAGACCATAATATGATTCCCAATACTCATAATTGGTGATTCATAGCCACTGTCTGTAACTCTATCTGGGGAGGGAGGTTGGGATTAAATGTCCTCTTCTGACCTTTGATAACACCCACATATGTATTGCACAGATATACATAAATAAAATAACATAAATGAAGTAATTCATAGAATACAAAGAAGTTAAAGAAGTTAAACCCTTTGCAGCCAACAATGAATGTCCACCTCAGTCTGGAAGCCAAGAATTTTCACTGCACTCAATCTGCATGAATATGATAGTTTCCCAGCCACAACTTGGGAATGTTAAAAAATATATATCCACAGTCAGTATATAACACAAGACTTGTAATCCAGGCCCTAAGGACCAGAGATGTCACATGTCTCTTCATGTTGACTCGTGATGCAAGTACCTTTCCTAACCATTGCTACATTCAGTTTTCTGTGTACTTTCCATATGTCATTCATGTGGGTGAATGACAGGCAACATGTAAAGATGTGCACATGACATTCTTCTGCCTTGGAGATTCTCTGAAACTTGGACTGCATTCATTGTGGAACAATCTCTGACTTTGTTTTTGGATTCTGAGATGGAGCTCATATGCATATTTTATTAAATTTTGAATCTGCTGGACATTTAATGCATTTAAATTCATTATCCCATTACCCAAAGAATTCATTTAGAAGGCAAATAAAGAATATACTGGAACAAGCAAAATCCATAAAATGAAACTTGAAGGCACACATTCCCACATCTGGCAGTGATTAATTTGTGAATATCATTTTCTCTCTACTTGTGATAGTTTATATCAGCCTCAACCCCAAACAGAATATAGCTGTAAGAGTGGGCCTTTCTATCGCCTCCTCTTGCATTTACAATACCAGAAATTGCACTTAAACTAGACTTTTTCTTAAAAAAGCAAATCATGGTGGAATTCTAGTTTTCTGTCTATTTTGCTCATTGTTGAAGGGTTCTAAAAGTCGAGCAGATGCTCTTCTCGGGTATCATTTTTCAAAATATGAGCCAAGTGCCAGGTTTCTAAACCATGAAAAGCTTCCTATACTTATATAGAATGTTCTCCTTTTTGCTGGTAAATCAATAGAAAACAAATTACAATTTTCAAATACTGAATATTTTGAAGTAGATTCACTTAGTGGTAACCAAGCCTTCTTTCTTAAAAGCACACAACACAACAAAAAACATAAACCAGTCAACAAAACCCCACAGTGGGAAATAACCACAAAGATTCAGTCAGTAACTGCCTCTGTAATCCATGAAAATGTCTGTAATAACTAAGGAAAAGCTACCCAATTAAAGTTAATCTCCTTTAAATAGATAACTCATTTTTCCAACCATCCCCAGGACATAACACCTTGCTTCCAAGCAGTTGGTATATTATACATCCAATCCTGACAATTTGACTTTCTTCCATATCAGATTCACCAGATGTTTATACTGCTCTGTTGAGTGGCAGAAGTTCGTTTTTGTTTAGTTCATTGATTGGTTCATTTTATAATACAGGGGATTCGATCTAGACCTTCTGCCAGTAAACATCTATTACTGTTTACTTATTTTGAGCAAGAATTCAAGAAGTTGCCACAGATGATCTTGAACTCAGACAGGCAATTCTCCTACCAGAATGTTTTAAGTAGACCACTCAGGATCAACTATCATATTTTTATGTAAAGTGTTTTAGATAGATAGATAGATAGATAGATAGGTAGATGCAAATGAAACTTTTGCATGTTAATTAGCATATGTTAATTATACACAATACTGTGCTTCCTTGTGAGATTTGCAGACATTGTGACATATTTTGAATGTATATATCCATCACCTATCACATTCTCCAGACCTCTCACTTCTGCTGAGCCCTTTTCCCTTTCCGACTATTTGTACATCTACTTTCATTTCTTTTTAACTTTTTTCTTTGTTTTGATGAACCAATGAGTTCCATTAAGATTGCTTACGGGAGTGTTGATAAGTAAGTACGTTGTTTGTAGGAGTGTGGATAACTTGCCAGTGCATCTAATAGCTCTGTGTTTTTCAGGTACAAGAAAGGAAAGTTATGGGTGGGTGGCCCCATCCCTCAACCAGGGCCATCCTGCCTAACCTCTGGATATGGTCTCTATAGGTTCTCCCTCCTCTTTGAGGGATATTTCAGCCAATGTCATCCCCTTGGGGTCCTGGGGGACTCTTGCTTTCCTGGCATCTGGGACTTTGTGGTTGCTACCCGCAGTCCCCCATCCCCCATTGCTACATACCTCTGTTCATTCCCTGACCCTTTGTATATCAACCCTATCTCCTCCCGTACATGATTCTGCCTCTCTTTTTCCCCTCTCCTTCTTCTCTTCCTCCCAAGTCCCTTTCACCCTCTACTTCCCTTGATTATTTTGCTCCCCCTTCTAAAATAGGACTGAAGCCTCTTTGGTCCTTATTCCTCTTGAGCTTCATATGGTCCTTGAGTTGTATCCTGAGTATTCCACACTCTGCCTGACATTCACTTTTCAGTGAGTACATACCATGTGTGTTCTTTTGTGACTGAGTTACCTCACTCAGGATGATATTTTCCAGAATTTCTCCTGTCTAAAGAAAATACAGGGACAAAGAATGGAGCAGAAACTGAAGGAAAGGCCATCCAGAGACTGCCCCACCTGGGGATCCATCCTACATGCAAACCCAGACACTATTGTGGATGCCAAGAGGTACTTTCTGAGAGAAGCTTGATACAGCTGTCTCCTGAGAGGCCCCACCAGACCAATACAGATGTGGGTGTTCACAGTTAACCCTCAGACTGAGCACAGCGACCCCAATGGAGGAGTTAGCGGAAGGACTAAAGGAGCTGGAGGGGCCTTATCTGGCATCAGTGGGAGGGGAAGCCCTTGGTCCTATAAAGAGGAATATAGTCCCCAGTGTAGAGGAATGCTAGGGTAGGTAGTAAGGCAGCAATGGGTGCGTAGGTGGAGGGGCACCCTCATAGAAGCAGGGTAAGGGAGGATGGTATAGGGGGTTTGCAGAGGGAAAACCAGGAGAGGGAATAGCATTTGAAATGTAAATAAATAAAATATCCAGGTTTTTTTTTTAAAAAAAACCTGGAAAGTTATTATTGTGTAGAAAATGTGTAATTCTTTACTATATACTAATTTTGTTTCTCTAAAATTCATACATTAATACTGAGCTCTGAGGGAAGCTCCAGAGGAAGTGTTACAGCTCTGACAGGAAAGGTTCAACCATGAATGTGTTGCAGTTCTAAGGGGAAAGGTCAGTCAGGAGCCAAGAAACCCCACAAAGTCACAGTGAACAGCAAACATTACAGTAGAGATTTGTTGAGAGAGACACAAGAAGATGCCCCTGCTTGGGCCATAAGCAACAAGGAACTGATTAGGAAACAGGCTTTACCTATGGTTTCTTAGGAGCAGAGTTTTCAAAATAGGGATTGGTGAGATTTCAGGTACTCAGGTTGGAGTGAGCCCAAGTTAATAGGTTTCCACCACCCTAATGAGCCAATTCAATATGAATCAAGATAAAGACAAGTTTATTGGGAGGCAGCTCTTGGGTAGGTTCAGTGATCTCAGGGGTGGAGGTCAATGAAGTTGAGTCCCTGGGGTGTTTGTAGAGCTTAAGTGAGGAGCTAAGTGAGTAGTGTCAGCTAGGAGCTTCAACCTATGGTCAAAAACTGAACCCCTGGTCAGGGTTGCCGGAAATGCAAAGACATGCTTGCCTGGGGTCAAGGGAAGAAGTACAGACAGGTTTCCCAGATTGTCAAGCATGGGTCCCAGCATGCATGGGTCCCAGCCTGACACAAGGATTAGTGGTTTTTGAACTCAGGGACTGGTAGGTTTTTAAGCTCCAGGATTGGTGGATTTTCAAGCTCAGGAATTGGTAGATTTTCAAACCTGAAAATGACCTTGGATCTCTTACCCTATAGAAATCCAGCCATTCAGTCTGGCAATAGGACTAACAAGAATGTACCAATTCATGGGTCTGAGTCTCGGATCTCAGAATATTAGTGAACTTAAAAGAAAACAGTAGTATATATATAAAAAGAGCTTCTACGATAAAGACTGCAAACCAAGAGGAATACACTTACCAGACCAAATTGGTCTGCACCTTAACTGTATTTCTAATCTCTAAAACAGAAACGTGTTTCTGTTTCAGCCACAAGTGTTTAGTATTTGGTTACAGATGCTCAAACTGATGGATTTTGGTGCTAAACTGAGATATTCTGCTGTAACCTAAAAGATATGGAAGGAGGTTTTGGAACTGAAAAATTGGTAGAGGCCAGAGTTTCGAGATGGATGCTAGGAGACCAGACTGCTGTTTTTAGAAGATGTACTTTAAAAGCAATTACAGTCATGGCTACAAAGCAAAAGACGCATTATAGACAAAGCCTCAATTCTGAAGAATAAATAAATAATCATTTACAGAGAGCTTGTAGGAATGTAGCCATGAAACCAGAAGAGGCAACCCTTGTTACACATTGTCGGAGAATTTGGCTGAATTAGGCACTACCATTTTCTGTAAGGTAACAACGGAACAGGGCAAATTTTAAATATTTAGATATTGGTGGTATTTTGTTTTTCTTGTCTTTATTTATATGTGTGTGTATGTGGTGTGCATGCACATGTGCATGTGTGGACATACGTGGGGGAAGGGAGTGCATGCCCAAAGGTAATGTGGACAATCTTCCCTAACCACTTGCTTGCATTATCTGAGGTCGGGTCTCTCAGTTAAACCCAGCGCTGACAGACAGAGCTGTTGTCATCAGTCAGTGTGCTTCTGGGATTCCTGCCTCTGCCTGCCCGGCTGGAACTGCAAGCTGCTTGCCATGCCCCTCCACATTTATACGCACAGACTGAGAATTCTCCAATGTCACCCCCTGGCCTAAGCTATTTCTAGGCAAAGCCTTTGAAGGAGTGGCTTGTACCTTCTGGTTACTAATAGAGTAAACTATAAAAGGCAAGAAGTGTGTGTGTGTGTGTGTGTGTGTGTGTGTGTGTTTGAAAACTGGGAGAATCCTCAGCTTATCTACTAGCATAAAATAAGAAGCCCCTTCCTTGAAAATTGTAGCAAAGATGAGGGAGAACACTTAACAAGAAGGTATTTGTAGCTGTGACCTATTGTTAGGGGTAGATTCTTCCAAACACAGCCCAGGTAAAGCCCTGCAGTTTTCATACTGGGAAGCAGATAAAAGCAATAGAAGAGTATGGTTGATATTAGTGCTGTCCCAGAAACTGAAAAAGGAAACAGGAAACAAAACAAACAAAAGCTTGCTGGGTGGAAATCCCCATCTGTTTAATAACCAAGGACGAAAACTTTCCTGGGAGTTTCGTTTCCCTACCCTGGCAGAGATGAGACCTTTGGACCTGATTGTTAACTTCTGGCAAGTTTTGGTGGCTGCGTTCCTGCTCCCTCCTACACGCATCTTTTATAGTACATCTCTAGTTCCTGCTATCTTTCCCCTCATTTACATACCCATATTTAGCCAACCAGGGTGTCCCAAATACTTGAAGATCCTACCCTGGCTTGGGAGCTTGGCTCATGAAGACCCCAGGACTTTGCTGGCATAAAGAGGACTCCTCCCTGCCTCCTGCCTCCTGCCTCCTGCCTCCTGCCTCCTGCCTCCTGCCTCCTGCCTCCTGCCTCCTGCCTCCTGCCTCCTGCCTCCTGCCTCCTGCCTCCTGCCTCCTGCCTCCTGCCTCCTGCCTCCTGCCTCCTGCCTCCTGCCTCCTGCCTCCTGCCTCCTGCCTCCTGCCTCCTGCCTCCTGCCTCCTGCCTCCTGCCTCAAAAAAAAAAAAAAAAAAAAAAAAACCTTAGTACAAGGAGATAAGACTGGATCGATTCGCATTCTTCTGCATGCTGACCTCCAATTGAACCAGCACCATTTGTTGAAAAGACTATCTTTTTTCCACTGGATGCTTTCAGCTCCTTTGTCGAAGATCAAGTGACCATAGGTGTGTTGGTTCATTTCTGGGTCTTCAATCCTATTCCATTGATTCGCTTGCCTGACATTGTACCAATACCATGCAGTTTTTATCACTATTGCTCTGTAGTAAAGTTTAAAGTCTGGGATACTGAATCCCCCTGAAGTTCTTTTACTGTTGAGAATAGTTTTAGCTATCCTGGGTTTTTTGTTATTCCAGATGAATTTGAGAATTGCTCTTTCTAGTTCTATGAAGAACTGGCTTGGGATTTTTATGGGGATAGCATTGAATCTGTATATTGCCTTTGGCAAGATGGCCGTTTTAACTATTTTAATCCTGCCAATCCATGAGCATGGAAGATTTTTCCATTTTCTGAGATCTTCTTTGATTTCCTTCTTCAGAGATCAAGAACTTCTGAAGTTCTTGTCATATAGGTCTTTCACTTGTTTGGTTAGAGTCACACCAAGATACTTTATGCTGTTTGTAGCTATTGTGAAGGGAGTCATTACCCTAATTTCTTTCTCAGTCTGCTTGTCCTTTGAGTATATAAAGGCTACTGATTTACTTGCGTTGATTTTGTAGCCAGCCACTTTGCTGAAGTTGTTTATCAGCTGTAGGAGTTCTCTAGTAGAGTTTTTAGGGTCACTTAAGTACACTATCATATCATCTGCAAATAGTGATAGTTTGACTTCTTCCTTTCCAATTTGTATCTCTTTGACTTCCTTATGTTGTCTAATTGCTCTAGCTAGGACTTCAAGAACTATATTGAAAAGATATGGAGAGAGGGGGCAGCCTTGTCTAATCCCTGATTTTAGTGGGATTGCTTCAAGTTTCTCTCCATTTAGTTTGATGTTGGCTACTGGTTTGCTGTATATTGCTTTTACTATGTTTAGATATGGGCCTTGAATTCCTGTCCTTTCCAAGACTTTTAGCATGAAAGGATGCTGAATTTTGTCAAATGCTTTTTCAGCATCTAATGAAATGATCATGTGGTTTTTTTCTTTGAGTTTGTTTATGTAGTGGATAGCATTTATGGATTTCCTTATATTGAACCATCTCTGCAGTCTGGGGATGAAGCCTACTTGATCATGGTGGATGATCGTTTTGATGTGTTCTTGGATTCGGTGGGCAAGAATTTTATTTAGTATTTTTGCATCGATATTCATAAGGGAAATTGGCCTGAAATTCTCTTTCTTAGTTGGATCTTTGTGTGGTTTTGGTATCAGCGTAATAGTGGCTTCGAAGGAGTTGGGTAGTCTTCCTTCTGTTTCTATTTGATGGAAAAGTTTGAAGAGTATTGGTGTTAAGTCTTCTTTGAAGGTCTGATAGAATTCTGCACTGAAACCATCTGGTCCTGTGCTTTTTTTGGTTGGAAGGCTATCTATGACCCCTTCTATTTCTTTAGGGGTTATGGGTCTGTTTAGATGGTCTATTTGATCCTGGTTTAATTTTGGTAATTGGTATCTGTCTAAGAAAATGTCCATTTACTCCAGATTCTCCAGTTGTGTTGAGTACAGGTTTTTGTAGTAGGATCTGATGATTTTTTGAATTTCCTCTGTTTCTGTTGTAATATCTTCGTTTTCATTTCTAATTTTGTTAATTTGGATACTTTCTCTGTGCCCTTCCGTTAGTCTGGCTAAGGGTTTATCTATCTTGTTGATTTTTTCAAAGAACAAGCTTTTGGTTTTGTTGATTCTTTGTATGGTTCTCTTGGTTTCTACTTGATTGATTTCAGCCCTGAGTTTGATGATTTCCTGTCTTCTTCTCCTCCTGGGTGAATTAGCTTCTTTTTGTTCCAGGGCTTCAGTTGTTCTGTTAATCTTTTAGTGTATGCTCTCTCGAATTTCCTTTTGGAGGCACTCAAAGCTATGAGTTTTCCTCTTAGCAGTGCTTTCATTGTGTCTCATAGATTTGTGTATGTTGTGCCTTCATTTTCATTAAATTCTAAGAAATCTTCAATTTCTTTCTTTATTTCTTCCTTGACCAAGGTATCATTGAGTAGAGTATTGTTCAGTTTCGATGTGTATGTGGACTTTCTGTTGTTTTTATTGTTATTAAAGACCACTTTTACTCCATAGTGATCAGATAGGAGGCATGGGATTATTCAACTCCAAATGGATCAAGGACCTCCACATAAAACCCGACACACTGAAACTAATAGAAAAAAAACTGGGGAAGACCCTTGAGGATATGGGCACAGGGGGAAAGTTCCTGAATAGAACACCAATAGCTTACACTCTAAGATCAAGAATTGACAAATGGGACCTCACAAAACTACAAAGTTTCTGTAAGGCAAAGGACACTGTCAAAAGGACAAAACGTCAACCAACAGATTGGGAAAGGATCTTCACCAACCCTAAATCTGACAGAGGGCTACTATCTAATATATACAAAGAACTCAAGAAGGTAGAACCCAGAGAACCAAATAACCCCATTAAAAAGTGGGGTATGGAGCTAAACAAAGAATTTTCACATGAAGAACTTCGGAGGGCTGAGAAACACTTTAAGAAATGTTCAGCACCATTAATCATTAGGGAAATGCAAATCAAAACAGCCCTGAGATTTCACCTCACACCAGTCAGAATGGCTAAGGTCAAAAACTCAGGAGACAGCAGGTGCTGGCGAGGATGTGGAGAAAGAGGAACACTCCTCCACTGCTGGTGGGATTGCAAGATGATGCAACCACTTTGGAAATCAGTCTGGCGGTTCCTCAGAAAACTGGGCATGACACTTCCTGAGGACCCTGTTATACCTCTCCTGGGCATATACCCAGAGGATTCTTCAGCATGCAATAAGGACACATGCTCCACTATGTTCATAGCAGCCCTATGTGTAGTAGCCAGAAGCTGGAAAGAACCTAGGTGTCCTTTAATGGAGGAATGGATACAAAAAATGTGGTATATTTACACAATGGAGTACTATTCAGCCATTAGAAACAATAGTACTCATGAAATTCTTAGGCAAATCGATGCAGCTGGAGAACCTCATACTAAGTGAGATAACCCAGTCTCAAAAGATCAATCATAGTATACACTCACTGATAAGTGGATATTAGCATAGAAACTTTGAGTACCCAAGACATAATCCACATATTAAATGGTGTCCAAAAAGAATGGAGGAGTGGCCCCTGGTTCTGGAAAGACTCAGTGCAAGATTATAGGGGAATTCCAGAACAGGGAAGCGGGAAGGTGTAGATGGAGGAACAGGGGGAGGGAAGAGGGCTTATGGGACTTGCAGGGAGTGGGGACCCAGAAAAGGGGAAATCATTTGAAATGTAAATAAAAATATATCAATAAAAAAACATTTCTGGGATTTCTCAAGGTGCATCCAACTGAAAAGTGATTCTCCAGCTCTGCCTTTAAACATTATTTGGGAATGTACTATATCTTCACCAAGGCTCAGCTATCTGACAGCTGTCATGGGGTGACTGTTCTTTTCTCACTCTGATCTCTCAAGCTCTGGCTTCAGCAAAAGTTAAGCCATGTTTGAAATAAAACGATTAAGAGAAGAAAGAAAAGTAGAGAAAATCTCCAGAGTAACTATAAATTCAAGGAACAGCAGAATCCAAAATGACTAACACTGGCGTGCCTGGTGGACCAGAATTATTAAAAATTTTAAGAGAAACAAAAATCCTTGATGAAGAAGGGAAGCCATGCTGCAAAAGGTAATTTGTCACCATAGTTGCTTCTAGCCTCTAAGACCCACCACTTCTGAGACCTGAAGCTATAGTTTTCCTGCCAACAGAGTAGAAACTCACTGTGTCCTCTGGGAGCACATTTAGTCCAAGTAGTCCTAAGCCTTCTCAGTGCTTTTGAGCTGTAACTCAAGGCTATTGACTCCCACAAGGGTCAAACCTGTTTCTTTTAAGGCCAAAATGTCAATCGGTTTTAAGGTGTTGTATTCTGCTTAAAAGACAGTGGGGTGTACAAACTTTGTGGGACCCACTGTCTGCCTAGTCCACTCTTTAAGGAAGTGGGACAAGAACAAGACGGAGACGGAAAAATGGTTGCCATGGACTGTCCCATTATGAATCTCATCAGCCACATCAGCCGGGCTAGAAATGGAGTCACATTGCCAGTGTGAACCAAAAGAAATAGAGATGGCTCTGTGGGAGCTGCAGGAGACTTCTCAGGTTTTGACGGCTTGCAGAGCTACAGGCTTTGGGAGCAATTCTGTGGGGATTTAGCAGGAAAACTTCCACTCCAGAGAGTCCAGAAGGTGGAGACTCAACAGACTAAAGAGGATAATTTTCAAGATTTAAGATTCAATGGATCTTAGTAGGTACATGGTTAAGTAGATAAAGGTCTTTGTTGCTAAGCCTGAAACCCAAATTCAATTCCTGGAATCCACAGGAGAGAACCAATTCCCAAAAGTCTCTAGGGCCCTCTCTTTGTGTATCTCTGTCTCTCTGTCTCTCTCTCTGTCTCTCTCTTTGTCTCTCTCTCTGTTTGTCTCTCTCTTTCTCTCTCTCTCTCTCCCTCTCTCTTCTCTTTAACTTTATTTTTCTCTCGCCTTCCCTCCCTCTCTCCCTTCACTCCTCGCTACCTTCCCCCCCCCCACACACACACACATGCACACACGCATAAATAAATGAACGAATACCTGAAAACAATGTAACGAATCTGAATCTAGGGAACCTGGCACCGCAGTATTTCCTTAGTTGTTGCGTACATTCTCTCATTCTTTCATTCATGTTCTTTGGGTGAGAGCATCATTCCTCTGCTGTCCTTTTTCTACATTTGGGGGAGTATGTAGCTGCTTTCTGCACAGGTTCATGGCTGGAAAGAAATTCTGTCTAGAAATAAATCACATCTCTAATTCTCAGTCATGTGTGATTATGATAATATTTAACGTGACTTGAAATGTATTTTGAAATCTAAGGGGAACATGAATCCAGAAGATGACACCAGAGTAAGGCGGGGGGGGGGGGGGGGGGGGCATCTATGGATTGAATCCAACGTGGGAATAATGTCTATGAGGATTTAATTAAAGTGAAAAATAATAATAATAACATCCTATTTATTCCTTGAAGTTCCCAGTCAGAAGGCAAGCCTGGGTGGAGGCGGAGGATTGCTTTTCTGTTTTATTTTCTCCTGTGCCAATGAGTCGTTTATTTTCTTGGTTTTGAACAATCGCCATTAAAGTTGAATTCGGCCTCAGAAGCCAGGAAAGACAATTAAAAGCACATAGCAAAGAATACAAGCAAAAAATAGAAATACAGACATAAATAAAAATAAGAACAAAAAGAGTGTAAGTCTGGCAAAAGAGTGTTGTGCAACTGAAATATTAGCAAAAGAAAGAAAGAAAAATAACAACAGAAAACACACCCCTTTCAGTAGTGCATAAATCAAGGCATGGAGTTTAAAGGCCTAGGCCAAAATTTTATAAGGACAAATTGCTAGGGGTAATGAACACATACTGTACAGTGGTCAGAACAAGGAAACAGTATGTATTATTTTCTTTGCAGGCAAATAAATACTTGGAAATAATGGACACAACCCCACTTAAGAATTGTAGTTCTCATATTTCAATTTATTTCCATGTAAATTGGTTGTTACATGCTGAGTTAGTACAAATAATTACAAAACACAATAATTAAGTGCATTGAAAAATATAAAAATAAGTGCAGCATATTAGACTACATGACTCCAAACTACAAATCTTTGGGTTCTGAAAGCGCCATAAGCACCACTTAACTCCCTGTTTAAAATCTGGCAATAAACTGACTGCCGGAAAGCATATGTGATACTGAGTCAGATCATCTACCCAGAGAGTGCAGAACTGGCATCTCAGAGGGGTAAATATGTTCAGAAACATACCAACATATTTCAACAGTCGTTGAATGCCAAGCATTATTCGCATGGGGTATTAACACATTAACGTTTTCATTAAAAAAAGAAACATCTCTGTCCTCGTTACCTTGCATGGTTATAGAATGGAGATCTGTCAAATCAATTATTGCAAAGTAGTTTAAGCTAAACTTTATAACACCAAAATTATATAATTGAGGGCAAAGAAACTTTAAAATGAAAGACAAATGGCAAAACTTTAAGGGCACTTGATTTGCATAAATGTGATGTGTAATATTAACAGTTTTTCCTAGTTACATATTTCATATTAACAGTTTTTCCTAGTTACATATTTCATATCTGTCATATTAGGTTCTTAACACTTGTATAGGTGAGTTTTTATGTTATTTTACTATAACAAGTAAATAGAAGGAGTTTATCATATAAAAATAGCATGGCCTGATAAAAATAGGTCAGTGTGCTGACAGAAAGCATTGCGACACTAGAACCGTGTTGTAGCTTCTGTGTTCTCTGTTTCTGCTTTGTAATAAACACTTGTATGCCTAAAACTTATGTGCAGTTCTTGGAGTCTCAGAACTTAATTCAAGAGACTTTCTTTGGGTAAACAGTCATTGTGGTCTTGGCATAAACTATAGAGCAGTGGACTTTATACAGTGTGTGGTTTGGTCTTCCTTGTCTTTGACTGTAACAATGTTTGATACTGAAATTAATGGGGTTAACTTTCCATGCATTAAACTTACACTCTAAATACCTAAATACACTCAGATGAAATTTCTCAGACAATACTGTCGAAGCATTAACAACAAAACAGAACAAACCATCCAACAATAATGACTTTAATATCAGCCAGGGTCCATAGTCTACAAAAAATTAAAATTGCCTATACTGCATGAGTTTAATTAAAATAAAACTGTATAGCAAAATATCACTTTTTTAAAGATTTATTTATTTTATTAAAGTACATTGTAGCTGTCTTCAGACACACCAGAAGAGGGCATCAGAAATCTTTAAGGATGGTTGTGAACCACCATGTGGTTGCTGGCATTAGAACTCAGGACCTTCAGAAAAGCAGTCAATACTCTTAATTTCTGAGCCATCTCTCCAGCCCAAAATATCACTTTATATGTACCATACTATATTACTCTTCTAGGCTTTGCATGACTCATGATTATACGATAGTGTCCAATGGGTTGGAGATGAAGAGTATGACCCCTGTGCACCATTAGCATGATGAGAGTGGATGATGCAGAATGTGACTCCTTTTTATAAGGAAGCTATTCCTAAGTCTCCCTCAACCGTTCCTTAGAAAACTATCTGATGAACAATACTGGTTACCTTACTTGGTGCTACCTCAAAAAGTGACAAAGATATTGAAGCTATTTGGGGGACCAAGACAGTTCTTTTGAATTTGTTTCAGTAAAAATGAAAATGACCATGAAAATTTGGAACACTGTTGTGTTCCAAAGACTGAGGTGTTAAAAAGATGGATCATGTGAATGTTTCCCTTGCATTCCCTAGGGAATATTCCAATCTGTCTCTTGGACAGAGTTAGAATTTGCTCTTACTGATGCCCGTAAGAACCACACTAGAAGGCCAATTTTTAATTTCTATTTTTAACTTTCTTTTCAAACTCCCTTTGCAGGACCTGTTTTTTTCTGACAGTGTTAATAAGTCTGTATAAGAGTTTAGATGCCATTAAGAATAAAGCATAATTTAATCTATGGCTTCATATATAAGACAATATATTAGAAAATTATGGAATTGCATACTTGTATATAGTTAAAAATAAAATATACAAGCATGAAAAGAGTTTAAACTTATATATGGCCATTAGTGTTGTAAAAATCCTAATATTTTAGCAAATTTACAGATAATCACATTCAAGCTTACCTCTAACAAAAGAAAATGGAAAACATGCCATGGAGATCTATCTGTCATCTGTCTGTCTTTCATCTACCTGTCTTCTGTCTTTCTGTCTGTCTGTTGTTCTATCTGCCATCTATCTTAGTATATATTGATAAAAGATTACATTTTACTGATTTATTATATCTCAAATAGAAAATTCAAAATTTCTACATGTTAGTCTTGTATCCAAAAGCACAAAAGCATTCCTCATACGATATTTTGTCATCGAAAAATCATATTTGTAAAAGAAAAATTACATGTCACATTCTCATATTCTCTGATTGCAATAAGTCTGAAAGCAGACTATCTTGTGTGTGGCAATGCAGAAGTCAGAGTTATCTGATTAAGCACACAATGGTTTCCAGTATCCACAACTCAACAGATTAACGTCAAGAACTTGGTTTTGCTAAAACACCCACATATGAACTCACAGTTGAAAACATGAATATTGTTGGAGTGATTGTGTTGATGGGTATTGACATTAATAACTTCTATATTGTCTTTTTTCTCAACTGCTTCATATCTGTAGATTTCATTTTTCACTGTATAACATAGTACTTTATCTTACTGATGTTTAAATAACTTTGGGATAAAAACTATGGAGAAATGGCACATTTGCTAACACTTTTTAATGTACTAGATGACATTAATATTTTTTACAAATGGCTTACAAATAATCCAAACCATTTCTGAAAAAAAAAGTGTTTCTCCATTTGTTAGCTTACAACAAAACAGAAATAAAACCATACAAACTCTCTTAACAGGAAATGAAAGCATGTTTACTGTTCAGTAAACTAAAGCTACATGCATTTTGATGCTTATATGAAATAACTAAATGAATCTGTTTAATAAGAAAAATTAGAAAAACTCAGGAGGTCAGCAAGTCTTGGCCACTGGCTATGCAGTTGCCAAGTCATATCATTCTTGCTGAATGATATACTGTATATACACCAAAATGTGTGCAAAATGCCAGGATCTGGCTTCTTTGGGGCAGGCACTAAAGATGAGACATGTACTTCGACACGTGAGCCTCAGACTTCACTGTGGTCACTGGCCTTGCTCAAATTCTAAAAGACAAGAAGAAATAAGCACATATTACTCACCTTCCTCATCATCTACCCTACAATGCAAGAACAGTAGTAACATAAGCCACACTTACTTGGAACAAAGCCCCACATCCCAAGCCCAATGGCTGACTGAAACTGGCCAAAGGCCTCTCTTGGCCTTTGTTTTCCTAGTTCTAAAAATTGGCTGAGAATACTTACCTCATAGGCAGTGGCAAATTTAATTAACATGACTAAGGCCTTTAGAATATTCTAGAATGCCGTAGGTACTCAATACATGTAGGTAAAAATAATGATAGTGTTACTGTTGTGACTGAAGATTGGAGCAGTCACCCACCGTGGGAAGCGCTAATGCTGCCCAGGAAAGGAGAAAGGCAAAATGTTTCAAAGTCACGGGGACACTGCTGGAAACCACGACTATGGGAATCATTACAAAACCATTAACAAAAGCCTAATATTGCACAGCAATTTGCATACTTATAGTCATGTGACCACCAGAAGCCATAAATGATGCTCCAAAAGATGGCAGTATAAATAAGCATGGTGACATGAGAATCTGAACACAGGATACATTTAAAATTGATTTTTAGTATTTCTGCATCGGAGAGCTTCAAGGTCAAATCCAGGACAGTGGATCTTAGATTAAAGCGAAGATGATCATCGAATTCTCTAAGCCATGACAACACTAGAAGATTCTAATTATTCAGCAATTGTTTGGAACTTGCCCACAAAATGGAATGGAATCATTCCTTTTAAAGTAAAAGCATCAGATGCAAAGGGAAGGGTTGTTCGCAGATTCTTTTAAAAGAGATCAACGAGGAGGCCTTATAAAACTTCCAACGATTATGTATTTCTAGTTTTTCTTACAAAGCGTCTGCTCCCTAACTTAACCAGCTCACCTTATTTGATTGAATGATACTTATTGCAGCAGGTACCGAGTCGAAAAAAATTGGCTTTTCAGTGTCTAGGTTTCCATAGTATGTCATTGCTTTTATCAAGGATGCTGCAAAGAAGAAGGCACAGGATATGTAAAGATACCTGGAGCTGCTGAGAGGGGGCTCATCCGATGGTAGCTGACAACGCAGTCTTACCTGTACAGTTGGCTAAGAACACATCCACACTCCTGCTCTTGCAATCAAGGTAAAGCTGGAAGAAGGAAGAGTGGACAAGTGGTGAGTGCTGGGTAGCAGACTGGAGGGAGGAAGCAGGCTTTGGGAAAAAGGAGAACTCTTGGGGAAACAAATGAGAAAACATTTCCCAAATCAAACCACCAGAGGGAGGCATTGTTACACAGTGAAGGACATGCCATGCATTCAGGACCGGATTCAAACTGAAGCATTTATTCTCCAGAGACTAAATTTAGTGGCTACTATTACCATTTCTGTAGAAAAATGAAACACAATCTTTGCTTCCTTGTAAAAATGAGAGAGGACGGCTGTCAACATCTTTTATGGGAAATCCAGGACCAGCCTGTGGAAGAGATGAAGGATGCTGGCCTGTTAACTTTCCTACTTTGCAACAATCTAGGAATACTTCATTGATGTTGTAAATCCCAGCTACTAAACCCCAAAATAACCGGAACCAATTCCCAGTTTTTAAGGTGTACCAAGTGGAAGAGTCAAACTCATGCACAGGAGCACTAGGGCCTTCTAGCCAACTTAACCAGAAACAATTTATGAAGCAGTGATTTAAATTCACCAAAAGGAGATTAAGATCATGAATTTTGGCTAAAAGTGCATGCAAAGCTTCATGTATAGTTGGGAGGAAACGGTTATATGATAGTGATGTGTCCTATATACAAGACATGGACAGCTGCATTTACAATACAATCTAGAATGTATTGTGAGCATGTGTGTTACAAGATACATGATTTCTCTCATCTTTCTCCATCAGTAGGTCCTTTTTGAAAAAATGGGAACTGTGGATTAATCAGAGTTGATTATAAATGAAAAACAACAAAAAAATAAACCATGGACTCTCCAAAGCATGGGCACTTTGACATTGAATAAGTAGTTCCCGCTTCTGTAAGTTAATGTGATTAATTCAAGGTGACCTCTCAGTGTTCGACTTTTTCTTAAACCCAATGGAGCTCAAACACATTGCTGTTACGGATGGTCTGTTGATGTTTACAAAGGCAATCTCCAGTTCACCGACCTGCCTAGACTCCCAACACCGGCAAAAGAATAAATACAAGTCATCTAGTTCTCTTCCCATCCACAACTTCAGGATCAATGCTCTTTGTGCTGAAGTTGCTAGGTACACAATCTAGAGGGTTCCTAAAAAGCAGGAAAACGGTCATGGCTAGTCAGGTCCTGCTGCTTGTGGCTCCAAACTTTTTCTCAGGGTACCTGGAACTAAGAAATAATAGTGCTTGCAAATATATTTGCACTTTTAAGAAATGGTTTTAAAACTCACTATACATATATGTATACTTATATATAACAACCAACAAAACAAAACTCTATTGTGGAGTTGTTCGTGTACATGCAGGTTCGAGGATCAACTCAGGTTGTCAGTCTTGCCTGGCAAAAATCTTTATCTACAGAGCCATCTCCCTAGTTCAAGTAACGACTTTTTAAAGCGAGAAAGGCAATAATAGATGTTGGCATTGCTGAGTGCTTACTAACTGCGCTGGCCACTTCCGTTCCACTGGATATTTCCTGTGAGCTCACAATGCGATGGAGTGGAGAGCTCTACCTCTAGTTTATAGAAAAGCAAACACATCAGGACTGGGGAAATGGCTCAGTGGGTAAAGCTCTTGTCACAAACACATAAAGACCTGATTTTGGACCCTCAGAACAAACCTAAATGCTGCATACAGAAAGCAACACAGCCCCACTGCTCCTGTGGAGAGATAGGGGTGGGGCAGAGACAGGAAAAGTCCCTGTAACTCACATTTTCAGCTACCTGGCAAATATACTGTCTCAAACAAGGTTGAAAGCAAGGACTCGGGCCTGTGTTTCTCCTTTGACATACATACATGCACTATGTCATTCATGCACCCACATTCACTCAAATGACCACATGGGGTGAGAGGGATAGGAGAAAAAGAAAAGAAAAGGAAAGGAAAGAAAAGGAAAGGAAAGGAAAGGAAAGGAAAGGAAAGGAAAGGAAAGGAAAGGAAAGGAAAGAAAAGGAAACGAAAAAGGAAAGGAAAGGAAAAAGGAAAGGAAAGGAAAAAGGAAAGGAAAGGAAAAAGGAAAGGAAAGGAAAGAAGGAAAGGAAAGGAAAGGAAAGGAAAGGAAAGGAGGAAAGGAAAGGAAAGGAAAGGAAAGGAAAAGGAAAGGAAAAGGAAAGGAAAAGGAAAGGAAAAGGAAAGGAAAGAGGAAAGGAAAGAGGAAAGGAAAGAGGAAAGGAAAGAGGAAAGGAAAGAGGAAAGGAAAGAGGAAAGGAAAGAGGAAAGGAAAGAGGAAAGGAAAGAGGAAAGGAAAGAGGAAAGGAAAGAGGAAAGGAAAGAGGAAAGGAAAGAGGAAAGGAAAGAGGAAAGGAAAGAGGAAAGGAAAAAGGAAAGGAAAGGAAAGGAAAAAGGAAAGGAAAGGAAAGGAAAGGAAAGGAAAGGAAAGGAAAGGAAAAAGGAAAGGAAAGGAAAAAGGAAAGGAAAGGAAAGGAAAGGAAAGGAAAAAGGAAAGGAAAGGAAAAAGGAAAGGAAAGGAAAAAGGAAAGGAAAGGAAAGGAAAAGGAAAGGAAAGGAAAAGGAAAGGAAAGGAAAAGGAAAAAGGAAAGGAAAAAGGAAAGGAAAGGAAAGGAAAAAGGAAAGGAAAGGAAAGGAAAGGAAAGGAAAGGAAAAAGGAAAGGAAAAAGGAAAAAGGAAAAAGGAAAAAAGAAAGGAAGACAGAATTTAGCTCCAGGCATGGAACTAGTATTTGGCTAATGTGTGAACCTAAAATTTTTCTATCCTTAAAGCCTATGTACTTAACACAAATTCTAATGTAGCCATGAGGCAATAAAACATGCAGTAAATGGTTGGAACTGGAAAATATCATCCTAAGTGAGGTAACTCATTCACAAAAGAACACACATGGAATGCAGTCACTGATAAGTGGATATTAGCCAGGAAGCTCTGAACAACTCACATATCAAATGATTCCCAAGAAGAAGAAAGGAGAGGCCCTGGTCCTGGAAAGCCTTGATGCAGCAATGTAGGGGATTACCAGGACAGAGAAGTGGGAGGGGGTTGATTGGGGAACGGGTGGAGGGGAGAGGGCTTATGGGACTTGTGGGGAGGGAGGAACCAGGAAAGGGGAAATCATTTGGAATGTAAACAAAGAATATAGAAAAAAAGAAAATGAAAAATGTACTTCTGGCAGTCACCATGTTTACCCTAGAAATAGAAATAAAAATAAATTATAGCTAAAAAAAAAAAATAAATAAACCATGCAGTAACAAGGAGAAAAAAAAATGAAAACAGGTTCAACATTGCCAGCTTTGTATATACAGCAAAAAAAATAGTATGCCAAGTGCAAGCGCAGTTTTCCTGCCAGTTTAAAAAGCATCAATTGTCTTAATTGCAGCATGTAGAACTTTTAAGCCATTGCTATGACTCAGGTAGAAAAGAAAAACAAGAACTTCCATTCATTGGCTTGCTTCCTGGCCTGGATTGCTGTATTCCTCTTAACCATCAGCCTTCAACCCTAAACTGAAGGGCAGAAGGCCCCTTGTCTTCCTCGTAACCAATTCAAAGGAGTGTCTTTAAATATCTAGAGTGGGCAACCAATAATTTCAGCTAAAAATATAATAGTAGTTCAATAAGAAGAGCATCTTGATATTTACAAATCTTGATTTGCGCCTTCTATTTGCTTTCTAATACCTTCTATTCTTAAAATCATTTCCTCACTTCCACAAGGGAACTACCAAGATGTAAACAAATGGTTTGATTCCCCAGCACAGTGCAGGACTGAGACAGATCCAGCATGATTCCCAGATGCCCTCAGGATAAGAACTTTCCCACCAAGCACTTCCATTCCCAACTTCCTGGAAAGCGACACTCAGTTTGCCCTTACAGTTCTGGAATGTGAAAGGTAGGAACTTTCAAAGTAAATTTACAATACAAATAGAGAGATAGAAAATATATAGGATCTCAGTCAATCTGAATTCAATCAAACCATTTTTATCTGGTTATTTATATATTTACTTGGGGGATTGAAGCCATGGCTTTGACTGCTAGTCAGTTCTCTGCCACTGAACCACAGCCTCAGAGCTAACACAACATTTTACAAATGATTCACATAAAATGAAAGAAAAAGGAAAGAAATCTTCTTATTATTTGAGTGTCTATTACAAAGCAATTCCCAGCCATAGCATCAGATGGGGGAAGAGAGAATACAGATGCCTCAGTGAGGGAAGCAGGCAGGCTGAGGTTCAGGGAGAATCAGCTAGGTGATACAGCCAGCACCCCAAGAGACTTTTCTCCATTCTAAAAGCACTCAGCGTTCACTTCCCGCCAGATCCTATACCCAATAATACTCAAATTTCAGTCCAACGTTGACCCCCTAATCCTACGTGCCTAGAACCCTGATAGGGTCTTTTGCAACAAACCCACTGTAGTAAAGGCACAGAATTCAATGTCTTTTGTGGGAAAGGGGTTTAAAACTCTGTAGCTGAGGTGACTGAGGAATAGTTCTGCCAACTAGAGAGAGGGAAAGAATCAGGCCTGACCCAGGATGTGCAGATACCTCAACAAGCGTGGAGACTCCCGTGTAGTCGAAAAAGGTCAAGCCACTGCAATTCAGGACCAAAGAACACTTCTCACTGGGGCAGGGCTGTGAAGCTTCTTCTGCGGGAGACACAGAAACTCTAGTCAGAATGAACAGATTTCTGCAGCTGACATAGCTGAACAGTAGCAAAGAAACACTGTCCTTACGGCTAATGGTAATTCTGAACATTTTCATTTTTAAAATTTAGTTTCCAATTTTTTTGAAGACTGGCTGGAGAAATTTAAATGAGTCTGACCTGATATCTAGCAGGTTAACTCTAAGCCCAGTGTAGATATTCTGCATGCAGTGCTATCTACATCAACTGCTTCTCTTGCTGGTAGGTCCATCCTGTTTCGGGATGTCTGAAACTCATGCACTTCAGTTTATACATCAAAGCAAAAGTCCAATGCTTTGGAGTTCTCCCCAGCTTTGGAAGCGATTTGTGTTAACATTAATTTTCAGTTAATTCACAGTAAATCTGCATGCACAAAGTCCCAGGACCATCGCTATCCCTACAAAACTCATACAACAACCAGCTGAGCCAACGCTAACCTGTTGTATATGTTTCCTATGAAAATCTTTTCAACATACTAGTCTTAGAAAATAAAATGTTAAACGTCTTCTTTAAAGTAACAGTAGGTCAGAAACAACTCATAAGGGTGTGTATCTTCCTGGCTCCACACTTAGCCATCAGACATGGTAGAAATATATACACCTTAGGCACAGGCAAGTGTTGCAACTCCACCCCATATACACTGTCCCAAAAGTTGGTAAAGAGTTACCAGGACAATCGCAGCTTAAAGGTGGATACTTTTATTACCCAAGAGCCTTGATTTAAGTGAATGACTAAACCATGGAAATATTTGGTGTTAGAATTTAAGTTGACAGTGACGACAGAGTTGGTGTGAAAATTGTTTCACTTGTATTCATGTGTTCAGTATTGTTCGGAGCAAATGACATAAAACATGTATTTAAAATTGAGCAACAACAAATTTTTGCTAAGAATTGTCTTCAGAGAAATTAAATATTCAAAAATAGATAACTAATGAATTATAATGTTTTCTGATATTTCAAATGCCCTCTTATTCTTTTTCTTTACTTTTTTGGGGTTATAATATAATTGCATCATTTCTCCCTTCTTGTTCCTTCTTACAAGTCCTTCCTCCACACCCCTTCTTGTTCTCTTTCAAACTCATGGTTCCTTTTGTCATTAATTGCTGTCATATATATCCCTAAAATAACCTGCTCAGTCTATATAATGTTACTTATATGCATATGTTTCATTCTTCGCTAAAAAGCACAATAGTAATAGTTACAAATAAGATTTTATAACAAAAATTGTAACTTCAAATAAATTGCTTGACTTAGATAACATGCCAATACATTACTTTTCCTCAAAAAATGTATATAGTTTTTTTTTTTTATCTATAAGCCATAGGCATCATTTTGGCCACTTCAATATATAGCCAGAGCAAGAGGTTTCTGCAATCATGATACATGTGTTTATTGAAGTCAAATTAAATGTCAGAATGGCTTATCAAATCAATGTTTTGGTTAGACACTACTATAATTTTATTTGAAATTTTGAACTTAAAAGTACTATAATGAAAACAATCTATGTATTGATTAATAGAGAGATTGCTGACAATGCTGTCTAAATGACTAAAAATGGCATTGGGATAATTTTAGGAAAGTTTATTTTCTCTCTGAAACCCTGCCATATCTATTTCACTGTTAAACTGTATTCTACATTGTCTTATATTATTGTCTTATATATTTTCTATAATATGCGTTGTTAGAGATTCAATCTATAGATTGAATTATATGTTGTATAGAGTCAATCTGAAACCTTGCTTATTTCATCTTTTATTTTTATACATGATTTTTCTTTTTGCCTTTCTTTTCATCAAATGTGTATATTTTCAGGCCATTCAAGATAAAACAAATCAAAGCAAAATATGCATCCTTATATTTCTGCAATATAAGCTATTTTAAATAAATTAGTTCATAGCACCTTATTTAAACAAAAATAAAATCCTAATGGTGAAGTTTTTGATTCAGTCAAATGAAAATTTAAGTACAAGGGGCATTTCTGAAATCTTTCAAGTGAAAAAATAATTTTCTTCTACCCATATCTCCTCTGTCCTGTCACTGAACTCATTCATGGATGTAACCTTGCACTCCATGCTTCCAAGAAAATCAGCTAGCACAATACAAACCACATCCTCCTGGATAAGAGGATGCACAGCTAATAGCCTGCCTTAAGCAAATGAGGCAAGCTTGGAGCATGTGCAAAGGAGACAACTAATCTATCCCACAGGGTAGGTGGTAAATGATGGGCTTTATCTCCAAAATACAACGTCTCAGAAAGACATTAACCATCAGGTGTGGGGGAGCAATTAAACCCAGAGTGTGGAAGACAGCTCTTTCCTGTGGAATATTCATTAACTCTTTTAATTAAAAAATATTCTTAGTTGCATAATTTAGGGGTGCTTTCCATTTACTTCAAAAGAATCCTGACAGTCTGTGAATCACTTGTAATTTTAAAAAGTATTTTATATTGGTATAAATCAACTATTGAGAAACAGAATTACCTGTCCAATTTCTAAAGGAATAAGGGGAGAAGAAATGCCTTGAACAAACAACAATATTCTCTTTGGAAAAGCATTTGCTTATAGAACATTTCACTCACTGGTCTGGTCTTTTACTAATTCCAACAGTCAGTTAAAACAGAGGTGCTGTATATTAAGCACCCTCCTAGGGAATGTAAGTGCAGGGGTGAACAGTAATGGTAGTGGCTGCCTTCAACATTCTTGAGAGGTTATAAAGCTGGAGAAGGTGTACATGCACTGCTAAGGAAGAGCCAGAAACAGAACAATGCTCTCCTACACACACACAGGCAAATACTTTCAAAGTCTGCCTCCTCATCCTCAGTACCTGTGAATGCTACCTGACAGGGCAACAAGAACTTTGCATATTTGGTTAGATTCAGGATGTGAGTATGGGAAGATTATCCCAGACTCTCCAAGTGTCTGGAGATTCAGTCAGAGAAGATGTAATGAAGAAGAGATCAGAGAGAGACCTGAAGATGCTTCTACTGGCTTGAATATTAATGTGAGCATGAACCAAGGAACACAGATGGACCAAGTTGGAAATGGACTAGGTATTTTCCTGTAGATCCTCCGAAAAGGAACATATTCTAATCATAAGCCAGTGCTATACTCATGAGACTCATTCTGAACTTCTGTCGCAGCATAATATAATAACTGTGTGCTGTTTTAAACCACTGAGCTTAGGATAATTACAACAGCAGTGATACACATTTATATACCTGTGCTTTTTTATTTGGGGGTTATGAGTAGGGGAAGGACTACAGAAGGATGGACGCCTGCTGAAACTTTGAAATCTGTGACATCAGAATCCAGGCCTTCTTCCATAGACACTGAATGCATGTTACCTCTTAATATTCCCTAGGATAAAGTAGGTCTTAAAAGAGTACGTGAAGTATTTGCCAGGTACATAATGGCATGAAAAGGGCACGAATGGAAAGAGTTATGTGAACTGAGACCCAGAGGGAACCTGGATGTTTT
Organism: Apodemus sylvaticus; assembly: GCF_947179515.1. NCBI lineage: Eukaryota > Metazoa > Chordata > Mammalia > Rodentia > Muridae > Apodemus > Apodemus sylvaticus. The sequence goes on from NC_067474.1 coordinate 28,200,567, forward strand.
CTTAAATGGGACAGGTGGTAGAATACCACATAGCGGGTTCCCCATGACAAAAGCTCTACAGGGCTCTGTCAGCATTATCATTAGATGGCCTAAAATCCTAAACATTCTAGATCTTCTAGAAGATCTCTTTATAAGTTGAACAATTATGGTTTTCATTTTAAAAAATGTTGTGGCTTCCATCTTCTAATTTTTTGGTGTTTGTTTTTGTTTGTTTGTTTCTAATGTAGCCTTGGATGTCCTAGAAGTTACTCTGTAGACTAGGCTGGCTTTGAACTCAGAGATCCATCTGCCTCTACCTACTGAGTGGTGGGATTCAAGGCATGTACCACCACTGCTTGGCATCTATCTTCTAATGTATGTAAATAGTCTTATAAGGTTGTTTATTCTGTTGCATGCTAACTGTGTATCTGAAAAGGTTAAAGAAAGAAGATTATTTTAATATTGTCTCCTTCCCCACTGCCTTTCCTGATGAATGTCTCACCTTGGTTGGGTCATGTGGCTCCTATTCTGTGTCCTTTACATCTGATGAATGTCTCCTAGGTGGTTACAGGTCACATGTAACTTCCTATCCTCACAATGAAAAGCAAATTCCTTTATAAACACACCCCTTAATACCGTTGCTTCCTGTTTGAAAATTTTAATCTACAGCATCATAATTTGACTCATGACACATCAACAAGAAAAAGCAATCTTAAAGTCATATTGACTCATTTTGGATGTGATTAAGAACAGAGGGTCATAAGAAGTGGTACAAGAGTTGTGAAACCAGGAAGAGATTTTAGTGATGAAACTGAGAGCAAGACCATAGAAGGCTTAGAAAAGTGGGAACGTAATGGTGTGACTAAACAAGATTGGGCAGGAGAAGAGGAGGAAGAGAAATAAGCTGATGAGGATTAAGGATAAACCGGGGTATCCAAAAAAGTGAGACAAGGAAGGTAATACGTGAAGTAGATACGTTTTCTATCAGTACCCATATGCTTTATGTGCACTTTCCTTATAATCTACCCTTTTCTTTATTTTCTACTATAATTTTTTCTTATGATAATATATGATTACAAGGAGTATTTACTAATTGCCAAAAGCACTGAGACTCTAGGGTTATCTTCTTGTCCTAAACTTTTTTCTATTAAAAATTTACAGCTTAGGTGGCTGAAGAGATGTCTTAGTGATGAAGAGCCTGTCCTCTTCTTGCACAGGGCCTGAGTCTGATTCAGAGCACCCATAAGAGGCTGGCTCACAACTGCTTATCAGTCCAGGTCTAGGGACTCAACAGTCTCTTCCGGCCTGAGCTCATGTGTGCGTGCCCCCACACCCAACCTCCCCTTACATATGCATGAAATTAAAAAGAAGATGGATAAATCTTTACAAATTATTTACATATTAACTTCATATTGGCAAGTAAATCTTCATACACAGCTTCCATTGCTTGAAGCATGTTGAAACTTGTCTTATAGCCCCAGTGTATGGTCACCAGAGACACAGCCCGAATCAGACCTCAAGTCATGTTTATGAATCTTTTCCAAATTCACTGCAGCAGATTTTAAAAATTTCCTCCCTCAACTTCTTCTCTTTCTTTCTCATCAACTAATGATATTTAAATCATATAGTATATAATTCCATATCAACCACTTAAGAATTTAGTCCTCTGGTTAGATCTGCTTTGGATTTCATTAATTCTGTCCTCTACCACCTAGCTGCTGTACTGCTATATGGTGTCATTCCTACACAGTTGTGCATTAGTGCTGCTGCACTCCTGCTGCACAGTTGTACATTACCTCTGTTCCACTCCTGCTGCAGAGCTGTTCATTAGTGCAGTTGTACTACTGCTGCGCAGTTGTGCATTAGTGCTATTCCACTCCTGCTGCACAGTTGTGCATTAGTGCTACTGCACTCCTGCTATACAGTTGTGCATTAATGCTATTCCACTCCTGCTGCACAGTTGTGCATTAGTGCTGCTGTGCTCGTGTTGTACAATTGTGCATTAGTACTGCTGCACTTTTACTGCACAGCTCTGTGTTAGTGTTGCTGCACTCATACTGCACAGTTGTGCACTGGTGCTATTGCAGTCCTACTGCACAGTTGCCCATCACTGTGTCTACTGGTTCTGTATATTGAAAGAAAGCCAACTCAACTCATGCTTTTACAGGAGGATAAACTTTCAGAGAATAAACACCAACTTGGATATTATATCAAGGACTTATCATTAAAACACTGTTGCTGTTACCTGGCATTTATCCTAGAAAAGCATGAGCCTGTTATAAGCCTAGTTGGATAAAATAGAAATATAAAATACCTTTGAGATAATATTTGGGGGAAAGATTGATCTATGTGAAGATTATATAGAATTTGGACATTCAACTTAAGGAGAAGGAAAGAAGAAAGATGGAAGCAAGAACAGAGGAAGAAGTGGGAAGCAAAAGAAGAGATGGAAGAAGATGCTAGAAACAAGAAAAGGGGAGGAGCAAAGGGATGGGCAAAAGAAAGACAGGAGGAGAGAGAGGCAAAGAAAGGGTAAGTAAACAGGGATTGGAAGAGGCCAGAGGTGGAGAAGGGGATTCTAGCTGAAGAACACAGAAAACCCTAAAGGAGGAGGGGCTAGCAGAGAGAAAAGGGAGAAGGGGTTGTTTATCCTCTGGTGTAAAAGCAAACTCACCACTGCAGTTGCCGTTGGACAGGGAACTGAGCAAGGTGTTCTGTTCACACTGAAATAGAAATAAATGTAAAGAATAAAAGCACTGTGGAACAATATAGCCTCCAACGAGAAGGTCACATGGTCCTCTCTCCATGACGAGTAACAATAATCAGCACCAACAAAGATTTCGTTCCGGGAGTATTTCAGATGCTGTGCGCAGTGAACTAGGAAATGAAGACCATTATGGGCTGGAAGTGACCATGCATTCATTCAGTAGACACTTTGCTCACTTAGTCAGATGTTAGAACATTTTCTGAAAGCCTAAATTTGTTTTGATCTGAGGTCAAAAATTATTACATACACATTAGCCCCATAAGAATGCTTGAGAAACACTTATCACATGCTTGATGTCAGGGCATGCAAACAAGGTTCTGTATCATAGTGCCCAGTTTCTCTAAAGCGATGCCTCCAAGACAGCAGCTGTTTATCAAAAATGTTGTGTTTGTTGTTTTTTCTTTTCTTTTTTTCTTTTCTTGTTTATGGTAAGGACAACTCATATTTTTCAGTGTTTATTCTGTACCCAAGTCTTGAAGACATTAACAATTGAATCTTCTGGAAGCATTCTGTGGGGTTACTAATCCTGTGCCCCAATATGAAGAAGGCAAAGACCAGAAAGTTAGAAAGCCAGGCCAAAGTCACAAAGCTAGGGACATCTCAGTCTGGAATCAGGCAATGCCTTTCCAGGTTTCCATTGCTTGTATGGCTTCTCTAGATGGCTCCTCCTTAAGGTGGGGCAGGGAATCAATTCCCCTACATGCTGTCCTGTGCTACAGATTATATATTTTTATCAGATTATTTAGGACGTTTCCAAGATTCAGTCTTTCTTTTATTCGGTATTGAGATAATGGCACTTCACTGGTGGCTCTATCACAGGAACTGGCCCTCAGCAGATGGGCTTTGCCTTTCTCCCTCTTACCTCCTCTGAAATCTCCTATGCAGAAGAATTTTAAATAATTTTTCTAGATACCCTACTTTTAGGTGGTGAATTATAGCTTCTCTAATTCCTAATAATTGGCCTGAACAAAGTGACTTCCTTCCACAGTATAGCATAGAAAGGGCTAAAAACAATAGATGAACTTAGGGAATCAATATTTCCATCAACCGTATCAGTCTTGTTTGTATTATATACCTTGGTTGGGATGTAGGACTTTGCCCCTACGGTGTTCCTTCCTAATGATCATACTCTAGTCTTACCAAGCAAAACACCAAACAAATACTAATACAGGGGCATTCTACAAAATTCTTGGCCATTCTTGATTAAAATCTTCACAACCTTTAAAACAAGAAAATTTGGGAACCTTGTAGACAAGAGGATCACAAAAAAATGGCAGTTAAATGTAATGTAACGCACTAGCTAGAATCTTGGAGCCTCCTCCCCTCACTAAATAAATAAATAAGTAAGTAAATAAATAAATAAATAAGCTACTAGTCAAAATAAAGAAGACAGAATAAAACATACATGAATCTGTTAGCTGTAACTGGTACACAAGGCATTAACATCTTGAAGTGCTATAAGGTATACAGAACCTATCCTATTGTCTTAGTTTTTCCATAAATTAAAGCTATAAAAAACTAAAGCTATTTTTTAAATATATTTTGTCATAAGAAAGTGCCAGCTATAATCCCATTATGTCACACATTATGGTGTAGGGCTCCTCCAGCTGAAACCTAACTTTACAAATGACTGATAGTCTGAGTTGAAGGAGGAGACAGGAGGCAGTATTGGGAACACAGGTTCATTTTACACAATCCTGGATTAAACTGAATTGCAAGGTTTTGGGTGGAAGATATTAAATTAGACAAATTTCTTATGGGTTCACGAGATTATTTAAAACTATATCATTTTTCATAATGCCACTTTGCATGGCTATTATGAGTTAATACCAGTCCACAAAAACTACTACAACTGTACCCCGACATATAGAACAAAAGACTCTGTGAAATATATAGACACAGTGTCAACTTGAACAAGTACATATAGAAGTGGGTTTCAAATCTGAAAATACTGGCTGTGGTCCTCAACATCCCATTGGAAGTGAAAGCTAACAGCACAAAGGCAGTAAGTATTGACAACCTGTAGGGTCCCAAAGGTTCTCGTCTGTGAAAGGTTTATGCTCATTTATAGCCTGATGGCATCATCTCACAAATGTTAGAAATTTCAGGAAGAAGAACGTCACACTTTCATTTTCAACTGTGACCATCAAAATCATGCATTTGGTCCTATATGGGGGGGGGCAGTTGGGGCAAAGGACATAGGCAGATCAGGATGAGAACTACGGGCAGAAGTATTCAGCTGTAGACAAAGGAATGTCCTTCTGCACAGTTCTTGAGACCAGAAGCAAGAGGCCTGAGGTCTCCCATACATGAGTAACTAAGAGATACCTGTTCAAGGATATTTGAGAGACTATCTGGAGAGTCAACAAAAGTTTCATGAAAAGGACAGTCAACCTAAAATCACATTAGCTAAGTCTGCACAGAACTAAGGATTCCAACATTATTCTAAGAATTTTGCATATTTTAACTATTTGAATCCTTGTAGTTACTAGTGAGGACACTAAAAGGCAGACTCATCTAAATTCCCACAGCTGGTGAGTGGCTCTGGACTTGAGGGCTCAAGGGCAAATTATACATTCACACTGTCTCATTCCGGTGCACATCCGATTCAGTGCCTCTGATCATGTAGATGTCATACAGAAATAAAGAAAGCTGAATGTGGTGGTGCGCATCTACAATCTAGGCACTTGGGAGAATGGGGCAGAAAGGTCATAGACTGCATAACGAAACCCTGTCTCAATTAAAAAAATATAAAGGCTAAGGTAGGAAAGGAAGAAAAGGAAGAGAAGGAAGAAGGAAGAGAGGGACAATTATATAATGATGTTATAATGTTAACAGCAACTGTTAATGCTTCTGGAAAGTTGCTTATCAAACTTTATATTCCGAAGAACTAAGTTGTCACATATTTATTTTAGGTCCATGATGAACAAATTTCTTAAACAATATTAAATAGTATCCTATTCACAGGTTATATTGTAAATGAATAGGCAAATATACAATGTTAAGTTTTTTCCCCCTGAGGTCTCTAAGAACATCTAAACTCTATCGTTGTTTACACGGTTCACTCTATCTTTTTAGTGATATTTTCAGTATTACACATCATGAAGCTGGTAGTCCTACCTTGCTGATATCATCAAGTGGTTGGCTGCTGTCACTTTCCTTTAGGATTATTTTCATCAGATCAGCACTAAATTTCTTTGCATTCAGGAAAACAAGTGGGTTGTTTATTGAGATGATTTTTATATTTTGTGAGGTTTCCTTTTAAGTGGAAAAAAGAAAAAGATTAGAACTCTGAATAGAGTCAGAAAAAATAAAGCAAACAAGAAGCAAACAAAAAACAAACAAAAAAAAACCAACAACTATACCTGATGACTAAATCCTATGAGTCAACATAGGATTCAATTGAGTCAATTGAATTCATATGAGTCAATTGTGGATTGCTGTCTGTTTACTAACATATTCATCATTGTAATTTATTTGTAAGTCTTAATGGAATGCCATGCATATCAAGGAAATAGACATCTAGTATTGAGAAACATTAGTAATAAGAAAGTGTCTCATTTCTATTCACTGGTACAAGTGAGGTAATAGCCTAGACTATCTATCCTCCACAGAGTGCATCTTTCATTCAACCTATCAATTAAAATGAACTTAATTGTTATTTTGCATTGAGGTAAATCAAACTCAAAGCCTCTCATATGCTAGACAAGTGTTCTGCTACATCCTTAAATATCTATAAGTGTTTCAATAGAACTGATCATGTGTCTTCACATGTCAACCATGATCTCTTTATATAACACTGATGTAAGCTCACCGCTAAATAAAGTATAACTTTGCAAATAATTGGCAGTTCTAACTGAAAGTAAACCATAAGAGATAGTATTGACACAAGGTTAACCTGGGAAGCTCTGGATTACACTGCATTGCCCGACTGTAGGATGGGGAATGGGAGAAGAAATGGTTTCAACACAAAATCTATCTACTTTACCCATCTGTTCAGATATTATTGACAGCACTTGGTACTGCCCAACCAAAACCCTCTTTTCTGTGACTCTGGGATAGGTATCTGATTAAGAAGATGGTCAATCCTGTGGAATGGTAACTCCTTACCAACCAAGCAAGGGATTATTCCTTCAGGCTTTTGTATTCCCATGAAAGAAGAGATTCAGAGAATAGCCATGCATGCAGGCAGAAGAAATAAAGAATTAGGTACATAAATATGGATAATTCAGAGACCTTACACTTTGCCCATTTTTAAGTAAATATTTAAAATGTAGTTCAGAGTTTCTGAAATTATGAAGATACTTCAACTCCAGAAAGTCAGTGTATTGCAACCAAAAATACAAGATAGCAAAAAGACTGAGCTGTCAAAATCACGTTTAATCTAGAGGAAATCATGTAGAAACTGAAAAGCCAACAAATTAATGTTTAGTTCTGCCATTTACATTCATCAGATTTGATTGTTCCAGTAATTTTAAGATGTAAAATTAAATCTTTGTTGAAGAATAGATTCAAGTTGCTGCAATTAAGAAATTCTCAGCAGAACTATTGCAGAAGACATATCCCGAGGTAGATGGCCATTTTGCATGAAGAGGAGGCGGAAAGGGGATAGCAGCATTTTAAGTCAGATAAAATGTTCATTCAACAGTGTATATGCAAGTTACATTCACTATTTTTCACACCTCTTGTTCCTATGGAAGATATTAGGAAACTACTGAGATGTAACATTTAAAAAAAACTGGGATGTTTAAGAGCAAAAGTTATTACTTGTGTAGGTGACAGAAAAAAGAGAAATTCCTAGCATTTGTATCTGTCCTACAAATCACTCATTCACTCTAAGCTACATTTGGCCCAAGAAGGCAAGGATTATGCAGTTTTCTCACCAGTGATCTTTAGAAGAAAAATTCATCTATCTAAAATTAAATTCTGTCTCAAAGATGAAGGTGTCAGTGGGGGATGATGGATCTATGGGTTAAATTCCATGGGAAAACTATGAAAGAAAGAGAAAGGCTGGTTTGGTTGAAAACTTGAGCCTGGGACAGCTTCCAAGGCTCAGAACCAAACAGCCCTATGGGAAGCAAATCTCTTATAAAAGAACAAACCATTCTCCTGGGTGTCACAGAAAGACTCCTGATGTTACTTCCTGTTTTCAGGCTACCTGGAAAGACTTTGACATTGGTCCTTTTGGAAGGAGGCCAGTTCTCTGTGTTCTGAGGGGAATCATAAGGTAATGAAGGAAGTGAATACGAGAATAAAGGAGAAAATGTTAACCAAACATTTACCAATCAGGTCCAGAGCGAGGGCAACTTTTACAAATGGACTAAAATGGCTCAAGTGAACACTTCTGGTATTAGTTTTTTTCCCCCACTTTAAATATGGTTGGTTTTTTTTGAAAACAAGAAACTAGAAGTGCCCATTTCTCCTTAGTGGATTCTATATCTGAAGTTGGTGCACAGCTAAAGGCAAATATCCTTGGCTAAAATACGTGGGCCACAAAACAAATGAAAAAGACAAGAATGTTGGAAAGGAGCCAGGCATGACCTTTGATCCCAACAGTGGGCAGGAAGAGGCAGGTGAATCTCTGTCAGTTCAAGGCCAACCTGGCCTACAAATAGAGCTCTAAGATAGCCAGGGCTATTACACAGAGAAACCCTGTGTCTAAAAATTAAAAAATATTTTTTTAAAAAAAGGAAGGAAAGATGGAAGGAAGAAAAAGAAAAAGGAAGTAAAGAAGGAGAAAAGAAAAATACAAAAATTGAATGGAGGACAGGGTAGTGGAGTGAAGCAAGGGGTAATTTCCTGGAGTGAAGAGAGAGGTAAGAGGGTGGGGTGAAAGCAATCTTGTATGAAATCATCAAAGAACACCTTTAAATTTTTAAAAGATAACAGGGCTCAAACATCATCACATGATACCCTTACACAGGAGCAAGGCAAGTCAGTTTACATAAATTGTCTTTTTATGAAAGTTGCATAATTCCATGATTATTGACATTCTAGATAGAACCTTGGACTTAATTACTTTCAGATAATGATTCCATATCACTGTATTTTCAAATAACATTTTTAAAATTCTTTGAGAATTTCATACGTACATACATATGATTTTTTTTACCACCCCACCACTGATTAGGTCATTAAAATAGCAGTGCAGGAATGACCCTTGTTTTATTTTTTCTCCATTCTGTAATTTTCTTTATCATTTAATGAATAAAAAGGATACCAATTTGGCTAATTATATGCAATTTAGCAGTGGAAAAGAAATTCTCAAATGCCTGAAGTAATCCTGCCATAAGTCAACCGTGAACTGAAATTCTATGAACCGTGGTGTGATTTAATTAGAAACCTAAATTCAAGGAGGTTTTCTTTTTCTTTACTAATTTATTGCACATCCATTACACACTGCCAAGTGTCGTGTTCACACAAATACCACTGGAAAGATGGTGTCCGATAACATGTTTTATTGGATTTTATGGCCCTTCAAAACTGTCTCATCCACAAATGTTAATACTTGCCCAAAGAGAAAAGGAAGTCAGACTTACATCATGCATCTCTGTCTTCACCTTCAATTCCATTTCTTTCATGTCTGTTATGCTTAAAGTCTTTGCCCTACATTTAAGACAGATTAAAGTTACAAGTCATTTCCTGATCGCTATATTAAGAGAGAAGAATTGAAAGCAGCAGGTTGTCTTACATTAAAGTATTAGAAATAACATGGTTTGTACTCTATGTTAATTTGTCTGTAAGATATTGGTAAATCTGCATTTTGCAAGAATATTCTGTAGCAGAGAATAACAGCACAGGTATCTAAATAGAAGTTAGTAAATAGAATATTCCTTATTTAAGTCCTTATTTATAACAATTATAAAGTGAGAAAGGATTAAATAAAATGTTATGAAAAGAGTGGAAGGAAGGGGCTCAGTGGCAAAGAAGAAGAGGAAGAAGAAGAAAAAGAAGGAAGAGAAGGAGAATGAGAAAAGGAGGAAGAAGATTCTGTATTTGAGGGTTCTGTATAGGCGAAAGTATATTTTATATTTTTAAAGGTACAGGCTCAAATTGTTTCATAAATCATTATAATTCCAGGGGACCAGTGAGAATGGAGTATGACAAGTAGTAGACGAACCCTGGCAATGCAGCAAAATAGCTGTTCAAAGTGGATGAACAAGTTATTGATACTCAGCCAAAAGTCACAACAATAAAGCACCCCTCAGCAAATGACGTGGCTTCTAGAACGTGAAGATCTCTGGTCATTTAATTTCGTAAATGATGATTCCTGGTGCAAGTTTACATCGTATTGAATGCTATATCCTTTAACTTGTTTTTAAATGCTATAATAAAGATACAACCAGGAGATTTACTTATTTTATTAGATGTTATGAAATTTGTTACAGTTTGGGGTTTTTTGGTAACCGAATGCTCACAACAGTTTTAGTAACAGTCAAAACAATGGGATCAACTCAAATGTCCATCAGTGGGCAAATGAACAAATCTATTCCAAGAAATGGTCTCCACTCTGAGAAGATGACACAAAAGACTCGGCACATATTAGCACAAACATCAATCTCACGATAATTACCTGTGGTGAAATGAGCTCTCTGAAAAGAGCACACTGTGTGCTTCAGTTTATGTACATCACGAGGAATGCAAGCTACTGAACTGTGACACAGCTCGTTCGGTTTTTAAACGGCCCTCAGATGAAGGCTTGGCTTCCCACTTATACTAATGGGAAGCAAAAGAAGCACTCAGAGTTGAAGGATAAGAGAAGGGAATTGGGTCACTGAGAGTGTGTCGCTGAAGGTGATACTGGCACCATAACCCGGCTCTCTGTTTTCCAGGCATGTAGAAACAAGTTGTATTATTCCACTGTGCATTCCATCATGGATGCACTGGGCCCCTACAGGCCCAAAGCAATCTCCAAATCATAGGCAAAATAAAATTGCCCCTTTAAATTGATTTATATCAGGAATTTGTGATGATTTTGATGATTCTCTTTATTATGACCAATATTAGTCTATATCATAGATAGATAAAATATATTGTGGTTTGCTTTTCTGTTTCCCCACTACAAGTAAGATATGAAATTATAGAAATATATATATGCATATGCATATATATGTATATATACTCAGGGTATTTAAATCAAGCCGTACCTTGGGAAGCGTCCTAGCACGATGGCTATGGTGCAGACAACACCAAACAACAGTCCCACATTGGCAGCAAAGCATATTGTAAAGATGTAAGTACTGATCCAAATGCCCTGTAGACACAGAAAGGATTTTGTCACGACTGTAAGACCCTCACACTTGTATTCTACAGCCCTTCCGTGAACAAATCTCTAAAAATGGACTTGCTTATTTATTCGCTCTCTCCGCTCTCCCTTCACCTTCAATTCCATTTCTTTCATGTCTGTTATGCTTAAAGTCTTTGCCCTACATTTAATGCAGATTAAAGTTACAAGTCATTTCCTTATTGCTGTATTAAGAGAGACGAATCGAAAGCAGCAGGTTGTCTTACATTAAAATATTAGAAATAACATGGTTTGTACTCTGTTAATTTGTCTGCAAGATATTGGTAAATCTGTATTTTTCAAGAATATTCTGTAGTGGAGAATAACAAAAAAAGGGAATAGAATATATATAATACAATGCTCGCTTGTTTTCTTTCTGGTTCAATGTTTTAATGTACCTTCAAACAACATAACTTCTTGTTATCCACATGAAATTGAAACCCCACTCTGTAGCCTAAAAATAGGATAAAATCATGGTGACAGCTGTATCCCACACCCTCTCCCTAAGGCTGAGGGATTATCTCAGAAGGGTAGAAGGACTGTAAGAGCCGGAGACAGTGGAACACCACACACAAAAGTGTTCTCTGGGTACAGCAAGGCAACAGCACCTACAAACTAGCTCATACACAACAGTATGTTCAAGATGTGAGCAAGCTTGGGCTGGACAAACAACCACGCAAAGAGGGGAGAAGCAAGCACAAAACTCCACCTCTAATGGAGCAATTGGGGCCGTTCAAAGCTCACGGGAGAGGGAGAATCAGAAGTCTTTAAGGGCATCTCTGGAAGGTGAACCACACTCTAGGGGATATAGGGGATCGCCTGACTCTTACAGCATTTAGGTAGGCAACACAAATTGAACTACATAAGCTATTAAAAAAAAAAAAAGCATGAAGCTGGGTTGAGTAGAGGGTTGGGGAGGGGTGGATCTGAGGCAGGGTGTGAAAATGAATAAAATACAGAGTGTGGAATTCTTAGAATCTGAAGAAAAGAAACACAAGACAAAATGTTAGCTTAGAAAGGAAAAGGGAAACCTTGACAACACACAGAGGCTCATTCGTTCCGTAAACAAGTCTGAAGCAAATATCTCTAGAGTGGATTTGTTTTAGACTTGAAACAGTTTTCTTGTGTCTTATCCACACAAAACTGCTTCCAAATAACCTGTTTTGCAAAGCCAAACCCTTGGAAGCAAATGGGGGCGGGGGTTATCTTGAAAACCTTTCGAGGTGTATGATTTCTCACGAGGCCATCCCAGCCTGCCACCCTATGGGTTGGGACACAGTTGTTCTCTTTAATTCAGATGAACTGGCCATCATTTTAGCCTTTATTGCTACACACTGTATCTTTCCTTACTGGGCTATGATAGTATATTTAATCATGTGCAAAGTAGACTTACAAGTTTACTATAACTTCCACTTCCATAATGATGTGAACTCTACCTATCCTGGGCTGCTGAGCCTGCCTGAGTGCAGGAGACCGGTACCTCGTCAGAGCATTGAGTCCCACTCCCCTCCACCAATCTCCATAATTACAGAAGGACTTGGGGATTTTAAAATCTTGTCACTTAAAAACAAAAAACAAAAACCATGTAGCCTAGAGGCTAGAATTCATTAGACAGCCAAGCAATTGCAGTACCATCTGGCTCTATATTATTTAATTTATTTTTTTGTGAGAATTTCAGACATAAACACTATATATACATCAGTTCCACCCCTACCTCTTCCCCTTCCATCTGCCTATGTCTTCCTACTCCCTCTCAAATTCATGACTTCTTCTTCTTCTTCTTCTTCTTCTTCTTCTTCTTCTTCTTCTTCTTCTTCTTCTTCTTCTTCTTCTTCTTCTTCGATTATCACAGTTTTATATATGCACCTATATTTTGCTCTCTGGTGGGATGATAGGTCTGTACCATTAAATTTCCATAAAATTACATAAAACTGACTGGCTTCTGAATTCAGCTCTAAACCTGTGAGTAAACTCTCATTTAGAACTCTCATGTAAATTCTTTACAGGTGTTTTCCACAGGAGTTCCATATACAACTCTAAATAGAATCAATCTAAAACTGTGTGAAAAAATAAAAGATTTCTGTTTTTTAAAGTGGTGACTTCTAATATAATTTTTGAACTTTATACCTTAAAGTCAGTGGTTCAAAACTTTCCTAATGCCTTTTAGTACAATTCCTCATGTTGGTGTGACCACTAACCATAAAATTATATCATAAGTGTAATTTTGCTACTTTTATGAACTGTAGTGTAAATATTTTTGGAGATAGAGGTTTGCCAAAGGGATTGCAACCCCCAGGTTGATAACTAATGCTTTAAGTTATTTACACACACACACACACACACACACAAAGAGACAGACAGACAGAGAACACAAAAAGATCTTTGGTAAAAACAGCTAAGAAATGTTTAGATAAATATATCTAGGGCTAAAGAGATGGCTCAGTGATTAACAACACTGACTGATTTTTCTCGAGGGCCCAGGTTCAAATCCCAGCACCCACATGGCAGCTCACAACCTTAATGCCAGTCAGTATCTGACACCCACCTTCTTCTGGCTTCAGCTTGTACTAAGCACATGGTTGGTACACAGACATGCATGCACACAAAATGCCCATAACATAAAATAAACTTTAAAAATGACATTTAAAAAGATATATATCAATTTACTCCAGCCATAGTATATGATTAGAACTTAACACGATGCCACTGAATGATAGTGGGTCCGCTATGCCAACGCCTCCTTTTACAGTCTACTCTGTGTCTTCATGTAATGACTCCTAAATCCAGATTTTCAAGACCAATATCAATCAGTTCACAACTAATATCCTATTTCATGTTTTATATACTTTATTTATTAAAAGTGGAGGAGGGCACAGTGCATGTGTGGACATCACAGGAAAACTAGTGAGAGGCGGTTCTTTCTTCCCACCATGTGGTTTCTGAGGACTAAACTGAGGTCATCAGGTTTGTCACAGCATCTGACTACCTTCTGAGCTAACCTGCCAACCCACAATTACAATCTCTTAGGCCATTTTTAAAGTTGTTTAGAAAAACTGTTTCAAACTTGCAATGCCCAAATACATACCTATCAGACCTGTCTCCATATCCCTCCTCCTCCACTGTGTTTGCTCAGTTGTAAAACTAAGGTTCACAAACACGCTACAGTCAGAGATCTTGGAATGGCAGCTCACTGTGATCTTTCAACTCCCTGCCCAAGCTCTCCCCAATGCCTCACAATAGTTAAGAGAGAACACTGGAAACCGCATCCTCCCGCAGTCCACTGAGGATGCTCACACTTTATTTTCCCTTCCCATTTTCTCTAACAGCCTCCTACTTAGGGGCCTGCTTTCGTAATTAGCACTGAAAACTTCTTTCTGTCCCCCTCTAAGCATAGGTTCCAATATTTGGTTTAGGTCATACATTAAACGCATTTGAACTCTACTTTGTCATGTTAGAATAAAGCCGAAGTGTAGTATAAAATTAATTTATAAAAGAAAAAATCTAAAAAAAATAAATAAATGTGATTTTAAAACCCTAGCTCTAAGTAAGCTACCTGTCAACTATTCAGGAATTTGGATAATAAATCAGGAAAAACACATGAATCCTATGATGTGAGATAGTCTCAGTTTTCAATCATCTGTAGTCTGCCAAGGATATCAGAATCTTGAAAGGCCTTTACAACAACTGTGTTGATAAGAGTGTGTATGGACAAGAGTTTTTAAGTTTGTTGGCTGAAGCCGGGTCACCAGAGAAGCAGCAAAGAGTCCAGTGGAGACACACTTAGTGCTCAGACTGTGTCAAAAGTGCATCGTTCTCTGTGTGACTCCAACTTGTCCTCAGCCCGAGAAAACCTACAGGTGTGTTGAGCACTTTGTGGTTGTTGTAACAAAATACTAGAGGAAAACAACCCCAAACAGAAACGTTGTGGGTAGTCCTGGTGCTTGTTTGTATTTTGATTCTAATTCCGCTTTCCCAGGAGAAAGATGCAGTTGAGGAGTGACTTCTACTTGTAAAGGCTAGAACTAGTGATTGGGCAGTGGAAGGGAAGGTAGAGCCGAAAAGTTTGGGGGGAAAGAAGGAGAGGGGAGGACAAAGAGAAGGAAGGAAGATGGAGGAAGAACAGGACGATCCAGATTCTGAGTGGCTTTAAACAGCCACAGGCAGCTATGAATATCTTACAAGGGGTGGATAAATACAGGACAATTTGTCTTAGCTAGGTGGGCAATTCATATCTGTATCAATTGGCGCTGAGTTTATTGTGTGGGTATCTTGTGGACTGAGAGTTTATTGATATATAAATCTGACTGATTAATTATAAGCTTCTAGAGTTTTGGTTGACTGGGTTAAGGGGATTTGTGACAACTAGCTGCAGGGAGTGGGTGGCTGAGAAGGTAGAAGCTGCTCCGAGGCCCACAAACCGGACAGAGCGGGGTCTCTCGGGGGCCCAAGAGTAGCCGGTGATATCACAGGATGCAGCAGTTTTAAATATTTCCCGCAACACGGGAAAAACGTGCTGTGTTATCGAGGCTTCCGGGGCTTCCGAGCCATGGTAGTATTGGGGGCACAGCAAGTCAAATCACTTCCTGTCATGGCAGCAAGAAAATGGAAACAAAATGGCTGCTAATAGCTTTTTCTTTTTCTTCATCTGGTCACTAGCCTTGGGGGCTCATGCCACTTCCGGTTCAGGGCTTTGCATCTTAGTTTATGCTCTCCGGGAAGAGCATGACAGATACACCCCAAGCTGTCCTTTCGCAAGCCCCAGGTTTCTCAGAGCATATACCCATGGTGTGAGTGACTCTCGGGAGCAAGAATGCGCATCTTTAAAAATAAAAGACCCATAGTGTACAATTCTTTTATGTTTCTGTGCCTTTTCCTATGAAGATGGTGTCAGGGAGGTCAAGTTGTTATCACCGGGTCTCTGCATCCCTCATCCTCTCGGCCTTGTGCTGTGGTGAGAGTCACAGAAACAACATAAGGAAAGTAAGCACCGGCATCTGCCCAAGAGCATCACAGCACAAGGTTCAAAAGAAGAAACATAGGCCATGCATTTCAATAGGACAAGTGCAGTCCAGAACAGAGCAGAGATTCTTCACTCACCACCAGAGTGTACGTGCACTAAGTATTTCTGCTAGCCAAAACACACTTTCTCTTTGTTTACTGTTATCTAATCTGCTCTGTTCCCAGAGATATCTTACTAATGTAATTCTCCCCACGGCTTAATCTATTTAAAAGACAAGTTGTGAGAGGTTTTTGGCATTAACGTGGACACCGCTGAGAGACCACTGTGTGTCTATGTATCATACATTTAATGCTGGATTTTCATGCACGTGATATACCATCATATCTTTCAGTAAACTCTGCCTTTACAATCAATCCACGATTTAAACTGGGAATCCTCAATCCACTCGAATTGAAATCTTTTGAACTACATATTCATCAACATAAGTAAAATTCTGTGTTCATGCTGTCTTTGGAACTATGAAGATATAACTGTGTATGCACAAGTCTCAAGTGGCTAAGTGTATTTCCTTACGATGAAAGTGTTAGAACATATTTGTTAGCATGTGCTCAAGCCAAAGAAGGAAAATATCTGGTCAGACTGCTACTTACCCAATCGATCTTATCCACATTCCAGTATTTTTTTAAATCCCGGAACTGTATTAACATTCCCTTCAGTCCCACAACAATAATACTTGCAAGAACGCACTGCAAAGGAAGAATAAGTTGGGGAAAAGTAAGACAAACATTTTAATGTGAATTTAAAACACCAGGGTATTGGTGGTTGTTTTTAAAGCAAATTGTTGGGGGAAAAAAACTGTCACAAATTAGATTAAAGTAATATTTGTTTAAAATTAACTTATTTTGCACTTTAGGGATTCAAGATCAGTTTTAGCAAATCACACGTCAAAACTGGTATAAGTCTAAAAAAAAAAAAAGAAAAAGAAAAAAAAGAGAAACAAAGTGAGGGTGAATGTCCTAAGACTGAACATCCTTTGTATTAGGATCACTGTATTTTATTTGAAATGTATTTGTTACAGAAATTATGCATTCAACTTATATACGTCCTAATAATGGCTTGTTTCACAGATACTTAGACCTTTGAGAAATGAACTTGAGTACTAATCAATCATCTTATGAAAATGCTGACTCTCCCTTGGAAAGCAAGGAATCAGAGAACCAGAGGCAAGGGCCAGCATGGTAGCTGGGGTCGTGGGGAGCCCTGGCTATGAAGGGGTAGGGAAGCACAGGTCCTAGTGCTAAGTCCCCCTCCAGAAGAGACAGGCGTGTGTGTGCTGTGGAAGCGGGTTTTGTTGTCTACTCTCTTCCTTCAACCCACACTTTCTGCAACATTCTTTGAAAGCCTCTTTTCATTGCTGAGGATCAAAACAAGGAATTCATTCGTGCTCACTGGTCTTTACCATGGAGCTGCACCCCAGTCCCCAAAGCATAGTTTTCTTGAGAGTATTTCTAATTCCCCCTGATGAACCAGAAGACTGTCACCATTTCCTTCCCTTTCTCCCCATCCTTCCTTATACTCAATATTCACTTACATAAAATGTTTTTCAGATTTAAGATTATTGAATTTATTGTTCCAAGGTGTTTTATGTGCAATAATTATGATTAAAAGTCAAGATGTATATCATAAAAAGTACTACTATACCATGGGCAGCCAGTACAGCAAAGGTCCTATTGCATAGATGACAATAAGGACGAAAATGCAAGATATTAGACAAGCCACCTGTAAAACACAAGACAGACAAAAGAGAAAGCCTTGAACTCTATTGTTATTTCAAAGCTATGGGAACAGGGGCAAGAAACAAAACGTTGGCATATCATTGTTAAGTTGCATGGACTGTCCTTAGCTGTGTTTTGCAGTGACAAATGTAACAATTGACAAACTGCTACAACCAAAATGAAGTCAATGATGGGACAATTACAAATGCACACGTACACACACATACACAGACGAACACGCACTCACACACGCACAAATAGGGCACCATTTATTGGCGCAACACGTTGAAGCAAAGGCTGGTTGCGAGTATGAGTGAGACCTCGATGGAAAATTCTATAGCCTGATTCCTCTCCTCACTTCCCAGAGGGCCCTGTGGGTAACACGGGGAGAATTTGCAGCCTGGGGTTTTTATCTGCTAATGACATATTTGCACCAAAGCTCCCATCTCCCACCACTACCACCACCACCCTCAGCCCCCTGAAGTTCCTCACAAGGAATGCTGGCTACAAAGTGCTTGGATGGAGTTGCAGGCACAGTTTCTCTGCCAATGCAAGAGACTTAATTTTACTAATCCCAGGAAGTCTTTAGTGTGGTGTTCTTTTGCACTAAGCCTACTGACAAAGCACCTGACTTCCAGAGCAACGACAGAGAGCCCAACCTCACAGAAGCAGAAGTCTGACCTCTTAAAACATTTGGCCAAATTCACAGGTCCTCAAATATCACTATGAAGAATTCAAAGGGAATCTTGCTGTATTAGAATGGCTTGAACTTAAATAAAACACATAAGTAAATTCAGAATCAGGCAAGAATAACTGAAGGCCTCAGACATTGCTGCTGGGGTACACTGCAGATCCTTTGAAACCAGCCTCTCATATGGAGTAATGCACACACTTACTGTAGACCTAAAAAGAATACATAGATTTTGGAACATCCTCCAAACAGCAGAAGGAAATCAAATGTGTGGAAGTCAGACCATTAGTGATAGGAGAAGCTAGACACAAAACATACAGTTCTGCATCAGTCACTGTTAGGACCATAAAAAGAGAAAGAGGGGTGAGAATAGGGTATATGGTGGTGTGGGGGAAGGGGGTGCCTCGGCGGGCCCATGCTAAGGCATCCCTTCCCCCGAGGTACCAGACACAGACCCCTATAGTATAAAATAGAGTTTATTCAGGGTATGGGGAGGGGAGTTAAGAGGGTAGTAGAAGCAGAGAAAGGCAGAGAGAAGGGGAGAGTAGAGAAACAGAGGCTGGCCATGACCCTGTGGAAGAGGGGGAAGGAGAGGAGAGCCAAAGAGGGGGCGAGAGAGGCTGGGAGAGTGTGTGGACAAGAGGCAAGAGAGGCAAGAGAGGCGAGAGAGAGGAGGGGCTGAGCAGCCCTACCTGCCCTCTCCAGGTAACTGTGGGTGGAGCTTAGACAGAACCCTAGCAGTAACAGAAAAATTATAGGCTGGCAGGGGATGGGGATAGGCATTGAGAATTGAATATAATTAGACACGAGGAGATACCCATTTTGAAACGATAGAAGTATTTTATATATTGATTTTGTGGTTAAACAAAATATACTTTTCTAGAAACAATGACTTTTACCCCTGAAATGTGGTGGCATTTACTAAAGTCAGTAAACCAATATAAACCTGATTTTACAGAGAGATATTGAAACTGAATCTGTAACAGCTGCTGGCGTGTGAACACACCCAGAGGCATCCGGCATGGACACGTGTCTTGAACTTGATGCCTCTGAAGGACACACTTGTGGAGAAGGGGTCGGTAAAATAGCAAATGACTCAGCCCATCAGTCATGCTCATAGATTAGAACAGCTACGTGCTTAAAGGGACAGAAAAAAACACACTAACTGATAAGTCTTATTTCAGGTACAAAAGAAAAAAAAATCATCAATGACTTTTGTCCGCTCCAAATGAGTCTCTTTAAATCCAATGCGTACTGTCTACCTGGGAACAACTTCAGTCCTAAGAGCTGAAATGAATTCCGTGTGAAGTCGGCATTCCTAAGGAGGCTCTGAGGCCTACAGAGATTAGTTCATCCAAGGTCATGCAGTAAGATTGGAGACTTGAGAAGGCAGAATGAAGCCTGCACTGGACTCAGAGCCACACAAGTTTGAGGATTTTTGTTTGGTTTTAGTTTGTTGGTTGGTTAGTTTATTTCCCTGTCTTTGAATTGTCTTCTCATTCAGTCCAACATGGATATATTAGCCACTCAAAAATAAGTGGTGATTTAGAGAACATTAAACCCCTTATTTTTTTTAAAACCTGAATTTATTTATGTTATACGTATAGCTGCTTGTCTGGGTGTGTGTCTGGGTAGTTTGTGCCTGGTACTCATGGAGGCCAGAAGAGGGTGTCCTGTCTCCTCAAACTAAAGTTAACTGAAGTTGCTAATTAAAACTTTACTCTCTCAGAAGAGTGCCCAGTGTTTGAAGCTGCTGGGCCATTTCTCCAGCCAAATCTCCTTATTTCTAAGCAAACGTTTAAGTTAGCATAAGCCTATGTGTTTGGAAAAGTTTTCCAACTTCTGTCAAGAATCATGGGTGGTGGGAAAATGCAGATTGAATCAGAAGAAAGGGATATTGCACAGTGGCGGGACACAGGGCAGAGTGCGGGAAATAGCAATCTCTCTCTTTTCCATCTGTCTCTCTCTCTGTCTCCTTGTGTCTCTAAAGGACATCAAGTGTGACCATCTTGTTTTTAATAGTCTTAAATATGGAGAATAAGTCTAATGGCTATGAGCCTAATGCATAAACGGTGAAGTTTCCAAAGATTGGTTTACGTTTTGAGTTTTGTTTTACATACTAATACTGTGTCTTTTTCTTTGACTTGAATTGAGGCAGGGGATGCCTTATTCCTCGAACCTATGATATCATCTAATTTAATGTGGAGCGTTCAGTTCTCAGCACTGGCAATGGAGATTTTGCAACACAGGGTTGGTTTAATTTGGAATCGCTCAAAGTGAGGCAGTTCAACAAGCTAGAGATTTTTCACACCTCCTTTTTAAAGTTGCTGGAGAGATTGCAGCCTGCTAAGGCTGCTATAAAACACTGCACAGCAACTAAAGAATAGTGAGTAATGTGTGGCCCCCTTAGGCTCTACATTAATCATATTTGGTTTGCTTCCATGTCAGAAAACAAACAGAGCATAAGTGAGCTGTCTGAAAGTTTTAGAACTGAAGGCAAGTGTTCACATCCTTATCATCCGTGAGGCGATCAGGGCCTGTGTATTTCCCTTTACAATACTTTCCGTGTCACGCTGACTAAAGGCCTGAGGACAATGTTTGTCTTAAAACTTTAAGCAGTCACAACTAACAGTTATGTCTGCATAAAAAATAATTAAATCTCATTTTTTCACATTTTATTACAAGGTTATGTGCATAAATAGGTATGTGTATATGTGTGAACATTACATAAATTCCCATTCAGAAACACAAAGGAAATGGACTCAGTAGCACAGTTATATACTGCACATTCCGTACAAAAATGACCAATTAAGAGTCCTCCATAATCATGCAATACTTAGTTGGAAAGAGGATATCCTAGTTGTTAGCTTTCTAAGCAGGGATCAAATAATGTCCAGATTTATGAAAGGTAGTAGAATTGTAATGATAACAACAACAACAACAATAATAATAATAATAATGAAAGAGGAAGACAGGAAAGGGCAGAAAGAAAGAAAGATTGAAAGGCAGGTTCTACAGCCACAGAGCTAAATTAAGAAGGCCTTGAAGAAAATGCAAGCAATGAGCCTGCTTCTGGAAGAATCGGAAGAATACAGTTTTGCAAATTAGAGCCCAGAGGCAATCTTAGCGTTGCAGCAGAACATGCCAGCTGCCCTTCTCCGTGGGGCTCAGCAGCCGCTGCGGCAGATGCTGTCTGGCATCCCTCTTGGTTCTGTGAGCCTCCTGAAGTCCCGGAGAAGCAGTGATGTATCTCCTCTGTTGCAAGTGAAGAGAAGCACGCAGGAGAGGGAGCCAGGGGACGCCGAGCTCCTGCACAGAGCTCAGAAAGGAGGGAGTGAGAAACAGTGTTCACTTGTGCTGTTGGTCTGGCTCTCTGAAAGGGAAAGGCTGCTCTTAGAGACCCCGGCTCTGGGCATCACATGCAAAGGAGAACACTGCTAAGAGCTTTGCCACATGTGTGTCTGTGCCCAGAGCACTTGCTAGTAAATGATCAGATTCTGTGTTATTTCTGTTGAAACATTTAATTCGTTTTTCTGACACACTGGCAGTCTTTATATTCCATTCACTCACGTACAATAGTCCTAGAGTCTCTGCCCCTAAGTAATTGAAATATTACTAGTCCGTATTAGGATTAATCCACACATGTAAAATACATACCAGATTCCTAAGTTTTATTGAAGAGAAAATATGTTTTAAAAACTGTGTATACTTCTCTAACCCATGTTGAAATTATAATTATTTTATCCTATCAGGTAAGTTAAAATTTATTAAAACCAGTTTTAATAGTTTTTCATTTTTAAAGATGGGGCCATTAGATAACTTAAATTACTTAGGTAGATCATATTATATTTCTTTCCCGCAGGACTTCTCTAAAGTACATGACCAAATGCCTGATTTTAAAATGATTTTTTTCCAACCATAAATGCACTACAATATATTTAAAATGTATTAATTATAATAAAAATTGCCTGATGAATAAAAGCCAAATCTCTGGCATAATGGCAACAAGACTGCTAAATTGTATCCTATGTAATTTAGCCATTTTTCTTTTTTGTCCACTGCAGCTATGCACAGAGATACAGACCATGAGCCATGCGGGGCCTCTGGCTCAATGAACAGCAAGGATACAGTGAACAGTAGCAGACGGAAGCTGTACTCTCCTGTGGCTTTAATTTCAGGCAAGAAAGAAGATATCAATCATACGGTCACATTAGTGAGCACAAAATGTCAACAGTGCACAAAACGTGAAGAGAAGACCAGCGCCCACAAGGGTTAGTGGAAGCTGCAGAAGAGAAGGAAGCAGCCAAGAGGGAACAGGAAGGCAGAGAGAGTGGGGCAGCCTAGCAGGCAGAGGAGAATCACGTTCTGCAAAGTTGAATATGAGGTAGAACCCAGGCCGCTGGGGTTCAGAGAGATGCCTCAGCAGTTACAAGCTCCAGCTGCTACTCTGGGACCTGAGTTCAATTCCTAACACCCACACCAGGTGGCTTACCGCTGCCTGTAACTGTAGTTTCAACAGCTTCAACGCCATGTTTCTGGCCTCTGCAGACACTGACACTGCATTGCACACTGAGTGATGCATGCTTATACGTAAACCTATCATTAAAATCTTAAGAAGGAAGAATCAGAGGAACACAGGAACGAGGGGAAATAGAGCTCTAGCTGAGCCTTGTCTAGGAAAGTAGCAGACTGTGTAAGCGAAAATAAATTTCTGACCTTTCCAGGACTGAAGAAAGAAATAAAATGCCTTTGTTTGTAGAGCTGGGATTGAATCCTGGGCATGACTGACAAGTGTGTTTTCACTTATCTACACCTCCAGTCTTAGATAGATAACTACTACACAAAGAAATATCGCAGTGAAGTATTCCTATGAGAATACTGAAGCGGTTGGTAAAGTAATTAATAAAGGCAATGGGCTTATCATTTATGCTTTGATGAGTCGTAATTAGCTAAAAAGTTGAAGGGCTTTCATGTGTTCCAGGTTAATTTAGTGGGAATGCATTCCAGTGCCTAGAGGAGGCAGCGCTGGTGAAGAGCCAGAACTTTGAAATCATGAAGTGTGAGAGGGGCTTTTTAGAAGTATCCTAAACAGAGACAAACTTTGAAGATAACCTACAGCTCTCTTCAAGCCAGTTAGCAACTGTTCCTACGTACACTTAGTGGTTACAACATAAACGCTCTGAAATGGATAGCAAAGCATCCTCAATTTGAGCCTGCACATGAGTTCAGATTCTCTTCTTGTGCAGTTGGACAGGAGTGGTTAAGATATAGAGCTGTCACCTCAGTAAGCAGGGTACCCTGAGAGTATTCTGCCAGTGGACTTTAGTGATTTTCCTAGATTTGTTTCATTTGAACTTTGATGAATAGAATACCATGCAAGTGGGAAAAATATTTATAAAATAAAAAGTCTTTAGACTTCAAACCCCAGAACTAAGACAAAGCATCCTGTATCCCCGTCCTAGTAAATGAGGTTATTGGCCCACTAAGATTTCATACTTAGGACAAATTTTCTGAAGTGTTCTTTCTCTGAAACCTTCACTGTTGAAAGTTACAAACACTGATCAGAGAGTTTTCTTATCACTTATGCAGTAATTAAAAATGCACACAATGCGCCTAAGGCCAGAGATGACACACATCGTGGTGGAAACGTGTCACGGTGGCTCCACCTCATGGCTGCATTTCAGCCTTTCTGTCTCTAAGACAAGTGACAGAATGATATCACCTTTCTCAAGCACTCGCAGCAAGTCCGAGGGCCGACTAGGATGAGAACACCATCTCAGGAGAAAGCCATCCCTGCCACACAAACATCTATAGTTAAAAACAGTAAGAACAGAAACCTAATAGACTCAATTGTAATCATTGACATTTCGAGAGTGGTTTCTGTCTGCTTCTGTGTTTCACTAGCTGGGCATTGTCAATTAATCTAATCTTTATACAGTTGTAAATGCTCCTTTGTCATCTGAGTCCTCTTAAGCCTGAGGGGTTTCTGGTGCAGTCACCCGTTCCTACGTGGTGGAGCCAGAATGCAAGTCCAGCTTCCAGAACGTTCCCTTGACACATTTCATTCAGTGAGTCGAAACATGGAAACAACACATTCACCTTTTAAAGACATACTTGAGGAAAATCTATAGCAGCCTAGAGTGAGTGTTACAGGAAGGAGTCACAAGAGAAAATGATGGAAAACATTTAAGAATAAATTACAAGGTTTTGGGCAAACCAAGAAACAGTATGAACTTGGATTTGAATTCACTAACTTCACAGATTCCCATCAAATTATGTGATGTCATGAATCTGAGTTTACATGAGAATTTTGCCTCTTAAAGAAGTTATAGTAATTCTTTGTTAAATTGTAATGTATTAAAATTGATTATTGAATTTTTTTCTCTGCTCTATGGTATACAGCAGTGGTTCTCAACCTGTGGCTCACAACCCCATGGGGAAGGTTGAAAGACCTTTTCACAGGAGATGCCTAAGACCATTGAAATACTCAGATATTTACACTATAGTTCATAACGGTAGCAAAATTAGTTTTGAAATAGCAACAAAAATGATTTTATGGTGGGGGGGATCATCACAACATGAGGAAAAGTTTTAAGGGAAAGTTGAGGACCACTAGTGTATAGCATCAGTTTTATTCAATACATTACTATTTGTCTGTATTTAGCTTGATTCTTGCCTACAAGGTCACAAAACTTAACACTTTTCTCAAGAATTGTTCTACAACTTAAAAACTATATTATTGGGATAGAGAGGTGGCTCAGTGGTTAAGAGCACTGGCTGCTCTTCCTGAGGTCCTGAGTTCAATTCCCAGTAACCACATGGTGGCTCACAACCATCTGTAATGGCATCTGATGCTCTCTTCTGGTATATTTGAAGACAGCAACAGTGTACCCATATACATAAAATAAATAAATTAATTAATTAATTAATCTTTTAAAAATAATATAAGATAAACCTCTAATAAATGTTTACATTTGTATGTAAAATAGTTTATGGATTTCCATCCAATTCTTATTATTTAATAATGGTTAGCTGTTATTGTTAATTTCTTATGATATACATTAATTTTCTTGATGTGTCACTGGTTATGAGTACAACTCACTTGGAGTTTAAATCTCAGCATTGCCATTCCCAAGGTCTGTGACATGGGATTGTTCTGCAGTTCTGAGCGATCCGTCCTGCAGAGAAGCTCCTTACATCGGAAAATAAACAACCCAAAGTAGCTTCAGGAACTCATAATCTGACCAGACCCACTAGGTCCCTCCCTCCCCTGAATAAACACTAAGACTGCAGGATCATTACAGATAAGCCAAGCTGCAAAGAATACCCTCAAGCCAGAGCAGCTGTCTGGAAGAAACCGGCTGGCTACCTGCAGAGGCTCAGACCAAAGGGGCACCTGGAAAGGATGCTCTCCAACCTGCTGAGCTGCCTGAGGCTTGCACTGTGCTCCAGGTTCCCAGCTTTTGTCAACTGTCACCCATCCTGGGGTGGGCTTTGATGGTGCATCCTTCCTTGAGTCGCTTCTGCTCCTGAAAGCAACCCCTCGCCCACATTCCTGTAAATAACCTCAATAGAACGCATTGGTTCCCTAAGTGGGACGTTGGTAACATCTGTATTATACATACATAAAATCTGTTGTGGGGTCCCTATTTTGGCTGAGTAGGTATGTGTTTTGGGTCTCTCCAGGAAAAGTTTCATAACGCAACACCTGGGCCAACTATTTCCACCATCTTTCCCTCAACTTTACACAGAAACTGAGAACAACAATTTTACATCTTCCAACGAGTTCCCTAAAAGATGGAGAGCATTTACATAAGAAGACACACGATGCCTGACATATAACTCAATATTACTTACTCCACCATCCATACCATCCTCATTGTCATCCTACCCTTACTGAGCATAATGCCCAGTATATATCAGGCTTGCAAAAAATAAGAATTCATTTGAGTTTCTAAAATACATATAAAACGATTGTTCCTTTAACCCGCAAATATTCGCATATATAGAATATATATTTGGCACGTTTGCTCACTGCTATATATAGAAGTGTTCTTACAAAGATATATTCTGCCTGGGCATGGTTTTATTTTATAACAAGGTAGTGAACAACAACAACAACAACAACAAATCATGCAGACTGTTTACGTTATCAAAGCGTCCACTAGAGGGAGCTCTGGCTTCAAGATTGCTAATAAAGCTTCTGTGGGTAAGGAATCCAGCAGTTTACTCATTGAATCATTGAGCCTTTGGCCAAGTCATCGTTGATGAGAAAAATACAAAAATGAGGGGGAGTCATGACAGGATGGAGGGAGCAGGAGATGGAAGGAGGAAGGGCTTCTAGAAGCTGCTTAGAAAATGTGAATCTGCAACGTTTTCAAGGCTCAGTAGAGCACCCTTCCACTCTGAGAAGCAGGAGACGGCCCCACAGTCCCCCTTTCCCCGAAGAATAGTTGTTACCTGTGTCTTTGCGCCCGTGCTGTACAGACCAGCTGTCCTTCCCATGGCGGCAGCGCTTGGGATGCAGAAGAGAAATGAAGGGATCACGTTGCTGAGGCCATGAGCCAAAAATTCCTGCGAGATTAGTTATGGGAGAATGGAACATTTCTTTATCACAATCCCCTTCCACGGTCCCAGGTACAATTCATTAACGAATGAAGTCTGTGTACGCTCAGCCACTATTCCCCGCACCAGCTTAGATGTAATCGTTATAATAAAAATAGCTAACGTTCATAGCCTGTTTGCAATCCTCCAAACAGGCTAAGCCTGTCACTCAGCTCTCATAATGAATTCGCGAGGAGATTCTAACTATTCAAGATTTCCATTGCCCCATTGCCCGTTCCCAGGCTCGCCTCTACCTCTCCAGCTGTCACTTGGCAGATTCTTTTGTTATCTAAGCAGTCACAACTGTGGGGTGCTTTCTATTCTTTGTCTATATCTTAACTGTCCAAACACATCCCAGGAACTCCCAAGTCTACATCCTCAGCTTACACTACTCTTCTTAACTCCAGATTGCTACCTCCAACCTACTTATTTGTCATCAACAGTGGATCAATAATGGGAAATCAGTAACTACGTGTACTGGTGCTTTCTATTCTTTGTCTATATCTTAACTGTCCAAACACATCCCAGGAACTCCCAAGTCTACATCCTCAGCTTACACTACTCTTCTTAACTCCAGATTGCTACCTCCAACCTACTTATTTGTCATCAACAGTGGATCAATAATGGGAAATCAGTAACTACGTGTACTGGCTGGTTTTGTGTGCCAATTTGATTGACCCAAGCTGAAGCTATCACAGAAAAAGGAGCCTCCCTTGAGGAAATGCCTCCATGGGATCCAGCTGTAGGGCATTTTCTCAATTAATGATCAAGGGTGGGAGGGACCCTTGTGGGTGGTGCCATCTCTGGGCTGGTATTCTTGGGTTCTATAAGAGAGCAGGCTGAGCAAACCAGGGGAAGCAAGCCAGTAAGAAACATCCCTCCATGGCCTCTGCATCAGCTCCTGCTTCCTGACCTGCTTGAGTTCCAGTCCTGACTTCCTTTGGTAATGAACAGCAATATGGAAGTGTAAGCTGAATAAACCCTTTCCTCCCCAACTTGCTTCTTAGTCATGATATTTATTGCAGGAATAGAAACCCTCTCACTAAGAAACTACTCTATAGGTTTCTACCATTCTAATCACATCATTTTAAGTTTAGGCCCCAAACTGTACAGTTATCTCTGACTCTTTCCATGTACATGAGTACAGTCCAGTGCCTATCCATGTGTGCACTTCTTCAGTTATCTTGGTTTTTTTCTGGATATATGAAAAAATCCTCCTAATACCTTACCTGCCCCTATTGGTATTGGTTACTATAAGTGATATCTCTGGCCCCAGAGAGTTGTGGTTCTGGTAAGAAAATGTAGATATCAAATAGAAAAGGCTAGAAAGCAAATGGTGAAGGATGTGGAGAGAGCTGGATTTGAGGAGTTTGGTCAACAGACGTCTTCCTATGGAGTGAGTATCTGAATAAGGCAGTTATCCAGAAATGTGAGGAGACAGAATTCCAAGGATACAGAGCTGTGAGCATGGATTTTCCAGCCAAAACTCTTGACTAGTGATTTAAAGAAAAGATAGAGAGTTTAGGACGTATCTTATGAGACTGAATAAGAAATGGAATCCTACAGACTTAGAGCCTTGAAAGCCATGATAACGAGGGTCTGTAATTTAAGCATCAAAGAAGGGAGACCCCTGAGGGGTCTCAGTGGATGGAAACATTCTTCTGTGTTGCTTACTATTTTACCTCTGGCACCTAGAGTGGAACTCAATGGACACATACCCAGAGAGAACTGAGGTCCCCAACCTCGGTGTGCATTCTATGTGCAGGTAACTCTCTACTGGTCTGCAGTCTCCTGCAACTTCTTTGCAGGCTCAGGGAGCTCTATAAGGCCTTGGGGCATGAAAAAGTAAAACCTGGCAGAATAGATTCAGTAAGCAGGTTGTGTATGCACTCTTAGGTATGTAGGAACAAAACTTCACATCCTAAAGGGTCTTAAGAAGAAGAGTAATTATTAGTGTTCCACTTTGAAATGCCTAAGCGTTCAAAGTTATCTATCGTGAAATGATAAATACCCTTGGATTCTCCCCTAAAACCAAATGAAAGAGCGTGAAGGTGTGTGTGTTTCTTTCAAAATGTGTTAGAAGGGTCAGTGAGATGACTCAGTGAGTAAAGGCACTTGCTACCAAACCTGCTGATGTGAGTTCAATCCAAGGACCCACACAGTGGAGACAAAGAACAAAGGCTGTCCTCTGACAGACATACAGATAAAAAGATGGAATAACAAAATTAATGTTCTATACGCTGTGAAAGCTGGAGTTGCGGCTTCCTGTGGATGACTCAGAGACGTTCCTGTTTTGCTCTGCCCGTGCTTGCTACACATTTAGAGAAAGTTGCATTTTCAAACATTTGACATTTTCAGTATCTGAGAGTCCACAGAACAGTGAAACCCCCTGTCTAGAGAGGGGCTGGGGACACACTCCACCTGGTTGTCATCAACTGAATATTTGAACTTCTTAGCAGATCCTTGTGCAAGAGCCAGTGAGGCCACGTAGCCTACAAGTGCAACTCCGAAAGCTTCAGTGAGCACTGCAGAGAGGATGTTCATTGGGGGAGCACGGGGAGCAGGAATCCTATGGAGAGAAAAACTGTATTGAAGTTATGAACCTCCTCTTGTTTCCATAGGAACTTGCCACAAAATCTACTGATTCTGTAGTGTTTCTGAAGTTTACAGAGTTAAGTGAACCCCCTAAGAGAAAACTAAGCAGTCTTGCCCTGAAAAGCCCTGTATCTCCAATATTATTTAGCAGAAAAGCAAAATTGTAAGAAATACCACAAGGAGAGCCCCATGCATCTAACTGACACTCATACCCAGGGAATTCAGGTCATACCGCAGAAATTCTGACTTGACAAAAGTTTCTTGTAGGAAACAAAAGCATATCTGGGCCTTATTTCCTTTGAACCTTTCCAAATATTTATTTGGCCAGCACTGGAGCCATGTTTCCTCCCTCGAATGCTGCAGAGTTTCAGGCAAACACTAGCTTACTGTAGACTAATCTCCAAATGCGCCATTGACTTCATTATGGTAATTACATTTTTAACTCAATCCTTTCATGAGACAGTTAATCATGCCTTCCATACGCTAAAGAAAACAAGTAGGAAGATCTCATCTCCTCTCTGTTGCAAAATAGACCACACTTAGCTTCATTTCAAACACGTCTTTCAAGCATTTCTCAGATAATACCCAGCCATTATGTCTTATTGTCCCTTGAAAAGCATGTAAGCCAAATGACCATTTACGTTTTCCCTGTCATGCTGGGAGACTTACCCCAACCCCTGTAAGAATTCCTGTGGTAAAAATAAAGGAGGGGGGGGGCATTTCTTACTGGTCACTGTCTTATTATCTAGTGTGTGGGTGGGACATGGATGCTTTCTCATTAACTGTATCATTTAACTTTCTCAGCAACCCCGAGTCAAGTCTGCCACAACCACAGTAGGGATGGGAAAATGTTCAGAGGAAGGTGGAGAACATTTCTAAGCCACGCCTTCCTGCGGTTCCTTAAGGGGGTTTCCCAGACTGGAATGTGAACCGGAGTTCTCTCTGAGTGCTACATTTGCTTTGTTCCCCAAACACTGTGAGTACACATCCTAAGACAATACATTTCATACAAAACTAGAAATGAGAAATCATACTTCTCATTCATTAAGACTAAATGTGATTAATTAATAACAACACCTGGACTGAAGAAGAAACAACTGGCTTTCCAAGAAAAAAAGCAGGGGGACCCTTAGGAAACTAGGAGTTGATTGAGGGAACCCTCCGTTGCCTGCGTCTACACACAGGCCAGCCAACACAGAGGATTTTTTTTTAATTAATCTTTTTTTGTTTTGTTTTGATTCTAAGGCTTTTTCAACTATTTATTTACTTTAAGGAGGTGAAAAAGAAAATACAAAGGACCCAACAATTCTAACTTTGTCTCAAAATTAGACTTTGTCTCTGTCTGTTTTATTCAGCCTATAAAAAAAAGTTATGAACTCACAAGGTATTTGTTTTTCTCTGCCTGAGCTTGTCAGCCCGGTTTTGGAAGGACTTTTGTTCTTTCACAGTGTGGCGCATGTGATATATTCTCTTGAAGTCTGGAGGGAGACTGGAGAGAGGTGGGGAGCCAGGCCATCTATATCTGTCTCTGTACGGCTCTTTGCAGGCCTTTGGGATTGCAGTTCCACACGATGCTTCTGAATACTTATCATAACTTCAGTGATAAAAGCGGCCACAAGAACACGTGTGCCTGAGCATTTAAGGTAGGTCAGATCCAGGCCTTGGCAAATTGAGCCACCTCCATTATTTTTCGAGCCATTTCTTTGTAAATACTTTTGGAATCTTTTACTTGAAGCAATGCTGCATAAACCAGTTACATGCTTACTTAATAACAGGTTAGCTTATAACCTAGAAAATTGCTGCTTTTCTCCACATGTTGGGTTTTGTCATTCATAATAAAAATTAATTAGAATTTTGCCTCATATAGTCACAAAACAAAATTAAATCCATTCCCACCCAGGCCTAGGCCCTTTGAACATCAAAAACCAAACACTCAGATAAACACATATTAAAAGAAAGACTACATTACCCGTTTGGAATGCGCCCAACTACTTCCAATCCGTATGTGTTTTCCATGTTGGTACAATAGCAAGCAAACGAGGCAGCAATGATCTGAGCGGTTGCATTGGAAAAAGAAACAATATGTATACACGTGTGACTAGCTAGCTTTCAAATGCCTAAGGCTGCTTAACAACACATATTATGAGTCCCAGGATTACCATTTACTAATGAAATACTAAATTAAGCCAGGAGGGAATGTTCCATGCCTCTAATTCTAGCACTCAGGATGTCAAGACAGAGAGATCTGAAATTTGAGGATAACCTGGGATACACAATGAGATCCAACATCAAAAAAAAAAAAATAGTGGTTAAGAGGCATGGCTGAACTTGGCTAGGAACTTCTGGTATCCTATAGTATGGTTCAATGAACATATATCATTGGTGATAATATAAATCAATTAAATTATTTTAAACGTGACTACAATTACCATGTATTTTAAAATCCCTAGGAAAAAAGATTTGGAATGTTCCGATACAAAAGAATGCAAGATGACCAAGACAATGGATATGTCAATGATGTCAATGATTTCGATCTGATAATTAAAAAAGATTTGGAATGTTCCGATACAAAAGAATGCAAGATGACCAAGACAATGGATATGTCAATGATGTCAATGATTTCGATCTGATAATTAAACCTTAAACACGGTGTTACAATGCCACACTGAGCTGAGTATGATGTACAGGTCTATAGCATGTGTCATCACCACCACATGTCAAGTACAATTCTAAATTATATTTCTACAGCTCAGCACATCCCTGAGATGCCAAGGGGCAGTATTTGCAGTGCGTGCGTTTTCTAACATTTTGCTTTGTACTCACCCAATTGTGTCCAGTTTTGAAGACACAAAATGTAGTGATGTGTGTGTGCATAGTTTGTGTGTGTGTGTGTGTAAGAACACATTTTTCTCTCCATGAGAACAACCTCTCAGGAGGATGAAGTACTGCACAATATTCTTATTGGGCTAGTAGTAAATGCTGATTTACAACCTCCTTAATTTGTTTTTAACTTGGGGCCTTATCTCTTTAGTGAAGTAAACTATTCCAGCTCCCAACCTGATGGGACAAATGACTTTCAGAAAGCCCTCAAGGATGTTCAGATATCCTACCTTGATGTTATTGAGATATTCAAGCAAGGTCACTTGCTCTGTCTACAATCATAGTCTCTCTGTCTCTGTCTCTCTCTCTCAGTATGTGTGTGTGCTACATCTATGTATATATACTTGCCACAGGATTGCATGTATACAAATGTACATGTGTTCATGTTCATGTAGAAGAGCAAAATTGATGCCTGGACTCATAACTGCTATTCCGCCTTATTCTGAGAACAAGTCTCTCAATCAAACCTAGAGCTCCTATATATGGCTAGTTTTGATAGTCAGTCCACCCTGAGGATCTGCTATTACCATCTTCTATGGCTGGAATGACAGTCTGGGTGCCATTTATAATGGTTCTGGGTATAGGAACTCTGGTCCTCATGTTTAAGCACTTAACCAGGGACCTCTCCCCTCAGCACTACAATCATCATTCAGCACGCATCAAAGCCAGGTCAGACTGTGTTGCATTGACCAGGATGCCTGAGTGTTTCTCACTCATGGTCACATTTTTTCATGTACTAATATTTTTACTAGCTATGAAATTTCCATATTGTCTGACCTGAGATCCCTTCTTTACAGCATGTGAATTTTTGCTCCCTGGAAAACATAGGTTGAGCCCTTTAGAGATTTTAAGTTGCTTTGAAGAGATACTGATTAATATAGTTCATGTCAGCTCTTCTGGTCTATTCCACTGTGTTGGGCTATGGTCAAATTATATTTGAGATCTTAAATACAAATGTTGAAGAATACTATCAAATCGAGCTACTATACAATGATAACCTGTAAAGTAAAAACTAGTTGTATCACCTAAAATGAATCTTGGGAAGTCTTCTGACAACAAATAAAAATGAAATAACAAAAGCAACTTTAAGTGACTTACCTTCTTAAAAGAGACACAACAATCATATATGTAAAGTACAAATTACCCATATCATGATCAGAATTACGGAATAACAAAATTACACTATCAAATAAAGAGCATTTAACAATCAATGCTTGATACAAAGAAGCAGCATTTGCAGTTATATTCCTAACTATCCCTTTTGGTTAATTTAACTGAACTTGTAAAAAAAAATGCTTCTAAAACATGAAATGGGCTTAAAAAACAAAATATTATTTTAGGTTTAACAAAAGAAAGTTGAAAAGTAAACTATACAAATATTAAAGTGATATATGAACAGTCAATGGGACAGCACCCTGATTCTTTGCTGTATTTCTTTGACATGATTTCTTTGTCTGTTGAGGTCACCAGTTCCTCTGTAGTATTTTGTTACTATTACAGGTATCTATAGACCAGTGCTGCTCTTAGACATGGACAAGAAGGGATTCTGTCAAGATTGCTAAAGATGGTTCTAACTAGCCCTCCTTCAACTGTCCCATTCCCTATAAGCAGAAAGCTTTAGGGGATAAAGAATAGGTGCCCAACTCAAATCTGTTCTTGCTTCTCCTCTAACTATGCTGCAGATACTAAAGTGTCTATCATTCACTGCTTATACAGCATCTCGTCTGGTTACAGGGGATCTTCCATACCAGAGTAACCCGTAGGGGATCAAGGGGGAGTTGAGATGGTACAGTGGACATGGCCAACCTTTGACACTGGTTCAGTGTCGTGAGTAGGATGAAGCTAGAGTGAGTGGAGAAAGAACAGCCTAGACTGGATCTCCTCATGCTCCCAAATTCCCCTCGACTTGTAGGAGTAGAATTCTCTATCTTAATATACTTTTCAGGGTCATCAACCAAATAAAGTCAAGGTAAAAAAAAACAAAACAAAGACAGGAACTGTATATATATATATATATATATATATATATATATATATATATATATATATATATATATATTTTCTGTAGTTTTCAAGTGTTTTGTCTTGTATTGGTGCTTTTGCCCAGGGTCTTGAAAACCCATGCCATATCAATAATATTTGCCACTTTTGGAATGATCCTTACCAATTTTTCAGAAAAAATAACAGTTGCTTTATGACTACATTAGGGGCTTGTCTCCCAGAGGTTATTTTCAAATGTTGCTTTTATACAACTTTTCATATAACTTTCCAAGATGCAACCGGCATTTCTTAATCCCTTCAGAACTTTGGGTAAGATGGCACATTTTTCATCTTGCCATAAAAATTTCAGTTGATGAAGTTATTTAACTACCATTTATGTATATTATACATGAATACCACAAGGAAGGACCATTAAAACCTAACGCTCATTAAGTACACGTAAGTTGGCAGGCTGTGGTTGTGTCAGTGTGATCCTTTATTAAGTGCTCCTGGGAAAGGCTTTTAAAACTTCATCTTTATAAGCAAAATATGATATAATTTTCCAGTCACAAGCGTATTTCAAAGAAACAGCTCTGGCCAATGAAAATCTTGAGCATTTTTTAATAGAGGTAAAACTAGTTCAGGAATACAAAGCTCAATAAACCCTCCAATCACTAGTGACTTTTTCTCAGACAAGAGCTCTACATGTGTCACAGAAGTGTCATGACAATAGCACGGGTTATCATATTTGATTTCATTGCATCAGATCATAGTCAGTATTACTTAGGACTCACTCTTAGTCAGGTCTCTTAGAAGATCTCAGGCGATATGCTCTCTTATTTTTATATAAAAAAATCAAAAGCATATGAGAAACGTTACATAAATTGAAAACATGCATCCTTCCTTTTTGAAAATGTTGACTCTAAAAGTTTCCTGTTCTTACATTAATATATATATCCACACAAATTAGTCTTTCATTAATGAGACCCAGGAATGGCTGTGGGTTCCTGTAGAAAATATAGCAAGCCTCTGCAGATCATGCCCCTTCCCTGAAAGCTGGTCAGCTTTGCTGATTGCATACTTACCAAAACTAAGTCGACAGGAAGAACGACTTTAATTTTTCTTTTAAACTGTTCGTTCAGTTCTTTAACGAGAACAAGAACAATGATGCTTAGAAGGGACAAGAGCAGGGCTTCCAGCTGCACAGACTTGATGTTCTCAAACACATACGCATAAATCTACAGGAACGAGAGAGGAGCAAAATCAGGGTGGCTGAGAAAACACCAGCATCTCAATCTGACCCTAAGTAAACTCGCCGATGCTGTATTAAAACAAACCAACAAAACAAACAAACAACAAGAACAAAAACCAAACAACTAATGACTGGATGATGCAAAGATAGGGAGAAAAATAAATATGGGAAGGAAAAACCTTTATTTTCATGCATTAAGTTTCTTTGTGCCATCAAACTCAAGGTCTGTCTCTTTCTACACAAGACACTAGAGAAGAGAATCACTTTCCTGACTCCTTCCTTGCCATATAAAAAGGCAAGAAGGGCCTCCCCTTTTGATGTCCACTGCTGTCTTTAAACTTAATAGGACACACACACACACACACACACAGACACAGACACACACACACACACAGACACACACACAGAGACACATACACACACACACACAGACACACACAGACACATACACATACACACACACAGACACACACATAAATACACACACACAGACACACACACACAGACACATACCCACACACAGACACACACAGACACATACAGACACACACACACACACACACACACACATCAAAGGCTGGGGCTGGGATTTAATTGCTATCAGACACTTGGCTTACTGTAACCAGTTACCATGTTCTCAGTTACTGGGCAATTGTTCATCTCTTACCATTCGCTCTGGACAGTGCTAGCTTGGCAGTGGTGAACACTGCAGAAACAGTCTTAGTACTCAAAGGCTTTACAATGCACTGTAGGGTTTACTATTAAATTAACCAACTAGTACAAGATGCTAATAACATGGATTGAATGGAAGTATATGACTGAATGTGTGAGCAAGGAGTGTAGCCCTTTCCAAACCAGGAAGCAGGAACTGAACAGGTTATAGATAAGAAGAGGTGGAGGAAGAAGTCTGTAGACATATTTTGCATTAAGGTCACATTTAAATGACTCAGAAAATCAACTGTGGTGTAAAGAGTACGTGACTTCTGAGAACAAAGTGTCACAAAACAAACATGGGACAGGGGAGATGGCTCTCACAGCTCTGAGTTCAACAGCCCAGAACTCTCATCAAAAAGCTTGAGCCATGACATGGGCTATTACGTGAGCACCAGAAAGACGAGACAGAAACATCTCTGGGGCACACTGGACAGCCAGCCTGGATGCATTCCTGAGATCCAGATTCAGTGAGAGACCCTGTCTCAGAAAATAAGGCAGAGGTCAGTTGATACTGTCCTCTGATCTCCAGATGCCTGTGTACTCACCAACACACACACACAAACACGTAAATGGAAATATGCTAGTGTCAAGCAATTCATTGGTAACTATGAAGAAGGTATGCTAAGAGCACATTAATATTAGATACTCAATGTTGTTACTCTAGTTGGCAAAAAAAAAAATCAAGGGTAAAGTCAAGAAAAAGAATAAAATTAGAACTTTATACGCACAAAGTTGAGAGCTTGTATTCATTCAACTAAGTGCCAGCAGTATTTTGCTCAATAATATAAATTCTTGTGAGTACTTGCTTACCTGACAGGTCTACTAGCATAAGGAGATAGGGTATGACTTAAGGCATTCTAAAGAGTGTGAAAAGGAGAAAAAACAGCTAACCTAAATCTTACCTTCAGTCTCTATAAGCATTTGATATTAAGCAACCAAATTTGAATATTTTTAATTTGATTTTGTGTGTACGTATTCTAATATGTTGTGTCTCCTCAGCCTTCTTGGACATACATGAATTGTACATATTGAGCATGGTCGCAAATGTCTTAATAATTTTGTCAAAGAAAAGGCAGTGATGCTTCACTGAGTGAGCACAACAGAGGAAATGGCAGGTTGTCCAAAGTGCACTTTAACTTAGAGATAACGTAATAACAACAACAACAACAGCAGCAACAACAGCAAACCACCCATTGTGTAACCTGATACATTTAGAAATGCATCACAGAACACTGAGCAGGCGTTTTTTTCTCATTACTGTCTACACCGCTATACTTATTCAGTTCTACTACAAAATTCGCATCTACAGGATAATCATTACACGAGACATAGATAATGCTTTTCCTATCTGTCACTAGATATTATGATGAAAACTACTCACAGCATCCCTGCAAGTGAAGAAACTGGGTCCATTTATTTATTTGTTTGTTTGTTTGTTTCATTTTTTCTTTTTTACCAATGACTCAAAGCCCAAGATAGAAACCCAAAGTCAGGAGGCTGGAGAGACGACTCGGTGGTTAAAGGCACTGATTGCTCTTCCAGAAGACCCAGGTGTGAGTCCACGCACCCACTGGAACTCCAATTCCAGAGGAATACAATGTGCTTCTCAGGGCACTGCATGCACTGCGGGTGCATGGCACACAGAGATACATGCAGGCAAAACAGCCATGCATACCAAAGAAAATCTGAATTCAATTAATTACTTTTTAAAAAATGTCACCAGTACAGTTTTTCTCAGTCTGATACATTCCGATAAGGATAAGCATAAGCAGAGGGTCAAGAATCTTTTTTCAAAACGTTTGTCTCTGTTCAGTGGTTTGAGAATAATTGAGAATATTATTGAGACTATTCTTCCCAAAGAGCCAATCATCCAAATGTCTTAAAGCACTTATATTATTCTTTATGCCTTTCCCCCGGGAGATTAAAAGTATGCCATGACAATGAAGCCCCCAATCCAGAGCAGATTTTTATGTAATGTGCATTTTGAGAACATGTGTTTGCACTGATACAAATGACCACCCCAGAATGAGAGGAATGAGACCCCCTCCGGGGTTTTATTGTCTGTCTGGATTAAATGAGAGCTTGTCAAACAAAGCATGCCTTACAAGATGCTCCAGAAGAACATAGGGGGTGAGTGGGCAAAGGCTCATTAAAACAAGAACTCGGAGCATGAAGAACACAACAGAGGAGCAGGCTGGGAGGAGTCCTAATGACTGTCATGTGGACCCACTTCGAGAAGTCACAGGCTAAATCAGTTTATGGCATATGAGTGGTGCATGCGGATGCTGCCGAGCTGGAGGTAAGGATAGACACGGGTGTTTCTATAAAATCACTCAGTAGAGCGCTGGGCATCCTAAATACATGTTATGCTTCTCTCTGTAAGTCCAGTTGTCTGAATGTGTTGGTACACACCCTCTCCACCAGTTAATAAAAGTTCCTAGAGCTGGGCAATGCTGGCACACGCCTTTAATCCCAGCACTCAATAGGCAAAGGCAGGCTGATCTCTGAGGTCAAGGCCAGTCCAGCCTACAGAATGAGTTCCAGGACAGTCAGGGCTACACAGAGAAATCCTTTCTCAAACAAAAAAACAAAAATCTTCCTGAAGGTGCTTGTCAATGGCTTCTCAAAGTTCAGAGAGAAGCAACAGCAATTCTGTGTAGGATGAATAAACAAGTTCATTAGAGCTGACTGATCAACTTAATAAATTAGTTCAGCACTAATCATAATACTAGTTTGTTATTTGGCATAAAATTGAAATATTTATATACATAAACAAATCCATTATGAGACAATTCAGAGATTGAAAATTATTTATTTGCATATACATTGCTACATTTGATTTATTTAGATGTGATACTTTTTCTGAAACTCTGCATAGTTACTTTTACACACACACACACACACACACACACACACACACTTTTTTTTACCTGAGTTTTGCTTAGTCTTTTCAATAACGGATTCTCAACTCTTTCAATAATATCTGAAATCAGATTCAAGTACCATTGTTGACCTAATTAATATTCTGTTCTAAGATGGCAAAAAGTAATGATAAACCTCCTCTGAATGGGATACAGTGGAGAACATGACTAGGAATCTGAACCAGGAAAGGTTGAATCCTATAAAGACCCCTTCTTTCTCACTGGGAGAACGTGGGGTTAGCCTGGGATGGGTTTGCAGCCATGTTTGCATCCACTCATGCTTACTGAGGTTCTATTTTGTGGGAAGCAATGAGATAAATATTAAAATTACCACCATAGTAAATTCCAAGTAATCTATCTTTGATGTGATCAGCCTGATCTAAATAACAGTTGTTCAGTAACTAAAATTGTATAATAAGGAAAACTGAGGGCAGAAAAACCTCATCATATCAGTTGACTAAAAAGGAAAAGCGCTCCTGGAGCCACACCCACTCAGTTGTTTTCATTGCACAGTTATGACTCGGATTCCAAGACCCTGTATAGGGACACACATGTACAGAAGAAAATGTTAGAAGAAAATCCACATAGCGCTTCATGACACAAGACAACAATCTCATATGCTTAGAAAATATCAGCAGGTGGTAAAATTATAATGGGTTGGGGTTTTTTTTCAATACTCAAGCCACTGGAAATATTCATTACTCAAGAAAATCTCCTTTCCTAGCACTATGGTTACTACACTAAAATATATAAGAGAAAAAGTTAATTAAAATATTTTAAAGTATGAAACCAACATTGATAGTCACTTTTGCTAGTATTTCTGGGCTACCTACAAAGGGACCACAAAGAACACCTGAATAAATCCTTCCATGCAAAAGGAAACACGTAAAACCTTTCATACCTTGGTTATGCCTGTGTGATCTCTGTACTAAGGATCTGTCATGAAAAAGGTTGCATTTCCCTAGGGAAACAGCTAAGTGGCACGAAAACCACAACATTTTTCTACGTGTCAGCACTCTATTGGAATAGTAGGTACAAACTAATAACTGTTGATCTATGGGTCTTAATTTTAAATGTATGGTTTTGAGTTAGTCATCAGCCACAAGGGCAGGACTGTTTCCAGAGGGTAAGAATGCTAACATTCACACATGCTTATTACATGTGCTCATTTTGCAATAGAAAATACACTTGGCATGATCCTCTTCACAAAAATATATGTCTGAAAAGGGTGACTTTCCCTACATTTTTGGGAGCATGTCTATTGAAGTATGACTCATCAAAGCATTTTGATCACGTAACTGCTAGAAAGCCTAGTAATGAATAGAGTTTCCTGAAGATTCCATCTAGGTGAATACTGCTATTGGCAAAAGCTGCAGAGCTTTTGGATAAGTCTTGTAAACAAAATGCAAGAGTTGAAGAAAAGAATCACAAAATTTCTGACTTCCACTTAAAAGAATGTTAAGAGCTGGTTTGTCTGCCCCTCCATCATGTCAATTGTGTGTCCATGGATGATGGGTCCATCTTTGCTCTGTGTGTTTCTGTAAAAGTCATATTCTGTCCATCTGGACAGAAGGAATGACTACCTTAAGTCCAAGTTCTTCCATCCACCCTATTACATGACTTCTTTCAAGCAATGACCCATTTTTCATCAACAAACTACATGAAATTCTTGTTTGCCAGTTTGTGTGGGTATTCACCTCCACCTAACCAACTTCATATCTCTCATCATGGAAAACATGGGTAGTATTTATCAACTAGATCCTCATTGCTTATGAATCTGTCAACAAAAATTGTTACATAAATCTAGTCCAGTAGGTTTTTTTTAATTAAGGATGGGTGCTACTTTCTTTATTGCTGTATGAAAGTCATAAAAACATTTCCAAGTTCTTGTTTTCTTAAAACAATCATAGCATTGGTGCATTTACCCATGTGCCTCTCAATTACATTAACGTGGTCCTCCCTACAGAGTTTCTTTCCACCAGATGAGATTTGAATGCAAACTCCTGATAAACTCACAGCTCTCTAAATCCATCTTTCATCCTTTCCAAACTAATGTTCAAACAAGTTTCCCTGCTTCTCAGATTGGATGTCTCCTATCAGTTTTGCCTACATACCATCACATTATTAAATACTTTAAAATATTTGCTGATAAGCTACTTATAATTCCATGCCCCAAAGGAGTGAACACAAATACCTAATAAAAGAGAAAAATGTTGAATATCAGTCTCAG
This sequence comes from Apodemus sylvaticus, assembly GCF_947179515.1. Classification (NCBI taxonomy): domain Eukaryota; kingdom Metazoa; phylum Chordata; class Mammalia; order Rodentia; family Muridae; genus Apodemus; species Apodemus sylvaticus. The sequence goes on from NC_067474.1 coordinate 28,242,199, forward strand.
GTTACATGTTCATTAATACAAAGCACAGAGACAAAGAAGGAGAGAACAACAACATTCTATACATTTTTGTGTGAATGTATTTAAATTTCTGATCAACAACTGTATCTCCTGCTAGGATTAAATCCATTTGCTCTGCTTCGAGGGATAAATGAAGTCTCCAGCCAGAATGGGGAACATGGTATGACAAGCAGCTAGAGACAACATGGGCACACAAAATTCTCTTGGACCAAACATGCGGCCAAGCATACCAAGGCCCACCTGGCACTCAGCCATCCCTTGTTTAGAAAAATAAGCTTAATTTGAATTACTCGAGCACTCGGTTTTGCGGTGGTGCATTTTTTCGGTGAACTGTGGGGGATCGAAAGCACTTAGCCGAAGATGGTTGAGTTGCAAAAATATTTGCTGTCTGATTTAAAATTTGAAAGTAACCTTTATTGTAAATGTCCATGTAATTCCTCCATATTCACATTTTCTATACACTGCACCACTGATTAAATCATGCTGCAGATAAGCATTCTGCTTCTCTCCTGTTACTTGTCCTGTTATTTTTATGGTATATTGGCATTCATGCAACTCCCAACAAAAACATCACAGTATCTTCAGAGAAAATGGGACTGTTCATAAGCCACCAAAGTATATTCTTGACTTGGAGTCCCAGGGGGCCTGTATCTTCAAAGCAGATTTGTTCTCCAAATATAAACTTCATTTGTACACACTTAGTTGTGATCTCATTCTCTATAAAAGAAAATGTTTTGTTGGCTCTCCTTTCCTTCTGACGTTTCAATTCCACTTTATTAACATTCTTAGGTTTTGCTTTTGCAGTTTGTACAGCAAAGCAGAAAAGGGCTGTGCTTGTACTTTGGGGTATAGGCACACATGCAACTGTTTTTCCATTTTAGAACGTCTGCATAAAGGCTGAAAGTAAAAACTTTCCAAGAAGGTTCATTGGAAAGAGTGCGAAGTTTGCCTTCTCTCTTGAACTTAATGCACAGAACTGTCCATTAGTGTCTAGAAGAAACACAGAGCCAGGCTGCTGGGATGAGCTTTGCCACACCTCCCATAGCCTGGTTCAGTCTCGACACTGGCGCCTTCTCAAGGAAATCCACATGTGCAAATATGAACGAGGAATTTCTGTCATTTTTATTGTGCCCTTTGGCTACACACCCTTTCTACTAAAGACATACTTCATCATCTTTCAGTTTTTTAAAAAAAGCATTTTTCATTCTAAAGAATTAAGGCTTTCTCTGTTATGTGTTTGGGGAACCAACTCACATATGAGTCAAAAACCTGACTTTGCAGAAAGAACAGAACAAGACACTTTAACTGCTGAACTGGGACTCCAAGACAGAGTGACCCTTCTAACATGACTATTTCTGTTTCTCTTAAATATATTAACGTATAGCATATATAACTTATGAAGTGAGAATATAACTGCAGAAGAGACTGAGGGCTGAATCAATGGAAAATTGTAAATAAATTTAAAATATAGTGTATCTTCAAGTCCCAGAATGAGTTCTTACTAACAGCAAAAATATTTACTTTCACCTACATTGAGTCCTGGGAGCCTCTCACATCCCATGTTTCTGGGACTTTCTAGGGGATCCCCGACCCTTGTCCCCCACCCCTGGCAGCTGAATATTTTCATTCATTCTCCTGGCCCTCTGGCCTTCTCTCCTGTCTCCCTGCCATACCCTATCCTGCCCCCTTTCTACTCCTCCCCTCTCCCACCCAGTCTTTCTCTCCCTCTGCCTTTGTTCCCCCTTCTACATGAGACTGAAGCTTTCTAACTTGGACCTTTCTTCTTGTTTAACTTCTTATGGTCTGTGGGATGTATCCTGGGTACTCTGTACTTGTTTGCTAATATTCACCTATCAATGAGTGCATACCATGCATGTATATATCCGTTCAGATCTATGTTACCTCACCCAGGATGGTAATTTCTAGTTCTATCCATTTGCCTGAAAAATTCATGATGTCCTCATTTTTAATAGCTGAATAGTATTTATTATTCCATTGTGTACATAAATCACATTTTTTCTGTATCTATTCTTTGGTTGAGGGACATCTGGGTTGCTTCCAGTTTCTGGCTATCACGAACTATTTAAGGCTATTTAAGGCTGCTATGAACATAGTAAAGCATGTGTCCTTGTGGAATGGTGGAGCATCTTTTGGGTATATGCCCAGGAGCAGTATAGCTGGATCTTCAGGTACCTTAGCTGAAATGCCCAACAGTAGGGATGTGGAACCTAAAGAGATCACCTCCAGTAGTTAGACAAAGCCCCCAGTAGAGGGATGGGGGCACCAACACACCTTCAAAATTCTGGGCCCAGAATTGTTCTTGTCTGAAAGAAATGTAGGGACAAAACTGAAGCAAAGACTAAAGGAATGTTCAGCTAGTGGCTGGCCCAACTCGGGATCCATCCCATGGGCAGGCACAAACCATGACACTATTACTGATGCAATGTTGTACTTGCAGACAGGAGCCTAGCATGACTGTTCTCTGAGAAAGACTGTGACTCTGAGTAAGTATCTGACTGAGACAGATGCAGATACTTACAGCCAACCATTGGGCTGAGGCCAGGGGCCTATGGAAGAGCTGGGGGAGGGACTAGAAGAATGGAAGGACTGGCAACACCATGGGAATCCCAAAGGTGTCAACTAATTTAGACCTCTGGGAGCTCCCAGAGATTAAGCCACCAACCAAACAGCATAGAGGACTGTCTTGTCTGGCCTCAGTGGAAGAGGATGTACCTAATCCTCTAGAAACTTGATGCCCCAGGCAAAGGAGAGTTTTGGGGAAGGGGCACTCACTCTCAGAGGCAAAGTGGAGGGGCATGAGGTGAAGAACTCTGGGAGGGGAGAGACCAGGAATGGGGTAACATTTAGAATGTAAATAAATAAAGTAGATAAACAAATAAACATTTACTTTCCAGGTTTATAAATTTTCAGTTCACTGTGATTTTTAAACTGCAAAGAGATGTGTGACTTTACTTTGTTGTTTCATCTTGTGCATCTGAATAAACCTCTAGAGAGGAAAAGTATCCATATTTATTACTTAATCAGGAGCTTAAAGAATCTAGACTTTTTATATCTATTTATTACTAGTAAGAAGGCGATGGCTTGCATTTAGGGAACAGCTATGCCCCAGTCTTTTTTATAACCCTTCATAATATTATAGTGATCAGTTAACAAAACAGACAGCTATAGTCTAGCTACACCTCCCGGTGCCAGCCTACAGAAAAGACATAGAAGAAGGGAACTTTTCCTTTTCCCTGCTTACCCTCACTCTTGTTTTAAAGTTCACCTATCCTGATGTTGAGGTATGCCTTCATGGTATAAGAGCCTACTTCTTTGAGAGTCCATGTAGACTAAAGATATTCAACCCCATGGATTAAACAGCTACTGGATGCTTGGCCTTTCTCTTGTTGGACTGGCTGGACTGCAACCTGTAAGTGACTATATTAAATTCTCTTCATATGAGTTCATATATGTGTGTGTGTGTGTGTATGTGTGTATACATATGGTATATTCATTATATATGATATATTATTACATACACACATATATATGATATATTCATTACATACACACATATATGTGTGTGTAATACACACACACACACACACACACACACACATACACACACATTAACGCCAAAACATTTTATGGATCTGACTTAAATCATTTGCTAAAAAGTGTCCCATTGAGGTGAGTGCATTTTCCAGCCCAGAGAGGTCATTGGACAAAGGTGTTACCAATTCAATTTAGATAACAGACTTCTCTTTAGTACACAGCTCGGCATCCCTGTGGAAAGAAACACCAGAGCACCCACTGCCACAGCATCGGGCAGTAATGTCTACCGCAAACAAAGGATCAGAACAAGAGGAGAAGATCTTTTCTCTAAAAATCGACAGTCAAGATCAGTACTTCTGGAATGACTTGGAGTACATATAAGCTAAACATGACTTTTAAAAATAAAAACCAGTGTCCCAGACCATAAGATCTACAACAGGCTCGTTATGCATGCATATAAAATATTCTATACTTTATGTGGCAAGGTGTGGTCCTCTGCTCCCCAAAACCTGGTTAGCTTTCAAACAGGATATAAAACACTCAGAAGGAAGTAGTCAGAAAGAAGATAGCCCCAAGCTGGGCCCACTGACTTCCCTCCAAGCACTGTGATCAGATGGCCGTGCCCTTCTCTCTGCTCTGCGTTACAAGGCCGAGTTCAGGCCTCCTCTTTCAGGTACAGCTTAAATAATCTGGGGTAAGATCGAATGTGCATTCTGATCACCAGATTCAACTGAAAAATCCCAAAACTCTTTTTCAACTATCTCAGTAAAAGTATCTATGGGATACAGATTAATTTTCAAATCAATACTCAACTACCACATTTTCTTCTTTTTAGATAGTCACACTATGCACTGTGGATTGGCTGTGCACTGTGTGGATATACGCACTGTGTGACTCACTCTGGAACTGCAGCTAGCCAGTAACTCACTGTACAGTCCAGGCTGGCCTCAGACTCGTGTTATTTTTATTTCATCCCTTAGTCTCTCAAGTGCTCAGATTATTAGTTTGTGCCATTCCTGTCTTGAATCGCCATAATTTTTTGACACAAAAGTGCTACCACACCGGCAGACAAAGAATCCTCCCTGCTGACCAGCCTGAGAGCACGGGGTCCTCTGACACAAGGCAGCAAGAGTTAACAGATTTTTAAATTTTTCTATCAGAAAAAAAAAGTATCGCGTCTTCTAGTAGCTGAATAATGTGAATTTAAAATCTGCAGTCTTCACACGCCTGTGGCTGTGAGTCAGGCCCAATGTAGGAGCTTACAAAAGGTCTTCAAAGGTGCCACAGTGTTTGATCTAGATAAGGTGAACCTGCAGTTCACCTCGCAAGTGGCGGAGGGGGGGAGCGGAAGAGGGGAGTCACATCCACAGTGCTTCAGTGCGCATGTCCACATAGTAACAGCTTTGGGGGGGAGGGGCGGGAACTGTATCATTCCCAAGTCAGTGTGGCCTGTTTATCACACTTCTGAAAACAAAGATGATCTGTTCATCCACATACGTGGAAATGCGCGAGCAGGGCTCAGTTCTAACTCATGTGTGCTCTGTACTCTGCACATGTGTGGATTAACACAGCATTCCCAGGCAGGTCAAGGCAGAATCTTCTCCGATTCTATTTCGTCCTGTAGACTGGGAGTCACCGCAGGTCTTAACTCTTAGCCAGTCATCTAATGGCTTACAGCTACTCTGGTCTGCTTTTGTTTGAGTTGGAGCATGGGGTTATGTTGCTTCCAGGCACAGTTCCAGTTTTCTTGTTTTGCTTTTAAGCTTTCTTGCAATGAATGAGTCCCTGAGCCAGATATTACCCAAACAACAAAACTCCAGACCCGACATGCAGCACTGTGTAAGGTGCTGTCCCTTTCACTATTGTGTTACAGGAGAAAAAGTAACACAACTGATACTATGTGTCTCCAAACATCAAGCTGATAATCTTTATTTCATAACATTCATTCCAAGTTGTGCTTATTTCTGTGTATTTGGTCATTTCTGTTTTACATACATGGAAATGTGCAAGCAGGGCTCCGTTTTCTACCCGCACCTGGGTCAAGCTTCAGGAGGGCAAAAAACACGCTCTTCTCCTTAATGCTGGCAAATGTCCCCAAACACTACATCTATATAATGCCATTATGGAGAATTTCTGTATATATCTATTCTTAAAAAAAAAAATACGGTTCTTATTAAGTCCTTGAGTATATACACGGTATTTAGAATCTTTTTTTTCCCTTTTATTTCCAAGATTATACTATAATTACAGCATGTCTTCTTTCGCTATTATCGTCCTAGGTCCAGCTGTACCACTGGATGTCCCAAAGGTGCAGGGGAACAGTAACCACCCTACTTGGCAGCAATAAAGGCGAAGTGAAATATCAGTATGTTGAAATTTCTAGATAGAATTTGTTGGAAATATTATATCATTTTGATAGAGGTAATTCTAAAACTTGAAATCTGTTTTAAATAATCAGTAGGGTTCAGGAGATGGCTCAGAAGTTAACGTGCTTGTCATGCTGGCAAAAAGATCAGATCCCTAAATCTTATAAATGCCAGGTAGACCAGGAGGCTCTGTTTGTAATTCCAGTGTTTAGAAGACAGAGAGAGGATATCCAGTGCAAACCGATAGCTAACTAAACCATGCTCGTGAACACTGGTTTCAGGGAGAACCCCTGTCCCAGTGAAGAAGGCAGAGAGCAAGAGAGGAAAATGACTGAAGCCAAAAACAGCCTCACCATACACACACAGGCCACACACATGTGCCCACACATATGAGAAATCACATACACATGAGAAAAAAATCAATAATGTAGATAATGATATGCGCAGGAAGCAAATCACCACCAAAACAGAAATTCAACCAGCAGGTTATTGTACTTCCATATACCTGGGTGCTTAGTCAGAAAATTTAGCTTCAAGATTAAGGGTGACACAACTCGTGCTATAAAACATTAAAATTAGAACACAGCAATAACCTAAGTAAAATGAAGTTTGATAGCCATGAAGTCCATTAGTTGAATATTTGCTGTAATTCTTATAAAGTTCCAACTGAATGCAAAGTCCTAAGCAGTCATGGATTTTAAGTCAAGTCTCCAAAGAAAACAAGAGCAATGGAATGCTATTATGGAAATATGCTGAAGTTGGTCGGTCATTCCTCTCAAATTCAGACAGCTTTCAGTAGCTGATTGTCTGCTACTGGGCTCCAGTCACCACTACCAACCACACCTCTGTTTTGATCCCTACTGGAGTTCACAGTTCTGAAAGAATGTGATGGAGTGATCAAAAGCCTTGTAGGTGGATTTCATTAGAACTTGGCCACAGATCTGACTCCCAAAACCACCTAGCTATTTTTTTCTCACCAAACGCCCAACTTATATTCAATTATTCACTATAAGGAATTATTTCCAAAATCAACAAGTTGCACTCATTAAGCTAGTTTCATAACCCCCGATCATATCTAAAACATCCTATTATTTTAAATTTTAAACCCAACTTTCTGTGGTACAGAAAACTCTCTGTACTGTAGGAAGCTAAATTGAATTTTGTGAAACATATACCCAGATTATATAAACAACAGAGACACTTAGAAAACTCACATAAAAGAATCCCAGTGGTCCGGATATATATGGCATTTTTATTCCCAAGAGATACTTGACTTGTGACGTCACGACATGGGTGGCAGCTCCCGTGGTCATGGCACTGATCACTGGCTCTGTAAGCAGGAATGTAGCACTGCCCAGCTGCAGCACAAACATGACCAGCTGAAATGACAGAGGAGAGTTGGGTATCACATGTAGGTTACACACTCCCAGTTCCTGCAGAGGGAATATCGGGCACCTTCTGTACATACATAGTGACCTGGGGTAAGTGGGATTCTTAAATTTTATATATTTGTTATTTGCAAACTTCTGAGAATATTACAAGATTGTAAGATGTTCTAAATTGTATCAAGTACAGTATAGATGATTTCATCACAATTAAACCAATAGATTTCTTTCTAAATGTTGACCTTTTCTTTCTTATTCTGTGACTGGGAATCCAGTCATCAGCATAGATAAGGCCTTCTGTGTTCATTCTCCTTGAGTTCACAGTACTGACAGAATACAAGAAAACTGTTCTGTTGTTTAACTGTGCTGCAAAACTTGGAGACTGTTTCTTTTAAAAAGGGAAGAGAACAGAATCAACATGTGGATCTCTGTGGAAGAAAAATCAAATTTGCATCAATGTATATAATTATATGATGATTCACTACTTGATACCCAATAAATGTATAGCTTCATAAGCACTGAAGAGATGAGGGACTTTTTACCTCAGTTCCTGAAAAGTGGGAGTGAAAGATGCACGTGAAGCCTCTCTAAAAGGGCTAGGATTTACTATAAAGACACAAGAACCTATATGCAGAGTGGGAGGAGTATGGACAGAGATGGGGAACAGGGATGCCTCTTAAGAATCAGGACTTTATAGAAATCACTATAGAAACATTAAACAGCATCATCCTCCATCTCAAAACAAGTTCATGACAGGGCAAAAGTGGACTCTTGCCATTTCGATCATATCTTTTGCCAGAGGAATAGAAATAGCTTTAAGATCTTTGACTATATAAACTCAGTCACAGGATCAGTAAAAATTAAGGATTAGTAGGTTGGAAATAACACTAAATAATATTTGTGAATATCCCTTCCAGAAAAGAGAAACAAGGCCATGTTTTAATAATAGGATCTAGGTCAAGTCTTAAAATTCCTGTTGAAAATGAGATTAAGAAGAAACCAGAAGGAAGCAATGTGATTTCCTGCCATCAAGAGGTTAACAGTGAGACTTAGAAGTTCAAAATGTTATCTAGTACCACCAGAACATACATTATGACAGCATTACTATCAGTGGTTGGCTGCCAGCAATAATGCTCTCATATTAAAATGGAAGCTTAGCTTTCTGATCCTGTTTTCTTCCAAATCCTAAATATGTGTCTGTAGAAAACACCTACTGCAATTCTCTGAAATAAACCACCATCCATAAATTATTAGTGTGATATCTGCCCTGTTCAACTGTTAGAGTTGTAGTGGTAAGGTGCATGTGAAATCAGACTGGAAAATGATTTGAAGCCTGTAAATAATGCAGAAAGGGTGGTACAGAAAGATCCCATGAGGTATTTTGTATATCTACTCGGTCTAGGAAACCAGCCATCACTTTTGAAAAGGCAAACATGGCCCCAGCATATTTTCTCATTCTAGAATCCTTGAAAGAACGTGAGTGCAGAAAGGGTTATGCTTGAATGGTTGCAGCTTAGCTACCACCTTTTATCCAATATATGATAAGAGAAGAATGATTGTCATTAAAACAGAAAAATGCCAAACTCCCATGGCCAGCATGGGAAGAGAAGGCTATAGTGTCTGGTAAGAGAAGACTACAGTGTCTGGTAATATGATTTGTTTCAGAAGCCTTATGTTAGCTTGGAAAGCAGAAACAAGACTCTGCTAGAATCTCCAATACAAGCAAGCTTATGGGTACTAAAGGAACACAGTCCTCTGTGTGGCCTCTCTTGACACAGTCTGTTGGTTTTCTTCTAAAAACACGATCAACAAAAACACTGAACCAAGAATTACCAAGTATCTCTTTCTTAGCAGGATCATGAGATCATGAGTTCTCATTTATATGGTATTAACTCTTTTAGGTCATGAAGGTGAAACTAGCATATTATTAAAAGACCAAGAACAGTAGAGTTGAAACTTCATTTTATCTAAGTGAACCATAGATGGAGTTCGCATCGTTAAACTCTGGAAGCTATTCACAAAAAATAAAATGTTACACATGTGTGGAAAGTTGGGTGGAAATTTTCTATATGTGTGACGTGGAGTTAATCATTATTTTGAGAGGGAAACTCTCAAAAGGCTTTGTAGAGGCCATCTTCATTTCAACTGCTTTTGATTCATTTCTTAAATCACAAGATCTCCAGATGGGTTTATGATTTGCTTTGCTGAGAAATCTGAAGTGGTAACTGCCTATACCTTCCACTATAGTGCATTCTATAACTACCTATAAACTTCCACTAACACCTTTGTCATTTCCACAATTGAAGCTTCTAGGACAACTCCGGGGTATCAAAAGATTCTATCTCTTTCAAATGTTGAAATCTCCTAAGCCTCAGAAATCAGAGACAAGGGCCTAGAGTCTTTTAAAACACCAGAGCCTCCACTCTTGGAATACACTATGTGCCCACAGATCTGTGCCTTTAACACAGCCTGTCAGCCAGGGGCAAACACTTGGAACAGAGAGTGCTTGAGTGAAAGGCCAACTGGTCCTCTTCTTACACAGCCCACTGGGCCTCCCTCAGGGACTGCACACACGTGAAGGCTTGTTTGCTTCTGTCTTTCCTTTTCTTTGTTTTCAAGTTGTTGGAAACTTAGATTCACGTACTGTGTTTATAGTCTTACCTTTTCAAGTGTGTTATGTAAGCCAGGCAGTGATGATGCAGGTTTTTAATGTGAGTACTTAGGAAGCAGAGGCAGGTGTATCTGGATTGATATGAGTTCAAGGCCAGTTTGATCTACAAAGTGAGTTCCAGGACAGCCAAGGCTATACAGAGAGACCTTGTCTAGAAAAAAGCAAAACACACGAAAAAAGTGTCATGTACAGGGAATTGTTCATGTTATTTACTTTTACTTATAAATTCAGAATTCATCCACATCTTTGAATATTTGATATTCCATCCACAGCATTCTTCATAACCCAGAACAGATGTGAGGAGGAGGGGGACGAAGAAGAAGACGAGAAAGATAGGAAGGGAAGGAGTGGGTTGGGTAAAGAGAGAAGCAGGGGAAGAGAGAGTTGAAAGAGCTCCCTCTTCCCATTATCCAAACTGCAACAGTTCATTCATGGGGGGTTGATCTGGTACAGAGACAAATATCTCCTATCTGAATGTAACAAATCCTATCCTGGAACAGTGTGCTTCAGAAAGGGAACCCACAGACTGATCCACGTTCATTTTCAAACTTGCATGACGTAAAATGAGGATTCTCAAGAATATTTCACTTAGGGTTCTTATTAAGGATTTTGAAGCAAATGATGTAATACACATCCATAGCTCCTTTTACCAACAGGCATGATAATAATGATTGTATTCTGGCTAATATCCTCTCCCAAATAGTCATGCACTGTATAATGAGAGCGTAAATTCCATGCAGCACATTGCAGCTATTTGTAGCAATACTGATGTTCCAGGCTAATGCTTGAAACCTCTGACATGCATTTTCAAGGTTCTCTACCATGATAATATTTGATCATGTCTGTATACACATCATGTGTTTTATATAAATTAAATTTATTTCAGGCCATTATTTTTGAGAAACCTTCAGATGTTTTTTTTTTGTTTTGTTTTGTTTTTTGTTTTTTAATGTGAGTAGGAACTAACAGTGTGTTCAAGTGAAGGTGATACGGCATGCATTTCAGGTAGCCTTGCTGTGCCAGGTAACCAGTCTTTGCCCTATGGCAAACCACTTACCCACTCAATGAGTATTTATGGAACACCCATTAGGAGATAGGTATAACACTGTTGCAGAGCAGGGAGTTGAAGACCCAGTTCACACCTTTCCAAATATTTTAAGAAAAGTGAAATAATTGAAGGAAAATGTCCATATTCAATAAAATATTGAAGGAAAACTGAAATGAAGTTGCTAGGAAATAGGAGTGTGATTTAGAACTGTAAAAAGATAAAAATAAAAATTTAAAAAACCTAACAGGAGTATTTTAAGGTAAAGTCTGAAAATCTTTGAAACTGGGTCCTGAAAGGTTAGTATGCCTTATTGAGTTTGATGGACAAAATATTTAGGCTAAAAACCATGGCAGTAAGTATTTGATGTGGTGGTGTAAAATCCAAAGTATCTGAGAGAGGGAAAAAAGACTAAATGGATATGTATGAAGATATACTTTGCAAAATTCAATATCAAAACCTTCGATCTGTTTTAAGTTTAAAGTGTAATGATCAAAGACATGATAGAATTTGTATTGGAAATACAAATGATTTTGTATTGGAAATAAAAGTAAACAGTGTGTAAGTTTCCCTTTAATGGCAGTCTGGAAAAGGTAAGACTGTAAGTAAGTCCAGCTTGGTTTCCAACAAGTTGAAAATACAGAATGAGGAAGAAGAAACATACTGGCTTTGTAGGGTGGTGAAACTCCTATGTTACTGCAATGGACAATCTGTGACACTAAGCTCTGTTAGAAACCACTGATCTGAGAATTCTCAATGAGGCAATAATGGCACTGTTACACTATGGGAAACTGTCTGATTGGATGTCAAACCTGATCAATAGGAGGGAATTCATGCCTAGCTCTATAATTCTACCAACTATCTATAACTAGAGATGCTATAGACTTGAGAGGAGAACCTACTGCTGCCATTTTCTTAAGTCAATATAATTTGTAACTGTACTCTAATTATATATTTTCATATCCATAGACATGGGTAGCTCTCACCCATCCCACAAAGAAGCCTCTTTTTGTACTTTACGGGAAATATTATGGAGATCCACAACTGGTCAAAATGCAGAGAATGTGAACTGTGCACTACCAAATTCCAATTAGTGTATCTCCAACACAATTCTGACAACTAAGACTCTTGAAGAATTACTGAAGGAGAGGCCGAACGATTATAAGAGACAGAGTATCAGGCTGCTTTCTGTTAGAGAATGTCTCTTAGGCATGACAGAAAAAAAAGTACACATGAAATATGAACAATATGGAGTAGTCACGTAGCCTGTTCAGTTTCTCCTGTTATTAACATCTTTTGGCATTCTTGTCACACTTGATGAACCCAATTGATAATAAGGCTCTTGGCTCCACTCCATATGTGATACTGACATTTCCTGGATCACCAAAAATAGACTTAAAAGTAGAAGAAAAGCTAGTAGTTAGAAAAAGCAAGATGATTTCCAGGAATAGGAGAGGGATAAGAGAGCATGGATAAATAAATGTGCCATGGTCTAAGAGCCAAGGAATCAACAAAAGAGCTCCCAGTGCCCAAAGCTAGAGCAAACTAAGCATAGAATTGGGATATAAAATAGATATCTTTGAGTCTAATCTATATGATGATGAAATACAATAGGCAGATGTCCTCTGCATAATCGCAAACATTTGTGCAGATTGTCCTTACATCTTAACTCCTCATTTAACATTGCATCCCCTCAACAGTAGGCTATGTGACAGTAAATGTGATCATAGTACATTACAGATATGTATAAAAATGTCTTTATAGAACCCATTATTATGTATAATGAATAAATGCTAATAAAAGCTAAGTTAAAAAAGGAAGAGAGGAGGGGAAAGGAAAGGAAAGGAAAGGAAAGGGGAAAGGGAAAGGGAAAGGGAAAGGAAAGGGAAAAGGAAAAGGAAAAGGAAAAGGAAAGAAAAGAAAAGAAAAGAAAAGAAAAGGAAAGGAGGCAGGCAGACACATCTACTCCCAGCACTTGAGAGTCAGAGGCAGGCTGATCTCTCAGAATTGGAGGCCAGCCTGGCTTACAGAGTAAGTTCCAGGATAGTTATGGCTAGAAAGAGAAATTATGTCTTAAAAAACAGAGAGGGTAGGGAAAAGGGAACGAAGGAGAGATGGAATGAAGAAAGGAGAGAGAAATGGATAGACAGAGAGAAGGAGGAAGGAAGAACTGAGGGAGGGAAAACTGAGGGAGAGAGGGAGGGAGGGAGAGAAGTCAAAAGAAAGGAAGAAAAAGAAAAGAAAATGTGCCGCTGGATTCTGTGGGAAGACAAGACAGATTTTGAATAGTCTGTTACACTTAAGGAGGGATTCAAGACAGAGATATGATTAGAAAGCACTCAAGAAGTGGAGTATAGATGGAAAATAGTTCAGCAGGGTCATGTGGAGATGATAGCTCTGCTTAAAAGGAGCAAACCTAGCCAAGAGGGAATAGCAGAAAATTCGGCAAGAAATCCTGAAGTCAGAACAAGGACTATTATAAAAAGCAGTTAAAAGGGAGTGTCTCTGCAGCAAGTGATATCATTCTTCCATACATTTATTAAATACCTAATTTTGCCAAGACTTATGTAAGTCTGGCTGTTGCATCAGAGCCAAGATGTAATGGACTCAATCTAGTGTTAGAATGTGGAGCAGTCATTTAAAAGGTGACTATGAGGGGGTGAACCGAGTTAGAAAGACACAGCCCCTAAAGCACACAGAATAAGAAAGTATAACAGAGATGGCCTTAATAACCAGGCTGAGAAACATGTAGGTAAACAAACATGGCTTGACTTTGCTGTGCCACAGAACGTATCAGAAATTCACTTGCTTCAAGAATTGTTTCTAATTGAACTTCCGAGCTTGGTCTAAAGGTATGCCATAATATATTTGATGGCCAGAATTTTCATGACAAAACTAAATGAAGCAAGAGACCATGAGAAAAAGAACTGCAGGGATGCATGGTTTGACTCTTCTGTCCTCCTCTCTACTCCAGCCAATAGAAACAACATGGAGGCCAAATGAGATGAGGGAGGCATCATGCTATTAAGGAGCACAGGAGTGTGTAGAGTTGATAGATAGTGGACTTGTAGTTTGGCTTTCTATCATGTATGGGAATAATGGTGACAGAGAAGTAGAGATTCTGCTGACTAGACTGTTACACTAGATCAGAATGGATCATAGAATATATGACCAACTTAGAAAGTTCTAAGCTTTGTTAACCTCCTTCATTAAGAAAATCAGTACAATTTAAAAGATACAGAATGATTTTCTGTCCTTTGATTTTTTTTCAAAAGAAAAAAGAAGCAAAAATAAATAAAAACTAATCTATAAAGGTAAGAAAAAAATCTTCATTTAATTTTGCTTATTTAACATAGTGAAGCCACTAACATTTAATTAACCTTTTCCCTCTGCTTCTTTAAGTCATCATTATTAAGCACCAGCTGCTGGAATGAGACGGGTAAACATTCTGTGTTCCACAGAGGCCTGCAGTGTATGAAATAAGACAAACACACAAGTACTCTTTCCTGGAATCAAGAAGACTTAGAAGAAAAGGAATGAGCAGTGCCTTATGGGACCACACAAAGTTACACAGACATGTTTATGAACAGAGGGAGGTGCCCTACATGACTGGAGAAAGACTTTTGCCAACCCACTGAACAAGTGTGGAACCCATGTTTCCACCAACTTCAGAGTGTGAGCCCAGAGCACAGACTGCTGGGACTGCACACAAAGTGACTCGTGGGAAAGAGCGAGAGCAGCACTGCTCCAGAAGATGATGGCTTTGTTTCCCTCCTTCCCTTCTCAGTATCAGTTTAGAAAGCTGGGCATGGTGGCCTAAGCCTTTGGTCTCAGCTCTGAGCAGACCAAAGCAACACTGCAAGTTCAAGAACAGCCTATGCTACATAGTGATACCTTATCTCAATAAACAAAGAAAGGAACAAACGAATGAATGAATGAATGAGATCATAAGCTATGCAACTCAGCAGTTGCAATAGTGTACATGAAGTACAAATTCTATTATGACATCTCTTAATTATAATATACTGTATAAAGGCTTGCAGGTGGTGGGATTGCAAGCTGATAAAACCGTTCTGGAAATCAGTCTGGTGATTCCTCAGAAAACTGGGCATGATACTACCAGAGGACCCTGCTATACCACTCCTGAACATGTACCCAGAGGATTCTCCCGCATATAATAAGGACACATGCTTCACTATGTTTATAGCAGCCATATTTATAATAGCCAGAAGCTGGAAAGAACTCAGATGTCCTGCAATGGAGGAATGGATACAGAAAATGTGGTATATATACACAATGGAGTACTATTCAGCCATTAAAAACAATGAATTCATGAAATTCTTAGACAAATGGATGGAACTGGAGAATATCATCCTGAGTGAGGTAACCCAACCACAAAAGAACAGTCATAGTATGTACTCACTGATGAGTGGATATTAGCCTAGAAGCTTGGAATACCCAATACACAATTCACATATCAAATGATGCCCAAGAAGGAGGAAGAACAAAGTATGGATCCTTGGATCCTTTGTAGAAAGGGGGAAAATATCCACAGAAGGAGATACAAAATGTGGAGCAGAGTCTGAAGGAAAGACCATCCAGATACTACCCCACCTAGGAATCCATCCCATATACAATTACAAAACCCAGACACTATTGTGGATGCCACAAGTGCTTGCTGACAGGAGCCTGATACAGCTGTCACCTGGAAGGCTTTGCTAGTGCATGACAAATACAGAGGGGGAATCCCTCAGCCAGCCATTGAATTGAGCACAGAGTCCCCAATGGATGAGATAGAGAAAGGACCAAAGGAGCTGAAGGGGTTTGCAGCTCCATAGAAGGAACAACAATATGAGTCATCAAGTACTCCCCGAGCTCCCAGGGACAAAACCAACAACCAAAGAGTACACATGGAGTTACCCATGGCCCCAGACACATCAGCATCAGAGGATGGCCTTGTTTGACACCAAATGGGGAGAGGCCCTTGGTCCTGGAAAGACTTGATACTGTAGTGTAAAGTAATACCAGGGCAGGGAAGCAGGGGTGGGTTGATTGGGGAAGGGGAGATGGCTTATGGGATTTTGGGAGGGAGGGGGACCCAGGAAAGGCGACAACATTTGAAGTGTAAATAAAGAATATACCTAATTTTTTAAAAAAGGCCTACAGGTGGTTATTCAGTAAAGTGCTTGCCTGAGTTTCATCTCTACAGTCTACTCATTTTTAACAATAGCTGGCCATAGAGGCACACATTTGCGTTTAAGCACTGGGGAAGCTGAGACTAGAATGTCCAACCTTCTCCTCTGCAGAAGAATAAAGCTCACGATTTTCAGAAAAAGAAAATATGATACATGGAAAAAACAGGGTGAATCGCTTTTGTCTTGAGTCCTACTTTCATGAGCATCTTACATAGTATGCTACATATGTTTAGTGCAAAACTACAGGGAGGTGGAAGAGCTTGGTCTGTTGTTTGTCACCCTGAAGACTTAAGACCATATGTTGCTAGAAGCCGATGGTGCAATACCACTGGTCTCTGTCACTGAACACCCCACCCCCACCAGTGCTTATGCAACTCTTAAACAAAGGAGCTGTATATGCTTTGTCCTTCGGGCAGAAATCTTGTCCTGGGGTTACTTCAGAAAAGTAGAGCTTGGGAAAATTTCCAAAATTAAATGGGTAAAGGACAGTCCCGGGCCTCTCTAAGTTCTTGGAAAAAGAAAGAGGCAAAGTGCCCATCATGGAGGCTAATAAGGGACATATATAGCTCTGAATAGGCAATGAGTTTTATTGGATGCTTGCTTCCTTACAAAAAGATGTGTCCCTATATCTCAAAATTCTACCCTGAACTTAACAGTTCATTGTTGTTAGTGTGCAAGCAGTTCTTCTCTTGACTGTTACTGGTTTTTGACTAGGAAACTTGTTTTTCTTTTTCTTTCTTGTGTTTCATCAAAAGTAATATCAATAATGCATAATTATATCAGTAACACTAAAAATGCTCTTTACAAATGATAATGTGGCTTAGAGAGAGATGATAGAGAGGCTGGAAAGATGAGACAATGGTGAATAGTGCTTGCCAGACAAGCCCAAGGTTCCTGTGTTCAAATACAGTATTCACAAAGCCAGGCATGGCCATATACACATGCATCCCAAGTGTTGTGGAAGTCAGAGTCAAGAGAATCATTGGCATTGGTGGCTATCAACCAAGATTCAGGCTCAGTTAGAAAGTTTCTCAAGGAAGTAAATCAGAGAGTAATGGTAGGACCTTTGATATCCTGTAGCTTGCACATACACACAGGCATTTGCACCTGGGAGCACACATATACACATACATTTACACGATGAGAAGATGGTTCTATGAATGATGTGTACGACACACAAACATAAGGGTTAAACTTCAAATCCTCAGCACATATGTAAGTGTCAGGTGGGCAGGTTGGCCTGCTTGTAATTGCAATACATGAGACATGGAGAAAAAGGGTCCCTGCATCAGGATGGCTACCTAGATGGGCCAAGTCAGAAAGCTCCGTATTAAGTGAAAGGCCTAAACTCAATATAAAAAGAGTAGAGAAAAATGAGGAAGATCTTCCATGTCAACCTGCAACATCCACACATACATCTATGTATACAAGGTACATAAACACACATATGAGGACCATAATGATGCCAACACACCTTAATACACCCCACATATATACTTCCAAGAAGAAAAAAATGAATGACAAAAATTAGAACAAAAGCATTGACATGGCTGTCAATTTAGCTACTGTATAATCCACAGTAGGGAAGTAGATGAGTAGAATTCTAACAGGAATTCCTTTCAATGCTAAGAAGCAATTGTGACGATCCTAGAGGATCAATAGCTATAAGTGGTGCCTGGGTTCTGAAGTAGACTGCTATGACATGAGAGGGAAGGTGCATGAAAGACTGAGAGAACATGATTAAAAATGGTCCAGAAAAAAATGGGTGTGTGCAATGGATAGGTGTGAGATATGACTGCAATGCTTATGGTTTCATGAACACGTATAGATGTCAAATTTTATCAAACTGTACATTAAAAATATATGAAATTTAATGTACAGTTACACTTCACTAGAAAAGTTTGTGAAAAGCTCCATAATCTAATTTAGAGCACAAACACACATCACATTATGTTGCTGTGACTATAGAATTTCATTTTGTAAACTATAATATAAATGAAGTAGTAAAGGGAGGAGAAGTTTGATATTGTTTGAATGACTATGCTTGAGAGGCACACACAGAGAGGCAGAAAAACACAGAGATGTGGTGGGGGAGGAGCAGAGAAAGGGAGAAGAAGGCGAGAGTAGCTACAAAATGTTATCCAGGCAAAGATGGCCTACACTATGAATGTATATTGCTTGCCTTTCTGCTCTCCTCCATGATGATAAGGGACTAAGCCTCTGAAACTGTAAGCAAGCCTACAATTAAATGTTCTCTTGTATAAGAGTTGACTTAGATATAGTATCTCTTCAGAGCAAGAAAACAGTAATATAGTAGCAGTTGGAATACAGATAAAGCAGTGATAACATACCTTGCCAGGTATGGACATGAAAGACAGGAGTGGTGATAGTGTGGAGACCTGGCTCAAGAGGTTTCGGAGGCTAACATTATTAATATTAGCAGCTAGGCTACAGTTCATTCTTGTGATATTTTGGCAAAGAATGTGCCTCTATTTTGTCCTTGTCCTAAGAGTCAACCGGAGGCAGAATTAAAGAGTTTTGGATTAATGTCATTGGCAAAGATTTCAAGATAGCCTAATACTGACTGTGTCATGTGGTTATCAGCAATTACTCATTTGCAGATCTACAACAAAAAGGTACAAGCTGGATGAAGACGAATATAAAATCTACAGTTTGAAAAGAAAAGGAGCACCTGGACATGTAATGTCAGAGCCAAGTCCTGAGCTCACTGGAGATAAAAAGCTTAAACAAAGGCCCAATGCTAAATTGAATAAAGGAGTCCTAGCCTCAGGGCAAGCCCAATCCATAATACCCTGCATGCTTTGAAGAGAATAAACCCAAGGGATTTCCCTACAAGTAGGGCCAGGTCTCACCCCGAGCAGAAGGCAGAATTTAGCAACTGTAGCAGCAACATGGTTTTGAGTTTTAAAAGGGATACAAAAAATGGGTTATGTAACGTTCCTCCATTGGAGCAAGGCATTTTACAGAGAATTCCTTGCATGGAGTCCCACTGCATGAAACTATGAGGCTGAAACCTGAATTGAGTTGGAGACCTCAAGATGTTAGAGATGCTAGAATTGCCAAGGAGAGATGCCAAGGAGAGAGAAGTTTATTGCAGTCAACAAAGTTAAAATGAGTTGGAGATCTAAAAAAAATCTAAGACAGAATATGTAATTTGCCTTGCAGGTTTTCAGTCTTGCTTCTCTCCAGTATTTCTTCACTAAGCCCTTCTTCCTTGGGAAATGGTAATGGATATTCTGCACCACTGTAGGTTGGAAGTGTGTGATCACATTTATTTATTTACTATTTATTTATTTATTTATTTATTTATTTATTTATTTATTTATTTATTTTACAAGGGGTTACAGTTAAGAGTTTACCTTGAGTCTCAGAAGAAACTTTAGAATTGGGAAGTATTTTATTTTACTTATTTTTCCTTTTTTATTTATTCGATGTATTCTTTATTTACATTTCAAATGATTTCCCCTTTTCTGGGTCCCCACTCCCTGCAAGTCCCATAAGCCCTCTTCCCGCCCCCGTTCCTCCATCTACTCCTTCCCACTTCCCTGTTCTGGTATTCCCCTATACTGTTGCACTGCGTCTTTCCAGAACCAGGGGCCACTCCTCTGTTCGTTTTGGACATCATTTAATAGGTGGGTTATTTCTTGGGTATTCCAAGTTTCTAGGTTATTATCCACTTATCAGTGAGTGCATACCATGACTGATCTTTTGAGACTGGGTTATCTCACTTAGTATGATGTTCTCCAGCTCCATCCATTTGTCTAAGAATTTCATGAATTCATTGTTTCTAATGGCTGAATAGTACTCCATCATGTAAATATACCACATTTTTTGTATCCATTCCTCTCTTGAGGGACACCTGGGTTCTTTCCAGCTTCTGGCTACTACAAATAAGGCTGCTATGAACATAATGGAGCATTTGTCCTATTGCATGCTGGGGAATCCTCTGGGTATATGCCCAGGAGTGATATAGCAGGGTCCTCTAGAAGTGCCATGTCCAGTTTTCTGAGGAACCGCCAGACTGATTTCCAAAGTGGTTGCACCATCTTACAATCCCACCAGCAGTGGAGGAGTGCTCCTCTTTCTCCACATCCTCGCCAGCACCTGCTGTCTCCTGAGTTTTTGATCTTAGCCATTATGACTTGTGTGAGGTAAAATCTCAGGGTTGTTTTGATTTGCACTTCCCTAATGATTAATGATGTTGAACATTTCTTAAGGTTCTTCCGAAGTTCTTCATGTAAAAATTCTTTGTTTAGCTCGGTACCCCACTTTTTAATGGGGTTATTTGGTTCTCTGGGTTCTACCTTCTTGAGTTCTCTGTATATATTAGATATTAGCCCTCTGTCAGATTTAGGGTTGGTGAAGATCCTTTCCCAATCTGTTTGTTGACGTTTTGTCCTTTTGACAGTGTCCTTTGCCTTACAGAAACTTTGTAGTTTTGTGAGGTCCCATTTGTCAATTCTTGATCTTAGAGCATAAAGCTATTGGTGTTCTATTCAGGAACTTTCCCCCTGTGCCCATGTCCTCAAGGGTCTTCCCCAGTTTCTTTTCTATTAGTTTTAGTGTGTCAGGTTTTATGTGGAGGTCCTTGATCCATTTGGAGTTCAGCTTAGTACAAGGAGATAAGAATGGATCGATTTGCATTCTTCTGCATGCTGACCTCCAATTGAACCAGCACCATTTGTTGAAAAGACTATCTTTTTTTCCACTGGATGCTTTCAGCTCCTTTGTAGAAGATCAAGTGACCATAGGTATGTGGGTTCATTTCTGGGTCTTCAATCCTATTCTATTGATCAGCTTGCCTGACATAGTACCAATACTATGCAGTTTTTATCACTATTGCTCTGTAGTAAAGTTTGAGGTCTGGGATACTGAATCCCCCTGAAGGTCTTTTACTGTTAAGAATAGTTTTAGCTATCCTGGTTTTTTTGTTATTCCAGATGAATTTGAGAATTGTTCTTTCTAGCTCTATGAAGAACTGGGTTGGGATTTTGATGGGAATTGCATTGAATCTGTATATTGCCTTTGGCAATATGGCCATTTTAACTATATTAATCCTGCCAATCCATGAGCATGGAAGATTTTTCCATTTTCTGAGATCTTTTTCGATTTCCTTCTTCAGAGATCTGAAGATCTTGTCATATAGGTCTTTCACTTGTTTGGTTAGAGTCACCCCAAGATACTTTATGCTGTTTGTGGCTATTGTGAAGGGTGTTATTTCCCTAATTTCTTTCTCAGTCTGCTTGTCCTTTGAGTATATAAAGGGTACTGATTTGCTTGAGTTGACTTTGTAGCCAGCCACTTCGTTGAAGTTGTTTATCAGCTGTAGGAGTTCTCTGGTGGAGTTTTTTGGGTCACTATTTTAAAACTGAAAGACTACGGGACTTTTGGAATTGGCCTGAAGACATTTTGCATTATGTTAATTAATACTATGGGGTCAAAGAGTGCAATGTGGAAGTTTGAATGAGAATGTCCCCAATAGACTCATATGTTTGAATTGTTGGTTCCCATTTGCTGTAAATTTTGGGGAAAGGATTAGGAGGCATGGCCTTGTTGGAAGAAGCAGAGGAAGGTGGAGGTAGGTTTTGAGGTTTCCAAAGCCCACACCAGGCTCAATGCCAACCTCACTGCTGCCACCAGCTGCCTGTGGATCAGAATGTAAAGCTTCAGCCACAGTTCTAGAACTAAATCTGTTGGGCAATAACAAACTAACCCTCTGAAACTGTAAGCAAATCCCCAATCATATGCTTTAAGAGTTGCATTGGTCATGGTGTCTCTTCACAGCAACAAAACAAGAATTGATATCTCCAAAGTCATACAGAAATCAATACACTTTATCAATATCAAGAAATAGCTTACAAAAAACGAAGTCAGGAAGATTTTCCACTCATGATAGCTTTTTAAACAGTATAAAATATCTAGGAGTAAAGTTGACTAAGAAAGTAAAAAGACACCTTCAATAGAACCTTTAATACACTAAAGAAAGAAAATTTTAAAAAATGAATAGAAAAACAATCTCCCATGCTTACAAAGTAACAAGCATAATACTGTAAAAAATGTCTATGTTACTAAAAAAGATCTACAGGTTCAATACCACTTACTAAAAATACCAGTGGCGCCTTCCCAGAACTAGAAGACACAATTGTAAAACCTACATAGAAGTATAAAAGCCTCAGAAACTAAGACAAGCCTGCCCAGAAACACCAATATTTGAGATCATTCTGTCTCACTCTACACAAGCAGCACATTAAAATGATTCAAAGACCTTAATAGATGGCTTGTAACTTTTGAAATACCTGAGGAAAATCTAAGTAAGATACTGGGCAAGACAGGGGCTTAGGCAAAAATTTTCCAAACTGAAATCCAGCACAGAAAACAATCCCAAAACGTACAGATGAAGTTCCATTCAACTAAAAAGCTTTCTAGAGCAAAGAAAGTGATCACCAGAGTGAAGAGAAAATTCTTGGCAGCTACATATACAAGAGTAATGCACATAATGTAGGAAGAATTGACTATTTTAAACACAAAAGGAGTCAAGTTATCCAAGCAATCAGTGGAATAACAGACTAAATAGGCCATGTTCAAAGGAAGTACAAATGGTCAATAAATAATGAAAATGCTTTAGGATTGCTTCTCATCACAGTCCGAAAGACTAAGATAAAGAAAACAAATAACAACAAATGATGGTGAAGATACTGGGAAAGAGGAATCCATATTCAATATTGGCAAGAATATAAACAGGTAAAACCACCTTGGATGTCAGTGTGGCATTTTGAAATTATGTATATATATATATTCATGCCTTAGGAATAAATGTCATAAAGATGTATATCAATCATATGACTCACCTATATCACCTTTAATATAAAGTCAACACACCACAGAAATAGTTACACATCCGTGTTTATTGCTCAACAACTGATACTTTCAGAATATGAAACAAACCTACATATCTAACAGTATTTAAACAAATAAACTGTGGTATATGTACACAATAAACTTTTATATAGGCATAAAGAAAAATGAAACTATGATATGTTCAAGTAAGTGGATGCAACTGGAGATCATGTTAAGTGATGTGAGCCAGAGTCAGAAGAAGTGATTTTTTTCTCAAATACTGATTTTTGATTCACTGTGAAAGAGGAGGAAGGGATCTTATGGAATGGAGGAGGGGAAAGACGGATTAACTGAACATATGTGACATGAAAGCAGAGAAAGCCAATTCAGGAGAAGGAAGGAGAGTAAAAGGAATGGGAGGAACAGTGTAGATGAAATAAAGTATAATGAGTGTGTGTATGAAAACTCCATGTTCAAACAATTACTTTATGTGGCAAATTAAAAAAAAAGAAAAATAGAAATTAAACATTATCAAAATACAAATTAGCTATAAAATTTGCAGTTCTTCTACCCATATAAAGTAGCCCCTTGATACAATGCTAAAGAAAATCCCCCCCAAGAAAAGAAAATCCCATTTATAGTAGCAGCAAATAATATAAGCCTTAGGAATAAATGTCATAAAGATATGTAAAATCTGTAAAAAGAAAACATTGCAACACCACTTCAACACGCAAAATTAGACCTGAACAAAAATGAAAGCGTCCCTTGTTCTTGGATGTGACAAAGCAGCATAGTAAAGATAGCAACACCATAAAAACAAAAATATCAACATAATTGCCTTCATGGAATGTGGTCTATTGATGTTGAAAGTAAGATGTAAGAATAATCATAAGAATAAACAAAAAATCTACAAAAATGAACCATCCTATATGACACTAAATAATAAAATAAAGCAAAGCGTTACTGTCCTGAGGACAGACATACAACAACTAGAATAGGACAGGTAATGAATTCTATCTAAATATATGTGGAAATAACAAGGCTGGCCCATTATTGCCACAAACCTTAAATCAATGTCGCTAACACAATGAGGCAGTCACTCAGAAAACAATAGTGAAGCCAGATTCATATATCCCATCACATGTAAAGCAAACTCCTTTTTCATTTTACTTCCCTAGTTCCTTAGGCCTTTTTACATAGCTAGAAGGCAACGTAATTCTAGGAACAACAGAAGTTTTTCCTCAGTCACCAAGAAACCAAATATAAAAGAAAACAAATGATTAAATTCTATAATACTAAGAGGAAGAAGTATGTGAATTCGCCTATCAACTCATTGTAGTGGAAAAGCTTTTTAATGCTTGCTTAAAACCCACTGAAAAGACATGACTGATGAATTCCATATATTTTTCAACTGTACATGGTAAAAAGTAATTGAATAATGGTCATAATGGGGGAAAATGGCAACACATGGCATACTTAAAAGAGCTAAAATCCCTAATACATAGAAAACTCTTAAAATCTGTAAAAGGGGGGGGACTAAAAGACAAAACTTCTGATAGAAAACCAGCAAAACCCCCCGGATTCTGGGGTCAATCATCTGTGAGAGACAGATAGACAGACAGACAGACACACCGACAGACAGAGACAAAGGCAGAGAAAAAGAGGGAGGAGAGGGAGGGGCAGAGAAGAAAGAAGGGAGATTGAAAACTGCAAAACATCCTTAGGAACAGGGCTTTGTTATGTCATAAGAGAAAGCAGATCTGTTAGTAAATTGAATGTGTTGACAGACATTAATACCTACCAATACCCCAGTGAACAAGTGAAACAGCTGAGGGTAGGCCTCTCTGCTATCTGCAACTGAGACCGTTTCTAATTTACACAGTCTGGAAATGAGGTCAGTCATGATTGCTTCTGAAAACTTAAAAAAATGTATGTGTTGTGTGTCTGTGGGGAATGGGAAGGACAACATAAAGGCAAGAAAAACGACCCAAGAATGGCTGAAGAGCATACTGTGTGTGCAGAATACTTCCCTCCTTGTCAGTGGACTCGGGATAGAGAACAACGGAAAGTTAACGCTGGAGGAGCTGGATCCAAAGGGTCTCTTGGACTCTAAGACTCCAGCCTGACAAGGGACAGATGAGTATGGGGGTCAAACAGAGTCCAGCCATCTGCTTAAAAGTTGACTGACTCACAGATACACACACATCCAGGACCTGAGCCTGGGACAGAGGAAGAGAAAGCAGATGTCTGACAAACTTATAAGAGAAAACATTCAACTATCTGGATCACATTTTGCATGCAGTAAAAGGCCATGAAAATGAGATGGCTTTATTATCCTTAATAATA
Organism: Apodemus sylvaticus; assembly: GCF_947179515.1. NCBI lineage: Eukaryota > Metazoa > Chordata > Mammalia > Rodentia > Muridae > Apodemus > Apodemus sylvaticus. The sequence goes on from NC_067474.1 coordinate 28,267,638, forward strand.
CCTTGTTTTACTCTTATGTTTATAGGGAGCTTCAGTGGGAGCAAGGAGATTGAGTTTTCTTGCTTGAATCTCGGCCTCTGCTTTTATAGCTTACTCTGTAAGGTCGTAATCCAAATATGCTAAATGATAATAAAATACCTGCTTGAGACTCATAGAAAACAGTTCAAATGAGACTAAGAAGGCAGTTATTAGTCTTATTAACAATGATCTGCTCTGAATATATTGTACACCTGTAACTGTATGAGGAACGGAAATGGGAGATAACACAGACAGGGGAAGCACTGTGATCTTTCTTCACCCCTTTCATGCAAATATCTTCATTTAAATGAGCAGGAATTAAGAGGAATCTATATAAAACCAAATACAACATGCCTGAGCTCCAATCACCAGTGGCAGATTTTGTCTGAGTGGAGACATGTCGGGCGTTTTCCACAGCCCACACAAGTCTCAGTGCATGCTAGCATCCTCCATGTTTGAAAACACATGGTGAAGGCCACATCTGGTCTTTGCTTCCGGAAAGAAAAAATCTGACAGGACCCTGGTCTGCTCTGTCATCGTGTCAAAATAGTTCATGTTTCTCAGTTACTATGCAGACTTAAGTTCTCATTCCATTCTATACCCTTGATTCTTCAGCCTTCTGACACAACCACAAGGAGACACTCTAAGGGTTTTAGTTGCTCTTTTTTTGTAGAGCACATTTTTTTTCTTTCCATTTATTCACAAAATCATCAACTATTCTCTCTTTTGGATGTTCATATTTGATCTTGTAAACAGTAAGACAATATTTCAAAATAAACACAGACATCCGGAAAACTGATTTATACACAATTTAGTTTACAAGAAATAAGCAAGCAGAAATGAGCACTTAACAGGGAATTTTTGAGTCCAATATTTAGTGCCTTTCTGTGTGCTATGGTTTAAGTATGAAATGCAACTCCCAAACTGATGTGTTGAAGATTTGTTCCCCAAAGCAATGGGCAGGGGTCTTATTTGATCATTATAGCTCTAACCCCATACATGAATAGATTGATGGTCTGGTGGTATGACTAGGAGGTTGTAGAAACCATCTAGGGGAGAGGACCTATTACTGGCAGTGGATCACAGATCCTGTGCTATGGAGGCTGCCAAGGTCCAAATTCGCTTACCTTCTCTCTGCTTTCCAGCTGTGCCATGGTGAGCTACCTTTTTCTTCTACAGTATTCTGTCTCATCACTGGCCCACAAATAAAGCTTAGCAATGGTGGGCTGATAGTTTTGAAACTGTGAGCAAAAGTAATTTTTTCTCCTGTAATTTTTTTTTAAATTTTTATTTAACTATTATATGTGAGTACACTGTAGCTGTCTTCAGACACTCCAAAAGAGGGTATCAGATATCATCACGATGTGGTTGCTGGGATTTGAACTCAGCACCTTTGGAAGAGCAGTCAGTGCCCTTAACCGCTGAGCCATCTCTCCAGTTCCTGTAAGTTGTTTTGTCAGTCACTAAAAGTTCATCTTAAAGTCATGATCGCTATGATCTACCTTATGATCATCTCATTAAAAACAAGCAAGTACCAAATGCTGATCTTCTGGGGAACCTTTGACAATAACCAATGTGGCAGCAATAGATATTCAGAATTTCGAAGAGGCAAATAACAGTGCAGCTCTGAGTCTAAAGACCTCAGACCAGCAAGCCAAGGAAACAGACTATTGCCCATGTACACAACAAAACCATAAAATGCTTAGGTAGAGAAGTATTCGAGAAAAATATTACTAAATGTTTCTCTGAATCTTCAATCTATTGATTCTATTTCATTCATCTAACCAGCATTTATAGAATCACTACACATGTCCATAATGATAAAACTTTATCGACGCTCAGACAAGCCGGTTAAAATAGTGCAATAATTGGTTGCCTTCCCTCTGTCCCTTCCTCCTCCGTCCTATCAATTCTGGGGCTGCTTACCTGAATCACTCCACCCAAGAAAGAAACGGCCGCTGCAACCCCGATTCTCTGCAGCTCGAACTCGGATAAACCCAGCACACTTGAGTTGCCCGGAGCAGTGAGGTTCCTGCTGCCCTGAGGGACCAGCCGTTCCACAGCGTTGGCTGATATCAAGGACATCAAGCCAAAGGTGCCTACAAGTGAGAGTGATATCAGAAAGCTTCTATAAAAGCATGAAAAGCTTTTGGATTCTACCATGGATGTTGAGAAGCACGGAGAGCTATTAAAAACACACTGTACTCCAGTGGACCCCATTTCTTTCATCGCATTCCATGAAAGAAACAGACAATACATCTGACTTGTCCCAATGCTCACTGAGCTGTTGTGTCATTCTCAGCTACACACTTTCCTAACTCTCTGCATACAGAGTATCTAAGGTGCATGACTGTTGCCTGGATTTAAATCCAGCCTTCAACATATCAACAATGTCTCCTAATATGTCGCTGACTCTTAATTTCCTTATCCTCAAGATGATACTGATGCCCATACTTTAGAGTTTGAAGAGAGTCAAAGGAGAAAAGCTTGAAGACTTAATGGCTAACTTATAAACCTCTTGGCTAAAATGTAGGCTCCTCCAATCTACCAAATCAATTTTTCATCTTGTTCCAGTTTATATGTGAGCCTCCAGGGAAAGGGACTCTAGAGAAAACAGGTGCCCTCCCACAGCCAAAAACGAGGCCAACAGAGTCAGCTGGCAGTGGACACCTAGCACAGAGTCTTCTTTGCTAGTAGTAAGTCGTCTAATACGTAGTCAAGCATGGCCAGTGGGTTTGAAGAAGAGCTGGGAATCACTGTGGGTTTAGAATAGCATGGTGGGTGTGGATTCCAATGGACTAGGCCTTAAATCCCATACATATTTCTTCAATCTCCTTGTCTATAAAAAAGAGCATACTCCTCACCCTTTGATATTCTAAAAGTCTTAAATGTCACACAAATATATCATAGTTAGCACCTAATAGCAGGCCATTAGCACCCGGTAAGTGTTTACTTACTAAGTCTTAGTAAAATTGATAGTGTTTTGTTATGGTTAAATACTCTGCTCTCTGAGCATTGATTGTTCTCAGTGAGCTAGGCATTCTTAATAAATCAATAGATATTAATTGCTATAAAAAGGGTACTCGTCATGCAAAACTAAATTAAGAACTAATGATTGGAGACAAGATTCTAGTACCCAGATGGGTAATACAAAGTAAAGAACATTCATCAGATAAGGCATAACTCACAACAGAGAGCCCTGAAGTCAAACCAGGTAGTAAGTGTGACTTTACGCTCACTAAAGCACAGAACAAAATCACATAAGAGATATACCTCCAGGTTTGGTTGGTTGTTTGTATTTTAGTGTATGGGATTTTTTTTTTTTTTTAGTTTAGGGTTCTCTTTCTTGGAATTTAGTAGAAGATAGGAAGGAACTAAACAGGACAGAAGGGGCAATCTCAAAGACTTTGTTGGAAGGGGGAGGGATGAACCCCAAAACCGACTGTATTGAAATATTTCTGTGAATACTTATTTGTATTGTTAAATGGGATCCTACAAGTTTCCTCTAAATTGCTGAATAGTCTTTACCATTTCAAAGAATTTTCTAATTTTGAAGGTAAATAAAGAATAAATTAAGAAATAAATTAAAGCACATCTAAAGGCTGGGAATGGTGAGACATATTGTCCCATAATGATTGCCTTAAACAATGTGTGTTTTTTATCGGAATCATAACCAGATTTATTTTTCTCTTTTTCTAGTCCAAGGAATCAGTTGATTCTTTTCCATGACTTCTATGAGTCAAGATCATATTTTATGATTACATTTTATTTAAAATATTTTATGTAATTATATTTTAAATTAATTAAGAAATTTTAAATAGGTAAATAAACTAGTGCATGAAACATCTTTACACTCTAGTTTCAGCAAGTAATTGCTTTCAAAAGACATGGGAACTGACTGAAACTGCACTTTCTTCCTCTGAGTCTACACAAGAAGGAGCCTGTTAATGGCCCTTCTACTCCAGTAGTGGCCATTGATAAACTACAGGCATTGAGGAGTCACCGTCATCATTTGAACAGCCATTGGTGAACCCCCAAGCTCCAGTGGAGAATTGCAGGGTCCTAAACAAAACCATGACCATGGAAAAGGCATTGAAAAGGGGGCGAGTTGTTAAGAGGAGATGATGAAGGCTGGAAAGGCAAGGTGTAACCAGAACTTACAGGTATGAAAATGTCACAGTTGGTTCATAAAGTGAGGCTAGTATAATGTCTTACTGTGTTTAGTAATTCAGACTGCATTCTGAACACCTAACTGGGAGGCTAAAGCCCAAGATAAGGTGTGTTTCCTTCGCAGAAGTACGATGGTCTCTTAATAAAGTTTCAAGGAACATAAAACTCCCACAGAAACTAAAATATGATCAAATACAAGTGAAATATCATTTGTGTATTAAATATTTGTGGGTATCTTTAGAGATTCAATGGCCCTTACATTTACAATCACAAGAAGATCACAAACATCACTTCTGTGGTTCCCCTGTCATTTATATCAGGAGAAAAAGTATCCACTGTTTGTTACTGGTGCTCACGATCCTAATATTCACTTCTAACCAAAACAGAAAGGTTCAGTAAGTTCTAAGAAACATAAATTCACAAGTAGAATGCCACCCACAGTTATTGTTCAGTAGAAGGACTGTGGTTTGCAAAATGTGCATTTTGACATCTATATCACAGCTATCACATCTATAGATGTTGTTATTAAAGAGTTACAGAATCTCACATAAATGGTAATTTTCAAACTGTACAACCACTAAAACATCTACAGGAATTATCTATTAAATGCAATGGTTTCTGTGTGTATACATTTAAGTATCACATTAAGTATTTTTAAATTTTTTTGGTTTTAGACAGGACTTCACTCTGAGATCCAGACTAACCAGACAGTCACTATATAGCTCACACAGGGCTTGAATTTGTGGCATTTTTGTAGAATTCCTGCTGAAATCTCCCAGGTGTTAGATTATGACAGTCAAGTACCATCTGTGACATTAGCTTCTAGAAGTAATTATGGTCTATTGGGAAATTTTGTTTTGCCTTTTTATTTTATCTGGGATCAAGCAGAAAAAATGTCTGTGACGTCAGTTCTAAAGCCCTTTGCTCTGTCTTGCTGAAGACATACTTAAATGTTCTGTGGCAAAGTCAGAAGACAGAACCATTAAAAAGCAATAAGCATTAAGAATTTCTGGCTGTGTGTAGTAGTTCACATATGTAAGAATAACATTCCAGAGGTTAGACTAGGGGGCTCAGTAGTGGAAACATGCCTTAATTAATAAATAAGTAAATATTACAAAAACGAATTTCTAATTCATTCTGTGTCTATCTCCATTTGCATCTGGAAGAAAACTCTCATTCAGTGAATATTCTAAATCATTTTGTTGTCAAGAAGAAAAAAGTAGTTTGAGTTTCAGTCTTGCCTATATCTGGTGTGCACATTGTAGGTCTGTGTCTTCTGTGCTGTCATACGAAACTTTGTAAGTTTCTTCCTAGTTCACTTGAAATTTATATATAATACAAATTAATATCCACTTAGGGGTTATTTAAGACAAGAGCATGTAAATCTCTTAACAATGTTCCTACTGAATAGTATACACATTTTATGAAACAAACACAGATATACAAACAGACATACATATGTGCATGGACACACATGCACTTATGTACTAAAATAAATATTTTATATATAGTTGTAGAGATACATTTTTGAGAATTCATTGTGGCTAATTCTACTTCTGTAGGCATATCATAGCACACTTTACCCAAACCACATCAGCTATGGTGCCAGATGAGATATAATATTATGAACTATGCTTTCTGTACCATTGCAGTTGAGTGAAATATATCATAATGTCAAGGCCTGTGGGGAGGGTGTGGTAAAACCTCCTGTGGACATGTCAATTTTAATTCAGCACATCTGTAATGAAAGCCAGTATCTGCATTTCAACCAAGCTCACAGAGTACATGCTAGGTAGCAAGTCTATAAATGACTGCTATAAAGTCTATAAATAACTCCTAACAAAGTTTAGTGATAGAAAAATTAAATGTATACAAGTACAAAATCATTTCATGAAAAACCATATATATATCAATGTGATAAGCAAAATCCTCCTAAAATTTCTACACCTAATCGTCAGACTCCATAAACATGTATGCTCTATATCAAGAAATTATAAATGTAGCAGGTGAAATTAAGGTCAATAATTAACTGGTCTTAAACTATGATTATCCTGAATTGTCTAGATACAACATCTTGCAAATACAGAAAATGGAGACAAGAGGGTGAAGGGAGAGGGAGATCTGAAGGTGCCACCACTGGCCTTGAAAGTCCAGGAGCCCAGGAATGCAGAATGCTTTGAGAAGATAGAAAAGTCAAAAAAATGAGGTGTTTGCTGAAGCATGCAGAAAAGAATGCAGCTTCGCTGACTGCTCATTTTAGGGCTGGAAGATGTATTCAGACCACTGACCTCCAGAAGTCCTCTTGTTTTAAGTCGCACATCTCCTGATAATTGTGACAATGTGAAAGTAATACAATCAACAACACCAACTGACCACAGAAGACATTGTTGTGAATGTTATTCCTTAAGAGCTGAGATCTCACAGAAATAAATAGTAGCATCTTACATTTTCTCCACTGAACTCTGTTTTGTTGTTGAATGAACATTTAAGATTGAGGCATCATCTTATAGTAAGTAATCTCAATAAATGTTACATTAATATAAGCAAGTGTTACATTAAATACTATATACCAATTGTGTAGCTCACACTATTGTAAGAAATGGGGGAGGAGTCATCTTATTAGTTATAAAGGAACTAATAGAGTTTTAAAACCTTGTCCAGGATCATTCAGCTTGTAAATAACAGAAGATGCATGCACTTGGGTGTAGGTCACACATAAATACAGTCTATTCTGTCCACAGAAAATTATGACTGCTCACCCTTTGTATTCATTGTTGTGTTTTTCAGAGATGCATAGTAAGGTAGGGTAAGATACACCAATATCTTATTTAGATCACTTATTTCAAGAAAAGAAGAAATATATTCAAAATATTTTTCATTAATTGAATTAAATTTTACACTCTTTGGGTTTTTTCAAATGCTTACATACTTATTCCATTGTCAATTCAGCAATGCTATTTTTCAGATTCCTTCTTTCATGTCACAGTGATACTGCAATAAGGCATAGGGCGTATCTGACAAATAACCATGCCTCCCATCCCTCAGTGCAGTGAGAAGGGCTTTGAAAAGGTAACTGGGAACTAATGAACACCTTGAGCCCCTTTTATTAGTTATATGAAAAATTTAAGAATAGACTGTAATTATTACCTGTAGCAACATGGCGTCCCATTCCAAATACAGCATAAATGATGGCTGGAAACAGAGATCCATATAAACCAAACACTGGGTGTACAGATGAGAGCATTGCGAAGGAGAGCCCTGTGAAGAAATCCAGAGGGGTTAGGACCACCTCCTAACAGCTATTACTGTGCATAAAGCCAAAAGGAATGTTCTAAGTGTCCTGTGTATCAACAGAATAAGAACTAGTGTTATTGTGCTACAAGAGAATTGCTCACCATTCCTGAGTTTATTTCAGTTCTCAAGACCATGTGTTTTTTGCACCACTACTTTTTCTCTTGACTGCATTATTACAGATTACTGTTTCTACAAGAAACAGTAATCTGTAATAATGTTAAAGCCAAGCTTGTCTAGGTACACTCAGATTTTAGAAGCATTTTCATATATCATATGTCCTTTTGTTTATGCGGTAGCATGCATGTAGTAGGCAGGAACAGTAGCTTTATCACTGGACAAAGAGAAGCCTGAAGTGGAAGGGGGTCTGGTCCTGGGGCACAAGGACGCAAACTTAAAAGCTGGCAGAGGGATTGTCTGAGTGCACAAGTTAAGGGTGTGTACAGCAGCCAGGCCAATCATAATCTACTTTCTACTGACTAGACTCTCAACTGTGTGTCAACTATAAGTCCTTAGAGTAGAAAAAAAAAGATTGACTTATCTTATTCAGTGAATATATAAATTATAACTCCAATGATGCATCTTTATTTTCCATGGATGCTACAGTCTAGATAGTTTATGTGTTAAATCTACATAGAAAATATTTCTATACCCTCCTAAATGACCATTGATGATGTTAATGTTACCAAGACATGATTTAATACAAGTTCACTAAGATTTCTTGTCTACGGCTAGTCCTTGGCATTAAATGCTACTAGGGAGGATTTGAAAGTCCACTTGAATTTAATGCTGAGCATTTGATTAAACAAAAATGATTATGCTCTGACTAAAATAAATTGAAGTGCTACCATTGTTTCCTTTTTTAAAGCTTGTTTATTGGTAATGGGATCTCTACATTTGGTGAAAAGAAATTGAAATTTACTACAGAAGAGTAAGCAGCAGAAACTGCTCTGGAATTTCATAAAAACAATGGTGTAGGGTACAATCAGACTGGTGGAAAGAGCTCTTTTAAGGAGCAGTTCTGGAACCTGGGTTAGCACTGGAAGGCAAGATATTTCCACCCCTACCAGCCAGCACCTCCTAGTATCCTTTATGTCAATGACTTTGTAAAGAAAAAATACTGTATTTACATCAATTCTAGGGCGGTCTTGAAAATTACCACCATTTATTTTTCAGAATAAGTTTTAGTCATCCACTTCCACCAAAGCCAGTAAGGTAGGTCATGGTAGCACAATATTTGTCTAACACAGCAATCTCTGATTTAGTGTCTGTGTGTGAGAAGGGGACCCAGATGTTAAAAGAACAAAATAGTGTGGCCGATGTTAACCAGATCACCCTAATCTATTAAATCACTAGTGGTGTAAAAAGGAAGATCACGAGGCATGTTTAATGGAAATACTTGCATACCTCTGGTGAAATCACATGGATGCTAGGTTCACCTGTGGTCAAACTGGCACACTCTTAACTGTCTGACTGTATTGAACATTGTCATCTGGGATGAGTCCGTGTGAGCATCAAGTCGGAACAGTCATTTCTCTCTCCCACCTTGTGAATAATCACCTCTTGTTTATCTACTTAATTAGAAGAACACTCATCTCTTTAGTTTAACATGGATAAAATATATAACAGAAATAGTTTGAAAAGTTGACTTCAGGGTTGAAAAGATAGGTCAGTAGTTGACAGAACTTCCTGGTTTTGCACAGGATCAACATTTGGTTTCTGTCACCCATCCTGGGCACTCATAAATGCCTATAACAATAGCTCTAAGGAATCCAATGCCCTCTTCTGGCCCTTTCTGGATACACACATGCACATATGTACAGACAGATACAGACACATAATTTTAAAATAAAACAAATATTTCTAAGAAAAAATGCCTTAAGATTTTTATACAAATTTTTATTAAAATAAATAAAAACATTTCTTGCTAGTGTGGGAGTTAAGAGGAATTGAAGTTTCAGGAAATGACCTAATTAAAATGATGAATGAACTAATCAGATCTCACATTTATATGGATTTAAGAAGAGACTAACCGGCAGAGGAAGGCCTTGTTGGGCATCAGTGGGAGGAATGATACTTGGTCAGGTCAACAGAGGCCTGAACAAAGGGAAACCGAGGTGGGGGAGGAGGGAGTCTGTTGAGTGGAGAGGCATATAAGTGGAGACTAGGGGGAAGGAGGAAGGGGAGGGGTTCAGAGTCTTAGGGGAAGGGGGATATCAGGAAAGGTTTTACCATTGGCAATGCAAATGGAGATGATATTCAATAAAAATAAATATTTTTTTAAAAAAAGAAGAGAATAATCCCTTCAGCTCCTTGGGTCCTTTCTCTAGCTCCCCCATTGGGGACCCTGTGCTCAGTTCAATGGCTGGCTGAGAGTGTCCCCCTCTGTATTTGTCATGCACTAGCAGAACCTCCCAGGTGACAGCTATATCCGGCAGTCAGCGAGTACTTGTGGGCATCGAAAATAGTGTCTGGGTTTTGTAACTGTATATGGGATGGATCACTAGGTTGGGTGGTCTCCGGATGGTCTTTCCCTCAGACTCTGCCCCACACTTTGTCTCTGCATCTCCTTCTGTGGGTGTTTTGTTCCCCCTTCTAAGAAGGACCAGAGTATCCATACTTTGTTCTTCCTTCTTCTCGGGCATCATTTGCAGCACCATAGGAAGAACAACAATATGAGCCACCTGGTACTCCCAGAGCTCCCAGGGACAAAACATCAACCAGATAGTATACATGGTGTTACTCATGGCTCCAGATGCATAGGCAGTAGAGGATGGCCTTGTTGGACATCAAAGGGAGGAGAGGCCCCTGGTCCTGAAAAAGCTCGATGCAGCAGTGTAGGGGAATACCAGGACAGGGAAGCGGGAGGGGTTGATTGGGGAACAGGGGGAGGGGAGAGGGCTTATGGGACTTTCAGGGGAGGGAGAGGACCAGGAAAGGGGAAATCATTTGAAATGTAAATAAAGAATATATCTGATAAAAAACAAAAAAACTGGAAAAAAAAAAAGAAGAGAATATATTTGTCCCAAAATGTCGTAGGGGTTATTTGCTTTGTTTTTTACTCTACTTGTTTGTCTGTGATAGAGTTTCGCTATTTAAATCAAGACATTCTTTCTGCCTTCTCATATTGAATGCTGAGATTACAGGCATGAATGGCTGTGTCCTATTTAAGTCATTTTTAATAATGTCTTAAATCTATAAAGTAAACATGAAATGTCATTTGGGTCACATCCATAAGAATAACCTTGAAGACCATACATTTCCTTTATTCTATGTGACTCTACACTTTAAATAAATAAGAACCCATTTCTTGTTAGTGTGGGAGTAAGGGGAAATTGATTGTTCCAGGGAATGATCTGACTAAAAAGAGGAATGAACTAATCGAATTATATGATACTTTAGAACTTCAATACCCTTTCCATAATAGGAAGGACAAGGCCCAAGCACATCCCACTCACATATGTGCTTCTACAGAGAACAGCCAGATAAAAGTTTCTGGCTCACTTATTATTGTTTTGTAATGTAAATGAGATGCATTGTCGCATTTGTATTCATACAAGCTAAAATATGTTAAATCCGCAACAAATAGAGAAAGCCATTAAACTAGTTAGAGACATTTTCAAATTACCAGCAGTTTGTCCTTTCTTGGCCTTAAAAAAAAAAGAAGGAACAGTATTCATTCGAGATATATATATATATATATATATATATATATATATATATATATATATATATGCAAAACTGTGACTCCATAATACTATTACTTAGAAAAATAATGCTGATAGATCCTGTCTATTGCTTAATCTTTTATCACAGTGAAATTAACACAAATGAAAGTTTCAAGATGTAAAATCAAAGAATCCAAAAAGGTTGATGGGGAAGAAAAGAAAGAAAACTAAGTCAGATGGAAAGACATGCATAGAAGATAGAGAGACAATAGGTAGATAGTAGACAGGTAAATGCAAGAATAGAGAGTCTAACAGACAGATAGTAGATAGAAAAACTTAAAGATGGAGATATTCTAATTCTAGTTATTTTTAAAATTCGAAAACCAAATTTAAGCAGTGTGAAGTCATATAAGGCTGATGCAATCACTAAAATGGTTTCTAGAAGGTCTTGAAATACATAATTCTTATGGAGACATGCTGTGTTTGTAGTAAATGATTCCAATACTAGATTATATTAAAATATCAGAGTCTGCCCTTGGGAGCCTATCAACCTTCCCTGAAGCCCTGACGGTAAAGCAGATGCTATCAGCTGCCTCCTTCTCCAACCCGGGATGCACTGAAAGGAGCTTTCCTGCCTGTTGACCCAGAAGGACTGGGGAACTTGTAGACAACACAAACTCCACCTCTGCTCTTAGAATAACCCTTAGGTTAAGATGACCAAAAAGTGACTCAATCACTATTGGTAAGAAAAAGAACAGGTGACCAGATAGAAAGTGATTTCTACATTATGGGGCTACATTTTTATTTCAGGTACAGGGCAATTCATTTGATACCAGCATAAAGCAGAAAAGGGGGTATCTAGAAACTGAATAATTCCAGACTGGGGGCTGGTACTAAGATTACATATGTCAAGCCATTCTGTCAGAGGCATTACATTTTCAAATCTGTATATGTTGGTTTAGTGCTCCCACCTTATAAATTCAAGGCCAAGGACCTAGAACTCAGAAGCCTGAGCTCTGTTTTCCTCTGACATTGTAGTACATTTTACAGGCTTTAGCATTTGATTCTAATGTGAATGAAACATGCACCCCACCAAACTATAGCTGAATAACTCCTTCACAATGGAATGCACTGTCCCCAGGCTGCCCACACCTTTAGCTGAATTGTGTCCCTCAGATGAGCCCAAACCTTCACTTTTTAGGATGTGAAATACATATTGAGAATATGATCATTAAAGACATTTAATTTAAATAAAGTCTTATTGTAGAGGGGTTTAGGGGCTGATTCAAACTGAATAGTATTATTTTAGAGAACATCTTGTGAAGAGAGACAAAAGTTCACCTAAACACCAGATGAAGATAGAAGTAGAGATTGGGTTCTTTGTTTTTGAAAAAAACAAAGAACTTAAGGACTATGGCAAACCACCAGAAGGAAGGGGAGAAGCCTGGGATGTATTCTTCCTTGTGGCTCTCAGAAAGATTCAATCCTATTAACACCTACATTTGGGAATATTACATTCCAAACCCGTAAAACAAATTTTGAGATGTTTGCCCACCCATTTGTGGTCCTTGGCTGTGGCAGTCCTATGAGAGATACACAGTGTCACTGTTGAGAGGGAAATAAAAACTGAAGCCATTTGGTAGTAGAAAGTCAACCTCACAATCTGAGCAAAGTCAAAATAGTTGTTCTTGATAGATATGAAGTAACAAAGCCTTTCTATTTTGAATCTATAACTTGTGAATCTTTGTTAAGTTCATCTAAATTTTACATTTTGAGTAAGTATGGAGAGGATATGGGGCTAAATGTAAAAGATAGTCCTTGGAATGTTTGTGTAATCAGTATGTTAAAAAAAAAAAAAGCTCATTCCATCTCCAGTACATGTGCTACCATAATTAGAACTGTGTGCTCAGGGCTCAGTGTAATTTTAAAGAAATGTAAGGCAAAGTGGACCCGCAGTATTTGGGAGAGTAGCCAATATAGTAAAGTGTCGAGGAATGGAGTTTCCACACAAGCAATGCTTTTTATCTGCTTCATTAGTCTTTCCAATTCCTTGTGCCTAAGAAAGAAAATAATGGCAGCCCATCAATGACTAGTTCACAGAAATCCCTTGGGGCTCCTGGGCTCCTGTTAATCTTCATTGAATCTAATTGAGTCTCTCCTACAATTTTCAGTGTGCCTATGAATTAAAAATATGTAGCCAGGCAGCCTAAATAGACTTGAAATTTTTATTTTAAAACTCAAAGTTGTGAACTTTAACTTAACAAATTATATCACTTGATAAATCATAGCACTAGTCAAACAATATCCTTTCAGTGAAGATAATATATGTAACTAAAGGTTAGCCAGTAGTAAGAGCTTACTTGTTTCTTATAAAAACCTGGAGTTTGGGAGGTGGAAGCCTGATTTAAAATTGCAGCATCAGAATTAATTAATTTAGAACCCATCCTGAAGCCAGGCAGGAAGGCTATATGCTCCCTACTAGCCAGCACCTCTCAGCACTTTCAGTATCAGTGACTTTAGGAAAGTATTTCTAATGGATGGATGGATGGATGGATGGATGGATGGATGGATGGATGGATGGATGGGTGGGTGGGTGGGTGGATGGATGGATGGATGGATGGATGGATGGATGGGTGGGTGGGTGGGTGGGTAGATGGGTGGGTGAGTGGGTGGGTGGGTGGATGGATGGATGGATGGATGGATGGATGGATGGGTGGGTGGGTGGGTGGATGGGTGGATGGGTGGGTGGATGGGTGGATGAATAGATGGGTGGATAGATGGATGGATAGATGGATAGATAGATGGATAGATAAATGGATGGATCAATAGACAATATGACACAAGGAAAAGACATAAAAAGTCCATCCTTTGTTACATTCACACTTCAATTCCCTTTTCAATGAAGTTGTAAGGACACTGAAAAGTGGAGAGTGGGGTTCATGAGTACCGTCCTCCCTCAGCACTTAGTGAGGACAACTATCTCATGAAATAGGGACATGCTGTCCTCCCTCTGTCCTCCCCTCTGCCTGTCCCTTTCATTTCCTGTCTAGCCTCTCTTTCTTCCAAACTTCCTTCCGCCCTCTTTTCACTGTATTTTGTATCTGCCCTAATTTCGGATTGAGGAAAAACATCTGGAATCTCTTATCATTAAGGCGGTAGAGGCTAAGGATCTGGAGCCACCAGAGCTACATGCTTCATTTCCTTTTTGGTTCCAGTCTTGGGATGTTTTTATTTACACAGCAATTAATTATCTTCATATTTGTTTATTATCTTTTGTTAGGTGTGTGTGGGGGGGGGGTGTTTGTTGTGTGTAAGGATGCGACCATATGTGCACATGGAAGTCAGAGGTGGCTAACAGTGCTGGCTCCTTTCTTTTTGTACTTTTTTGAGAGTGAGAATTTCCTGAGTCTTTTCTCCTATTCTTCTGCCTCTGGTATTATAAACCCACACTAAAACATGGAAGCTAGAGATTTATCCTAGGACCTCATGCTTGAACAGAAGTTTACTAATTGACCTGTATCACTTTTGTTTGCTTATGTTTGTTTAATTGATTGATTGTTGAGACAGGGTCTCTCCACAGAGCTCTGGCTATTCTAAAACTTGCTGTGTAGACCAGACTGGCCTTGATATCACAGAGCTCCTCATGCCTCTGCCTTTCAAGTGCTAAGTGAACTATCACTTAAGTACCTTTAAATCCCTTTTAAGGTACTTGTGCTATAATTAGAGATATGATATTATAGTTCTACAGTGTACAGTGAGAAATTCCCAACTGATATTTTAGCCTCACATATATCATGAATAGCAACATAAATATCATATACTTTATTACATAACTAAACATTAAAACCTATAACAAACAATTGCCTCCTAAGAAGTGAAAAGGCCTCTACTGATTATTGAGTGATAAATAATACTGTAGACAAGGTATGAAGTATAAATAGTTAAAGAGTACAGTTGAGATAATTTTACACATAAGGAAAATGTTAAAAGCATAGAATTCTTTGGTTTCTGTGAGAGAAGACTGCATAGTATGTTCTCCTGAGGAAAATGACACCTCTGATGGCACAGAGTCTTAAGTATGAGACAAGTGTTATGGCCATATCTGTGATTCTGGAGGATTACAGTTTGAACCTTCAGGACCTTCTTGTTCTCCAACTTCCTCAGTGCTGACCAGAAAAAAAAATATCCCAGCCAGGAGACTGCATCTTTAGTCCGTAGACATGGACTTTGGGTAGTCAGTTTCACTCTCTTTGATGTCCCATGAGACACAACCAATCAAAGGAGAGAGAGAAGAACTTACCTCTTATTTAAGGGTTGTGTGAAGAGAAAGAGAAGGGTTTGATTAACAAAAGTATGAGATTCCTCAGATTATGGCTAGTTCCTTGACCTACGACTATGATCTGGAAGGTCTGTTGAGTCCCGTAGATAGGCCTGGACAGGAAGGAACTTCAGCAGTACACAGAGCTCAACTATGTACTCAGGCCTGAAAAAGACTGCTAGTGCCTCTACAGCCTGGACTTGGGCAACAATGAATCTACTGGTCCTTCTGTGTATTCTTGTTTGTTCCTCCTTGAGGCCTTAGCAGACTCCCAAACCCTGAAAAGAGCTAACTTAAGGGAAGTGACCAAAGAAGGACAATCAAATGAGTATTAGAACTGACTGCACCCTACAGGAAATAATAGACTCAGGCATGTGAGAAGCTGAAAGAAAGGGAATAATGATATATAATTTTTTCCTCGATTTAAACTGTAAGATTTTTATTATATCTGTGTAAATTAGGGTTACATGCCAAGGCAAAAATGAAGGTTAGAGGACAAAGGTCACCATCGGAGTCAGAAGCAAGCAGCTATACCCACTGTATTCTCGCTGCCTTCAATCTATAGCTTTAGCAAAATGAGTAGGGCAGATATATGGGGGAGATTGGAGGGAGGAAAGCCATGAGATAAATGGTATAATTATAATATCAAAAATAAAAAAAAATTAAAAGTGCAGTGAGAACTTCCAAGCGACATGTTAGAAACTAATAACAAAACTTACAACTTTTAATGTTAAAGCATAAGAAGGGCTTTTAAAATGATATTCTTTATATCCCAGAAGAACTTATTATTAATATTGTATCTGGAAAGTTACCATTTCTAACAACCTAGGCCAGGGTCCCTTCTTGTCCCTAGCTTCAAACAACATTGGCTTACAGGAAACAGTGTCTGAGAGTGGAAGAGGCGTGACTACACACGGTGGTAGGAAAATGACAATATGTAGGTAAGAGTCACCACTGCATGCATGTGCAGCTTCATATAGAAGGCCTGGGTGCCAATTCCTAATACTATGTGTTAATAATTTGGTTGTATTTGTCATAATGATTAAACAACAATTAGCTAAATATGCACCACTATATAAAGAATAGTTTGTTTGGTACAATTGTGTTATGGAATTATTTGCAGCTGTTAAAATGTGTGAGTTGAAACTATTTCCACTAACCTGAAGTGGAACTAGACTCTGTGATGTGCTATGACACACACAAACAAGTTTCAGGATTACATGATTGCTGTGGCAATTTTAAGTGAAAGTACAAGGAGAGTAGTGTTTTTATACATCTATCAGGTAGGATCTCTACTTGTATTATGAGTTTATAAACCCTATATAAGCATGTTCAATGAAGATGACAAAATGATCTTACTATCACCCTGACTAAAGGAAGGTGTGCTTTTGCCCTTCTCAGATATTGCTATGGACGTTATATGGTAAGTAGAAAAGAAAGTTAAAAAAAAGTCCCACCAGTATCCAGACCACAGCAGTGGAGAAAGGGACAGCCTACCAGGTAGTTACATATTCCAAATACATCTAAAAACAAATCACATCTTTGGCTTGTGATGAAGGTATAGAATAACTTCTTCCTAACACTTGTCGCATAACCAAATGCTACCAATAGGGTGGGAGTAGAGAGTGTCAGAGCCACAACAGATTAGATGATAGATAGATGGATGGATAGATAGATAGATAGATAGATAGATAGATAGATAGATAGATGGATGGATGGATGGATGAGTGGGTGGGTGGGTGGGTGGATGGATGGGTGGGTGGGTGGATGGATGGATGGATGGATGGATGGATAGATAGATAGATAGGTAGATAGATAGATAGATAGATAGATGGATGGATGGATGAGTGGGTGGGTGGGTGGGTGGGTGGGTGGGTGGGTGGGTGGGTGGGTGGATGGGTGGATGGATGGATGGATGGATGGATGGATAGATAGATAGATAGATAGATAGATAGATAGATAGATAGATAGATAGTGGATAGATAGTAGATAGAAAGATAGATGATAGATAGATAGATAGATAGATAGATAGATAGATAGATAGATAGATAGATAGATAGTGGATAGATAGAAAGATAGATAGACAGACAGACAGACAGATGAGAAAAGACAAACAAAGAAACAGCACCAGCCTTGGATGCCACCTGAAGAGAAGAGATAGATAAGCTGAAGAAGAAAATCTGGTTAGCTCTAACACTGAAGAGTGAGGAATTGCCAGATGCAGAAAAAAATGCCAGAGGGGCCAGGAGGAATGTGGGTGTCCATGTGTGTGACAAAGCCACAGAAACAGTTTCCTGAAATGGAGAAATGTCCTCAGAGCCTGGTAATAGGCTGTTATGGACCAGAGAACTCGGAGTGTGGGAATCAGGAGAAACCGAGGGAGGGACTGAGCAGAGAGAAGAAGCGGAGGGTATGAGCTGGCGTCTGCAAACTGTAGACAGGAAGAAAGATGGGTTGTCAAAGGGCCTAGGACAAAGACGAGCTGGGCTTGGTTTTAATTATGTATACTATAAAATGACATTGAGAACTCCAGATAGCAGAGTATGATTTTGATCCATCTACGATATCAACCAACCCAACCCCCTTCCCCCTCCCGGGATCCCAGGGACTAAATGACCAACCAAAGAGTACACATAGAAGGACCCATGGCTCCAGCCACATACATAGAAGAAGATGGCCTTGTCTGGCATCAATGGGCAAAGAGGTCTTTGCTCCTATGAAGGCTCAATGCCCCAGTGTAGAGGAATGCTTGGGCAGGGAGGTGGGAGTGGGTGGGGGGAACACCCTCATAGGAGCAGGGGGATAGGGGGTTTCTGGAGGGGAAACCAGGAAAAGGGATAATATTTAAATTGCAAATAAAGAAACTATCCAATAAAAATTATATATATATATACATACATACATACATACATACATACATACACACATGCATATATATGTGTATATATACAATAAATGTAAAAAATAAAATGATGAAGTAGAGTGCAGATCCAAGTTTCTGAGTCCTAAGTTTTATAAATTTTGAGAATCGTACTGGAAAGATAAAGTTACAATGTAAAATCAGTTACCTTAAATCTGAGGCTTGAAACTACAAAATTACCAGAATAAAACACAGCAGAAAAGCCTGTGTGGTCTTCTAGACGTTGAGTGGGAGAGAAAAGAGACCATATCAAAGTTTTGCATAGCCATGGACAATAACTTGTGAAAAAGAGAAAGTATTTACAAAATATACATTGGCTAAAGGTTTATTATTCAAATGTATATAAAAGATTCAGTTCAATATCAAGAAAGCAAAATGTAGGCTTGGGGGATTGC
This sequence comes from Apodemus sylvaticus, assembly GCF_947179515.1. Lineage (NCBI taxonomy): Eukaryota > Metazoa > Chordata > Mammalia > Rodentia > Muridae > Apodemus > Apodemus sylvaticus. The sequence goes on from NC_067474.1 coordinate 28,286,418, forward strand.
TCATCAGGTGAGAGCACTTGCTATGTGTGCATGACAACATGAGCTCACTCCCCAGATTCCATGTGAAAAACCATGTGTGGTACTTATAACCCTGTGGCTGGGTTAAAGGTATGGAATCTCAGTGGGTTGCTATCTTTCTTTTTTTTTATTTTTTTATTCAATATAATTTATTTACATTTCAAATGATTTCCCGTTTTCTAGCCCCCCCACTCCCCGATAGTCCCTTCTCTTCCCCTGTCCTCCCTCCCACCCCTTCCCACTTCCCCGTTCTGGTTTTGCCGAATACTGTTTCACTGAGTCTTTCCAGAACCAGGGACCACTCCTCCTTTCTTCTTGTATCTCATTTGATGTGTGGATTATGTTTTGGGTATTCCAGTTTTCTAGGTTAATAACCACTTATTAGTGAGTGCATACCATGATTCACCTTTTGAGTCTGGGTTACCTCACTTAGTATGATGTTCTCTAGGTTGCTATCTTTCAGTATAGCTGCAGGTTTAGTGAGATTCTTGTCTCAAGGAAAAAAGGTAGAGAATGATAGAGCAGTATATCCAATATCCTTCTCTGACCTTGGTATGTTCATCCCCATACATGTACATATACCATACACAGGCATCACACACACACACAACACACACACACACACAGAGGAAAATTAAAAGAGCCCAATTAAGGATAATGAAAGTAAACTGGAGCGATGGCTCAGCAGTTAGGAGCATGGGTTGTCCTTACAGATTACTGGGGTTCAGTTCCCACAGCAGGTGAATAACAACTACCTGTAACTCTACTTTAGAAAATCTGACTCCCTCTCGTCTCCTTAGACACTGCCTGCAAGTGGTGCACATAAACTTGTGTGAAGACTGATATAGAAACATAATTTTTTAAAAAGTGAATAAATCTTTAATTAGTTTAAGTAATTAAAAACTACTTGAAAAGAAATTCCCTGACCAAAGGCATACGCATTTAATATTGTCTAAATCACAAACATTAATTAATCAGTAACTTGACAATGTTCTCCTGAGTTCCACATGAGTTTTATTTTAGCTCTACCAGTGTAAGTATTTGGCAAACCCCTTGGTCAAATTCCAGTGAAACTACAATCATAACAATGCCACAGGACCTCAAAGTCTCACTGAAGGAGGTTGGGTTGGGAAGAAATAATGTTAACTCAATTTCCATTAAAATATCTTACTTAACTTTGAAAATTTGACAAAGATACATGAAAAGTGGAGAACATGGAGTTGGAAGAAAAGGAGACTAGAAAGTAGAAACATTGAATGTGGAAATACAAATATAATGTGATGCAATCATTTCATTATCAAGGGCAGGGGAACAATGGTTAGCCTCCCTCAGAGAGGACCAGTCAAGAGAGAATGCACTTGTGTGAGAAAGCTGGATTATAAGGAATAGAATTCTTTAAACTATATTATTAAAATGCTGTGTGCTCCTTCAGAAGCATCATGAGGCACCATGGTAAAGTGTAACTATGATGGTGAATCACCTGGTTCAAGAAAATTGCAAAGACACATGATGTACATCACAGGTTGCAATGCTAGAATAGAGGCAGCTGCAGCCATGGCCATTGGTTACAGAATAAAGAATTGCTTCTGCCTCTGCAAAGCAAAATCTAAGTGGAGAGAGGAATACTCAAGTGTCAGCCCAAGCAAGAATTCCAACACAAGTTCAAAGAGCCCAGTTTCTGTAGAAGGGATAAAAATGTCCAGTCCACACACCCCCAGAGCTCCAGGGGACTGGACCACCAACCAAAGAATGCACATGGACAGATCCATTGCTCCGGTAGCATATGTGGCAGATGATGGCCTTGTTGGACATCAGTGGAAGGAGAGGCCCTTGGGCCTGAAGACATTCGATGTCCCAGGTTAGGGGAATGCCAGGGTGGGAAGACAGGAGTGGGTGAGTGGGTGGGCATGGTTGGGTAACACCCTCATAGAGGCAGGGGGAGGGGGATGAGATAGGGAGTTTCCAAAGGGGAGACCTGGAAAGGGAAAACACTTGAAATGTAAATAAAGAAAATATCGAATAAAAAAGTTTTAAAAAAATGACCTACAAAAATATGGTCAGTACATGACTATATATATATATATATATATATATATATATATATATATATATATATATATATATATATATATACACATATATATGGCAAGCTTTAAACAAAGTAATAATAACCCTGGCACTAGAGGAATGATTTACAAGAATTTTGATGAATAACTGCTACTACCGCTCCTACTATCTGCTGGGTCCAGTATCTGTTGATACATAACACTTCATATTATAATAAAAATTCATCACTTCATCTTAAAGTTGAAATGTCAAGTGCATTCATTTTAATAGGAATAAAACACAAAGGCAAGTTAGTGGTAAAACTGCTCTTTCAAACATCTTTAAATCTCAATAAATCATTGTTTGAAAATGGTCAATAGAAATCACAGAATTTCCCCCTTGATAGTTTTACCTCATGTGTCTATTTTGTGGAGGGTTGCTGGGTACAGGTTCATAACCATGTGCCCATGTGTGTGCATATGCACATGTGTACATGTGGAGGTCAGAAGTTGATGTCATATGTTTTCCCCAGGGTCACTTACTCAACTTAGAGATCATTGGTTCCTCTACCCTGTCTGGCCAGCAAGCTACAGGGTTCTTCTTGTCTCTGTCTTGTCACTACTGGGATTACAGTTGCTCTATCTTTTTTTATGTGTACTGGGGATCTGAACTCAAGCACACAGTAAGTACTTTACCAACTGGTTTATCTCCCCAGAACTGATACTTTTGCTCTTTAGTATTTCTAGAGTGATATCTGCTATATTGTCATGCTAATAACTGTATTATTGCCATGGAGTAGGGTAAAGTGATCCCTTCATAGAAAGAATTCTATACACATTCTCCTGCATGCTGACCTCCAGTTGAACCAGCACCATTTGTTGAAAAGGCTATCTTTTTTCCATTGGATGTTTTCAGCCACTTTGTCGAGGATCAAGTGGCCATATGTGTGTAGGTTCATTTCTGGATCTTCAATTCTATTCCATTGATCCACCTGCCTGTCACTGTACCAATATAGTTTTTTAACACTATTGCTCGGTAGTATTGCTTGATGTCAGGGATACTGATTCCCCAGAATTTCTTTTGTTGTTGAGAATACTTTTAGCTATCCTGGGTTTTTTGTTATTCCAGATGAATTTGAGAATTGCTCTTTCTAACTCTATGAAGAATTGAGTTGGGATTTTGATGGATATTGCACTGAATTTGTATATTGCTTTTGGCAAAATGGCCATTTTAACTATATTAATCCTGCTGATCCATGAGCATGGGAGGTTTTTCCATTTTTTGAGGTCTTCTTCCATTTCTTTCTTCAGAATCTTGAAGTTCTTGTCATACAGATCTTTCACATGCTTGGTAAGAGTCACCCGAAGGTACTTTATACTGTTTGTGGCTATTGTGAAGGGTGTCAGTTCCCTAATTTCATTCTCAGCCTGCTTATCCTTTGAGTATAGAAAGGCTACTGATTTGCTTGAGTTGATTTTATAACCAGCCACTTTGCTGAAGTTGTTTATCAGCTGTACGAGTTCTCTAGTGGAGTTTTTTGGGTCAATTAGTTTGACTTCTTCCTTTCCAATTTGTATACCTTTGACCTCTTTATGAGAATGAGAATTGATCCATCCTTGTCTCCTAGTACTAAGCTCAACTCCAAATGGATCAAGGACCTCCACATAAAGCCAGACACTCTGAAGCTAATAGAAAAGAAACTGGGGAAAACCCTTGAGGACATCGGTACAGGGAGAAAGTTTCTGAACAGAACACCAATAGCGTATGCACTAAGATCAAGAATTGACAAATGGGACCTCATAAAATTACAAAGTTTCTGTAAAGCAAAGGACACCATCAAAAGGACAGATCGGCAACCAACAAATTGGGAAAAGATCTTCACCAACCGTAAATCAGATAGAGGGCTAATAACCAATATATACAAAGAACTCAAGAAGTTAGGCCCCAGAAAACCAAATAACCCTATTAAAAATGGAGTGCAGAGTTAAACAAAGAATTCTCACCTGAAGAACTTCGGATGGTGGAGAAACATCTTTAAAAATGCTCAACTTCATTAGTCATCAGGGAAATGCAAATCAAACAACCCTGAGATTTCACCTTACACCAGTCAGAATGGCTAAGATTAAAAACTCAGGAGACAGCAGGTGTTGGCAAGGATGTGGAGAAAGAGGAACATTCCTCCACTGCTGGTGGGATTGCAAATTGGTACAACCACTTTGGAAATCAGTCTGGCGGTTCCTCAGAAAACTGGGCACATCACTTCCAAAAGATCCTGCTATACCACTCCTGGGCATATACCCAGAGGATTCCCTAGCATGTAATAAGGATATTTGCTCCACTATGTTCATAGCATCCCTATTTATAATAGCCAGAAGCTGGAAAGAACCCAGGTATCCCTCAACAGAAGAATGGAGGCAAAAAAATGTGGTATATCTACACAATGGAGTACTATTCGGCTATTAGAAACAATGAATTCATGACATTCTTAGGCAAATGGATGGAGCTGGAGAACATCATACTAAATGAGGTAACCCAGTCTCAAAAGATCAATCATGGTATGCACTCACTAATAAGTGGATATTAGCCTGGAAAGCTGGAATACCCAAAACATAATCCACACATCAAATGAGGTGCAAGAACGGAGGAGTGGCCCCTAGTTCTGGAAAGACTCAGTGTAGCAGTATAAGGCAAAACCAGAACAGGGAAGTGGGAAGGGGTGGGTGGGAGAATAGGGGGAGGGAAGGAGGCTTATGTGACTTTCGGGGAGTGGGAGACCAGAAAAGGGGAAATCATTTGAAATGTAAATAAAAAATATATCGAATGAAATAAAAAAAAAAGAATTCTGTAGTCCAGGTGAAACCATACATGTAATGCAATACTTCTTTGCAGAATATGGTTTAATTTTCTCTTCAGGCATAGATCACATACAACCATCTTACTTGGAAAGGGTTAATTTCCTAAGGATAATCTAGCTACTCCCAGAGAGGATTAGGTAGCTCATGTGATTCAGGTGGATAAGTATTCTATACCAAACACTAAGGCCCTTGTGAAAACGAGGAAATACCAAACCAGAGAAGAAATGCACAGTGCCAATAGCTTGCTCTGAGCAGGACTAAGCAGCTACTGCCTAGTTAGACATGGTGTGCTGCTGCCCTGTGGGCTGGTTCCTGATTCCCACACAGTAGCATCTAAGAGAGGGCAGGATGGACACTCACTATCATATGAAAGCCTTGCCACACATGACCTAGAAACCCAGACAGACTCTCAGATGTGCCAACTCAGCTAGCTCTCTAAACTGTAACTCAGACCCGTTTATCACAAAGTCTTAAGAGCCGGTTCAGTTCTCAAGTCACTCAAGACAGTGAGAAAGTTTTACCTTTTCTGCTTGACCCCACAGACTGACACTCTGATGATAAACTTTACACTCCCATTTCCAGGTGGTTGAGTTTTTCTTAAACAGCATTCCTGATCCTGACGCTAGTCTTAGGTCAAAGTTCTGTCAGTGTAAAAACACAACTGTCACCTCAAAGAGGCTAAGAGTTGGTTTAATCTGGAACCAAGAGTGAGAGGGTGTGGCCTAGGAACACAGATTTGTCTTACTCCCAATGTATTAGCTGTTCCATGAAGCTTTTATAGTCATAATACAAAGAAAGCTATAAATCATGACGCTTAAAAAACAATGGAGGGAACATTGGAGAGGTGTCTTATACTAAAGCAGAGAGAATCTCAGACGCTGTCAGCTGACTCTTTAGCTCTTAATCGGGGGAAGGTAATAGTCTGATAAGTTACTACATTATAAAGGCAAACTCGTGCACCATTTCTACATTCCAAATGATTTACCCAACAATCACAAAGGAGTTAGGTCGGGTTCAGGTCAGGTAAATGGCTATTTAGAAGGCCCAAGAAAATATGGCTCTGGACCTGCAACATTCCAAACTGCACTCACTGAAGTTCTGATTGGTTAATCAGCTTTGCAGCAGTTTCGTTGAAGAGACAGCTTCTCTCTGGGAACTCCCGCTTACAGTTCTGTTTTCTCAGAACAGGGATACAACCGCAGCCCAAGATGTAGACCAGAAGTCCTCAGATTCCTCTTGTCCATTACCTTCCCCTTCTCTTCTCAAGAGGAATGCTGCTATTAAAGCAATCCAAGTTGAACCAACTAATGGAGACCCCTTCCATGAGAAGAGAGGGTCATCCATGTCCTGGAGTTTGTTTTTTTTTTCTCTCTTCTGCCATTTTATCATGTGTTGAACATGATGACCAGACAAGATCTCACCTAAGAGTAAGCTCAACATATGGGCCTCACATTTCCCACAAGACTTTCAGGCCTTCTCTGTATCAGGTCTGTCCTCTCCAGCTTGTCCAGAACTGTGCCCTCTCTGCTAACTTGGCTATCTAAGCGGTTGTCGTTCTCTGAACAACCCTTGTAGCCACAGTGTTTAGAGAGTCCCTCAAAAAGAAAAGTAATGAACAGGGACTTGCGTTTTAATGCCGTGTGTCTGTATTAAACAAAACCTTGGCAGCATCATAATAGATATTTTGTTCCCTCAGTTTTTACCACCAACCATTCATTTAATGCTATGTCATATTATGTAGATGAGATGGAACTAGTTTTCATGTTCCTGAATAAAAACAGATTTTTTTTGGCAGGTCCATAGATTTTTATAACCTATTCAAGGTAAAAATCAGCTGAAACCAATACTCTACCAACCTTCATTAAGAAAAGGTTCCCACCCTTACAAAAGCCAACAGCAGAATGTCTTCAAGGTTGTAAAAACAAGATCATATTCTCATACAATTCTGTACACATTTCTGAGGAGAGAAAAAATAATAAGTCCCTTGTGAGATAGATTGTTATAAGATTTTTCTGTCTCTTTCCAAGACCATGGCAAAAGGTTGCATAGTCTGTCAAATATTTTTAATAGAAATGAATAAAGAACCTTGGTAAGGCATATTTTAGTACTTTTTGAAAAAAATTAGGTCATAGTGTCTAGTTCCAAGATTTGGACAAAATTTAAACCCAAGCCATGTGAGTAACGGTAAAAAGTTATTTCCATCTGGCAACTAGTTTGTGGTGGTCTTAGCTTGATTATTAGCAAGACAGAGCATAGCCAGCTGCCTGGTTCACACTATCAACAGGCTTGTGATTAAATACCATTGTAAGTAGGTCTCCCAGAGGAAATCTGCACATAGTCGAGAGCCACGATTGTGTGAAAACAAATTCCTACAAACACACACTCTTTTCTTCACAGAAAAGTGTTGCATCAAAAGTCAATGGTCCTCATTAGTGAAAAGGTTATATAAATCACATCATGCTATGCTATAATTTCCTATACCCTTGAGATCTCAATAAAGTATTAGTATAATCCAGAATCCTAAGTATTAATAGACACAGGAGCTTAAATACAAGAAATGGTAGAGTGAAAGCTTCTCCATGCTCCAAAAATTATTTTGAATTTGAAAAGATAATATTCAGACAAGATGTGATAAAATAGCCGAACAGGAAAAGAAGAAATGTGGGGTTCTGGTGGTAGAAGTGCGGGCTTGGGTGTCATACATATTCCCTCTGCTGTATAGAAACTGCATAACTGATTGTTTAATTCATAAGGTTGTTATAAAGATCAATATAATATTCAATGAAGGTTTATCTCATTGTGTGTCATATTTTGAGCATTTGGTGAACATTAGTGCTATTTCTACTGCCAAGGAAGTTGCCGAAAACACAATTGGTACTATTTGTGGGGAGGGGTTTTCAGAATGCAGTTAATATAATATGGCTGATAAGAGGAAAGGTTAAACTCCTCCACTGCTGGTGGGGTTGCAAATTGGTACAACCACTCTGGAAATCAGTCTGGCGGTTCCTCCGAAAACTGGGCACCTCACTTCCAGAAGATCCTGCTATACCACTCCTGGGCATATACCCAGAGGATTCCCCACCATGTAATAAGGATACATGCTCTACTATGTTCATAGCAGCCCTATTTATAATTGCCAGATGCTGGAAAGAACCCAGGTATCCCTCAACAGAAGAGTGGATACAAAAAATGTGGTATATCTACACAATGGAGTACTATTCAGCCATTAGAAACAATGAATTCATGAAATTCTTAGGCAAATGGATGGAGCTAGAGAACATCATACTAAGTGAGGTAACCCAGACTCAAAAGGTGAATCATGGTATGCACTCACTAATAAGTGGTTATTAACCTAGAAAACTGGAATACCCAAAACATAATCCACACATCAAATGAGATACAAGAAGAAAGCAGGAGTGGTCCCTGGTTCTGGAAAGACTCAGTGAAACAGTATTTGGCAAAACCAGAACGGGGAACTGGGAAGGGGTGGGAGGGAGGACAGGGGAAGAGAAGGGGGCTTACGGGACTTTCGGGGAGGGGGGGGGCTAGAAAAGGGGAAATCATTTGAAATGTAAATAAATTATATCAAATAAAAAAAAAGACAAAAAAAAAAAAGAGGAAAGGTTAATATAGATAAAGTCCAAGTTTTTGGCTCTGACAACTGGGCAGATGGGGGCAGGGTGCATAGTTTTCATTGCAACAAAAAATGGGGGATAAGGACTGGACTGAGGAGAGAAAATGATGTGCTCAGTTTAAATATGTCTCTGGAAAACATTGAGATGGTGAGCAATAAGCAACTAGATAGTAATGTCTAGTCTACAGGAGAAAAAATCCATTGAACTTCAAATGTGCTTCTATAATGTACTAACAGATAAGAGAACTGAAGCCACAAAAATCATTCAGCTCACGGAAACAGAAGGTACAGACAGTACAGAAAACATACTCAAGTATAGAGGCAGGAGAAATTACACCAGTGTGCCTTTTATTTAGGAAAAAATGGATGATAAGATAGGATGGGGGTGCAGGTCTACAGATCAATCAGTAGAGGGCAAGTCCAACATAAAGTTGTAGGCTCCATGCCCAGAACTCAATCAATTACTGAGTGTTTTGGTGAATGAGCATGTTTCGGCACAGTGGAAGAAAAAGGATAATCGGAAATTTAAGGTCCCCCTCAGCTGCACGATTGAGTCTCTCCCACCCCAGAGAGAGAGAGACAGGAAGGAACTCTGTTGCTGAGGATGGTGATTGACAGGAATAGAGTTGTGTCTGGTGGAAAGAAAAAGGTTAGAAGAGACACTCATTGCTCCGTTGCACTCAGAACGGGGAGCCAGTTAATGTTTGTGCCTGGGCTCTGAACAAGAGATGCACCTAATCTGAAAAAAGAGAGCAGAGCTCAGAGAGAAGGGAACCAAGCAAAAAAGAAGACTTTCAGTACCCTAGTACTGGTTACTGAGCCTGGGACATGTTCTTTGTCCCCTTTTTTTTTTTTTGTTTTGCTTTGTTTTTTTTGTTTGTTTTGTTTTTGGATTTTATTTATTTATTTATTTTATTTACATTGCAAATGATTTCCCCTTTTCTGGGTCCCCACTCCCCACAAGTCCCATAAACCCTCTTCCGTCCCCCTATTCTTCCATCTATCCCTTCCCACTTCCCTGTTCTGGACTTCCCCTATACTCTTGTACTGAGTCTTTCCAGAACCAGGGGCCACTCCTCCATTCTTTTTTGGACATAATTTAATTTGTGGATTATGTCTTGGGTATTCAAAGTCCCTTTTATTAACCACTAGGTCTCACTCGAATCCTTTTTCCTGTATCATAACTGCTAACTGGTAAACTCATCACAAGTGCTTAGACCAGGATTAAATCAGGTATCCCCCTCCATCTCCCATCCTAAAATATTCCAACAATCTGTAAGAGACCCTGGGGGAAGGTATGTGTAGTCTCTCTACCATCAGAACCTTCTTCTGGCTTTGGCCACACAGAGTGGGCCTTGTGCAACAAACAATAGGCACTGGCCATTGTGAGAAATGGATCAAAGTGAGGGATCAACATGAGGGAAAGCCTCGGATCCTATGTATCCCCACTCAGGTTGTGTTTTACACACACACACACATACACACACACAGTGGTAACATAGACTGAATCCTGGCTTCTGTTGGAATCTGTCTTAGCAATGATAGAATTAGGGGCAACAAAGCAATAGTTCTGAGCCACAAAGTCTTATGTAGCTATAATAGTTCTGAGCCACAAAGCTTATGTAGTACAATAATATTTGTCCTGCTGGGTTTCATAAAATTAGAAACAATTTGTCTAACACACTTAGCTTGTGATAGCACTAAAATGTGTCATTAACAATCACAAGAAACCAAACCAGGATAAGCAAACAAAAAAAAAGTGCCTACAAGCAAATAAAAAGACAGTGTGTATCCAAGGCTGTTTCTCTCTGTTCTGACCTTTGTTGTGTTGGCTTCATCTTCAAGGTTGTGGGTCCATGGAAGCCATCTATGTGCATTAGCTTTACTGTCATCAGCCCCAGCATGAGGGGAGTCATCTTTTCATGAGGCTCACACATGTGGCAGTTCCCAGGCTAATGTACTGAGCCACGTAGTTATTTTTATTGTCCTTACCATGTAAAAATGATAAATGACAAGTCTGCCACATTGTAAACCCCTGCCCCTGTGTGTAGAAGGCAGCTCTTTTTCCTGAATTAGACATTGTCCAGACGTGTGGCAATGTGCAGTCACCACATCTTGAGCCATAGTTAATGTAAGCCAAATGTAACATAATTGTAAGTGGGCCCAGTGCCGCACAACACTGCATAGCAGTACCTGTGTCAATAACAGGAAGGAGCGAAAGAATCAGAAAGGAGGAAAGAGGAAAGAGAGAGAGAGAGAGAGAGAGAGAGAGAGAGAGAGAGAGAGAGAGAGAAACAGAAACACACAGAAAGGAGAGGAGAGGGGAGGAGGGGAGAGGAGGGAAAAGGAAGGGAGGGGAGAGGAGAGGGAGGGGAGAAGAAAGGAGAAGAGAAAGGAGAGAGGACAGGGGAGGGAAAAGGAGAGGGAGGGGAGGGGAGAGGACAGGGGAGGGGAGAGGAGAGGGAGAGGAGGGGAGGGGAGAGGAGGGGGGAGAGAAGAAGAGGGAAGGGGAGAGGAGGGGGGAGGGGAGGGGGAGAGGAGAGGGTGAGGAGAGGAGGAGAGAGAGGAGGGGAGGGGAGAGGAGGGGGAGAGAAGAGGAGGGGAGGAGAAGGGAGGGGGAGGAGAGGAGGGGGAGAGAAGAGGAGGGGAGGAGAAAGGAGAAGAGAGGAAGGGAGGGGAGGGGAGAGGAGGGGGAGAGGAGAGGGGGAGAGGGGAGGGGAGGGGAGAAGAGGGGAAGGGAGGGGAGGGGGAGAGGAGGGGGAGGGGGAGGGGAGAAGAGGGGAAGGGAGGGGAGGGGAGAGGAGAGGGAGGGGAGGGGAGGGGAGAAGAGTGGTAGAGGAGAGGAGAGGAGGGGGAGAGGGGGGTAGAGGAGAGGAGGGGAGAGGGGAGAGGGGAGGGGAGAGGAGGGGGGAGAGAAGAAGAGGGGAGGGGAGAGAGGGGGGAGGGGAGGGGAGAGGAGGGGGAGAGAAGAAGAGGGGAGGGAGAGAGGGGGGGAGGGGAGGGGAGAGGAGAGGGCGAGGAGAGGAGGGGAGAGAGGAGGGGAGGGGAGGAGAGGGAGAGAAGAGGAGGGGAGGAGAAGGGAGGGGGAGGAGAGGAGGAGGAGAGAAGAGGAGGGGAGGAGAGGGGAGAAGAGGGGAAGGGAGGGGAGGGGAGAGGAGGGGGAGAGGAGAGGAGGGGAGAGGGGAGGGGAGGGGAGAAGAGGGGAAGGGAGGGGAGGGGAGAGGAGGGGGAGAGGAGAGGAGGGGGAGAGGGAAGGGGAGGGGAGGGGAAGGGAGGGGAGGGGAGAGGAGGGGTAAGGGAGGGGAGAAGAGGGGAAGGGAGGGGAGGGGAGAGGAGGGGTAAGGGAGGGGAGAAGAGAGGAGGGGGAGGGGAGGGGAGGGGAGAGGAGGGGGAAGGAGGGGAGAGGAGAGGAGGGGGAGGGGAGGGGAGGGGAGAGGGGAAAAGGGGAAAGAGAGGGAGGGACACAGAGCGAGCAAGAGCACAGGCAGTGTCTCTCTATCCAGTGCCTGGACACTGCCTCTAGAAACATGTCATACAATCAAGACCACACCCAGATACCAGCATTTTAAACTCTTAGTCTTCTTAGTGTGGTTCCAATTCATCCATAGAGGAGAGAGAATACTCTAGTTACAATCCGGCCTCTGACTAAAAATGCACTTTATCACTAAAGCTAGAAGGAAGATCTCACTTAGGTACTAAACACTCAATTAAGTTTTCTTCCCCTAAGCAAAGGTGAGGTACAGGTACTAAAAGCATCAGGAATGGAGCCTGGCTGGCAAATGCGGAAGCCATATTTATATAGTAAAGAGCACAGAAGCCATTATGCTTGGTCCTCAACTTAGTACCATCGTTGCAAATTTTCAATACCTACCATGGATGGTCCTGGCTCTTTATGCACATAGTTTTAGACATGTTTGCCTTAGCAGGGGTCCTGTAATATCTGGATCTTTCACACTGAAGAAAAATGAAGTCAGGAATGCTAAATGAAATCTGGAGCTATCATTTGGGAGGAAGACATGGGACCCGGGAAAGGGTGGCGAGGGAGACGCCGGCAAAGTATCACTAGAGCTTCTACAGCGGCTCCTCTAGAATTTTGAAGAAGACACAGGCACTATGCTTGAGACTTTCTTGGGAGTGCCTAGCGGCCGTTATTCACGGAGAAGGGATTCTAGCCGGAAGACAGCACGGATCAGGGAGCTGAGTTAGAAACATATCGCTAATGCTAGGATGCTGTGTCCCTGCAGCAGAGACGTGTTGGGGAGAATCCCCAGATGATTTGTTCATCTTTCCGGTGTAGGAGGATTCAGGGATTCCCACTTCTCATCGCACATGCAACCCAACTCTTCTTGGGGAGTGCAATGAAGCAGGTGTATATCTTAGTACTGCGCGGCCACCCAAAACATTGTGGTTTACACATCAGGTGACCCGATTGCAACTTCAATTTTTCATGGGTTGGGGACAAAACCTCTAGGTGGTCCCTCAGGGACAGGCTAGGCAGTCCTGCATCCCTTCTCCTTAGCTGTGGTTCTTAGGGGATAAGTGATGCACTCCTAGTTTGCTGCTTCTCTTGTGCTGGACTTTCCGCATCACCAACAGTCACACCGTATCAGTCATGAGGTAACATATTCTGCAGACCAGTGTTACACCTGCCGGCTTGCCAGTCATGTGGATAACAATTCCAGTGCTCTGAAGTCACTACCGATGTCTGTTCATCTACAAAAGGCATTCGGTAGCAATATGTAACCTATATATTTGTTAATATAACACAATACAACCTATAACAGGCTTTCTTAGAATCCATTAGTGAACACTGCCTATAATCAATAGTGCTTGCCTGCTAACAGAAACAAGTAACAAGTTTGGAAACGATTTTATACCTACAAGTAGTTTCTAGAAAATATTTTATCGTGGTGAAATAAGGGCATAAAGTTTATTTTGTTTTTTCTTCTTTGAAATCAGTGTTTAGTTTTACAATAGTAAGAGGCAATTCTCTTTGCCTTTTAAAAGATAAGCAACAAAAATGTACAAGATAAAGAAGACATGATCAATATAGGAATATATTGGCTTAATTCTGAAGCCTGCAGGTTCCATCGATGTAGTTTAAGAACCTAAGGGATATCATACCCCTATAAATGTTTTATTTAAGAGTGGATTCAAAACATTTTACCACAGACATGGGAGAAAGTTCCTTGGCAGAAGAAACAAACCTAAGTGCCTGGGGGGAGGGGGCAACAGGTGATGAGAATGCTGGGGGTGGGTGTCAGTGGGTGACTGAAAGGCAGAACTACCCTGTCAGAGTGCAATGAGAAACAGCTCCTTCACATGGGGATGGAGGACCTGGGCTTCCACATTCTCCCTTTTTTTAAGAGACAGCATTTGAATTTTTATATAAGCTATCCATCTTGTGAGTGCTGGTTGAACAAAAAAAAATTAACATTATTTGACATTCCAGGACAGGCCTCACACCCAGGAGTGGTCAGCCAAAGCAACTGGACTTGGTGGATTGAAGTGTGGGAAGGAAGGAAGGAAGGAAGGAAGGAAGGAAGGAAGGAAGGAAGAAGGGAGGGAGGGAGGAAGGAGGGAAGGAGGGAGGGAGGGAGGGAGGGAGGGAGGGAGGGAGGGAGGGAGGGAGGAAGGAAGGAAGGAGGGAGGGAGGGAGCAAGAGAGGGAGGGAGGGAGGGAGGAAGGAAAGAAGGAAGGAAGGAAGGAAGGAAGGAAGGAAGGAAGGAAGGAAGGAAAGAGGGAGGGAGGGAGGGAGGGAGCAAGAGAGGGAGGAAGGAAGGAAAGAAGGAAGGAAGGAAGGAAGGAAGGAGGGAGGGAGGGAGGGAGGGAGCAAGGGAGGGAGGAAGGAAGGAAGGAAGGAAGGAAGGAAGGAAGGAAGGAGAGAGGGAGGGAGGGAGGAAGGAAGGAAGAAGGAAGGAGGGAGGGAGGGAGGAAGGAAGGAGGGAGGGAAGGAGGGAGGGAGGGAGGGAGGAAGGAAGGAGGGAGGGAGGGAGGGAAGGAGGGAGGGAGGGAGGGAGGGAGGGAGGGAGAGAGGGAAAAGGGAGGGAGGGAGGGAGGGGGGAGGGAGGGAGGGAGGGAGAGAGGGGGGAGGGAGGGAGGGAGGGGGGAGGGAGGGAGGGAGGGGGGAGGGAGGGAGGGAGGGAGGGAGGGAGGAAGGAAGAAAAGAAGGAAGGGGAGATAAATAGAAAGCGATGGAGAGAGCACATGAAGTTAGGTAGAGGTGTCTGGGGAAAGCTTGAAACAGGGAATGGACATGATCGAAACACACTGTATGAAGTTCTCAAAGAATTAACAAAAACATTGCTTTGAAAAAATTAATCAGCCATCATTACTTGAGAAGAAGACAACCATCTTTTACAGATGTGTCTAGGAGGATACAAGAAAGGGAAGGAGGAAGACCCCAGTTACTCACATATAATGCCCTTTCCCTATTGGTATATTTCTCACATTTATTTTTAAGGCATAAGATTTAAATTGAATTCAACATCTTTCTACAATGTCAGCATGCCACTGTAGGACAACCGATATCTTAGGGAATGCCTAAAATCTTTCAATATTTACTTAAAACCTCCTCCCCTGTGCTAGACAATACACAGGATGGTAAAACACAAAGAGGAGAACACTGTCTTTGTTTTCAGAGTCTACAGACTGTGGAAAGAACTATATCAGAGGTTTACAATGCCATGTATTAAATAAAGCCTATCACGGAGATATGTGGGAAGGACAAAGGGAGGAGAAGGAGGAGGAAAACATTCCTCCTCCCAGGAGCCTGAGAGGGATTCTCAGAGGAGAGAGCTCCTTTAGTGTGGCTTTATACTGTGATGATTAACCATTTAATAAGATACTGTGAGTGAGTAGGTTTTTTTTAATTTTAGCCTAAAGAAGGGCATTGCAAATTATGCACAGGGAAGCAATATGGTCAGATTAATTATTATTATTATTATTATTATTATTATTATTATTATTGTAATGGCAGCAGTGTAACTTAAGATCTACAGAAGGCAAAACAGACAATGGATAGCCTCAGAAAATGATTTAAGTAATTTAGCCCATTAAAGAGTAGCAAGGACATGAAGCAAGGCTATGTTATGGCTAAGAAGCTCCATTTCATGTTACCCATTAGTTGTTTGTCTCTGACTTGAGTTGCTAGAAGATAAGTTCCCAATAACTTTGACTGAGTGACACACACAGAAAAATGTATAGCTATAACTATCTACTTGTTACATATAACTGACTGCTTTTTTTCTTCTTCTTCTGTAACGTGCTTACACAGATACCCAGAGATTGTTTTGAGTTGCCTTAACCATGTAACTTGGCAGAAAAGAAGAGGTTTTGTTTGCTTGCATAGAGATTGAAGGTCTTCATGTGGTTTCCCCTTTAAAAGTCTGTCCCCATGCCCCTCCTTGGAGGCCATCTCGAAATTGGCCTAGAGAATGTCCATCAATACATCCCTTAATTATAGCTGGATTGAGTCTGGTATTTTCCCAGAAGTCACAAAAACCATCACAATAACCAGAGGACCGAAACCAAAGGGAAGAACCTGATGGTTGTCTTATAGTAGGAGGAGAAGGTGGGAGAAAGGGGGGGGGGAGGAAGTTAGAATGCCAAACAGGACTAGCTCTGAGAGAAGGCTGTGTGCAAAAGCAAGCAGGGTACTCTGGAGCCAGGTTACTTGAGGTCAAACATTCTCCCACACTTATCTTCTGTGTGACTTCAGGCAAGTTACTTATGCTCTCTGGCTCTCTTTTTGGTATATATGCCAAGAGATCTCTTGGCAACATTGTATATTTGGGCCTAAAACTTCCTATTGTTACTACTCACTGTAAGTCCTCGTAGGATGGTGACATTATCTAGTGTGTTGGTCTTAGAAGATCAAATGTTCCCTTTGTTGTGCTTTTGGACCAGTTCCATTGTGATAGGGTATGCTCTGGCATCTACTGTGCTTGAGAACAGTCTAGGCTGGTGTGGATTAATAGATGGTTCTCAGATCGAAAAGAAAACAAGCATCCTTAGCATAGTGAAAGGGGTCGAATCCTTTATGCAGATGATATTGTCTACAGTGCTTTTTAGGATGGAGCTAAAGTTGGAGTGTCAAAGATAGGATTGTCTGATAAAAGACTCTAAGATAGGAATGTCTGATAGGAAGCAGAGGAGGCAAAGTCTACACAGGTTCTTTAGCAGAGAAGGCCAAATAAATAGGAGGGATTTAAAATCAGAGGGATCTATAAGAACAGCCCAGAGAACTATGACATAGGAGTCAGGCATACATAAAAATGAATAACACAAGGTTGGAGAGATGGCTCAGTGGTTAAGAGCACTGACTGCTCTTCCAGAGGTCCTGAATTCAAGTCCCAGCCACCACATGGTGTTTCACAACTATCTGTAATGGGATCTGATGCCCTCTTCTGGTGTGTCTGAAGATAGCTACAGTATACTCATAAATAACATAAATAAATTGTTTTTAAAAAATTAATAACACCTATCTCATAGTTATCACTCAGGATACTTTTCATTAACTTAATTTTAAATTCATTTCTAGAGACAGAGAAAGGAAGAGTTATTTCTAGGTAGAACTGTATCAATTTTCAGGACCTATAGGTCCTGAAGACATTGAATTCACAGCATTGCTTCACATATCGGTAGTTAAAAAGGATCTGTTTCTATTGTTTGCACTGTGATAGAAGAGCAAGCCTTATTTCTTCTTCCTTCTAAGTCCCCTTAATACCAGGGCTGATAACAAGCATCAACATACAGCACCGGGGAGAATGTCTGTTTGTTCCCCTTGCTGGGATGGCTTTTCCTGCCACTTCTACTTTGACTCTAAGACCTCAGAGATGAAACTTGAATACAGACCTCATTTGCAGAGACAGAAAGTCGACTTTTCCAAAACATTTCCTATTACAAATAACATTAGTATTACAAAAAGTCTGATGGTTTTGGCTGTGTAGAGAATAAAATGAAAATGTTGAGCATGTTGGCTTTGGACTCAAGTCCTGAGTTCTGCACTTCTCAGGTATGAGGGCTTGAGAAACTTACTGCTTTAAGTCTCCTAAGCCTCCTATGGAAAGGGCAATGTTAGCTCTGGATTCTTTCAAATAGTGGGCCCTTTTCAATACATATTTTACCTTTGAACTCTTTTAAATAGAAGAGATTGAAAAAAATGAGAAATGCTTATTTGAAAAGGCTCTTCACAAGAATTCATCTTTTCTTACAAGAGGGAAAACGCTAACAGTCTTCCCAGGAGTGTAACTGTCCAAGAACAGAACATGTGACCTGATCCAACCGTCTCACGGAGCCAGGCTGAGTAAGCTTCCTGCTTCTCATCAGCTTACGTCTTCCTAATCAATGTAATGCATGATCATTAAAGTCTCTCAAAAGCTAAACCAAACTACCTACCAAAGACTTACACATAAACCATGTCCTAATAATGATCCAAAGGGAACTGTATCACATTCCCGAAAGTCCTTGGTCACTGGGTGCTTTTCAAACATAAAAAGACAACTACTGCTAAAATCATAATTATTCCACTTTTATTTTATATTAAATAACAGCAAAATAAATTTATGGGATATGGTGAAACTAAACATCTGGGGAGAGAAAACTTGTTTAAGACTATCAGCTAAATTTTCAAATGACACAGAGGTGTTTCATCTGGAATTTAAAAATCAAATAAAAGAAAAGCTGGGAATGCCCTGATCTGCTATTACCTTTTCATTTTTTTATAGATTACTAAACTTTGCTATTGAAAAAATGGTCATTAAAAATACAACACAGAGTTAAGCAGTAAATTTGGATTCCATAATGTATGATAGCATTGTGGCTCTTAAAAACCCCCTATGCAGATGTTCCTAATCAGACTGAAAACACAAATACAGAAACCAGTTTGTTCCAGCTACAGAATAATTTCATTAAAAGCATACTTATAATTGAACAGAATAAATAATAGCTAAAGCCAGGGAGGTAGTAAGACTGCATGGAAATATAATCACTAGGCTCTTTGCCAAGAAAGCTGTTCCCAAGTTTTAAAGCTGGGAAGTTGAGAAATCAGTTCCTTTTCTGGCTACAGGTAGAACATTATTACCTGAGTTAGCCAAAACTCATGTGAACATACCTTTAGGGAAATGAGGTGTGTGCATTCACACACACACACACACACACACACACACACACACAGGAGTGCACACCTACTAACCCAGAATGTCATTCTTTTACAATCTGTTCTGGGGATGTTTTACCATGTTATATTTCTCATTGAGACACGAATCCTGTGGAAGTAAACAGGCACACTGCAGCCCGCACAAGCTCTGAAGACGTAGGATTCTCTTTGCAAATAGTGACCTTGGCAATAAGCCTCCTTTATGTACAAAAAGCTTTGTTCTCTGCTTACAGCAAGTCCCATGGCTACTGCAGGTAACTGTAAACTGTGTGCTGCTAATTGGGCTCAAGAGCAACTGTATTCAGAACAGGAAATGTTTTATAGCTTGATTCCATGAAGGTGGGAAACTATGTGGGCACAGTGAAGTTATAAAAGCTCATTTCCCACAATCTCTGATCCTTTACTCTGAACCACTATGAACTTTAATATGTAATTCCCTTCAAGGGCTGCTGCTTAATTGCTTAATTCCTAGCCGGTGGGGCGGGGGGGGGGGGGGGGGAGAAGCCAAGTAATTTTAAAAGCAATTAGGAAAATCATACACAGAAACATCTACTCTGCTTATTTTCCTAACATTAATAACCATTTATTAAGTCTGTTTCACTAGATAAACTGTCACCCCTCAAACATAACCCCCATGCAAGAAGCAAAGTAACATCCATGCTGCAGAAAACTGTCAACCCAAAATTGCACACTTACCTTGTGTCACCTGTTGAACTGCCAGCATTACCCCAGACACCGTGTCTGGAAGCAGGTTTTCCTTCAGATTGTACTGTGGTGCCCATTCCAAGATAGGTAGGCGCCTCTTACACCACTGCTTAATGTCTTCTCGGTGGGGGGTGTGCATCTTGCCCCACAGAGCGCTTCTCTTTTTCCTCTTTGCTCCCGTCATTTTTCAGATTCCCTCCTGTAGTAGTCAACTTCTTTAGGCAAGGGAGAGAGAAAAAAAATCGTTGGAGAACACCTCCTTTCGATGCCAGGCTCCAATTCCGTCTGTGGTTTACAATGTCAAAGTTATCCAGAAAATAAATAAGGGAGAGAGAGAGAGAGAGAGAGAGAGAGAGAGAGAGAGAGAGAGAGAGAGAGAGAAAGAAACAGAAAAACAAATGGATGCAACTGAGCTTCATGCCTTACTGCTTCAGCTAATTATTCTAGATAAAAATTATAGACTCAAACCTTGAATTCTTATCTGAATGAGGAATGATTCCTTTTCATGTAATACTTTTCTGAACTTGGAAAAGTAACAGGTTCGGTGCTGAGATAGTTCCAGCTCCCTTGCCAGCAATTCCCTTTATATTCACTGTCGTCTTATGTTTTTGGCTGCATTCCCAATGGTTAATGAGGTAGTTCTGGGCGTGTGGTGGAAGTGGGCTGGGCTATGCTAATGAGATCAGGAAGCATCCAGCCAGCCCAGTGTCTTGCTACAAGCAAAAGCTAAGTCCAGACAGCAGAAGGCTCTTCTTCATAGAGTATGCTACGGCCACATTTCTTTGTGAGGTATATATTTCCAACATGACTGAAAATGGCCAATTTCATAAAACTCTGAAACATGATAGGGGACTACATGAGTCCTTGTCCTTCTATTCTCCGGAATATGAAGTTTTCATTCATAGAAAAAACATTCAGATAACCACTGTGCCATTTGAGAGAGGACTAGCTAGTTCTTATAAACAAACTGAAATTTCATCTCCTGGGCTAAGGAATTAAGTACCACAATGAGCAAATATTTGTGGCTAGGGTTTATTTTGCTTCCTGTCTCTGCTCATGCACTTTTCACTGATTGTCTCGCTATGTTTTTAATTAGCACACTTATGTCATTGTAAATAAATTTTATTGAGAAATTTGGTATCATTAAAACGATTGTTTGAAGAGGCACGTGTGTGGTGTGGTGTGTGTGTGTGTGTGTGTGTGTGTGTAATACTACATTTGTTGATATAACTTTTAGTAGAGTGTTCTCCTTTTAAAAGCTAATGTTACATTTTATAACAGAATAGACTGTCAAAGATTTTATTATATTATTGTTTCCCACAGCCTCCAGAAGAATAAGCCCGTATTATGATCTGAACCACTGGACGTAACCCAAAAAGCCAATATTCTAACTAAATCTGTGAAGCCAAAAGAAAGAAAAGCATGTGTGTAGTTATTTACAGTGCTTTCTAATGTCCATTTGTCCAGAGACTAGACAGCAAATGCTGGAAGCTGTTACAACAGTAAGAACTTAGGTACTTTATTCTGTAAAGGATCCCACTACACTTTTTCCCATTAATTACATTAAGAAAAAGAGCTACTATCTCAGCTTCAAAAATGTGATGCCCCTTCCTTGCAATATGTGTAATAGCTTGATGGTGGTGGCTTGTGCTTTTAATCCCAGCTCTTGGGTGACAGAGACAGGAAGATTTCTGAGTTCGAGGCCAACCTGGTCTACAGAGTGAGTTCCACAACAACCAGGACTACAACAGAGAAACCCTGTATTGAAAAACAGCAATATGTGTAATACTTTTAATATGTGTAATACTTGGCAATACTTTCTTCAAACTCCATGAATCCTAAATACACTGAGAGATGTTCATTTATATGAATGTATGAGGGTTTTTTTCTCTATTTTTCCTGGTTATTTTCATCACATTTACATTTCTAACACTCCAATAAATGTCTAACTCAGGGTCAGACTAAAGGTTAGTAGAGGAGTCTTGTGGCCAAAATGAAGGTCTGTGGAATAGTTGCTACCTACCATGCATGAGGGCTCTTGGTTTACTCCCTAGCAAAACAAAGAGAGGGAGAAGGAGAGGGGCAGAATCTCATTCAGAGAGGACGCTGCAAACCGGAGCATTTTATTTTTTTTTATTTTTTAATATTTTTATTTTCTATATTCTTTGTTTACATTCCAAATGATTTCCCCTTTCCCGGATCTCCCCTCCCCATATGTCCCATAAACCTTCTTCTCTCCATCCCTTCTCCAATCACCTCCCTCCTTTTTCTCTGTCCTTATATTCCCTTCCAATGCTAGATCAATCCTTTCCAGGATCAGGACCCTCTCCATACTTCTTCATGGGAGTCATTTGTTATGCAATTTGTGCCTTGGGTATTCAGGGCTTCTGGGCTAATTAATATCCACTTATCAGAGATTGCATTCCATGTGTATTCTTTTGTGATCTCACTTAGGATGATATTTTCCAGATCAAACCATTTGCCTAAAAATTTTGTGAATTCATTGTTTCTAATTGCTGAGTAGTATTCCATTGTGTAAATATACCACATTTTCTGAATACATTCCTCCTTTGAGAGGCATCTGGGTTCTTTCCAGCTTCTGGCTATTATAAATAAGGCTGCTATGAACATAGTGGAGCATGTGTCTTTATTGCATGCCGGGAGCATTTTAAACTTACGGTGTGATCTAAAAGGAGCCTGAGAAGATAAATGCAGGTGCACACAATAGGAAATGTGGGCTGCCTCTCCTTCACGCGTGGCGATCTCTCCCTTTGCTGCATGTACTCTATCCAGCATGTGTGCACAGAAGTCAACAATTACATGTACATTCACTGTGTATTAGTTTCTTAAGATAAATATGAAATTTTAAAAAAGCAATTCAAACCCTAGGCTGCAAAGAAAAAAAAATGAGAAGAAAAACTGGATGGCTCATCAGACAGTTCTTACGAGAGTAAATTTTTACTAAAAAAATCCTAACATTTAAATCTGGAGCTCAACTTCTGTATTTTTCCAATCCTGTGTGCAGACACATTATTTAAAGCCTGCCAAAACCTCACGCTCCACAGCACGTTATCAGTCTCATGTATAATCAGTAATGCCAAACAAAGAAAGCTTTACATGGAATTTCTCCACATATATTAAATTCTCAAAATGACTAGGCCAGACCATAAAGTTCATGAGTAATAACATTTATTTGAAAGTTCCAGTGACAGAAGGTACTTTGATGTTCAATACTGTATACCACCCATATAGGCCATCTCTTCCCTGAATGTCCAGAGAACACCAATAGATATCACAAGATTGTCTGTTTGTCTTCCACTTCAGATATGGGCCAACAGGAGAGGTCTTCTTCCTAAAACATTATTTGGATGACATCATTAACATGTCTAAATTTCTGTAACCTCCAACATTAAATTGAAACCTATTAACGAAAACAATGTAATTTTTCTGTCCTGCCTGCTACTCCCATCTAGCTTATAATAAACTCTCATCCAACAAGTGTGTATTAATCAATCACTGTGGAGGAGGAAGGGAAGGAGATAGTAAGATATTTAATGAAGGAAACAGGAAAAGGTATAACTAACATTCTCACAGGGAAAAAGAGTAAATTTATAATGAAGTCACACAGAAAGAGTAGGATACTCTGAGGGTAAATTCGCCCCATGCAGCCCAGATACTTGTGTCCCAGGAACAGATAGTAAGTGACCTGCCACATACTGACATCGTATTTTTTAAATATTTATGAAAATATACATGTTCCATGAACATCTCCCCGGGTCTCCAGTATTCTGGTCAGGCTATAGGGTTAGTATTCAGGTAGCCTTCACAAACACAGAGCTCAAGTCATTTTCATGATTTTTTTTCTGGCTTTACATCTTTCTCTTACAATTTTCTTCTGACTCATATTGCAAACTCTTTATGAGTAGCGCTTATTCATATCATTTTCTTTTTTTTTCCTTATGATCTCCTGGAACAAAACTAGAGACATACCATCCACTAGATAGTTATAAATCCAATAGTGCTCCTAAAGTTGCTCCAGGATCACTTAGCCTGTTGCAGCAAAATTGCCACACTTTACTCTAAAAGAATAGAGAGGGTATGCAGAGAGAAAACAAGTGGAGGGAGTAGGGGGAAAAATAGGGTGAGCTTTTGTCATTGCTTGTTCAACTCTTCCTTGCCCTTTCAAAATCTAAGAAATGCTATTAACACAGTTCTTTTCTTTATAGTATAGAAGCTGGATTGTGGCGAAGGAAGAACTGAATAGGACATGCACACAGGGAGAAGGGACAAGCAATGTAGCATCCTGCCTGGTTTGAGACTTCACAGCGCTTGGGGGGAGGGGCGTAGCACTGAGAGCATTCAAAGTCGTTATGATGTAAAAGGGACCTGGGCCAGGCTTGAGTGAAGTCAGAGTCTTTGGGGAAATATTAAGCTGGCTATATGCTGGATCACATTCACTGGGTTTCGAGAGTCGTAAGTTAAAGATTGACATAAAACTTTTGATTTCACCATGGTTCCTCACCTGTGCAGGGATGGAACACCAAAAGCACTGATATATATCCATCCAAGTTATACTGGACAAAGCATAGGTCATAGCAGTTTCTAACTCATGTCTATACTACATGAGGTTGGTGAATGATATTTCTAATTAAAAAAACACAGAGCACAGGACTCAATCTGCTAGAGAAAGAGGATAAAAGCTTTCCTCTGCTCACTAAACCATATGGCCAGCATTGAGATGCACCCACATATGGGGTAAACTTTTATTATGTCAATTAAACATGGTACCATCTTCTAACTAATGCAAACTTTATACAGACTGGTATAACCCTTTAATCCAAGTTTAGTTTTAATTTGTCTAATGATGTAAACTAACAAGCTTAGAAAAACAGCTCTTCTAATTTTTGGACCTGACTATTAGAACATTTTTTCCTAATTGGTAAGCCAAGACCCACTATTTCAGAGTTCTACTCTTTGCTTTTAACCCTATCTTCTGTACTATATTACAGACTCTCACCTTCCTGTCCAGTTCATTCAATGCTACAATTTCTAAAAATAGTTCTTTGTCTTTCCTAGGAGCTGTTCATTTCCTAAGTACCATGATACATGCAAGGGAATTATAGCCCTGAATTCTGCCATGTTTTCTCATAACCAACCGGCCCAAAAGTGAACTCAGCAATGTGAGCAAGCCTGGTTGCAAGAAGGACCACTGACATGTTGAACTTGCTGTCTTCGGTTAAATAGAACTTTCCAACCTGCTTGTTCACTTTCTTTTTTTCATTCTGCCATTATTTTGCATTATGCAACAGTTGTGGTTATAGCTCTGGTGCTATAGAAAGAAAAAAGTTAGGAAGATCACTGAAGTTTCGGACCACTGACCTAGCTTCAAGTTCAAAGACAGACCCTGTCTAAATCAGGATACCTGACATCCTCCACTGGATGCAAAAGAAATAAAAAAGAAAAAAAGGCAGTATATCTACTAGTACCTATAATTGACGATAAAATGGTCAAATATGTTGTTATAGTGTCTAAAATGAATCTTAAGGATTCATATCAACTCAAGTATGCTGCCTTCAATGGTCATATAACTTCAATACAGAAAAAAAAAGAGAGTAAATTTTCTCCGAAGATTTCATTAAGTCTATCTCTTAATACATATCCTCCATTTAGAAAGATTAATAATCATAAAGAAAAAAAGAGATTATTTGGAACTTAGTATTAGTCAAAAGGGAACTAGCTAAAAATACTCAATAAATCTTGCATTTTTCACATGGATCAGTTGGTTCCCCAACATAAATTACCCCCACTTTGTCAACAGTGTTTGACTTACTTTTAAAGGAAATCCAAAATCAAATTGGATCCTGCCTCATTAGCACAGGAAATAGCACCTAGTGGTCAGCCCTAATTAAGAGGACTCAACAACATAGTTATCATTTCCATAGCATTCTGGAAGATGATTTGAGTTTTATGTAGCAGATATGAGGCAGCACTAAGAACCAGGATATATTAAATTCTTACAATTCCTCCTTCCAACATGAATAACTCCATATGGAGACCAAAAGGTGACTTACAGAGCTGACCCTGACCAAATTATTCTTTCATATACATAGGCACTAGGTCTCCTTGTCAAAAGCATAGCTCACTGCAGGCCTGGTGCTGTAAGATTCCCAGTTATTAAAAGACTGAAACAGGAGGATAACAAATTGATATCCAGCCTAGACAGTTTATTGAGACAGACTTTCTCTCAAAAGAGAAAAGTAAAAAGAGTCCTGAGAATACAGCTTAGTGGTAGACTCTTTGCTTAGTATGAAGCACTAGATTCAATACACTGTATTGCAATCAATCGATAAATAAAAATAAAAATTTAAAGCTAAAGCTCCTAATATGACTTTAAAACGTAATGGCTTTGTACCCTTTAGGTCAAGATAAATGAAAAAATACAGAGGGCTGATGCTTGGATCAGAATTCCAATAACTATTTACATTTGCCAATATTTTTCTTCATTTTCCTGATTACTCAATCATCAAATAATGATCATAAAATAAATTTCTGAAAGTACAGAGAAGTATTGAATATGAAAAGTGTTCTATACTTACACTGCTAATTTTAATTTTCATGTGTTATCCTTATTCCTTTTGAAAACTGTTTTCACTTTGCAAAACTTAGGCATCATGGTACACTATGTGTATCTCTAGTAATATATCAGAAGTCTTTGCTACAGCATCAACGAGCCTCTTGCTCAGAGATGTGCTTCTCTCTGGGAATAGACAGTCTCATTACCAAGATTTTTATTACTTCAAATAACACTGAAGGAAAGTCTAGGTGTAAGTTTTAAACCCATATTTATTACGTCCTTATAAATAAATTGCAAGAGCCTGAGTACCCACAAACCACTCTGAATAATACCATTTTTTGGCAGCTATGTTTCCCATGATCCAAAGAGGTTTTTCTGGATCAAATTTTACGAGTCGAAATCTACAACAAATCCAACTTTGGAGTAGTGTTACCTTCTACCTCCGTGAATTGACTTGAAGTTTTGGGATGTCTACCTTTTGGACTAATTGGTCATTTAGTAAACGGTTGTAGCACTACAGTTAGACTTTACTGAGGCCCTAACGTCCCAAAATGTTTTTTTTTTCCTTTTGAGCTTGGTTTTACTCGATGATTTTGATTCCACAACTGTCAACATAAATCAGATATGAGCTAATTCCCCAGACACTACTTAAAACAATAATCAGGACTTCTCAACACTCAAATTTGTCTACAGAAACCAAACAGGGTGACAGTGAGATATAAGTGATATAAAAAGAAAACATGCACAGTTATAGTAGTTATTCAAATTCGCACAGCAGGAGCGGTTGGGAAGATGACTTCGCAGTTGCAAACATGTACTGCTCTTCCAAAGGGCCCAGCTGTATTCCTCAGCACATACTTGAAGCTCCAGAGTATGTAATGCTTGTTTCTGACCTCCAAAGGCACCTTAACATACACATCACACATTACACATCGCACATCACACATTACACATTACACATACACATACACATTACACATTACATATTATACATTACACATACACATACACATTACACATTAACAGGCATGTTAACATACACAAATACATACATATCCACATAAAAATAATAAATGAATAGTGCTTTAAAATATAGAAATGTCCTCAAGGCATTTTAAGTTCAATAAAAATTTAATATATCCAAGGACTTTTAGATCTCAAACAAAGAATTTCATTCATTTCAATCAATGAAAACAGCAAATGGGTAAAGTCAGGTATTTTAGTTCCCTCATTAATTAATGTCACAACTGAAACTTACTCTAGAAATTTCAAAGTTTTCATTGCATGTAAATGACAATACTTATTGCAATATCCCACATATTTACTGCTAGTGAAAATTCATCTGCTCAGGCAATAAGTCAACCTGCAAGGAACATCGCTGCTTATTTGTGTTAGAAGGAACATACGGAAGAGAAATATTTGAAGTGTTATGTTATGGAGCCAGACTACAAACTAGTGCAGCTTTGGCAAGCAAAGCTAAAACTAAATGCCAACTGCTCAAGGTCTTTGAAAGGAACCTTGAGATAAGTGGGCACCAAGGACAATGCTTGGCATAAGGGAGAGGCACTGATAAATTCTAATTGTTAGCTATCACAAATTTCTTTCACTGTTTGCTAAGATAATTTGAATCATGTCTGAGACTTTCAGCAGTTTCAAAGAGATTTTAATGTGCCTTTAAACATTAATATGTAAATGTATAATACCATAAATATCTTGCCTACCACTATTATTCAATTAGAACGAAGTATTTTATTCTCCTAGGGTGAACAATCTCACCTAGCTTGCAATTTTCTTTTAAATTCATCTACTTAGTCCCTGAAGTTAAGGACATCCCAAATATTTTTCCATCTGTGTCAATGCAGATGAATTTGTTCTTAAGCTGGAAATCTGAAATATATGATGTCAGGATGAATTCTAAAACAATCACTCATGTTCAGTTAAAAAAAAAATCTTCATAGCTGGACATGGTGGCACATGCCTGTAATCCCAGCGCTTGGGAGGCAGAGGCAGGCAGATTTCTGAGTTCGAGGTCAGCCTGGTCTACAGAGTGAGTTCCAGAACAGCCAGCACTACACAGAGAAACCCTGTCTCAAAAAAAAAAAAATCTGCATAAACCTATTAAAGATGTCTGGTCTGGCATGGGAATTAGTGGGAATGGCCACAAGAGTGTTGTGAATTTATAGTTATTGTTCTGAGAGTTTAAATTTAAACAATTGCCTTAGCAGAAATATTCTCCTTCATCTTGTCTATAAATCACTTTTAACAAATAACGAGTCTCTATCCAATCTGAGAAAATGGCAGTCTAGTGTACTTTGAGATCTATGTCAAAATGAGAAGAAAATAAATGTGCTCAGTAGCCCATTGTTCATATATCTGTCAGTCCTTCTATGTGCTGACAGAAAATTTTATTGGCCATCTACTAACCTGTGCTAAAGAAAATTTTCAACTGAAGTAAATATTATTACCTGCTATTTCCTAGACTATGAATCTTTATAAGCTATCTATGAACTTCTATGGACTGCGCAAGTCTACAGAAGTCCCAAGAATGAGGAGAAATTATAGTTTAGGAAATTTAACGCACTTGGGATCTGAAGAGTAATTAAAACCTAGGGCTAAGAGCTCAAATTTCTAAACTAACCATCAAAGAACTGATACTTGAAAGTTGTAAGCATCAACTTTCCTACATTCCAGTCCATATATTCAATTTAAAAATGCTCCAAAATGAGAATAGAATTAAAGTGACTACATCACACTCATCAATAAGGCTATCTCAGAGTATGCTGGCCCACTCTGGATATGAGGTAAGGAAAACCTTTTTGTACCCAACCCCCATCCCAGGACCACTGGCAGCTTATCAAATGAGTATGCATGCAGTCCAGGAAGGAATGGCTCATCCTGACATGAGAATGGACCTTTCATTTATTTTCTCACTTGAAGGTTGATGAATTCAAGAAAAATGAGAAAGGAAGATGGAATGCATTTCCTTTTCTGTTAATCTCTAGATCTCTTGAAGACACTTATTCTTTAAGCTGATAATAACAATCAGAATGAAAACCAAAAGGAGAAGTTCATGCACAGAGTCTCCCAGCAAATTATTTGTAATCAGAGAATGTGAATGAGGAATGTGGCTTGGTTTTCTGTTATGAGAGAAATTGAAAACCTTGCAATCACAAGAAAAGCATGGCAAAGCCATGAGAACAATTACTAAGAGAAATAGTATTAGTAAGGGCTTTCATATAGAAATTTTTCAAAAAAGGGAGGGAGTAGAAAAGATGGATGATTAAAGAAGCGTGGGATTTAACATCAAGAAAGTTGCTAAGGGATCTTGAGGGAAGCAGTTTTACAATGTAATGGGTAAAGAAAATAGACCTCGTTTAGCTGGAGAGAAACAAGTGCTAAAACATAAGGACTTGTTTCCATGAGTGTAATGAAGCTGTCTACAGACAGCCGTCTACAGATGTTATTTCAGAAACAGAGAAAACAGGGCAAATGTGGCAAGCACACGGGGTGAGGGGGTGTAGGAGAGCAATGCTGAGGAGACAATGGAAAAGGAAAAGACAGAACTGCGACAGTGTCTTATTGGCAGTATGCTTGGACGGACAAGGAGAAGAAATAGAGAGCAGAGAAAGACCAAGCAGAAAGAAATTGAATATATTTTCTTAGACTTCCTAGATTAATTAGAAAATAGTTAAGTTAAAATAGAAAATACACGATCATTTTCAGATCCTGCAAAATATACCATACCTAATGAAATTTGAATTTTAAAAACACGAGGATTATGTTTGTGTCAGAAATGTCTCATGAAATTGAGATATATATATATACAAAAACAAAACAAAAACAATCCCAGAAAAACCCCAAATGCATTGGTTGTGTATGTGAAATTCAAACATCTGTACTGAGCATGCAGTATTGAAATGTTGTTTATCTGAAACACAAATTTAAATGAGTATCCCCACTGGTCTTATCTAGTAAACTGGATTTGAAATAGAATTGCAAAGTACAGGTTCTCAACAAGCCACTAGTATGCGTTGGAAGCAGCCACTTCTGTCAATGGCATGATATCAAGGAAGGCTTGAGTTCTAATTCTGATGCTTCTTGGCTTTGTGAGAGCATCAACTTTGGCAGAAGAATGAATCAAAACCTGTGAAAGAACAGTGCTTCTTACACTATTTCTTGAAGCAACAGTGTCACCTAGTGGCTTAGTAGCCAATACTGAGCAGCTAAAATCACCTCAATAAAGGTGATTTATCCAGGCAGAATTCTCTAAGCTCAGGTCAGTGGTGATATCAATAACGAGCAACAGCTCCCATGACCTGTTGCAAGAACTCGTTTCGCTGTCGTATCAAGATAACTCAATTCCACCAACAACACGAGGCATAGTACATTCTGCACTTTTCTACTTTCCCTGGACGGTCTAACCTACTGTGGAAGAAACCTTCTGCCGCCTGGGAGATTTTAACTCGGAAACTAGCCACGAGGATTGAGGCTTTTTCATAGTTTTTACTAACTGTATTATTCTCTGGAAACTGGCAGAAAGGGCAGGAGTCCTGGGCAAAGCTGGAAATGTGAAGCTTGAGGTTTTCCTCAATTGCCAGCTTCAATTTTTCCCTACTATTTAGGTTAGCAGTTTCTATTTTCTTTCTCACACTGTCAAGACACTATGTGATTTTGAGGCGGGTGGAATCCTGAATGTAAATTAAAATAAATATCTTAATTTATAGTTTGTAATAGCCAAGTACAAATTTTTTTTCTGTGTTCATTTAAGACCAATGTCTATGTCTCAATATTTTATTGTGGCTTTTGTCCTGAAGACTTCTCAATGAAAAGAGGAATTTTGTGTTTTCAAAAAGGAATAAATAGAGCAGAGTTTTTGCACTTCCAAAAATATAAGAAAGAAGTTAGCAATCTGAAATATCTTCTGGGCAAGATTTTACTTAGGCTCAATTTAAATGTATTTCTAAACATTCTAGGAGAATCCCATGGACTAGTGAGCAACAGACAGTTAAGTAAATACTCTACTGGAATTGATTATATGTCAGCTCTGGTATGTCTCGAGACTTATTAATCAATGACTAGAGAAGTATTTCCTGAGTTTGCTTGTGAGGAATAGAAATATATCAAAAATAGGCCAGGAACATTCCTTTTAAAGGGTCAGTACATTTTTTTTTACATATGTTTTTCAATTCTTAGAAATTTTTAATTGCTGCATACTTCTGAGTCTCACAGCCCTTTTGTGTTTTTTTATTTTCCATCCCAGATTTCCTTTCACCTAAATCTTTCACGAGTTATGTGCAGTTGACACTGTTTCACAATATTCCCTAGATGCTGAAAATTCTAAGTTTCCTCTTTTGTTTCCTCCAGACAGGAAGGAGTGAGGAGTTGAATGTAGTTATTTTATCAGACAAGGCATGCTAGCATTTCTGAAGTCAGCCCTAAACATGAGCAAGGATATACTTCCACTGATATTTCTTCCCATCTCTTGAAGGCGTCTTTTCCTCTAGATATTCATGTTTATGACTTAAGAAACTCTGCTAAGACTAAAGTCAGGAAACAGAGATACAACCCTTCCATATAGATGCTACTAGACCTTTAATGAAGCTTTTAGTGCCCAAAGTAGCTGTGGGAAACTAGGTCATAGGTTCATACTGTGCCTGTTTGCAAGGTATCAGTGAGCATGAACATGAAAAACTAACAACCGTCAACATGAGGCAGTACCTCTTGAGCTTGTCTGTGGATCAAATAATGGATCTGTCATGGTGGGCTTCTAGTTGAATAGTTGAGAAACTTGAGCACTGAGTGCTTAGGAATGCATAGATCATCACTGAATGGAAGGTTGTTTTCAAACATAAGTCATTTCTCATCTAAAAAGATAAAACAGACTTCTTGTTCAGGGTTGCCTATTTCATTTAATGTTT
This sequence comes from Apodemus sylvaticus, assembly GCF_947179515.1. Taxonomy (NCBI): domain Eukaryota; kingdom Metazoa; phylum Chordata; class Mammalia; order Rodentia; family Muridae; genus Apodemus; species Apodemus sylvaticus. Next base: position 28,318,327 of record NC_067474.1, read on the forward strand.
CAACACTTAACACCTCCATGCCCTGGTGAAACTTGAGAATGGACCAAATATTTTATGAATCTGAAATAGAGGTGAAAATGGGTGACTGTCACTTTCAAATCTAGCTGCAGCACTTCCACAGAACATAACAGAAGAGTTGCATAATGTTCATATTCACAAGAACATGTGCACATAGAGAGATACTTAACACAGAAACTAATCATGGAGGCTTTCTGAAGCCCGCCCTAAAAATAGTGGGCTTGGTATTCTGCATAACAGTTTAAAAAGAAAGTCTGTCTCATAACCAACAGGTCTCATTAAAGCCAATGAAGTCATGGAGCTCATGAGCTCCAGAATGAAATCCTGACTAACACTCCACACTGTGAGGGTGAGATGTCATTTTTAGGAGAGAAAGAACAATTACCAGAATTTTTGGAGAACTGCAAATTGTATTGGCAGAGACAAAATTAAAGTATGTTAACATATGAGAAGTAATTTAAAATTCACAGCAAATCAGCATTAAATCTATTCTCTTTATATGCCTTTTAATGTATTTAAATAAGATGTTTCTAAAACGTCCAAGTTTAGAATGTCCTTGACTGATGGGAAAGAGAACTGGAGGGCAGAGGAACAAGGAACACAAGCCCCTTTGGAAGGCTGACTATCATAACAGCACATCTGAGGCAGTGATGGGAGAACGAGTCTTAGCACACTGGGGAACTCTCTGAGAAAGGCCAGGCGTATGTGAAATAGCACATCTAAGTTTTTAAAAATGGGAGTTTTTTGCTTTCCTACTTACTTATGTACTCTGTGTTTGGGGGAAAGTTGCTTTGCCCTTGGGAATCTCTGAAACCTATTAGCATAAAAGGAGAGAAGTCCTTAGGTTTCAGGGCACTCTCTAGGACACCCTAAGGGAAACTGCCTACTACTAGCCTTGCACACTCTCTCTTCAGCAGCCAAGTAATTCACTCCATTTCGCCTTTATGATTCCTGGTCTCCCCTTCTGGGCTCATCTTGTGTTGAATTATTGCAAGAACCAGTCTGATGAATCCTAACTAGGCTGAAATAAATTAGCCTCTGTTTGATGGTTTCTTCATTAAAAGTCCCACAAGGATACCAAAAAAGAAGTTCTAATTAAATAAAATCAGTCAAGACTGAGGAAATATCTTGCCAACCCCAGGCCCTCTCCACTGATTTGTAACCATTCATAATATTCCTTAGTTCTCTCTGTGAATATTAAGCAGCATTCTTGGCAATATCCACCAAGTCTTAATTTGTTGGTAATGACCAGCTTTCTTGGAATCACACAACTAAATAGTCCCAAGGGATCACCTCATTCAATCATCAGTACTCTCTAAATGATATTTTTAAAAAAGGGGGGGGGGACATTTCATTCAGAATGAAGCTTCTCTGGGAGCCTTCTGGCCCAGGGAGTGCCTGTATCTTTCACATAACACTAGAGGCATATGCACATCTTGCTAGCAGACGCCATAACTTCATAGAACAGGCCAAGTGAACATGTCTGGCAGCGTCTTACTGGTTATTTCTCTCCTCCTACTTCCTCAAGCATACTGGCACCCTGTTGTCTAATTGTGACACCTTAATTTCTTAAACAATTCTTAAGTTTAGCAAAACACATTCAACTAGACTTCCTGATCATTTAACATATGCCTAGAAAATCCAGTGTACTAAGCAGGGAGGATGATCTTCAGTATCATGAGCAACATAACAACATGAAAAAGAACTTTTTAAAACTTTTTGTGAAAAAGCATAGGTTGTAGACAGCAGCAGTACAATACTTGCTATGAACTTCATAACAGATTAAATTTCCATGAATGTCTATACCAAAACATAATGGATAATAACTCTGGCTCCTAATACAGACAGTCATACTCAAGTAAACGAAAAAACTATTGTGAACACATTCATTTGTTAGAAATAATTTACTCCTAAAAACAAGTAATTAAAAGCATTCAGTTCTATAAATATCTGTATCAGAAAGGTGTTACTCTCCCTATTGTCCGACTTCTAAAATGCATTCAGAGAAAACAAATCAATTTGAAACTGATTTATTTGTCCTAGAGAAATTTTAGTCTAGCAATAATTTTTCAGCTTGGAATTATTAGACAATTCTATTATAAAGTATAGCATAGTAGATGAAGATTGAATATGCCAAATCTTGTAAAAAAAAAAAAATGATGCAAAGCCACAATACTATGTGACTAAGAAATTTCAATTAGCTTGGAGTACTCTGTGGTGTTGGTACCATATGCTTCTCTAGCCCCCAGTTCCTGCCTAGCAGTGAAAAAGAAAAAGAATTAGGGTAGCCTAAGGAGTGATTCCAACAATATCCTGTTAGCATCCTTAATTTTCCAGATTTAAAACTAATTCTGTGTTTCCTACCAATGCCAAACCATGTTCTGAGCCCTTTATCAAACTATGCGACACCGATGTTCAGTGACACGCTTTATTCCTCTTACAGAATCTTTTATACCATGGCTTCTAAAATAACAGCCCCTTGAATCTTATCTCCCTTGTTCAGTTCCAACCAGTATTATCTCAACTGCCATTTATCTCACTCATGGGGGCAGTGCTAGGATCTTTTCCTCTTTGCTTAAAAATCCCCCTCTATGATGTTGCTCACTATATTGCTGTTAAGATCAGATCTTCCTCTTAGTATTCATTATAAATCAACTAGTCTAGAAATTCATGGTACTCCCAGTGGCAATATAGGCACTGTCTAAGCCTCACTGTGCCAAGCTAAAATGCTTCCAAGTATCAATTCACTTCATCTTTGTAATAACTCTCTGAGAAGTTATTCTGTGCCATAGAAATAGGGCTGTCAGACAGAAGCCCTGAGAGGTTAGGGAAAATGCATATGGCCACATGCAATACTTAGAGCAAAACATGTCAGAAGCTAGTAGGAAGAAACAGTGCTCCGATACACTGATAATAAACACCAGGAAGTATAGCATGGGCATGTAAGGACCCAGAAGAATGATGTGGTTTGAATGGGAAATGTCTGACATGGCTTATGTTCTTCAGTCTGTTGGTCCCTCACTGGTGGTACTGTGTGGGAGGTGAGTGTTGTGGATGGCCCTGGTGCTCTTGTATTTTGATGCTAATTCTGCGTTCCTAGGAGGGCCTGTCTGGACTGCGGAATGAGTCACAGACTCAAGTGACTCCTTGTGAACCATCCCCTAATGAATAAAGGAGCCAATCACTGGGCAAGTAGGCGGGAGTTCCAGGTTGGATAGGGAAGAGAGGAAACAGGAGAGAGGGGGGGGGTCCTTTTGGGACTGGGACCGCATGAGGACAGATGTAGTTACTAGTGTCTCCAAGGTTAGCTTCTGGAGGACTTAGATTTAATAAGGCTTATGACATTTGGATTTTAGTTGTTTAGTTTAGCCCAGCGACTGAGTTACCTTTGTTTCTGAACTAAGTTTGTGTTGTGTTTTCCTTCATGTGGCAACTCATCTAGGTTCAAGAGAGCAAGGTATGGTGGCAAAGTGTGGGTTTGCCAGATGTGGACCACAAAGGCTGTGGGGGTTGAAACATGGGCATGGCGTGGTAGCAACCAGACATTAGAACTTAGCGAGCTGGGTGGAGAGATTTTGGAGCTCTGAGTCAGAGAGTCTCCACAAAATAAAAACTGGCCTGCGAGACCACTGGGGCTGAGAGTAGCAGGGTGTGGCCTGGGAACTTGCCATTTCTTTATAACATTTCCCCGCAACGGGTAAAGCCTTGCTGAAGAAGTGAGGCAGACATTCAGGAGCATCCCAGCCCAATGCCACTTTCTGCTTTCTAACTTCAGATGCACTGAAACCAGATACCCTCATGCTCAAGCCACTCTGGCTTCCCTGATAGAAGAAACATGTCTCCAAGTGAGAAGCCAAAAGTCATCAATTCTCCCTTAATTTCATCCTTGTCATAGATTTAACCACAACAACAAGAAAATTAATTGATGAAGAAAGTGACTAGGTAAAGGGGCCATGAAGAAAAAGTGTCAGGAGGGGAAGCAGGTAGACTAGAGACCTGTATGAAAAACAAACAAATGTTAAGAAATGTGGACTCTGTTCAGAACGTAACTGGAAGCAATTAAATGTCTCTGTGCTTTTGTGCATAATGCCATGTCTATAAAAGATTAACAGTGGAGAAAGCTCAATATAAAGAATTTATAATAAACTATCACACTTGTAGTAAAGAATACCATTAGAAAATACAAATAGTATGCCTTTTACATAGTGTTATATGTTGTACTTATTTAAAAGGAAAAATCTATGCTGGAAAATATCAGAATACTGGTTGACTAAAGACAACAAAGTTGAAATTTACTATAAAGTAGGGCTGCCACCTAAAATATAGGCTTTAGGGCTTAATTTGAGTTTCAGATCATCAACACATTTTTTTCTAGTATAATTTAATCTAGTAAAGGTAAAGGAGAACTATAATAAAAATCTTTTAAAACATTAAAAAAGGAAGGAAGATATTAGGAATAACATTAAATTTGCAAATCCTATACTATAGATATGCAGAATAAATATTATGAAAATGTTTTCACTAGCAAAACCAATCTTGAAAGGCAATGAAATTTCCACCATATTCCAAAGGCATTCTTCAGAGAAAAAAACTTAGAATTCATGCATACACACAGACATAAACACATATAACCATGCACACACATGCAAATGCAGACACACACATGAATAGACATATATACACATACACACACATAAAACACAAAAACAAACATACACATATATACATGCAATATACCCATGTAAACAGACACATAAAGGCACACATATAAATACACATATACATACATATAACATACACACACATAAATGCAATATACTTAAACATTCATTGTGCTAATGAACTCACAGTAGTTCTAGTTACTTGTACAAAAAGAAGCTGGCTGACAAGTGCAGTGGGCATGGGGAGTGCTTGTGAGGCTCCTCCATAACTAGCTGAGGGGGTATTGGAATTTAATTGCTGCTGGAGAAAGTAAAATCCTTTTTCTTCATGGATGTGCTCTCTAATAGGTTCCCCATGATCATGCAAGCTGCATTAATTAGACTCAGTTGGCTATAAAAGAAAACAAAGATGGTGACATGAAGGTGTAGGGGGCACTAGATAGAGGATTCCAATGGAAAAGAAGGATTATGGGATAGATATAACCAAGATGCATCGAATATTTGTATAAAATGTTAGATTAACACTAAGGATGTTTGAAAAGCTATAAGAAATTATATCATTTTAAATTTACCTATAGTACATATCATATATAAGTATATGCATATGCATAGATAGTTTCAATTAAGTTATTACACTTGGACTGACAATTAAGTTACAGTGTGGTATAGAAAGTGAGGAGAAAAGGAGAAACAGAAAGGAGAAACTTTAATGTTTGCTGGTGGGACCTGCAATTTTAAATATGATGACTAGAAGGGCTTTGTGAAGAATGTGAGGAAACTACTAGAGAGCTGACATCAATCATCAGGTGTCACAGCTAGCGCCAGCACCACAAGGTAAACTGAGGCAAGCTGCATGTAGAGATGGCAACTGGGGCTGCTGCTGAGAGTGACCAACTGACGGGGACTCCCACTGAAAGCAGCAGGGACTATACTGGCAACACTAGTGGTGCTGAAGGGAGCAAAACTTAATTATCTGTAACTGGTACTCTCTATGGCCAGCAAGAGACTCTGAGCTCTTTAAACTCTTTGGGACCCACCAAGAAAGCAAATCAAAGAAAGAAAAATCACACACACACACACATACACACACACACAAACTGAGTGAATGAATCAATGCAGGCTCCCAGCAATTTCACACATATACATAAAACATACTTCCATACATACATATATACATATGTGCATACAGACAGTCATATATACAGACAGACACACATTCACACACACATACACCACACACACACACACACATACACACACATTGTGTGGATAAAGTAAACTCCGATGAGCTGCCTCCAACAAGTTTACACATCATATACATACACACACATACACATACACACACACACACACACACATACATACATTTGGTGGATAGAGCAAAGCTCTAATAAGCACACTCTAATATATTTGCCTTTTCCTGGCCGGGCGGTGGTGGCGCACGCCTTTAATCCCAGCACTTGGGAGGCAGAGGCAGGTGGATTTCTAAGTTCAAGGCCAGCCTTGTCTACAGAGTGAGTTCCAGAACAGCCAGGGCTATACAGAGAAACACTGTCTTGAAAAAACAAAAAAAAAAAATGTTTTTTTCTTTAACACATTTATATCCTCTAAGACAAGGCTGTCTATATAAGAGGAAGCATTACCTAATTCAAAAACAGATAAAAATGCTACACAATAGGGAGTTAGACCAGGATTGTTGATTATACCTTCAGAGCAGTAATTTTATCTACCTTTTATTCCATAAGCTCATTATAAGTTCAACGTAATAGTTTTTATGTAATAGAATCACCCACTCCTTGTTTGTGACCTTGCACACTGAACCTGTGGTCTCCTCCCTGAACCTAACCTAGAATGAATGCTTTCCTCTTCATAAATTTGTTTCAAGCTTATTATTCTTTGAGTAATTTGTGTGCTTGGAACATACAGAAGGTCATTGAACTCCTCTTCTAACCTATGTGGCCTTTACTATTCTACAAGGAGGAGGCACATTCTACTTTTGATTCTAATTGTAAACTTTCAACTGTCTTAACTTCATAAAATTATTTAAGCCAAATCAGGAATTCTATAAAATCATTGATTCATCTATATAACCTTATTCTTTAATTTATTCATCTTCATGCTGATCTGAAGGAAATTTACCCAACAGAGGGCTAACACCCAATAAAGGATTGATAATAGACAATAGACAGAAAGGATCTTTCTTTGCCTATCACACTAAAAAAATTAGGAATACAACAATGACAACTATGAGAAAACACATTAGCAGCAAGAAGCAAAATGGAGATTAAGGCCCTAGGGCCTGGGGCTGTGCCTGCCTGTCCAGGATTCACTCATCACAGTGATGCAAAATGGTGGGCCATCTCCAGGAAGCTCACTTGTCCACTAGCTCCGACTGCACTAGCTCCTCCTGGCAAGGTATAGTGTATCCTAAAACATGTACACTGATAAATGCTAGCCAGGAGACCCAAGAGAGGAATTCTTGGTTTTGAGCAGAGAAGAGCTATTGTGACTTAGTGCAAAGCACTCTCCAAGCAGCTAGCAGTTCACTGAGACTCCATCCACATTCAAGTCAGGATAATGTCTTCCCTATGGGAGGTAACAATAAATATTTCATGGAGGTATAACTGTTGGCACAAAATAGAAGCATTTCAGAAGATATCTTTGTAGTGTACCTTCTTCCTTAGGCCAGTATTACTCGACGGACGCATTTTAATTGAACAATTTTAAACCACCATAAATCCAGTTTTGTCTTCAATATATATTAATAGAACGAGTACAAGCAACTGCTAATTTCCTCAGTTCAGAAAGAAATCATAGGTTTTTATTTTAATTACAATAAACAGAAGAACAGTTTGTCTAACTTTCCTAGGTGGATGCCTGCCACCCAAAGTCTCAGGATTCCCATTTCCTGTCTTGTTTCTTCCTTTCCCCCAAACATTTACGCACTCACAGGAATAAAACAGAATGTCCCTTAAGAAGCCCTTGTGAAACAAGCCTGTGGTGACTCTGGCTGGTCACACATACTTTGTCTTATTCTTATCCTTCACCTGAGTTTGCAGAGGTTCTCGGGAGACCACTCTCCTCTTGCAGCTCAACGTGGTGTGTGCTAATGTGTTCTACTCCCTCAGTGGCCCTTCACTGATCCCTTAGTGACAGGACAGCCATAGGAGTCCCAAGATTACTTTTTTGAACTTGAGCCTTATACAACAGAGAGCCCTGTGGCCTGAGAAGGCTCCGAGTGTTCCCGTGGTGGGTTTGAGGACTAAGCTGCCCTGGGAGTTTCTCAGAACCAAGAAACAAACAGTTATTTAGCAAGACCAAGCAACTTCTGCCCATTTACTTTTCTCACAGAAAAATAAGCTAGACAAGAGCCATACAAAGAGCTATTTTAAGAAAACATACCAAGAATATTTGCAATATTATTTTATGGCTTTTAGAAGCTATATTAATGGTGAAAATCCATTTTCTAAAATTTCTTTTGTTTAAAATGAAATCTCCAGTTTCATAAATATATTAGTCCACAAGATAATGTTTTAACCTAGAATTTTCCAAACTGCTTGTTCCTTTAAAGATTTATTGCTTTGATTATAAAAAACAATAATACCTTCATCAAATTAGTTGGATTTTTGACTTCTAAATAATCTTATACCATTTTGTAAACTTGCTAGAAATGTTGATCATAACTAGAAATTTTGGACAATTACTGCAGTCACAGCCTAAGGATGTTGAGACTGTGTGATGAAAGAGTGCAAAGAAGAAGAAATAGGGTTAGGGTAGGAAAACAAAGATAAGAAAAGGAAAGGATTGGCCAGTTAACTAAGGAAAACTCATGTCAAGTTATGCATACAAGTATGCACACAAAATAAGAATCAGAGGTGCTACTTGAATTAAGTCTAGTCACTACAGACCTCTTCACAATTCATTAATGATTCTAAAAATACACTTCTGCTTGAAGCAATGCCCCAGTGTAGGGGAATGCCAGGGTAGGGAGGCAGGAGTGGGTGGGTGGGTAGGGTAACACCCTCATAGAAGCAGGGTGAGGAGGGATAAGATGGGAGATTATGGGGGCAGGACTGGGAAAGGGGATAACATTTGACATGTAAATAAAGAAAATATCCAATTAAAAATAAAGAAAAGAAGAAAGGAAAGGAAAGGAAAGGAAAGGAAAGGAAAGGAAAGGAAAGGAAAGGAAAGGAAAGGAAAGGAAAGGAAAGGAAAGGAAAGGAAAGGAAAGGAAAGGAAAAGAGAAAGATTGTGATTCCAGGAAGATCTTTCTTCTCAGCTTTCTTGCCATGCAGTTGAAATAAATTGAAAGCATTGCCCCAAAAAAAGAGTTTAAAATAAACAATGAAGGAGACTTCCTTCTCATTTTTATTCTCCTTCTAAGGTAAATATAAGTGAAAATGGAAATCCTAGAGACCGTCCATGAGAGAAACAAAGAGGAAAATGAATCATTTGCAATTTTTTTCATGTTCCAGTTGCTTTGACTTTAGATAAAGGATAGCCATAACTGTTAGAAAAGAAAAACATTTTGCAGTGTTTTAAATCCCAGCAGCATTTTAGATGTATTACAACTGTCAGGAAAATACATCACCCTCACATGCATCACACCCATGTAGAGGAAGAAGTTCCTGATTTAATAAATGATTCAAAGCCTTGGGTAGCCCCATGGGATAGGCTCAGATGCATCCTTTCCTAATGTTGTTCCCCTGGGGACAGGTGATACCTGATTATATATTCAGCAGCACTGCATATCTGGATATCGGAACGCTTATGTCTAAACAATGATGACAAAGCTATGAAGTCAAAACAATGATATCAGTCATTTGATGCTTTCCAGTAGATTCTGGGCTGGGCTCTTAGCCTTCCATATCCTCAACCAACCAGTTGTTACTTATGATGCCTATAGGGCTCTCTGCTTTACTCCTTCTAGATGGGTGATAAATATTCCCACATAAATATTATTCTAATTTTTCTATATCTTTAAAATCCTATTTTATTTAGCATATTGTTTGCAAATTGTTTCTCGAATGCCTCTATTAAAAAGAAATATCTATGAGAGCAAAGATCCCATTATTACAGATTTAGTAGCAGAAAACTATTGTACCCAGTAGATATCAGCCACTCAGCAAATAATTGTTTAATACATGAATTAATAGGAAAAGAACAGTCTGTATAAAACTTCCATTCTTTTTTATGTATGTTGAAATTTGAAAACTTGGAACTATAGGTCAAAGGTGACGACACAGGCTGAGTCAGACACTCACTGATGGTGGGGTATGATGAGTGAAAGGAACTGAATGGGCAGAAGTGGATGGAGTTACTCATTGAACAGAAGGGGCCTGGAGGGAAGAGAATGCTACCTGCCTAGGAGTTTCACAGAACGCCATTTTGTTTGTTTGCTTCTTTGTTGGTTTGTTTAATGAAGAACACAGAAAAGAACTCTATTAAAATGCATAGGGAATACAGATTGATCTCAGGCTGTGACTCCAGTTTAACAGCTGCTTAGTGGAGACCAAATCTGCGGAGGAGCGACCTCTGAGAGAAGTAGGGAAATCAGAAGGGTGGTGAGAAAGAAGTAGGCAATGACCTTGGGAAAGTAGTTGCTGTGGAATGGTGAAGAGAAGCCAGACTGCAGTGACCTTCACCTACGAATTAAACATAGCATCAAGGACAGAGAGACGGAGCCCAAGTCCACCTGTACATCACATGAACTTCAAGAAAATACCAGAACTGCCTATTGAAGTGTAGAGATGGATGGGTGAGTAGAATTTTCTATTCAGGAACAAGATGAGGAGTGGATTATGGTTAAAGTCATACGATTCAAATGATAAACAAACCATGTTTATACAATATAAACTAGATAAAAAGTACTTCCCTAATCAAATACAATTTACTTATGTAATTTTTCTCTCAACAGGCACACACAGTGTTTTACTGACTCATGTTTAGTGAGCTTGGTGTTGGTCCCAGTTGTTTATTTTTGTTTAAGGGACATTCTTGTTTAATGGAGCCTTTTAAAGTTACCTTGAAGTAACTGTTTGAGTGGAACCTGGGACTTATTCTTTGGAATGGAGAGCCTTTGCTACACTCCATAGATCGCAATTATGCCAGGGGTAACTTTGATGCATAAAGAAGTGCCCTGAATTGAATCTATTAAGTCTTTACAAGGACAGCACCAGTGGGACAATTATAGAAGAAGCTCCACTTGGCCCTCTAGCAAGAGAACCATCAAATAGTCACATGAAGTAATGCATTTTTAGCTGAGTTTAAATATAAAATTATGATTAACTTTCTTACAAGCTAGACTTCTTTATGGTTCTCAAACTTGAACACATAGACAAATCATTCAAGAGGACAAATCATTCATTGTAGGGCAGCCACAGAAACGCCCCAGCAGTGCTTCCAGTTTCTGCTTCACTCATCCTAGGATAGGGCCAGACCATTTTCTGGATAGCACTGAATGAAAATCATACTTTAAGAACCATTAGTTTAGGCAAAATGAAACATATATTCTCATAAGTTCTTTTCCTAGTTTTCTCTGTTTCTTTCCTCAAAAGAAATGATTCACACTTTCATTTCAGTGAAATGAACTGATCAGTTCCTCTTCCAGGAACTGACCAGGATCACGCTGGTCAAAGCACTGGTAGGAACACACTGATGTCTGGATAGGAATCAGCTTTTTCAAAATGTATTTGAAAAAATACATTTCAAACTCTGTAAAGAATAATGGTATTGGGAGTTACTGTCATTAACTTTCCAGCCTTCCACTCATTTTTCAAGCTGAATGAAGATTCTTTATCTTATCAACAGATATTAGGGGCTCAAAGAAAATCCTGCAAATACAGTATAGCTACCTAGATCAAATGAGTATCTATCTTTCAACTGTGAAATGCTCTTCAATGAAACATGTTTCTCCATTAAATTCATCTTCGGGTGTTTTTAAAGGGGATTGAACTCATAAAGGGATAGAAGGTTTTCACGATTTTACATGTTTTAAGCCAATAGGAGGGAACTAAAGCATCTAAAAACAAAACCATCTAGATGCAGACTGCAGTACTTATAGTATAAGTTTTATAATTGAGTGACTCATCTTTCTTTGCTTAATAACTTGAAAGTGTCTAGACAGAGAACGACATCATAAGTGGGGCATGTGCTGACCTGGGGCAGAGCACACAACTGGTCCAATGAGATTCAACTATCTCACCTGTTCTAGTCTTCAGCAATTCCAAAGATATCAGGATCACGCTGGTCAAAGCACTGGTAGGAACACACTAATGTCTGGATAGGAATCAGCTTTAGGTTTCTGCTTATCTTCCAGTTCTAAAAAGAAAGATAAAAGCCAACTTAAGATAGTTCCAAGCAGTAGGGTTAGGAGTGGGATCATTTTGTTTTGTGTTGGATAAAGCTTGAGAATGCTCTTGAACGCTTGATTCCACTGCAACTATTATCTAAATTTTAGGATCATAAGCAATCATCACTAAACCTGGTTTTCTAGTATTTTTTTAATAAATAGAAGTTTCAGAACCCTTTCTCAAAAGTTTCAGAACATTGACTTCTAAAGAACACATGATTCCATTTATATCTCATTTGTTCTTTTACCATATATAAATAAACAAGCTTAACCAGATGACAAAGGCATATTTAACACTACACAAAATTTAAATGATAAAAAATTTATATGTGCTTTTATCTAAACTCCAGTGTGTAGTTTGACCATATGATACTAGGGGTGCCTATGAAAATCATACATGCTACAAGAACTTGATTCCTATTTGAAAAAAGGTTTTAATTATCAAGCAGCAAGTGCCTGCTAAATAGCTTCTTGATTTTGCGTGTGTTCTATACACTTCCTATATGGAAATTCTAATATTGTTGTTCATTTTCTGTAATATCCATTAAAATCATTGCCAATGGGTCTCAATCAAGCTAGTCAATATATGACTTAAGGTCTTACATTTCATATATCTCTTGTCATACTTCTCTGTGCACAAAATAGGTAGTAGAAATTCTGCCAGTCAATCGAATGTACATATCTTAAACAATCACAGCCTGAGCATTTACAAGGCCTCCTTTGATCTCCTCTATGTCAAAAAGTGGGGAGAATAAAAACTTTAAAGTCACCATAGCACTCATTGAAGAAATCTAAAGCAGAGTCATATGACTTGAGATTTAATTGGTCAATGACACTACTTAGTTTTTCCAAAAAAAAAAAATATCCAGTGACAATGTCATCACAAACCCCATGAGATACTTGATTACTATTCTGCTCACTTTTCCACTGAAGTTTGAAATCCTATTTAGATGTTTGAAAGATTACCATTCACCCTCAAGAGAAACAGCCCTCTGATACTTGCCATATATGAGTGAGAAATCGAAGTCAAAGGTCATAGTACCATCATCCCTACCCGAACCGTGACTAGGAAGTGATATTCTGACCATTTCTTATTTTTTCCCACAAAGCTATTAGTCAATCAGTAGGTATTTCCTGAACATCTTTATTTTGACTTTCAGGTGTTCATTTCCCACACTGAGGGCACAGAACTCATCTAACTTTTTTTTTTTTTGGACAGATAGTTTTTCTATCTCCAAACTTCATACAAAGATACGTACATACATACATACATTGGGAGAGAACTATTCATTCTACTACTCAGCCAGCATGAATTGACAACCTTTGTCCACTGTGATTAGTCTATATATGCACATAGCCCAGCACTAACCAACAAAGCTAGAGAACCTCAACTCTGGACTTGGGGACCCCTGAAAGAGAGCACTACCTCTTCTGAAGGGCACTGTTTAGGAAGTTCCTACACAAAAATAAAGGCAAGAGGAAAAATGAGCAAAAGAAATAATTTTTAAATGATAGATAATAACCAATAGATGACCAATAACTAATAAATTTGGGATCCTCATCTAGGCATATTCAGCAAGATCCTTACAACAAGAATACAGAGAAATTGTAAGTGATCTAAAATTTGCATGGATTAGGCAAAGTACAAAGAATATAAAATATATAGCAAATAACCTCTGCTTCCTAGAATTTTCAGGAGTTAGTTGGAAAGATAAATAAACTGACACAAAATAACTAGGATGAACTTCAAAACAAGAACTCAAAAATGTACTTAGCATATCTGGGAAACAAAAGAAGGAAAGCAATAAATGAATCATAAAATATTGAATCATGTGCTCTCAACAATAAATGTACTAGATCAAAAATAAAAGCAATTATTCATTTTGTAATGATAAATTTATAGAAGGTTTTAAGTTGATTCTAGGATGACATGATATCACTTTAGATGGTATGAACTTAATGTTGAAATGATGGTGGGAGATCTAAAGGCAAAAAATCAAAATTAAATGTGTCTTTCATAAAGTAGACAAGTCTCTAGTATAAAGGAAACAGTTATTTTCTGCTCCATTATGGTAAATTAAAAATAAACCACTCCATGTCTTCATTAATTGGCACATATTTGAGACATGAAAAAAGCCATGAACCAAGAGATAATCAGAGAAACAACATAAATCAGGGAAGCTATTGTGGGTCTAACTAGTATGCTTTGCTCTAGTTTTTCCATGAGATGAAAAGTTTTTTTTTTTATTTGATATAATTTATTTACATTTCAAATGATTTCCCCTTTTCTAGCCCCCCCCCCACTCCCCGAAAGTCCCGTAAGCCCCCTTCTCTTCCCCTGTCCTCCCTCCCACCCCTTCCCAGTTCCCCGTTCTGGTTTTGCCAAATACTGTTTCACTGAGTCTTTCCAGAACCAGGGACCACTCCTGCTTTCTTCTTGTATCTCATTTGATGTGTGGATTATGTTTTGGGTATTCCAGTTTTCTAGGTTAATAACCACTTATTAGTGAGTGCATACCATGATTCACCTTTTGAGTCTGGGTTACCTCACTTAGTATGATGTTCTCTAGCTCCATCCATTTGCCTAAGAATTTCATGAATTCATTGTTTCTAATGGCTGAATAGTACTCCATTGTGTAGATATACCACATTTTTTGTATCCACTCTTCTGTTGAGGGATACCTGGGTTCTTTCCAGCATCTGGCAATTATAAATAGGGCTGCTATGAACATAGTAGAGCATGTATCCTTATTACATGGTGGGGAATCCTCTGGGTATATGCCCAGGAGAGGTATAGCAGGATCTTCTGGTCAAGAAGTTAGACTCCAGAAAACCGAACAACCCTATTAAAAAATGGGGTACAGAGTTAAACAAAGAATTCTCACCTGAAGAACTTCGGATGGCGGAGAAGCATCTTAAAAAATGCTCCACTTCATTAGTCATTAGGGAAATGCAAATCAAAACAACCCTAAGATTTCATCTTACACCAGTCAGAATGGCTAAGATTAAAAATTCAGGAGACAGCAGGTGTTGGAGAGGGTGCGGAGAAAGAGGAACACTCCTCCACTGCTGGTGGGGTTGCAAATTGGTACAACCACTCTGGAAAGCAGTCTGGCGGTTCCTCCGAAAACTGGGCACCTCACTTCCAGGAGATGAAAAGTTTATACTGAAAACTCTTCATGGTGTTTCCTCCTTCCACTGTGGCTTTTGCATTTCCCTTGTGTCGTTAAGAAACTGCCAGGGAAGAATGTGGGTTGGCTCCTGCTACAAGCAGGAATGCAAACTTTCTTTACCCCTTCTCAGGAGAATGATTATTTATTGTTTAGTTGTTTATAATAGAACTAGTTGTTCATCCTTTTTTTGCTGTTTATTACTCTAATGATACAATACTTCTCAGGGATATGACTGATTTCTGGGAATTATACTGAAGAAAAGAACTGACATAATTCCCTGGTACTACAATTTTTCATATAAAATCATCAACTTCTGTACTGTTTTGTGAAACAAATAAAATTATCTGATATTTCAATTAAATGTTCATTTAAATTTCTGTCTGCCTGTGTATTGTCACAGTAGCTATTTGTACGGGTATGACACATGTCATATGAAATGAACATGTTGCAAAGGAATGATGGTACTCCTTCCCAGAAAGTACCCCTCTTCACAAATGTGAATTAAGAAACCTTATGACTCTGTCAAAAATAATTACCACTTTAGTGGCTAGCTGATAAAAATTAAAACACAAAACATCACCATATGAGAAATAAAGTGCCAAACTAGACAACTTATCTAAGTTAAAACCTCCAGTGGCAGGAATATGTCACATCTGTTGAGTCATTGGCCAAAGGCATCCCATGGACCCACCTAATACAGCAGGCTATTTTCAAGGCTATGGGCTGCTCTCCACAACATGATGATAAGACTCTATTATATACGACATTTACTTACGTCATTGAAAATGGAGAACTGGAGGTGGTACCTTCACCCCTTCTAATAAACATTTGTGGAACTAGAAGTTATTCTATATACTGTAGTATGCAGACTGGAAAGGTAAATATCAATATTACCTAGTAACACATAAAACCTAAAACAGAGACCTACCTGTAAGTTACATTAATGGAACAGCAGAAAAAATGTTATGAGGGTAGCCAGAATGTCAGTGGGTATATCAGCAATACTCCATGGCAGGTTCCATGCCCAGGAGTAGTTGACCAACACAAAATGAACTCCATAGTGTGTGTGTGTGTGTGTGTGTGTGTGTGTGTGTGTGTGTGTGTGTGGTGTGTGTGTGTGTGTGTGTGTGTGTGTGTTTGTTGTTATTGTTGTTGTTTCATCTTGTTTTGTCTTGGAATTTTGTCAAGGTTTTTCATTATTTTTATTTTTGTTTATTTTTGAGAGAGCAAGAACATGAAGTTGATTAGGCTGGAGGTGGGACAGAATATAGATAGATAGATAGATAGATAGATAGATAGATAGATAGATAGATATGTAAATAGATAGAGATGATAGATGTAGATAGATAGATGATACACAGATACATAGATCTGTTCTATGATATCTATGCTATACATAGATCTAGCAATAATAATTAAAAATATATCATGAATTTTTGAGAAGGAATAGGAGAGAGGGGGACCCTAGAGTCAGAGGAGGAAAGAGATTGATTGCAATGATGTAAATACAGTATGCATGCACTAAATCTCTCCCCAAAAAAGGTTTAAGTAAAAGATGGAGGCAAGAGAGAAGGTCTGAATGATATAATATGAAAGCACAAGATCTACCAACATTGGCTTGAAAATGTAGGAAGAACCATGAGCCCAAAAATTGTGAAAATCCTCAAGAAGTTTTAAAGAGCAAAGCAGTAGACATTTTTCCTGGCCCAAATAGCCTTGATTTTAGCTAAATGAGACTCATATTGAATTTAAAATCTATGAAACAATCTATCTTCGTAAGATGCTCAATTTGTGGTAACCTGACATAAAATAGAGAGCAACAATGTAGAGAGAATCTTTTGTACTGTGTGCATCCTGTCAATAAAAAGTTGATGGGCCAATGAGCTGAGGCAGGAAATAGGAGGTGGGAGTTCCAGTAGAGAATTCTGGGACAGAGTCAGTCGCAAGAGATTCCCCCTGAACCCTGAGGAGACAGACACGTGAAATTGAGAAGAGGTAACCCACTGTGGGGCACTCATAGAATAGAATAAATGGGTTAATTAAGTTACGAGTTAGTCAGAGAACATGCCCAAGCTTACAGCCTAGGAATTTATTCATATATAATTAAGTCTCAGAGTTGTTATTTCATGAACAGGGACATGAGTGGGAAAGGCCATGTTTCCATGGATTCACAAGAGCACAGAAGGCCAAGGTATTAGAAAAAGCCCCGGAGGTCCTTGATCCACTTGGAGTTGAGCTTAGTACAGGAGACAAGGATGGATCAATTCAAATTCTTCTGCATGCTGACCTCCAGTTGAACCAGCACCATTTGTTGAAAAGGCTATCTTTTCCCCACTGGATGTTTTCAGCCCCTTTGTTGAAGATCAAGTGACCATAGATGTGTGGATGCATTTTTTGGGTCTTCAGTTCTATTCCATTGGTCTACTTGCCTGTCACTGTACCAATACCATGCAATTTTTAACACTATTGCTCTGTAGTATTGCTTGAGGTCGAGGATACTGATTCGCCCAGAAGTTCTTTTACTGTTGAGAATAGTTTTAGCTATCCTGAGTTTTTTTGTTATTCCAGATGAATTTGAGAATTGCTTTTTCTAACTCTATGAAGAACTAAGTTGGGATTTTGATGGGTATTGCATTGAATCTGTATATTGCTTTTGACAAGATGGCCATTTTCACTATATTAATCCTGGCGATCCACGAGCACGGAAGATTTTTTCATTTTCTGAGGTCTTCTTCAATTTCTTTCTTCAAAGACCTGAAGTTCTTCTCATACAGATCTTTTGTTTGGTTAGAGTTACACCAATATACTTTATATTGTTTGTGGCTATTGTGAAAGGTGTCATTTCCCTAACTTCTTTCTCAGCCTGTTTATCCTTTGAGTATAGGAAGGCAACTGATTTGCTTGAGTTGATTTTATAACCAGCCACTTTGCTGAAGTTGTTTATCAGCTGTAGGAGTTCTCTGGTGGAGTTTTTTGGGTCACTTAAGTATACTATCATATCATCTGCAAATAGTGATAATTTGACTTCTTCCTTTCCAATTTGTATCCCTTTGACCTCCTTAAGTGGTCTAATTGCTCTAGCTAGAACTTCAAGTACTATATTGAAAAGATATGGAGAGAGAGGACAGCCTTGTCTAGTCCCTGATTTTAGTGGGATTGCTTCAAGTTTCTCTCCATTTAATTTGATGTTGGCTATCAGTTTGCTGTATATTGTTTTAACTATGTTTAGGTATGGGCCTTGAAGTAAGGAGAGGGCCCTGATCCTGGAAAGGCTTGATCCAGCATTGTAGGGGAGTACCAGGACAGAGAAAAAGGAGGGAAGTGACTGGAGAATGGGTGGAGAGAACAGGGCTTATGGGACATATGGGGAGGGGGGAATCCGGAAAGGGGAAAGCATTTGGAATGTAAACAAAGAATTTAGAAAAAAGGCATATTAAAATATAATATATATATATATAAAGAAAAGAAAAAAGCCCGGGGCAGAAAGGCTGGAAACAAGCACCTCCCAGAGCTGAATGCAGTTTCCTAGCAACGGGGAAGGCTAAATCCTTTTAAGAAAGAGCAAGTGGACAGCAGATAGAGAGCAATAGTGAGCAGGGAACCAGAGCTTCAGGTGTGCCTCGCAGGCAAAAAACAAACAAACAAAACAAAACAAAACAAAACAAAAACTAACCAGAAAAGAGGCAGATAGTCAGTATCAGTGAAAAAGAAGCTTGGATCTCATAATAGAGCAAACTACAACTCCAGCCCAAAACTAGCAAGGACAGCCTGCTAGACCTGAAGAGCCTACAGATTTTCCCCCAGAGCTGAGACTGAAATGCCCCAAACTTCTGAAGAAGTAAACATTAAGTCTGAAAACAATAAAAGAGAAAAGAAACTGGGTATAAAAGAAATCATAGGAAGAAATGTTTAGTTTGAAAATAAACAAGTTAAATCCACCTTACACCAGTCAGAATGGCTAAGATGAAAAACTCAGGAAACAGCAGATGCTGGAGAGGACATGGGGAAAGAGGAACACTTCTCCATTGTTGGTGGGCTTGCAAGCTGCTAAAACCACACTGGAAATCAGTTTGACCATTCCTCAGAAAAATTAGACATAGTACTACCTGAGGACCCAGCTATACCACTCCTGGGCATATACCCAGAAGATGTTCCTACATGTAATAAGGACACATGCTCCACTATGTTCATAGCTGCCTTATTTATAATAGCCAGAAGATGGAAAGAACCCAGATGTCCCTCAACAGAGGAATGGATACAGAAACTATGGTATATACACAATGGAGCACTATTCAGCTATTAAAAACAATGAATTCATGAAATTCTTAAGCAAATGGATGGAACTAGAAAGTGTCATCCTGAGCGAGGTAACCCAATCACAAAAGAACACACATGATATGCACTCACTAATAAGCGGATGTTAGCCCAAAAGCTCAAAATAAACAAGTTACAATTCACCCTACTCAAGAAGAAGGAGGACTTAAGTGAGGGTGCTTCAGTTCCTCTAAGAAAAGGAACAAGGAGCAATAAGGGAGACAATGTGTGGAGCAGAGACTGAAGTAAAGGCCACCCAGAGACTGCCCTACCTGGGGATTCATCCTATAAACAGTCAACAAATTATGACACTACTATGGACGACAAGAAGTGTACACCAAAAGGAGCATGCCATGGCTGTCTCCAGAAGGGCCCTGCCAGAGCCTTACAAATACAGAGGCAGATGCTAACAACCAACTATTGGAATGGGGCATGGGGTTCCCAAATGGAAGAGCTGGAGGATGGTCAGAGGAGCTGAAGGAGTTTACAGCCCCATGGGAAGAACAATGATTTCGGCCACCCAGATGCCCCAAGACACTCAGGGACTGAACCATCAACCAAGGGGCACACATGGTTCCAGCCAAAAATGTGGCAGAGAAAGGTCTTGTTGGGCATCAGTTGGGAGGAATGGTCCTTGGTCAGGTAAAGGCTCAACAGAGGCCCCAACAAAGGGAAACCGAGGGCAGGGAGGGAGTGTGTCGGGTGGAGGGGCATATACATGGAAGCAGAGGGAAGGAGGAAGGGGAAGGGTTGGGAGTCTTAGGGGGAGTGATATCGGGAAAGGTTTTACCATTGGCAATGTAAATGAAGATATAAAATAAAAAAAAAGAATAAAGAGATTAAAGGGAAAATTTTTTCTACGTTAAAAATGGGGGGGGGGGGAACCATGACACATCCATCTGAGCCCCATATGATTTTGAATCACTTATCAGCACACAAATTATTGTTTATTTAGTAACAGTTACAATTTTATATATCCTTTTTAAGAGTGATCAGAATAAAACAGGCTTAGATAAGGAGAGGACTGGGACATGGAATTGGAGGTCACAGAACAGAGGTTAGAGAATTCTTTAACTGGAATAAAGAATCTTCAGAAGAATCCAATTTGGAATCTTCAAGAACAGCAAAAAAAAAAAAAAAAAAAAAAAAAAAAAAAAAAAAAAAAAAGTAGTCTCAGATAAGAAGAATCCAGGAAGGGTGGAGAAATTAGAATAGCAACCCATAGAGACGCAATATATTGAATTAAGAATAAGATGATGTTTAATGCTACCTCATAACAATGTTAAATGACAAATTTTAGTCTAACTTAATAGAGTCTGGAAAAATAGGGTAAGTACAGATGCTGATACACCATACTATTGATACATACTCAGAATTCCAATGGGTTTCTGCCTTAAATTCTGAAAAGGCTGATTCTGAGATTGAACGTTCATTAGAGATGGTTATCTTGAAAATGCCTTTGAAGATTGTAATTGATGATACTTTAACATATGTATCCATTAGAATATAGCAATTTTTCAGACATTATGAAATAAAACCTGTTACAGATAATTGTTACAATTACAATCCTACAGATCAAGCAATTATACGAGCTCTAACAGGACTTTAAAGGAAATGCTCATGGAACAGAAGGGGAATATGAGATCTCCCAGAAATAGATCAAATACTAGTTTATGAACTTTAAGGTTTTACATGTCAATGTGACAGATACAAAAGCTGCTAAGAGAGATTGGATTATGGAAAAAATGCTGAAATAAATTAGCATGTTTATATTAAGGATGTCCTAATGTCAGAACTGAAGGAAGGAAATGCGTTATTTGGGAGTGAGATTTTGCCTTTGTTTCGACAAGAGAAGAAAACCTTTGAATTTGATAAAAAATAAAATTTGACAAGGGGGAGACCCCTTGAAGATCTTGGCTGCATACGGAAATGAATCATGAATACCAACAAAACAGGTCAGTTCTATTGCTGATCCCTCTGTGTGGGAACAGCTGAGACTGGCTGAGACATAAAAACATATCCAGTGAGATCTTCAGCTATACACAGCCAATAATCTTGTTTGATACAAAATTCTCTGGACTTATGCCATCCTTTTAAATGTCATAGATAGATATTTATATTACAGTTTGATTATACAGTCCAAATTAACAGATAGAGAAAGTTAGTGCCTTACCTGCTCTAACAGTGAGCAAAGAGGCATCTTTAACTAAATTGTGAAAGCTTATATCTTTACACACACCAGTGAAGCTTAAATGGCCCTGAAAAGATTCACCCTCAGGGATGCAGAAAAGGAAGCTGAAATACTGAGACATATTTTTTCCAGTATTCTGCATGACCCTACCTCAGACTGCCTCAATGCTTTTTCCTCAAAAATCTACATCCAGGAAATATTAAAATGGCTAGCTAGATGGTCCAGCATCATGAACTATTCCAGTCAAGACTTCAAGTGAGCCCTAAACTTTCTCAGCACACAGAGACTGGACAGCAAATATTACAGCTAGCTTTCTTAAGAGTAAGCAATAACCCAAGTTTTTTTGGACCTACAAAAAGGAAAAATGATACCCCCATCATCAGAAAGTATTTTTTGTTTTTTTTTATTTGGTATATTCTTTATTTACATTTCAAATGCTTTCCCCCTTCCAGGATCCCCCTCCCCAAAAGTCCCACAAGCCCTCTTCCCTCCCCATTACCCAATCAACCCTTCCTGCTTCCCTGTCCTGGTATTCCCCTACACTGCTGCACTGAGCCTTTCCAGGACCAGGGGCCTCTCCTTCCTTCTTCTTGGGCATCATTTGGTATGTGTAGGGGAATGCTATGGCAGTGTGTAAAGAGTGAATCAGTGGATAGAGGAGCATCCTCATAGAAGTAGGATAATTGGAGATGGGATAGGGGGTTTGCAGAGGGAAAACCAGGAAAACGGATAACATTTGAAATGTAAATAAATAAAATAACCAATAAAAAATAAATAAAATAGAATGGGTTGGTTGTAAGTTGTTATAGTCTTAGACAGGGAGGAAACAATGTAAGGGAGATTACATTCAGAGATTTCTTTTTCTTTCTTCTATCCTTTCTATAATATTTAGTGTTAGGGAAAAGAGAAGAAGGGATAAAAGGAAAAAAGTAAATATAGGATTAATATAGGAATAATAGGAACAAAGGGTAGAATATTGGATCTACTCTTAAACTGTAGAGCTACCACAAGGCAAAAATCTTACATTGGTATAGATTTTTTTGCATACTGATATAGTTAAGGTTATATTTTATGTGTGTGTATATGTTTCAATTCTTTTATAAGGTATTATATCTATACAATTCATTTTAAAGCGCAACATAAAGTTTTAGTCCTTGATAGCTGCTATTACAAACTGTTTAGAATAATTAAGAAATGAAAATTAGCAGTCAAAATCAAACTCATGGTCATGTTAGAGTCTAGTCTAGTTAATTACAAGAAGATGTTTTCATAGTAATAGCTAAAATAGTAAAAGCTAAAAACAAGCAGCATTTACCTATTCAGGAATATAGTATATAGATGGTCTTTAAAAACTACAGAGATCCACAGAAAATATCATTTAAGGATGTTTCAGTAACCAAAGGCTTTTTTGACAAAGATATAGGTCTACTCCTGGCAGCACCCAGATTCTACCTCAAAGATGATGCTGGACATCAAAAACATCCTTATGGACTTTGCTTCGTGTGCAGAAAGCTAGCCACTGGGCAAGAAAATGGCCTTGCTTCAACTGCTGACAGTATGCTGTCTGAACTGGACAACTGAGACGTAGGGAAGCTAATTACTGAGATGTACCAAGACAGGGTAAGAAGTCCTTCACATTTCCTGATTCACAGAAAAGTCTGTCAGAGATTCTGGGCCATAAGGCCAAAGATGGTGCTCCAAAAACAGAGAAATCTGGGCAGACTATCAATCCATATATTGAGAAAGTAAATAACTTGTGGACTTACATTGCTACAGTCCACAAAGGATGAGAATTCAAGGCCACTAGATTATATATTTCTGTTAGTCATAATATGTCACCAAGCATCCTTCACTAACAATTTTGACCACCATGCTCAATAATCTAATGGCATAACACTTGGAGGGATGTGCAGATGAAGGTTATTGAAATGCTGGTTCTACCTTGTGCTACACATACTTGATTGAATTATCTAGATATCTCTTGGTAATCAACAGATCTAAGGTAAAACATTTATTTGAATTATGTAGATATCACTTGAAATTTGACCTATCAATGATAAAATTTGGGTTATGCTTCCAGAATAGACTCCCTTCTTGATGAATCTTTCTCCTTTGCATTCCTCTCAGACATTCTCCATGTATAATTGCAAACTTTTGTCATCCTTCCTTCCCAGGATGTTCCCACCTCCGTGTATTTCCACTGATACACATTATCCTTACACAAGACAATCACTTTATGGGTTTTTTAGCATGTTTTCTCTTCAGCTTCAATTAATCCAGCACACACTGACAGACAATCCTAAACTGTAACATATACACCTAATGTTGTAGTTACCTACACACTAGACTTAATTCATTCTTCTTAGTCTATTTAACAGGTTTATATAATTTTTCACCAATTATTCAAAATGTCTCCTCCTCCAAAATCTATAAATGAACCTTGTTGCTTCCTGAAGCTCCTTTTGTGTTGTCCCCTGGTCCTAACTTCTCTCTGCTTCCTTAGTCATATATCTGAATTGTACCTATTTTAAGAAAAGGTATCCAGGATACTTTCCAGGACAGACACTATACAATGATTTTACTGTCCATATTGAAACTTTTACATGATTTATCTCTGACACTCATGTAGCATTACCCTTTAGTACCAGGGCCTTTTATATCTTTAAACTCAAACCTTAAACCACTGGGCACTGAGCAGGTCCCCAGTAAAGCTTCATTACATAGAGTACTAGGACCTTCCTGCCTAAAGTATGTTCTCAGATATTTATGGAGTGACTAAAAATGACCTCTAAAATCCAAGATGTATATTCATAATGTTAACTCTTCCAAACCAATACTGACTACACTAGCATTTGGTATGCTCTGAACTTAACTACCCCATCCAGGAACCATCAGCATAAGCCATGGATAGGTTGGGTTTCCTGCTATTTTTTCCAGCTATTTAAGAATGCTCATTTTTATTCTCAAAATTATCTTTCTTTAATAAAACTCTTTATGGTTGTCCTGCTTGAAGATATTTTGGACTGTATTAAGGGAAGAAAATGGAAAAAATAAACAAACAAACAACATCAAATACAGAGTCAGCCATCTACTTAGCTAACTGGCCTTTTTTCCACCATATTTTGAGCCTGCTTACCACCAGTCTCTGCTGTGTAGGAATGCCTTTAACTTTTCTGGGGGAGATTCAAAGTTTTCAGTAATGAATATCTTTGAATGTACAAACTAAAGTTGACTACAATTTCATACCTTTTACAAGAAACAAATCAAAGATTCCAATGGAATTATGCTTCTATGCCACCAGTTTAAGAACTAAAGGAAGAAGTCTCTAGAAGGGAAATGGGGTTCAGAGTTCTCAGAAGTGGGAGAGATTTAAGAACAGTGTGTGGATTTATTTATACTGTAATTATCTTCTGCTATTTTGTGACTAAGGTAACATGGAACATGCATTATCATTTCAATTTGCTGAGCAATAAATATAACTACACTCACAACCATTTAGAATTTGAAATGGGATGCCTTCTGATCTTCTCTCTGTCAAATGTACATTAAATTGACTAACCACTGCACAAATGTATTAAGACCCACATTCATTTTCACAGCTGACTAGTTGAAATGATCAGCTTCATAAATGAATGTCAGTGGTATCTTAACAGTAATAACTTTTTATAGCAAAGTAAGATTTTACTCTCTAAGTAATGGAGAAAGTTATTAAACATAATATTATATTACATCTCATTCCTGGCAGGTTGTCACAAAAAAGAAATTAAGGTTAAAAAGTTTCATTTATTTTTGTAAAGAAGATGAACGTTTTCACTCGTTTATGCTGAGACCTCCTTCACACTAATCTCTTCTGAGGATAGTTTTAATTACATTACATCATTCAGTACAAGCCTGAGAGTTCATAATCCAAGCCAATCCTTGCCTAAACTCTTCAACTTTAAAGGAATCTGGGGGAATGTTAAGTTCAACTAAAGAAACCGTCATATGAAAATTTTGGGCACAGGATCACTCAAGAGTCTGGAAAGAACTTTACAAGAATATTTAAGTTACTTGATCAAATGTGGCCCAAGTTACTAGTAACTAAACGTGATTAATTCTGTCACTGTTTCAAAGATTCCTGCTGAAATAGCAATTAAACTGCAAAGTCTTATTTCTGAGGACTAACGACTTAGATAATTACAACATACTGAAAAACCAAATTGAGTAAATTGTTGAGTGACACTTTTCATCCATTACTTCCAGCTGGTCATCTCACTGGCTTAGAAGGCAAACATGATGCGGTACTACATTCACCTGAACAGAAGCCATTTCAATTTGAAATTTGGGGTTTGTTTGAGTTTTCTTTTTCTGCTTCATGTCAGGAAAAAAGACTATTTGATTTTTCACTCAATGAAAAAAAAATGTATTTTTTTTTTGATGCAAACCCTGTTTGAAGCAGAACGTTTGGTGAAGCATAGCAGCAGCCAGGCATTAGCATTACCAAATGGGTTCTCCGATCATGATGAAGTATTTACTGTTAAGGACAGCACGCTCCAAGGTTAGTTCCTGAATGGATAATTAAATAATTGAGTTTTTAATAAAAAGAGAAGGAGGCTTCTGGGCAAACAAGTTTATACAAAATATTAACCCACTTATGTGTAAAAGCAGCATAAATTTGGAGGCTATCTAAATGGAATTGTTTACCATCTTATTCAATGTTCTACTGCTGTGAAGACATACCGTGGCCACAGCCACTCTTATAAAGAAAACCATTTCATTGAGGCTGGCTTCCTTTCCATGGATTTAGTGCATTGTCATCATGGAGAGGGGTATGACAGCAATACAGGCAGTCATGGTGCTGAGAAGTAGCTAAGAGTTCTACATTTGGACTGTCAGGCAGCAGGAAGAGAGACAGACACTGGGCCTAGCTTGAGCATTTGAAACTTCAAAGGCCACCCAAGTGACACACTTCCTCCCACAAGATCATATCTAATCCCACACATCTATACCTTCTAATCTCTGTCACATAGTGCCAGTCCTTAATGACCAAGTAATCAAATATATGAACCTGTGTGAGCCATTCCTACTCAAACCACCACATTCACCGACATTATGGCAGTAATGTCATTAGCATCCCAGGTATTTTTCACATGCTTCTACACTGTAAACAGTGAGGCACTAATAATACATGTTCCAATTGTCCATCCGGCCAGGTACATTCAATGGTCACTTTGATTTTTCAAATTTAATCTTAAATACCCTAAAATTTTCTGTATAATGATTAATTACTTCATAATATGGATGATAAACATATACGTTTTCACTGTTGAGTACTTACTAATAGCATGAGTTTAATTTTTCACATTGTTTAATTTTTATTTTTTGCTGTGACAGTTACTGAGACTAAACACTAGGCAAGAACTCTTACACTGGCGTACATCACCCACCTACTTCCTAACTTTTGAGAGAATTAAAATCAATGGTTGTTTCATAACAAAGCAAACGATTTTCTTTTCAACTTTTCTCAAAATTTCTGACTTTCCCATGACTTTTATCTATCATCTTATCTGGATATCTAGGTATGCAATGCTTAGCATGCTGATGTACTGAGCAGGCTGAAGCAGGAACTTCATGATCAGCCCGGACTATATGGCAAGGATAAGACCATCTAGAGCTATACACTAAGATCTTGTCTCAAAGAAACAACAACACCAATAACTCTAGATTTTTGAGGGATTTGCCCATTTTGCTCTAAAAACATCATTCCATATTTGCCTTGGTAACTGTTAATAAGAAATCTGTTTTAGTCCATTGTCATTTCTTGGCGATTTTTTCTCATTCATAATTAGCTCTTCTCGTCTCTCTCTGGTTGTGTATAATTTTACCAAAATATGATTGTATGTGGACTTGTACGTTTTTTATTTGACCAGTCACTCAGTAAATATACCATGTCTTGTTTTGCTATTTGAATATTTTCTGCCATTAGGCAGAATCAAAGACTCCAATTTACTTTTTGATCATTACATTTTTAACCCATACTATATTCTTATGCTGCTCTTTTCTTGTTTCTATAATAGTTTACAGTACCATAAAGTACACCTACACTAGGTAAAATGAATTCTAACAGCCCTTCTAATGTTTTCATGGAAATTTTATACATGCCAAATCTTTATTCTCCCACTCATTCTTTCTTCATTTTTTTGTGATAGCCAACATTAACCTTATGTGTGTTAGAATCCTATAAAATTATCTGATTTATCTGCCATAAATACCCATGGCTTTATGTCCACAGAGGAAAATCCTTTTAAGAGCTAGGGCTGTTTCTTTGTAATAGAATGGCTGTTCAGGATATGGGTTGATATGAGAATACCCAGCCCACTCTGGGTGACATCATTCCTGGGTCAGGTGGTTCTGGACCTTATAAGAAGTACAATCTAGCTGAGCTGTCATTTAGGAAACAACCAAAAGACGTGTTTGTTTCTCTGCTCTTCACTATAAATATGATGTGGAAAGCTATGAAGTTCCTACCTTGATGTCCCCCTAAGTGATGGACTATATCCTAAAGTATAAGACAAATAAGCCCCTTTTTTCCTATGTTGATTGTTTTCAGAGCATTTGAGGAAAAAAATGGAAATATAACAGTGTGGTAAAAACAGCCAGGTGACACCTGCACACTGCACAGCTGTGCTCTAAGCTGCAAAATGTGCTTTGCTATCTGGTGCTGGCTCTAATTTTTTCTCCCATTTCTCTTTTACTGAGCCCTACCTTTGACCATCCCATTACAAGATAGGAAGTATGGCCACAGATCAAGTCAAGTCTCTCAGATACAGATCTGAGATTTCTACCATTCAGAAGTCTTAGAAAATAAACTGCTGTTCTCCAAGCCCATACCTATAGAGTAGCTTTGTTTTTTGTTTTTTCTTTCCTCATTTGTTTGTTTGTTTGTTTGTTTATCAATAGCCATGGTGAACCAGTACAACAGCTTTCAAAATTAAGGTCAAACTTTATACTCAATAGCCTGCATATCTGCTTCTTTCTAACTGCATCTCCCATGGCTTAGCTTGTGTGTTCACAGTTCTGAGTGAGATAATTATTTGTACTATTTTACCTGTGGGGGAACTGAATTTGAGGAAGTAAATAAATGGCTCTTCAACATGACTATCTTAAAGTCAATTAAATAAAAGAGGACTAGATGGGTTAGACTAGCTATTTCATCATTTCAGGTTGAGTACAAGGAATAACACACAAGTTTCTCCCCCTGGTCTCCAGTTGGAAACTTTGAGAACTTGGCAAAGTTACCTAACTTGTTTAAACTTAGGATTTCTCATCAGTGTCCTGGGGTGTTTTAGATATTAACTACGGTATTCCAGGTGACAGCCCAGAGCTGGTCATGGTAGTTTTTATTAGCTGGCACTTTCTCCAAAGAACATCTTGAAATGAAACTAACAGTTCATCGGATGATTTTGCAAAGGACTCTGTCCAAGTGAAACATGAGCACGTCACGTTGTCCCAGGTGCAGTGAACATGGCCTGGGAGAAGCAGGCTGCTTGGGCAACTTTTGCTAAGTAATTTGGCAAGTTTTACTCTTTATGGTTCTTTTGACTGCAGTGATCCATTCCAGACAACACTGTGAACTCTTCAAATAGGTTACACGCATGACCAGATATTACTCCCACCTCAGGCAACAGGGCACATTTCTAGCCTCATTTTCCAAGTGATGATCTCTTTTTTCTCTTGATATTTAACATCAGGTGCTTTGGGCCTTTTTTTTTTCTAGGAAACAACTGAAATCTGTTGTGCTTAGGTTTGGTGGGAGAAATAGACAGTGAACATCGAATAAATAAATAATTTCAAAGTTTCCTAAATGCCCTGAAGACTAAAACTTTCTAGTACAAACACTGACTTAGCTAGACAAACTGCAATGGATGTTACCAATTCATAGATCTTTGTAGACATGTACAGCCATTAGAGCACAATGAAGATGTACATGAGTTGAGGTATCTGTCTCTGATGAGCCATTTCCTTTGTTTTTCCTAATCACAAGTGGATATGCCTACTACAAATAGAATTTGTTCACAGGTGGACCGAAAGGGAAAAAATTACCCAATTTTCTCCAAATTATTCCCCAAAAAGTCTTTTGAACCTTGCAGAAAATTCATGATGGACACAGCATGGATATCTTAGAAACAATGCACATAAGGAAGGAGAGCTCGCTGCACTGATTCCCACTTCTAGTGTGTGTCTTCTAATCTCAATTAGTGCAATCTCTACAGAAGTAGCCAGAGGCTAAACAATGCCTCTCTGGTGTGTCTTGAAGCTTGTCTTCTGAGTAATCCCAGGTCCAAGTTGACTACTAACACTAAAAAAGCAATAGGAATAGCGTAAACCAGAATACTCCACAATCTAGCAAAAAGACAAAAAAGCATCGGTCTTGCCAAGTATCTTGACATTGGAGCCCCTGGCTTCCAGAGCCACAGGATAATAAGAATCTGTTATTTAAATTACTCGGTGGTAATGTCACATAAGTCCCAACAAACTAAAAACATACATTACTCTTTTCTGTTATAATGTGACATGATTTATACTTCCATGCGTGTTCATTTGTTTTTGTGTTTTGCTCCCTTCACCAGATGATCATCTACAGAACAGCAGGGAAGACATATGCCATCTATTCAACATTATCATCAAATATTACACTCTGTTGTCCCAGGAATGAATGACTGTGCACCAATGCTAGACAAGTTATAGTGTTAAGAACAAATGTCATGTTGGGTGCGTTAGAACAGGTGTCAGGAAGCTGAGGTTCTCCAGGCACTGCCTGATCCACACTGTTCTCGGGACATGTGACCTATAGGTGCCTTAATATTTTTAAATGGCTGAAAAAAAGAAACACATTTCACAACGTGAGAACATTATATGAAATGTGAAGGTAAGGTCCATGCTTATATATTGCCTACAGATGCCTTACTGCTACAAAATAGTTAACACTGTTGTAATAAAGACTACACTGCCTAACTCAAATGCTATTTGGTCATTTGAAGTGAAAGAAGTCTTCTAAACACTTACGAAACATTTACATTGCACTCTCTGAACTGCTCAGTGAGAACTGTTCCAGGTGACATGGTCCAGGAATGGAGTCCTTTGAGAATATCGAGTGCTTTTTTAACACTCCCAGAAAACAAGACAAGAGTTGTGTGACCTCAGGTCCTTTAAAACACATAATTCTTGGAATGTGTTTTCATGCCTCTCCGAGGTATAGCAGATAGGAGTGCATTTACTTCAGATAACTCTGTATTGCTTGTTGTTATTCCATTAAACTCCCCTTTACATGCCTCTATGGAAAACCATGTTCTACCACATGTAGATTGTCCTTGTTTGGTCACAGCTTGGATTCATGAGAACTTTTCTCATGTGACTGTTCTTAACACTCCAAGTGAGTATGGTCTGATGCTCTAAGACTGCCTAGTGCAGAAGACTTTAGTCTGCCTTCTTTATCAGCTCCATTCTCCCAGGTCCCAGTGCCTCTCGAGCAGTGGCAGTTAAGCATGGTAAGTTCTTTTACATTTCTACCAAAGCTCAAACTGAACGAGGGAATTTTTAAACCATGTGTCTCACGTGCTGAATCACGAGGGGTCTGTGCTGCCGTGCCCTGTATTCAAGGACTTTTGATGGAGTATATGTATTGTGATCAAGACCTTAAATTCAGATGGAACGAGGAATAATGATTATAACAGTTTTCTGAATGTGTTTATCATGAATCCTATCAACGAAGTCTCTCCTTGGGTACAAATATCATTAGTAAGGACCAACACAGGAGCACTTATGTTCATTTTCGCACAAAAACACACTGTTTACCTTCGATGGAGCCACAAAATAAACGCACTCCAGCCACTCCGACAAAAAAGGATTTCTGCATATTGCACACTTTTTAGCTTTGGAGAGTTTTTCCTTGACCTCTGGGTAACTCTCGATGGCATCCATAATCAAGGGGTCTTCTTCATTTAATAGACAGAGGACAAATCTTGCTGCTATTTCCTAAATTTAAAAAAAATAGTTTTTCAAATTAATTCAAATTCTAGATATTATATTAATTCTTATTTTACTAGTTCAAAATTATGTCTAATTCTTTATTGTTTATTAATCTAAGATTCTACAGCACTATATAATGGCGATAAATATGTGTGTGTGTGTGTATATATATATATATATATATATATATATGTATATGATTTGCATGTTGCTGCCATTGCAAAAATATAATGTCTCTTTCACACATACAATTAAAGTGGGTACCTTCTACCATTTTTATGTCTCTTAAATATAAAACTCCAAGTCATAATAAATTTACATTATCTGATTAATACAATTACATGTCATTTTACTTAGTTTTTTTTAACTCTCAGTACAATAAGCCCGGGCCACCCAAACATTCAAACTGAACTCAGAAAGATTCAATTGTATTCACAAGGCTGTAATTTCTTCCTATCTAAACTAGAGCTCAGAACACAGCTCAATCTGCATAACTTAAGGAGCATCAGAATTAGAGTCTATAAGCTAACACCTACTGTAAACCTTCGTTAAGCTTCACCATGCTGATCTACAGGAAATTTGACTAATTCCAATGATAACACTAACTAATAAAAAGGTAAAGAAGAAAAAGAAGTTGCCTTCCACCATTGCCATCAACCTCATCAACTCAAGTAAAGCACAGCATATGATATTTAAACTTAAGTCCCCACTGACCTAGCAAAGAAAACGGGCATCTGCCTCACTGTCCAACAGTGCCCCAATGCAGTATGTCAGCATGGCAAAAATAATACTTGTGTTTATGAGGCAATGTGTGTTTATATAACATGGAAGCCCTGTATAAATATTACACAGACTCTGCTTGAAACTTAAACAGTGTATGAGGATAACCTATTTGGGACATACTTTTCTGCCCAAAATGAAGGGTTTTCTAACAGTCCATATCAGACTCTATAAGTCATTATTGGGAATCTATACATATCAATATGTATAAAAACTTCACCCTAATTCATGCTTCTTGGAGTCTTTAGAAATTTCGAAGCTGGGCAGTGGTGGTGCACACCTGTAATCCCAGCACTCTAGGAGGCAGAGGTAAGTAGATTTCTGAGTTTGAGGCCAGCCTCATCTACAGAGTGAGTTCCAGGACAGCCAGGGCTACACAGAGAAACCCTGTCTCAAAAAAAAAAACCAAAATCAAAAGAAAGAAAAAGAAAAAGAAAAGAAATTTCGAAAACATAGAATTCCTATGTATTTCTGTAGGCCTACTCCTTGCTATGCCCATGCTTCCCAGACAACAAGCATCTTGGAAGGCCACCATCACAGGACAAAGCATCCTGACATGTGTAGAACCTTCTGAGTGTGGGAATGGCCAAATAAACAGAGAGAATAAATCTGAAAGCACTAATACTGTCATGAGTTCCACCATCAGAGGCTTATTGTAACCTTTTCTCTGTTTCCGAGGAGCAGTTTGTAATTCAAGTTAAAATGCTTGTTTTAGAGCTATGCTATTAGTTAATTAGACAAATTGGGTGGCTAGCCCTAGTATGCAGAAAACTCACAGATAAGGACTCATCTTTCAAACAGAAACAAAAACATTTTATGGACTACACAGACCCGTAAATTATGTCATACAATTTCTTTTAACCATTTATGACTCTGGACCCAAACATGCTGATTCCAATGCCTCACTTGACACCTAATTCCTTTTACATTCATTATTACATTTATTATTATATTACAGTCGTTATTTACATTCTCCTTGAAGTCAAGGTATTACTTTGGAAGAATAATGTATATCATTGAAAAATAATTTTTTTTACTCAGAAATGTGGATAAACACAAAGAAAGATACTATTACTATAACCAATAATAGACTGCAGGTCTAAACAAGTATATCCTTTAGAAATTCTCTACTAAGGCAAAGACAGTTTCAAAGCCCTATGACCCACTAAAACCCAAAGCAATTTAACTGCTAATCAGCAATGTTAACCAAATGTCTACTAGAAATGACCTAGAAATGTATAATCAGTTTGAGTCATCATTCTGGGAAAAATTCATAGAAGTACGTTCAAAACCACCTAAATAATTTATATAAGTAAAACTAGTCATTTATACTATATAGCTATCCTATATATGTATCCATGTGTACATTTACTAATAATATATACATAAACTTAACTCGTTGCTCCACATTACAATTTTGAAAATTAACCTT
This sequence comes from Apodemus sylvaticus, assembly GCF_947179515.1. Classification (NCBI taxonomy): domain Eukaryota; kingdom Metazoa; phylum Chordata; class Mammalia; order Rodentia; family Muridae; genus Apodemus; species Apodemus sylvaticus. The sequence continues at coordinate 28,352,258 of NC_067474.1, forward strand.
AAATTAAAGTCTTCTGAAATAAAGCTACCATGTCAGATTAAATATTCAGCCTGCTTCTTCCACAATCAAGAAATGTCTTCTATCCCAAGAACCTTCTGCATCTTCTCTCTTTGTAACACTGCAGTGTGTGGTCTAAAAGCCAACTATAGGAATTAAGTATCAATACCCAAGCCCCAAAACTATCTATATGACTGCTAGTTAGTTAGTTAGTTGTTAGTTAGTTAGTTAGACTTTCTTAGTTTCTTCATCTACAAAAGGGTGCAATGAAGATACCTACCTCTTGACGGTTAACAAACAACTACCTTGTTCATAAGCACAGTACCTGTCAACAGAAACCTAAAAGCCTAGTAGCTAGAATCATTACTCTGATATTCTTGATGCAAGAAGGGGGTAAAAAAACAAGTTGAGGAGGCTTAAATATAATGTGACAGTTTTAAATTATTTTAATCAATTTGAATTTCAAGTACAATTTTTCTATACAAGAGCAGAAAATAATGACACTGAAGAGAATGATCTCCAGAAAGGAAATTGAAAAGAGCTGATCTTAAAGGAAACCAGTTATTTCCCTATAACATTATTCATAGAGAAAATATGGACATAAGAGAAATGTCCTATGAATCTGGTAAGTTTAGCCTCTGTTGCAGGATATTTGATTACACTGTGAACCTCAAGATTGTGTTTCTTACTAGAAAGTTCATTTGTAAAGTCAAAAATTTAGATCATATTAATGATCTAAACATCTAACATTGAGAAAATTGTTAAATATTATGATGTAACAGAGTAGCATATATTCGCTTAAAAAATATGTTGATGTTTTTAATCTTATTAAAAAGACATTCACCAAAAAGGGGATTAAAAACCGGAGTCTCTAAGTAGCATATAAAGTATTAATTCATCTTAAAATATATTCTAAATATACAAGAGAGTCACAGAGGAATGTAGTAATGAGTCACTAACTAGTTTTCTCAGTTTTTACCCACTGATATTATCTGGCTTTTACCTATTCCTATATATGTATCTATATTGCTTTCATGGTAAGAACACAATTTTAAAAGCAGTAAAACTAATTTCTATCTGAAGCAATCTTGTAATGTTCAGCCAAACAAAACTGATAAATCAAAATTCATGCTAGAGACTCATGGTCAACAGTAGGAGGGCCTGTGTTTTTTTATCTAGGCTGGGAGCAGAGGAGTCCTTCACCTGCTTCCCTAGTCCGTACTTCGGTATTGTTAACTAGCTTTGCTGAGCTGGACATGGTGAATGCCAGATCACAACGATGTTCTCATCAGGAAAGGCGAAAAGTGAAATAAATCTGAGGCAATAAAGAGCCAACTAGCATAAAGAAAAGATACTTAGAATGGTAAAGTAAAAGTAAATTCCTATTTTCTTTTCATCCAGCAAAACTTTTCCACTCTATATTGTTGAGTCAATCTGGAAATCTCACAGGTTACTCTGAATTCTTTGAGCAACTAAAAAAAAAAAAAAATACATGGAGGATCTGCATTCTTAATGAACCAGTGTTACACATTTATAGAATTATCCATAACTTTCACCCGCAGAGTCCAGAGGTCTTTAGGTTGTGGAGCAACAATTGGCCTCTTCAGGAAGAGTGGGTTTCCCTCACAGTAGAACTCCCTCAACTTTAGATCCTGAAACTGGTAAAAGAAAAGATCTTTTGCAAATAAGACAGTAAACTTTACTTCTTAAGGTTCACTATAATTTAGAATGTACATTCTACACTAATATTTAATGAATAAGAGACATTCTATTTGTTAGAAACATTAAGAGTTTTAAAGTCACTGATCATATCCTCCAATATTGAATAGCCAAGGAAACATGTTTACAATCCCAGAGTCAATAACAATATAAGGTTTACTAAATCAAATTCTAGAAACATTTGTAGTATGTGTTAGAAAACCAAGCATGATGAAAACAATTCTAAAACATACTAAAACATACTAAAAAATATTAACTAATGCCTCAGATCAATTTTTGTTTAATGAAGACAAGAAAAATCTGAAAATCTCATTGTAAACTGTAAAGAAGAAAACGACAGAGGAGGTGGGTGTGGCTCAGAGGAGGTGGGTGTGGCTCAGTGGTCTGGTGACTGGCAAGTACATTCAAGACCTTGTGACAGAACCTTGGCCCTGCAAAATGAAACAGCATGAAGCTGTGGGGAAGCAGGGTGTTTACAGGGACACTTAATCTATAAAGAAAATCCAAACCCTGCTGGAATGTACCACTGAAATAGACAATAAGAAACACCTTTGTGTTCATAGTCTGTCCAGTTGGCCTTCGCTAGAGCCTATAATGTAAGGAGCTACTTCTCGGAGACTAAATCCTTAGGAAAAAATAAAGCAGGAAAGAAATCAGATCTTCAGAGGTTCACTAGTAAACAGAAAAAGCAAGCAGGGCTGGGAGAAGAGAAGCACAGAGAGAAGGGGGGCTCAGCTGATTGAAAATGACTGGGAGAGGAGAGAGAGGGAAGGAGAGGCAGGATTAACAGTATGTCTTGATTCTAAAGCATAAACACCCCTGCCACGGCTGATTCAATTCACTGGGTATAGAGCTGAAAAGAAAAACCAACTCTCATGAGACAGAATAAGCTGGCTCAGTCACACCCCAGAATTTCACGACATTTATGAAAGAACGAGAGGTTTATGCCATTGCAAGCCAAGGATTTGAAAAATAGCAATGATTAGACAAATTAAAAATAATTGATTAAATATATCTTTCTGGGGAATAATGTTATTAAATTTTCAATGTTACAGTGAAGTTTATACACACACACACACATACACACACATGATTTTTAGATGAAGAACTCAAGGCCTCTTTCTATCAAACTGAATCCTGGCCACACCAAAGACATTACAACCTTCTCTATTCAGTTTCAAGTGTTATCCATTGCAAAGGAGCAACTTTGAGAGTTGGTGCCAATGCCAGTCACAAGCTGGTGCTGAGTGTGAGAAAATCAAAGATAGAATGTATTTCCCCTAATTTTCTCCACAATCATTGTTTTTCTCTTTCTTTCTGTCCTGGTAAATAGTAACTCATACTTGTACCTAAACTCATAGTCATTTTAAGAGGAGTTGAAGACGAGGCTCTGTAGGTAAAGTACTTGCAAACAAGCCTAAGAACTTGACTTTAGATTCTCAGTATCTACACAAAAAAAAAAAAAAAAGCACAAACTTATACACCTATAATCTTAGAACAGGGAAAACAGAGATGGGAAAAGTCCTTGAGCTCACAGACAAGGAAGTCTAGATTGTGTTGGTAAGCTCCAGGTTCAGTGAGAGATCCTCTCTCAAAAGATAAGGTGAGGAGCCACCCACAGCTATGTTCACAGCAGCTTTATTAGCCAGAAAATAGAAACAACCTAGATGTCCCTCAACTAAAGAATGAATAAAGAAAATACGGTACATCTACACAAGGAAATACTATTCTGCTATTAAAAACAAAGACATCACAAATTTTGCAGGCAAACAAATGGATCTTGACAATATCATCCTGAGTGAGGTAACCCAGTCCCAAAAGGACATGCATGACAGGAGTCTAGCATGGAGGTCTTTTGAGAGCTCCACTCAGCAGCTGACTCAGACAGAGGCAGACACCCACAGCCAAACAGTGGATGGAGCTTGGGGACTCTTATGGAAGACTAGGAGAAAAGGAATTTCACAGGACGATCAGCAGAATCAGCTAATCAGGACCCTTGGGGCTCTCAGAGTCTGGATCACTAACCAAAGAACATACATGGCCTGGACCTATGTCTCCCCACACATGTAGCAGATGTGCAGCTTGGTCTTCATGAGGGCCCTGAACAAGTAGAATAGGGGCTAGCCCAAAAGCTGCTGCCTGTGTGTGGATATGTTCTTCTAGCTGGGCTGCCTTGTCTGGCCTCAGTGGGAGAGAACGTGCCTGGCCTTACAGAGACTTGATGTGCCAGGGTGAGGGGATACCCAGGGGGCTCCCACCTGCTCAGGGGACAAGGGGAGGGGTATGGGGGAAAGGTTGTGAAAGGAGGTGTCCAGAAAAGAGGCAGTGAGTAGGGTGTAACATGAATAAGTAAAAATAATAATAGATAAAAATCAATGCATCTACAAAAACAGTTCAAAGGCTATTTACTTGCTTCAATTTTGTCACTATATATCCATCAAAAGTGATAACAGGCTCTCCAAATTGTTATCCTATTATATATAACAGAGATCCTCCTGTCTCTGCCTCCCCCAAGGGCTGGGATTAAAGGTGTGGACCACCATGTTTGGATAGGAGGTAGAAAGAAAATTTATTACCACATGTAAAGTAGGAAAGTTTTGTTAACCTAGAGTCACACAATCAATGTACATTAATGATTCTTCAAAATAAACTCCCTAAGAGCCTTTTTATTTATGTATTATTAGGTGTCCTCAGCCTAGCTTCTTCAGAGAACAAATTATTTGGCTGCCACAGTTACTCCATTAAGAAAAATCAGCTACATTTTGCTGTGTTAACAAAATTTACGACAGCTTCTCAGTGTCTTGGTGCATGCCTATTCAAAGTACCAGTGTTAGAAGTTTAGTCAACATTGATACTCCTCCCCAACCCATGCTGGGTTTGCTAACATCTTTTAACCCAACAGAGAATATACAGCAGACAAGTAGTCAGGAAAGGTCAAAGATGCTGTTAAACATTCTACAATAATACCGTACAACTCTGGACAAAGAGTTACCAAGCTAAAAACATCTACAGTATTCAAGCTTATCAATCCAATTTAAAGACATCAGAACAGAAAATGTCACTGACCTATCTGGTCTGGAGAATGGATTGGCTAGTAAGGGAAGACATTAGTGAAATGCAAATGATTTTCACTTTTTAAATTAAGATTGAGGTCTGAAGAGATAGCCCAGTAGTTAAGAGCATTTATTTGGCAGAAAACCTAAGTTCAGTTCACAGTACCCAGGTCAGGCAGCTCACGACTGCATTTACCTTGAGCCCCAAGAGATCTGACATGTTCTTCTGCACTATAAGGACACCTGGACTCAAGTGTACATTTCCACACAGAAATACACATGCGTATAGATTGTTTGAAGCAATAGATTTGTGGTGGTCATAGCAACAGCTATATCAGTAATGAGGCCACTATGCACGCATGGGAACCTAACTTTGGCTGGTACCATGCTGGAGGTATGCATCTCTAAACACGATGCTGTCTCCCAATGGAGACAAGCAGCTCTCTTGAGTCACTGCCCAGCCAACCTAGACTGGTAGAGCTCTGGGTTCAGTGACAGAACCTGTCTCAAAAAATTAGGTCAGAAAGATTAAGGAAGGCACCCAATGCCAACACACACTTGCATATATGTGTATTCACACACACACACTGTACACAGTGACATGAACCCACACATCCTGCACATGCACACCGCCTCCCAACAAAGAAATGTGAGAACAAAAAGGACTATATCAAAAGATTCATGATGATGGGAAAGAGTTGGAAGAGAAATGATCAGAGGAACACAGAACGGTTGTTGAATATTCCTGTCTTTTCTTATGTTGTTCTTTGTGCTCAGATGAAAGACTAACAACTTCCATAAATATTTGAAGGTATGCATTGCATAGACAAAGGACCCAGACATGATCTCTTACATTTTTTCTTTGAAATGGAGAACAAGATCATCTGACAACTGAGTTTTGAGGCAAGATAGCAATAAAAAAGAAGACTGAAAGAAAGTGATACAGGCTGGGAGCCGCAGGTTTGGGGAGAGCTCTAGTATAAACTTTTGTTCCTAAGTAGGTTTTTTAAATAAAAACATGGCTATAATACAACTTATTCAGAGTATATTCACAAGTCCTAACATGTCATAGTTAGCTCTTTTTGGCCTCATTCTCTAACATGTAACCTGACAAGCACTCCCCGGGGTAGGGGCTGGGGTGAGGGAGTCTTAAAAGAGGTTTCACACCAGAGCCTGTGTAGGAATGTGCAAACATATTACACAGGGTTTCAAAGAGAAACTCTGAATTCACACAGTAGTGGTGGCCCATGTGTGCAGAGTGGTGCCATTATTTTTAGCACTGCCATCCCTAGTCCACATTAAGAATTTGTGGTAAGGAAATATCAGAACATAAGGGAATGGTAATATTGAATATTCTAAATAAAATAAAGTAAAATAAAATAATAAAGGCTAGCACTGGTTTAGGAAAGTGAACAGAGAAAATTCATGGCACCAGGGTAACTTGGTCACTGAATCTGCAGGCAGCAAGAAAAGAAAGCCACTGGGCTTATGAAAACTTAAAAGCCTACCTCCGGTGACACACTTCAGTAAGGTCACACCTCTGAATCCTTTCAAATTCTGCCATTCCCTAGTGAGCAACCATCCAAATCTCTGAGCCTATTGTGGTCATTCTTCTTCAAACAACCACAGAAGGATTCAAGGAACTTGAACATGTTTGTATCGACTGCTGTCAGCAGTACTCTCCCACATCTGGCTTCTCTGGAACGTGTAGGCAAAAGTTCCACAAGCACATGAAGTTGAGCTCATTCTTCTCCTAAATGTTGCTTTCCCTTTCATCTTCACCCACATTAACTAGATATGTCCTATATATGTCCATTAACACTATGTTCTAGCAATGGATCAATGAATAGTTCTTAATACTTGCTATCACTGCATAACAATCTCCTTCCGTCTGACACAGCTACTCTCCATCTGAGTCCCGATGGATGTTTCCTCTTGTGTAGATTATTGAAATAATAATTTGGAATTAGTACAAGCTTTTGTTCCTACGCAGGGTTTTTAAATTAAAATATGGCTATAATACAACTTATCCAGAGTGTATTCAAAAGTCCTAATGTGTCATACTTGGCCCTCTTCAGCTTAGATATCCAACTCGTAGCCTGGTAAGCACTTCCCATACTGGGTTTTTTTTTTTTTTTAGAGAGTTCACACCAGCTCTGCCTTAGCTGTTATTACTCAAGGTTTATGTTCTGACTCAAATATGCACCATCTGTCTGAGAATGGAACACCAGCCATCGGTGCTCCCCTACCTTCACCACGTGGTCTATGTGTAAATCAGTCCTATAAAGAGCGGAGACGATCACCACTGAAAACTATTTCAGGCTTTGTTACCTTTAAGAACTGGATCTTCAGACACTATTATAGATGTCAACAAGTGCTTGCTGACTGGAGCCTGATATAGCTGTCTCCTGAGAGGCTCTGCCAGTGCCTGACAAATACAGAGTGGGATGCTCTCAGCCAACCATTGGACTGAGCACAAAGTCCCCAATAGAGAAGCTAGAGAAGGTTGCCCAAGGAGCTGCAGGAGGTTGCAGCCCCATAGGAGGAGGAACAATATGAACCAACCAGAGCTCCCAGGGACTAAACCACCAACCAAAGAGTACATATGGAGGGACCCATGGCTCCAGCTGCATATGTAGCAGAGAATGGCCTTGTTAGACATCAAAGGGAGGAGAGACCCTCGGTACTAAGAAGACTCAATGCCCCAGTGTATGGAAATGCCAGGACAGGGAAGTGAGAATGTGTAGATAAGTGAGCAGGGGGAGAAGGAATGGGTTAGGAGGTTTATGGGGGGAAACCAGGAAAGGGGACAACATTTGAAATGCAAATAAAGAATATATGTAATAAAAAATAAAATTCTAATAATCATAAAAAAACAACTGGGTCTTGGAGGTGCAGGCAGAGGCCACTCACTGCCTCACTGTCCAGGAGGGTGGTTGCTAGTATGTGGTAGAGAGAGGGGACAGAAAGAGAAGGAGAGTGGTTTGTGCGCTATGAGGGCAGAACTGGAGACAGTGGTGAGGAACAGCCTGATATGAAAGGCCTGCACTGCTACCTGCCGCCAAGCAGAGGGCCGAGTCTGGGTCTGAGGCCTACAGCAGCAGGGGTCTGTGTTGATACCCACGGCCCATGGTACCATCCAGCGTCATGCAGATGTCCTTGGTCTGGGCTGCCCCCTGAAGCCATGTTGATGCCGAGAACCTTGCTAAGCTGGTCCTACCTCTCAACAACCATTGCACAGTGATGATGTCATTGCCATTGGTGAGGTCAGTGTGGGAGAGCTGAACAACTCAGCTACCACCCAGGTGAGATCCAGGGCTTTGAGCTGACCCACCCCAACATCTACCCCATCTATGAGCCACTGGAGCACAGGAAGGGGACAGTCCTACAGATCCAAAGCTGCAGGACCTACGAGAGGAGTCTCAGTGAGGGTCCAGTATTGGTGGTGTAGCACAAGCCAGAGGCCTTGAACCAGACCAATGACTCCTTGCAAAGAGTATTCGCAAGTGAAGATGCTTGGGCAAAAGGGTGTACTGTTAGACACACCATGACACACAGCAGCTTCCACAATGTTTTATTTTGTTTTGTTTTTCCTTTTGTAAGGAGGTTACTGGGGTGGAAGGTGGATATGGAAGTACTAGGAAATGAGTGGGATTGGGTGCGTGAGTTAAAATCCACAAAGCATCAATAAAAATTGATTTACATTAAAAAGACATAAATAACTACATATTGCAAGCTCTAAACTCAGTAGATTCACAGTAATTACCAATCAGAGGTAATTTATTACTGACGCTCAGCAAATAACCGATAAAGAAATGGACAGCAAAGAAATATAGCTCTACCCGGGCTTTTGCGATTTGCAAAGTCCTTTGCCAGACTTGATAAATCCATACCAGGATTCCCACCAAGCAACTCCACGCTACAGTTCACTTCAAAACAGCCTAAAGCCACAGGCAGCTGAGCAAGGGGAGTGTGGAGAAGCAGTGTTTAAAGTAAACAGGGAAGGCTGAGGTTTCACATGGACTCAAAGATAAGAAATCTACATTAAATTACTGTGCACACTCGAGAGCCTCTCAAAGCTCATGGGGCCAACTTGTAATAAGAACTGGGATTCTAAGAAGACTCGGTTGAGAAGATGATAAAGCTTAAGTACAAGAGCTATGGCATCCAAAAAATTAGATTTAAAAACCACCTCATTTTTTAAAGAATATGAATAAGATTTGACAGCCACTGGAAAATTAAACACAGAATGATAAACCTGATACATATAATCAAAATTGTGGAGTTATTTGTCTGATGACATAATTTGTGGATACAAATACAAAAAAAAAAAAATTATACTGAAAATCCCTCTCACGCTCTCCATAAGTAGTAGAAAGGAAAAAAGGCAGAGAGTGATCTAAAGTCTTAATTCTTCATATCTGCCAAATATATGCCCCAAGAGATGATCCTTAGACGGAATAAGGCTAAGAGCCAAGCCTGGCAGAAAGGAGATACCTGTGTGTACAGCCTATAAACACATACAGAGAGAGCAGAGAGGAGACTCTTTTTTCAGACCAGAGAGGTGGCGCTCAAAGTACCCAAGCCTAGTTCTCCTCCCAGACTTCAATATTCTTAATCTTGAGAAGCACATTGTAATTTAATGTAGATTACCTATGAATTCTATGAGCCCACGTGACTATGCTTCAGGCACGCCACAGTGTCTCCAGTAACCTCTCTAAACATCACTGTGGCAAGACATGATTGGAGGGCTTGCTGGTCACCTCCCTGTCCCCAGCACATCCCTGTTATATATATATATGTATGTATATATATATTTCTTTATTTTTTATTTTTTTGATATTTTCTTTTTTATTTATTTTCTATATTCTTTGTTTACATTCTAAAAGCTTTCCCCTTTCCCAGTTCCCCCCTCCCCATATGTCCCATAAGTCCTCTTCTCTCCATCCATTCTCCTATCTTTCCCCCCTCCCTTTTCTCTGTCCTGGCACTCCCCTACAATGCTGGACATCCCTGCTTTATAGAGCACTTCTGCCCTTTGAACTGAGAACAATAGCTCTGTTTTCTCTTTGTCCTATCAGTGCCACTCACAGCCGGTTGACTTCTTTACAAAAAAACCGTTCAGATCCTGTCACTCCTGGCCCAGAATTATGGGCAGTGACTTATGTCACCAGAAATGAAATTCTTCATTGTGGCTTTCTGGCTGTTACTATGTGTGCCCTGTACTGTACCCCAGCCCTCAGATCCCAGTGCTTGCTTTGACTCTTGCTCTATTCTCTGTCCCTCCACTGAGGTAAGATTGGTTTTTATCCCTAAGTACTTCCCTCCTCTTGTGACTATCTGGCCCCAAAGTTATCCACTTCCTTAAAATGAGAGTATATGGAATAGCGTCTTAGAGCCAGGCAAAGGGAAGTCCCCAAATGGGAAAACCAAACAAGATCTCAAAAATAACCTGGAGAAGCAACAAGGCATCTTCTATGGATCTTAACCAAGGAAAATCACTCGCGACATAGGGACGCTGGAAGAGTCTGTAAGAAATGAACAGATGCCTTATCTTCCTTGTCAAATCCAAAGAACAAAATTAGAGCTTCTTCCATATTGAAAAAAAAAGGATTAGGAAAAGTTATTTGAAAAAAATTAAGTGTCAAGAAAAAGCCCAAGGGGCTGGAGATATGGCTCAGAGGTTAAGAGCACTGGCTGCTCTTCCAGAGGACCCAGGTTCAATTCCTAGCACCCACATGGCAGCTCATGTGTGTCTGTTACTCCAGTTCTAGGGCTCTAGGGCTCACACAGACAAACACACAGGTAAAATACCAGCAAGCATAAAATTAAAAATATATATATTTTTTAAAAAAGAAAGAAAAATGAAAAAGCCTGAAAGTTACCCTTACTGGGGTCCAACAGCTCTTCCAAGAGGCTATCCAGAGCAAACACTGGGAAGGAGAACAGATGTTTATGAGTAAAATGTACCCCTTGGATTTGACGAGAGTGTTTATATATTTACAACAGCATTCTTGTCTACTTGTGTAGCTAATCTTTTGCCTGTCCCGCTTTCACGTCACCTACCTTGAAATCCTAATCATGGATCCACACGGCACTCAGCCTTCCCTGTCTCCAACAACTGAACAAATGTCATTTGCAGAACTGTACTCCAGAGCTCACAGATTCTCCATAAATTCCTCATCACCACCTTCCAGGTGCCCTCCGTGGCCTCTGGACCGCTCACCCAGCCAACATGAGCTCTCAGCAACACTGACTTCAACAACTTTCCCAAGACTTTAATTCTTTTCCCATTTATGACCTAGCTCTCCCCTGAGCCACATTCCCCTTACACTTGATCTTTACCAGGGACAATTTCATCCACACCGAGGACTGTCTTGTGGAAATGGCTACAGCGCTACATCTCACAGCCAACTTTGCACTCGATCCTTCAGGAAGTACGTCATCACACCAGTCTAAGGGAGAAAGCGTGACCTTTGAGCATTGGTCGTCTCACTCACGGCAATCACACAATGAGTTACGTCACTGCGGTAGCTTGGATAAAATGCCCCCAATAAGTCTTGGGCATTTGAATTTTTAATAACCACTCCGTAGCTGTTTCGGAAGGATAAAGGTCCTTGCTGGAGGAAGCATGTCACTGGGTTTTAAGGTTTCAAAAGACTTATTTCAAAGAAGCTCTCTCTGCTTCCTGTTTATGGAGTGAGACGTGGGCTCTCAGCTGCTGCTCCAGTGCTGTATCTGCGTGTGTGCCGGCTTGCTGCCATGCTCCCCTACGAGGGTAGTTGCCTCGGTCATGGTGTTTTATCACAGCAATAGAAAAGTATATAGTAGTACAATTGCCATTTCCAACTTTACCTACTAAACAGTTATGGAATCTTGCCAGGTCTTTCTACCCACAGTGTACCACATTGGAACAAGCTATCATTTATTCCTGGCTTCATTAAAGTCTTCAAAAAAATTCTACTCTAAATGCCTTCTGGCTCTATCTAGTATATCTGCCACATGACAGAAAGAAATCTTTTTTTTTTTAGAAAGAAATCTTATAAAGTACAAAGCTATTACATCTCCTCCCTTTGAGATTCCTGTTGTCTTTTAAGTAAGGATAAAAATACTCAGCATATCCCAAAGCCTTGGCCACAACATCATCCCCACCAGTCCTTTCTTTAAAAAAGATTTATTTATTGTATTTATGAGAGGACCTCTGGAAGAGCAATCAGTGCTCTTAACCACTGAGCTATTTCTCCAGTCCCCATCCACATCGGTCTTAACAGTATACTGCATTGTGCAGAGTACACTTGGCCCTCCCACCCTAAGGCCTAGCCACCGACTGCTTCCTCTGTCTACTGCACATCTTTTCCCTTCCACCAATCTTTAGATCTCAGTTTGTGTCACCATTCCTTCAGAGCCTTACCCAGCCTGTCAGTCCCTGACAAGCCCATGTGAATTGCAAAGTTTTACTTTGCAATTATATGTTCATGATGTTGTGTCCCCGATTTTGTGGGAACCCCAGGAGGGCTCAAGAACTGCAGGGCCCGAAGCAAATATGCAAAAGAGTCTGTATTTTATTAATATATCCGAGTCAGACTCGATCACAAACCTTCCTACTGGACAGGGAGGAGTGCAACCTGGAGCCTAGAGGGCTTCATGTTTACATACAGCATGGTTAGGGATGCTTTGGATATTAGGGCGGCAGGGGAGGCAATGAAACAAGTCATTTTCCAAATACTATATCATTTGTTCAGGCAGCAAAGTGGAATGGCGCAACTGGGAGAGGGAACTCTTCTGACCTAAGGAATAACTTTATGGTGCTATGAGGAACCAGTGTTTTACGACTTGGCCATAGCTGTCTGTGACCCCTGATTATTTCTCTTTCACGATCCAAATGTGGGACCTTATCTTCCCAAGGATGTCTGGCTTTTGTGTTTCTTTCCCAAGGATGGGTTTAGCTGCACCTGGGAAGCGCTCAGCTCTTTATCAGTGAGAGAGTCAGCTTCAGCGACATGGAGACTAGGGAGTTGTCATTTGCCTGCTCAAGCTGGCATCTGTGGCCTCTCAGGCAGTTTCATTAAGGAGTGCCTCTATGGAAACAGGGACAGCGATATTCTGATATTCCAGCTCCTGACTGGGCCCTCTCTGACCAGACAGGGAGCAGGAGGGAAGCCTCACGCTTGCTGCAGGAAGGAGCATGGGTAGGGGAAAGGGAACTTCTGCAGGAAGGAGCAGAGGCCAACTGCCTGTGCATTTCAATGGTAACAGTTGCTTGGTTAATATCTGTTTCATTCTCACACTATAGCTTAGAATAGTGTGACTATTAGAATAGTGAGATTCTGGCCGGCTTTTTTACCACTTATTTCCCAGTGCATGGCTTGGTATATCATGTAAAATGTATGAGTTAAAGAAGGGACAGTTGGGTGTAATGTACCTTGTTTGAATTCCAGTTCCAAACTTAGTACCTAGTGGAACTTGTGCTGTTTATCAATGGATAAATATATCAGCAATAATAAGAGGCTACTTCTAAGCATAATGATTAGGTAATATAATCTATGCAAAGCATGTAGAACAATTTCTGTGATAGAATAAGTAAGCACAGAAGGTAGTTAAACATTTTAACTATTAAAATGTTATGCCTGTGTTAGCTATTTTACATTTGTATTATAATAAAATTTAGTAGACATTTAGATCAAAATTGAATACTCCTTCAGATGCATCCAAAATCCCAGCTCGTCTCACAAAGGATCTTTAATGACCAAAAAATCATGCTCTAATATTCAATAAGATGAGCAGTATGTGAAACTATTCTCAAAAGATCTATTTTAAAGGTATTGCATAAATATTAAAGCATAACTGTTAAAATGTTAGTTCTGACAGTGGAGTTTTATTGTTTGCTGCTTATGTTGTGCCTTACACGTCCTAGGCAGCCCCGTCCCTCTGAACTGTGCCCTGGACCCCACAGTTCCTTACACAATTTGACATTTTCCTAAGTTTATTATTTTTATAATTAAAAATCCTGAAGTTCTTCCCTTCTTTCTGTTGCACAGATTATTTTATTCCCCTCTCATATATCACATCCCTGCTGCAGTCCCCCCTCCCTCCCCTTCTCCCAGTCTCTCCCCTCCCACTCCCAGAACCACTCATCTCTGCCTCCCCTCAGAAAAGGGGAAGCCTCCAAGGGACATCAACCAAACACAACATAGCACGCTACAATAAGACCATCACATACCATCACATCAAGGCTGGACAAGGCAACCCAATAGGAAAAAGGTCCATTGAGTACACAAAAGAGTCAGGGGAAGCCCCTGTTCCTTCTGTTAGGATCCCCACAAAAGCACAGAGCTACTTAGCCATAGCCGGACCTAGGTCAGACCCACACAGGCTCCCTGATGTCTGCAAGCCCCCGTGAGTCCCAGTCAATTGACTCTATGAGCACATTTTCATGGTGTCCCAAATGCCTCTGGATCTGGGATCCTTCCTCCCCTCCTCCAAAGGACTTCTGGAGCTCCACCTAATAATATTTGGCTGTGGTCCTCTGCATCTGCTCCCATCAGTTGCTGGATGACCTCTCTATGGTCTCTTTGATGATGATTCCCCTCGTCTCTGGTACCAGAACACTCTGTAGGCAGGACAAAATGTAGGTGGCAGGTTTTGTAGCTGGGTTAGTGTCCCAGTCCGTCCACTTGAAGCCTTACCTGGTCCAGTTCAGGTTCCATGTCTCCCAGTACTATGAATCTTTGCTGGGGTTACTTTCATAGATTCCATAGAGTTTCTATTGCATTAGGTTTATACTTTACCCCAAAATGCTCCCCAATTCTAGTTGTCTCTCCCAACATTTCCTCCATCACTCCTCCAACCAGATCCCTCATGTTCCCAACTCCACATACCCACAGTCCACCAAAGAAATCTATTTCCCTTGCATTCTCCCTTAAACTCTCCTGGTCACATCGCCTCTCTGGGTCTGTGGAATGTAGCATGATTGTCTTTTACTTTATACCCACTTATAAGTGAATACAAACCATGTCTGTCTTTCTAAGTCTAGGCTGCCTCACTCAGGATGATTTTTTTCTAGTTCCATCCATTTACCTGCAAATTTCATGATATCATTTTTTTTTTACAGCTGAGTGATACTCCATTGTATAAATGTACCACATTTTCTTTATCCATATGGTTGTTTCCAGTTTCTGCTTATTACTTTAAAAAGCTGCTATGACTTTAGGTGAGCAAGTGTCCTTATGACACAATGGAACATCCTTTGAGTATACATCCAGGAGTGGTATAGCTGGGTCTTCAGGTTCAGTGATTCCCAATTTTCTGAGAAACAGCTATATCAATTTACCAAGTGTCTGTATGCTCTATAACCCCAGGTTGCAATCCCACCATCAGTGGAGTTGTGTTCCCTTTGCTCCACATCCTCGCCAGGATGGCTGTCACTTGTGTTTTTTATCTTAGTCACTAACATGTATAAGATGGAATCTCATTAGTTTTTAATTTTACAGGTGGCTAGAGATGTTGAACATTTCTTTAAGTGTTTCTCAGCCAACTGAGATTGTTCTTCCAAGAATTCTGTTTAGATTTCCCATGCTCATGGATCAGTAAGATTAACATAGCAAAAATGGCCAGTCTACCATCTACAAATTCAATGCACTCCCCATCAAAATTCCAATACATTTCTTTACAGACCTTGACAGAACAATACACAACTTCATATAGAAAAACAAGAACCCAGAATATCTATAATAATCTTATACCATAAAAGAACTTCCAGAGGTATCACCATCTATGATTTCAAGCTGTACTCTACTACAAAGTTAAAGTAATAAAAATTACATAGAATGGGCATGAAATAGATAATTTGATCAAAGGAGTTGAAATAAAGACCTAGATATAAATCTACACATCTATGGACTCCTGGTTTTTAATAGAGAAGCCAAAAATATACAATGGAAAAAAGAAAGGCTCTTCACAAATGGTACTGCTCTAACTGGATGTCTACAGAAGAATGCAAACATGCATATTAATCACCCTGCACAACTTAAGTCCAAGTAGATCAAAGACCTCAGCATAAAGCCTGATACACTGAACCTGATAGAAGGGAAGGTGTAGAATAGTCGTGAATACATTGGCACAAGAGATAATTTCCCGAACAAAACACCAGTTGTGTAGGCACTAAGAACAACAATCAATAAATGGGACCTCATGAAATTGAAAAGCTTCTGTAAGGTAAAGGACACTGTAACTAGGACAAAACAGTAGCCCATGAAAAGGAAAGGATTTTCACTAACTCTACATTGGACAGAGGGTTAACATCCAAAATGTATAACACATTCAATAAGTTAGAAATCAACAAACTAAATAATCCAATTTAAAGATAGAATACAGAAAAAAAAAAGATAGAGTACAGATCCTTTTTATGTTGGAAAGCATACAAACAATCAGCTCCTTGGTGTGAATAAATAAATAAATAAATCTTCCTCTGTAAACATCAACTCTCATATTTTTTGTGTTGTTTTGCTTTGTTTTGGGGGTGGAGGGTTGTTTTGGTTTGGTTTGTTTATGAAATGTCATCAGTATTCTTCACCTTTAAAACTGGAGAGTAGAGACAGACTCCTATCCAGGGCCTCCACTAACCTTTTTTAAAGTCTATATTCTTTCTACCTTTCTCAAGCCAGTTGCATTTTTAAATTTCCCTTGGGGACAGTCATAGCTAATTTGCCACATGGTTCCACTTACCTGCTTCTTTGTTCTACCTGTCTCCCTACAGTAGTCCTCTTCTATTTAGTCTTTACGTTATCTAGGCACTATAAATGTCTCTACATACTCTGCTTGAGTGCGTCAACTCTTAACTTCTAAGTGATAAAGTAGACATATTTGAGCTATATTGTCTTTCTCTATAGATTTGCTCTGACAGATAAAGCAACATACACATCTTGTCGTGTAGTTTACATGTCTAGTATGTCACCTTCACCTGTGATTGTTTCTGATATATATACATAATACAAGCCTATTGAGAAAAATTTCTTTGTGTTTATTATATAAAAGCAACTTAAGTAAAGGAGATAGATACCATTTCAAATTTGTCTTCTTTAGTATTAGATGTGCATATTCTACTTTTTAGTAACTTCATTCCATACATAACTTGATCAGAAATGACTCGATAGTGATATACTCTGTCTGTAAAAAACTATTTTGTTTCCAAATAATTTATCTTTAAAAAAACTAAAATAATTTTTCTACAGATGCTTAATCATAAATTGCTTAGTCTTTGATTTTAACTCAATCTATTCAGCATAAATACTTGAATCACTATAAAAGCATCAAAATAATCATATTCAAATGTTATACCACTAAGACTTTGAAAATCCTTCCTTTGCATACTTATAATGAGTTTATTTCGTTTATAACATGGCAACAGACTGACTGGTCCTTTTTCTTTTCTTTCCTTTTCTCATCCTCCTGCTTTTTACAAAATGACCTTTAAAATATCATTTGTTTTTCTCCTTTCCTCTTATTTCCATTCTTTATCATTTCTACAATATTATCATCCAATATAAAACTCATTGGTCTCTCTAGTTACTAAAAAACACCAGCACAAAACATCTACAAGCTATGGACATCTTTATCTTACGCTGAACTTGCAAATGCTCATACATTCTCCCAATTCTTACTGCCCCCCCCACACACACACACACACTTCTCCTATCCATTGTAAATTGTACTGTGATTAACACTCAGGAAACAGGACAGAACATGTTCTGTGCTATTAGAGCATTATGGAGAGTTTTTAGAATGTCAGTTCTTTCCTATTCTGACTTTAAGAGGTTCTAAGGCATTCTAAGTATCCTCCCTTGACTAAGGGCTGGCCTTCAGGACTCCCTTCTACAGAATAAAATACAGCACCAGAAACACATGTAACTTCAGAGATTAAATCACTGCGATTCCTTATGGTCCACTTGTTCTTACACCACTTGCTCTGAAGGAGGCCAACTACCATGAAGTGAAGAAGTTTAGGAAGTCCACATGGGAACAAATCTAAAGTTTTGTGCCAGGCCCTTGTGAGTGCACCATACTAGAAACAGATCCTCTAGCCCTAGGCAAGCCTTGAGATGACTGCAGTTCGAAATGACTTGATTTCAGCTCATGAGAAACCTTAACTTAAAAACATAGCTAATTCCTCTCAACTTTGTAACCAACATTTTTTTTGGGGGGGAGGGGTTTGAGACAGGGTTTCCTTGTGTAGCTGGGAACTCACTCTGTAGACCAGGCTGGCCTCGAACTCAGAAATCTGCCTGCCTCTGCCTCCCAATTGCTGGAATTAAAGGCATGCAGTACTACTACTGCCCAGCCAGTCTTATGTAAAATAATCCACAAAGGCTGCATTCAGTAGCTACATCTTCTGGCACATTGTCACACAATTATAGGTAACTAATAGGATAAGATATTGATTTTACTAAGCAAATCAAGAAACATACTGATAAGTCCTAGCATCTACTACGAACAAAAAAAAAAAAAAGAAAATCATCATAAAGTAGAATTATCTGAAGGCTGAATTTTGTCCTTCAAAGCTTAGCACTGAGTTAGACCTAGCACAGTGTAAAGATCTAGAACTCACTGAACACACAGCATAGTAATCGACTAACTTACATTTTACTATTACCTCGTGTGTTCATCATCCCTGGAAATAGGGAAATGCAAATTGAAACATCTTACTACACAGTCAGAACAGCAAAGATCAACAGAACCACTGACCACAAGTGCTAGTGAGGTTCTAGGGAAAGAAAACCCTCAATCACTGTTGGGAGAAATGCAAATCGGTACAGCCACTCTGGATTTCAGTGTGGAGAATCTTTACAAAATAAAAATAAATAAAATAAAAATAAATAAAATAAAAATATATCTACCCAATGACCCAAGCATACTACTCTTGGGCCTATACCCAAAGAATCTGACATCCTACTCCATAGATACTTACTCAAATGTTCATGATGCCTATTTACAATAGCTCCATCCTAAATGTCTTTCCATATAAGAACTGATACTGAAAATGTGGTACATATACACAATGGAATACTGCTGAGTTGTAAAGAAAAATAAAATCATAAAATCTGCAGGTACATTGGTGGACCTAGAAAAAAATGATATTAAATGGGGTAACCTAGACCCAGAAAGACAAATGCTGAATGTTCTCTCTCATCTGAAGCTCCTAGCTCCAAATCTTCTGATGTAAGTATACAACACAGAGTAACCACAGAAACTAGGAAAGGATAAGGGGGTGGGATTTGAGAAGAAAATAACAGGATACAGGTAATACGATGTGGGAAATGGAAAACCAGAGAAGGAGCTTTGAATGGATAACTGTGGGAAATGAGAGACACTACCACTGGGGGAGGAGAGGAGGATGGGCATAAACTTAAAAAAAAAAAAAAAACACCTCAGTATCAGGCATGAGAAACGTCCTTTCAAATACTCTATCAGGGTACTCCAAGTGGCTCCCAAAACAGTACAGACTATTGATATAGCTTTTGGTTGGTTCTCGGAGATTGAAAATAAGCTCCTTTTGCTAAAGACACTTAAGACACAAGACTCAGATGATTCAAGCTTTATCTAACTTGAAAGACTTGTTCTTTTGTCTAGCTTCCATGGTACCAGATATACAACCCCAAGCAGCCAAAGGAAGGAAATAACTGCACATTCGTGCTGCAATACCTATGAACCCAAAAGGCCAGGAGTGCCACTTAATACACATTATGTTTAAATGGAATTAAGGCCCACTCAGCAAAAGGGAAATCATGCTTGGTACAGAAAAGTAGCCAACTTACTTAGGGCTAGTGAAGTCATGAGCCTTAGAAAAGAATCTACTACTACTTTGCTAGGCCAATATTCTAGATAGAATTCTAGATAGAACAATAGAATAGAATTCTAAATTCTATTCTTATGCACACAGAAAAGTATATCTCCCACCTCTCATCAAAAAAGGTTTTCTTTACAGCAAGGAGAAAGCTGGGCAGAAGGCAAAGATCAATGGATCAAGGGGAGCCCAGCTTCAGTAGATATAACAACATAACAGCTCCTACCATCTATGGTTCAAGGAACATTACAAAAGAGGGGACAGGAAAAAGCCAGAATACCAGGAAATCTGCTATAAAATAGTCTCTCCTAGAAATGATTGCATAAACAAGAACAGAAAAAAAAATAGCAATATCTATGGGCATGTTAACAGGAAAGGGGGGAATTTTGGGGAGTCTCATCTGTAGCCAAAGAACTGCAAGTAACTATGGACTGCTGTAAAAATGAGAATTAGCCTCTTCCAGGGACAAACCCTTTATTAGTTACCCAATACAAAGTGGCCAGTCCTGAACCCACAGGCACAAAAAAAAAAAAAAAAAAAAAAAAGATTCAGCAGGCTATGCTCAGATATTTATGAATACATATACATATGTGTATTTAACAATAGTAATCAAAGAAAAACAACTATCCATTTGATAGTGGTGATCCATGGGAAGGGAAGAAGGGAGGAAAGGGAAGGAGAAAAGTAATGTAATTCCATTTTAACTAAAACATATAAAATAATAGAGTTTACAATTTTTTAATTTTAATTTTTATTGAATATATTATTCGTTTACATTTAAAATGTTATACTCTTTCCTGGTTCCCCCCTCCCAGAAAATCCCCAACCCACCCTCCATCCCCATATCCAAGAAGATGTCCCTCCACCCAACCCACTCCCACCTACCCTCTCTCAATTTCCCCATGCTGGGGTATCGATCGATCCTTCATAGGACCAAGGACCTCTCCTCCCACCAATTGCCTACAAGGCATTCCTCTGCCACAGTTGCAACTGGAACCATGTGTACCCCTTGGTTGATGGCTTAGTCCCTGGGAGCCCTGGGAGGGTCTAGTTGGCTGACATCGCCATTCTTCCCATGAGGCTGCAAACCCCTTCAGCTCTTCCAGTCCTCTCTCCAACTCCTCCACTGGGGATCCCACGCTCAGTCCAATAGTTGGATGCTAGCATCTGCTCTATCTGTAAGACTCTGGCAGGGCCCCTCAGGAGACAGCCATATCAGGCTCCTTTTGGCAAGCACTTCTTGGCATCCACAATAGTGTTAGGGTTTGGTGACTGTTTATAGGATGAATCTTCAGGTAGGATAGTCTCTGGATGGCCTTTCCTTCAGTCTCTGCCCCACACATGATTCCTCCTGTGAGTATTTTGTTCCGTTTCTCAAAAAAAAAAAAAAAAAAACCCCGAAGCACCCACACTTTGGTCTTCTTCTTGAGCTTCATGTGGTCTGTTGATTGTATCTTGTTTACTCTGAGCTTTTGGGCTAATATCCACTTTTCAGTGAGTGCATGCCATGTGTGTTCTTTTGTGGTTGGGTTACCTCACTCAGGATGACACTTTTTAATTCCATCCATTTGCCTAAGAATTTCATAAATTCATTGTTTTTAATAGCTGAGTAGTACTCCATTGTGTATGTATACCACAATTTCTGTATCCATTCCTCTGTTGAAGGACAACTGGGCTCTTTCCAGCTTCAGGCAATGGTGATAAAAACTGCATTGTATTGGTACAGTGACAGGCAGGAAGATCAATGGAATAGAATTGAAGACCCAGAAATGAACCCACAGACCTATGGTCACTTGATATTTGACAAAAGAGCTAAAAACATCCAGTGGAAAAAAAGACAACATTTTTAACAAATGGTGCTGGATCAACTGAAGGTCAGCATGTAGAAAAATGCAAATTGACCCATTCTTATCTCCTTGTACAAAGCTCAAGTCCAAGTGGATCAAGGACCTCCAAATAAAGTCACATACACTGAAGCGTATAGAGGAGAAAGTGGGGAAGAGCCTTGAACACATGGGCACAGGGGAAAGTTTCCTGAATAGAACACCAATGGCTGATACTCTAAGAACAAGAATTAAGAAATAGGACCTCAAAAAACTGCAAAGCTTCTGTAATTTTAGATTTTAATTTATAAGAGTTCAAAATTTTCACTATAACTCCAGATGCAGCAAAAGTTAAGCATAAAATATATTCAAAACATGTTGGCCAAAAACTAGTTAGCAAAATATATTATTTATGAATAAAATGTAATGAATGTTTAGAGTCAAAAGATCAAACCAGATGATAAGTTGTAACCCTAAGGAAAGTGTGGTCACTAGTCAAAAGGCAGAATGAAGACCAAGAAGAGGATCATGATTCCACACAGAAAGAGTGGTACAGCATTGTGCTTTGGATCAATATCTTGGAGTGAACTAGACCCAGGCTCTAATCCCAGATTCTTAGTCCTCAAGTAAAACATCACTAGCTTCTATTTACAGGCACAGAACATGAGATCTGTATGGGCACACAAGCTCCAAATATACGTGGGAAAGTACTTCCTCTGAATCTTAAAAACAAGTGAAGAAAAAATATCCCAGGAAACAAAAAAATGTGCTCTTAAAGGTATCTAAAACTGCAGTTATCTCTAACCCCAGACTTCACATCGCAAAACTACTTCTGGCATGGTTCCTAGAGGTCACAATTAGGAACAAGTCTATTGAGGAACCTGGGTTTAGGTTAACATTATATAATGTGAAATGACTTAACTATCCAATCTCAAGTGTCTGAAAACATTTTTCCCATAAGTGCTCTGAACACTCCTTCAAATGTAAAAACGGCATCCAAGGGAATCATTTATAAACATTTTTTAGAGATTTATGCTATCTCCACTGAGAATATCTAAATTTTAAGCACCCACCCAAGTCCAAGTCTTCTCACACAATAGGCAAAGAAACAAAAAGCTAATTCTCTACTTACCAAACTATTTGCCTCAATTTTATAGGCAGACGGCCCATGACATAATGGTGGTTAAAATGAAGATATTTTCCAACTTACAATGGTATAAAAGTGCACCATAGTCATTCTGTTTTTCATTTTTAGTAGAATATTAAATCAATTATATGGCTTACTTTAAGTTCTAAAATGGGATTTGTGACATATAATTTGGCCAACTGTAGACTTAAATTTATGTTTTGAATACATTTATGATAGGCTGTTCAAAGACACAATGTTTGGTAGTTTGGGGCTAATAACTGCAGATATAACTTCTGCTGCTTGGTTTCGTCATGAGTTGATCATGTGACTGCATTATAAATTGAGCAACATCTGTATTAACTCTGTACTCAGCAAAATCAGAATTTTTTTTTTTGCATTGACCTTAAATCTCATCCTTCTATTAGACAGAAAGTCATCTAAGTTAATTACAGAGAATAAAATCACCCAGCTAGATGTTCTATCTGAA
Source organism: Apodemus sylvaticus (assembly GCF_947179515.1). Lineage (NCBI taxonomy): Eukaryota > Metazoa > Chordata > Mammalia > Rodentia > Muridae > Apodemus > Apodemus sylvaticus. The sequence continues at coordinate 28,375,305 of NC_067474.1, forward strand.
CATCTCAAAGATGTTTAGTTTAAATGGCCCAGGGAAAGGAGGGGCCACTGCTTTTGTGACCTTCCAGCTTGCAAACAAGCTAAAATAAGTCCCTAGCCCTGAACTCTTTTAAACCCACTTTACTCTGTCAGCCGTCATATTTCATAACCTTTTTGTTCTACCACAGAAATGGAATGAATTCCTGTAAAAATAAAGGAGTAGGGGAAGCAGAGAATCTTTTCTGTTCAAAGACAGCAAAGCCCACAACATTTGCAAATAGGTGGGAATTCAAAGGGAAAGCAACACAGGGTTTTAACCTGTGATTTCCCTGCTAGAAACTACAGACCATTTAATTTGCTCTCATTCCTATATTTTCTGGTTCTGTAGAGAAAACTTAAATTAGTGTTTCATAAACATGAATAACAAGCCTATATATGACCCTAATATCTTGCTGTTTAAATTAAATTAATTTAATAAAATAAGTTTTGATAACTTAAGTAATTATCTTAAGATTTTTAACTCTTGTTAAGTGTACCTAGATAAGTATAATTGATTCCTGCCATAGTTGTGCCAAATAAAATTTAAAGTCAATAGAGTATTTATTTGAGATTATCTCTAAGTCACAGGCACAATGGGAGAGAATAAACAGTGGTGATATTTCAATATACCACTTTTGTCACAAATAATTTAATAGAATACCAAAACAATTTTCTCAAAACCTGATAATGCCTACCCATTTTATAACTTTTAAATAAACTTGTATTCTTGTAGAATATACACATGTGCATATAGTATATATTCATGTTTATGATATATATACATGTAGTATTCATATATTATATATACATGACATATATAGTATCATTCATAACTGTCATCTATGACATTAGGAAGTTATTTCTTGATTAATATATACTATATGCATAAAATAAGTATTTCAGATCTGATGATCCCTCTCTTCAAAATACCTGGCATTTAAAAGGGTGGTTTCATAATCAAAATTATTAATATATGTGTAAACAAGTTAATAGGACAACTTAATATTACAAATAATATACTTAACTAAATAATAATAGTTATTATTTAGTGTAGTGGCTAATTGTCTATGATGATTTGATTGGACCATGAGGTATTTAAGTATTTGTCTCAAAATCCTCTCAGTGTGGAAGACAATGTTTGCATATTATATTATGAGGGCTGAAGGGTATTTCTCAATGGAACTGGCATTTGAGTTGAAGAACTGAGTAAAGCAGATGCCAGTGTGGGTGGCATCATATAATCCACTCAGGCCAAATAGAACAAATGTGGCAAGAAGGAATGGCCTGCTCTCCCTGTTTGAACTAGCACATTGGTCTTTCCATAAACCTGGCTCAAACTCCACCACACCGACTACATGATTTCTTAGATACTATGGGCCCAACTGAAAAATACTGGTTTTCTGAACATCTCCAACTTCTGCATACCAAATAAAGAAACTTCTCAGCTTCTATTAAATTAGTATTGTAATAAACCTAGATAGATAGATAGATAGATAGATAGATAGATAGATAGATAGATGGATGGATGGATGGATGGATGGATGGGTGGGTGGGTGGGTGGGTGGGTGGGTGGATGGATGGATGGTTGGATGGATGGATGGACAGACAGACTGCTTGGGTGACCACAAATCTAAGACTAGCTAGCCCACGGATTTAGGGAAAAACCAAATAATACAATACTGGCCTAAAAAACAAAGAAGCAAGAAAATGAAAACTAATGATAAAATGACTTCTAATGACATGCTGCTATACTCACAGATCAATACCTTACTCAGCCATGATCAGAGAAGCTTCCCCCTGCATCTACAGAGAGCCACAGCCAGATTTATACAGAAAATGGGAGACATTGCAACACTCAGCCCTAAATGAGATGACTCCAACAAATTCTTTCCCTCAGGGTTCAACATTGAGGAACAGGAGATGTAAAGAGTATAATAGCCAGATGGAGTGGAGGACACTAAGAAAATAAGGCTTTCTAAATCAACATGGTCAATGTACATATTGACTTACAGAGACTAAGGCAGCACACACAGGACATACACCAAATGGGGTCTTAGAACTTAAAGAAGTAGTAAACGTATGCTCCATCCCTAACCTAGAAGCTATTTGCAGAAGAAAACTTGGTTTTCTCAAAGGGAGTCTTGCTGGTGAAACAAACTGCTATTGATGGTGGACTGTGTACCCAGCAAGAAACAGCCAACAGAAAACACACTCACGGGCAAATTTGAACATTCTTTGTCCTATAATGTCATGTCAGGGCATTTTTTAATATTTTTTATTTTATTTATGCATATATATTTTCTTACTTTCTACATTACTTGTCTGTTGCATATATATATATATATTATATGCAACAGTTTAATGTTTTTATTGGATTCCAAGTTATGCAAACAAGTGAGTTACTGCATGTATATGTTTCTTGGGCTCTTTTCTGCTTATTTTATTCTATCCAGTGTGTAAGTTTTTGCTTTATCTTATTTTATTTTATTATTGTTCCTTTGAAGTCTGTTTTCTAATGAGAGCCATGACAGAAGTGGATGAGGGAGATGGGGAGGAACTGGGAGGAGTCAGGGAGGGAAGCTATATTAGGATATACTATGTGAGGGGGGAAGCCATTCTCAATAAAACAAACTAAGAAAAAAAAGAAACTAAGCCAGCATCTAAAGGAATGTGGCCTCGTAACACTGGGAAGCTTTGGCATGGGAAAGGACACCATCACTCAGACAAAGCAGTGCCCTACAGAATGGGGAAAATCTTTTACAATATCCACATCTGAGATAGGGCTGATATATAAAATATATAAAGAACTCAAACTGAGCATCAAGAAAATAAACACCTAATGAACAAGGAGGGCTACAGATCTAAACAGAATTATTGAAAGAGGAAACACAAATGGCTGAAAAATGCTGAAGGAAATACTCAGCATCTTTGGCTGTCAGGGAAATCAAAACTACTTTGAAATTTGAAAGTTCATCTGACACAAGTCAGAATGTCCAATACAAAAAAAAAAAAAAAAAAGATGAGGATGTGGATTAAGAAAAACACTCATAGTGGCTGGTCCAGCTGAAGGGCCATCAGCAGTGGAACCAAGGTGACACAGGGTCCAGTTAGGCCCTGCGCCCACGGCCACTGACTTCGCTGACCAGCCAGGCGGCAAGCAGCTGCAGTTGTGCGGCGCCTTTCCTGCACGGAAGCCACTTCAGAACTCGGCCTCCCACCAGTCAGGAGAGGTGCATCCATCTTGGTTCCAGACTCCAGGGATCGGACAGACTGAGATCAGCCTGGGCGGCAGCACCACATCACCAAGTCCTGCAAGAGGCTAGCTGGGTTTCCGGGCGGCCAGCTGGGAGAAGTCAGTGTGCTCCAGTGAATCCAGTGGGCCCCAGCGGGAGCCCTCGGGTGCCTGCTTTGGGACCTGAACAGCCTGGGCAGCAGCACCCTGTCAACAAGCAGTGCAGGAGGTAAGCTGTGCTCCAGAGGCCAACTGGGAAGGGGCAGCTTGCACTGGTGAGTCCAGCACTGACAAGACAAACTAACACCAGTGAGAACTAGATGGCAAAAGGCAAACGCAGGAACGTCACTAACAGAAATCAAGGCAATATGGCAACATCTGAACCCAATTCTCCTCTACCAACATGTCCTGGATACCCCATCACACCAGTCAAACAAGATTTGGATTTAAAATCACTGGTCATGATACTAGTACAGGAACACATGAAGGACATACTTAAAGAAATTCAGGAGAAAATAGATCAAAAGTTAGAAGCCCTTGCAAGGGAAACACAAAAATCATTGAAAGAAATCCAGGAGAATACAAAAGCCAACAAGGAGGAAATGCAAAAACACTTAAAGAAATACAGGAGAACTTTGGTCAACAGGCTGAGGTCATGAAAGACGAAACACAAAAATCTCTTAATGAAATATAGGAGAACTTTGGTCAACAGGCTGAGGTCATGAAAGAGGAAACACAAAAATCTCTTAAAGAATTACAGGAAAGCACAAACAAGCAAGTGAAGGAGCTAAGCAAAACCATCCAGGATCTAAAATCAGAAGTAGAAACAACTAAGAAAACTCAAAGGGAGACAACTTTGGAGATAGAAAGCCTGGGGAAGAAATCAGGGGACAGAGATGCAAATATCAACAACAGAATACAAGAGATAGAAGAAAGAATCTCAGATGCTGAAGATTCCATAGAAACCATGGACTCAACAGTTAAAGAAAATGCAAAATGCAAAAAACTTGTAACCCAAAATATCCAGGAAATCCAGGACACAATGAGAAGACCAAACCTAAGGATTATAGGCATAGATGAGAGTGAAGATTTACAACTTAAAGGGCCAGCAAATATCTTCAATAAAATTATGGAAGAAAACTTCCCTAACCTAAAGAGAGAGATGCCCATGAATATACAAGAAGCCTACAGAACTCCAAACAGACTGGACCAGAACAGAAATACTTCCCGTCACATAATAATCAAAACACCAAATGTTCTAAACAAAGAAAGAATACTAAAGGCAGTAAGAGAAAAAGGCCAAGTAACATATAAAGGAAGACCTATCAGAATCACAGCAGACTTTTCACCTGAGACTATGAAGGCTAGAAGGTCCTGGGCAGATCTCATGCAGATTCTAAGAGAACACAAATGCCAACCAAAACTACTATATCCAGCAAAACTCTCAATCACCATAGATAGAGAAACTAAGATATTTCATGACAAAACCAAGTTTACCCAATATCTATCCACAAACCCAGCCCTAAAAAGGATAATAGGAGGACAACACCAATACAAGGAGGGAAACTTCACCCTGGAAAAAGCAAGATAGTAACCTTTCATCAGACCCAAAAGAAGTTAAGCATACAAATTTAAAAAATAACGTCAAAAATGATAGGAAGTAACAATCACTATTCCTTAATATCTCTTAACATCAATGGACTTAATGCCCCAATAAAAAGACACAGACTAACTGAATGGATACGTAAACAGGACCCTACATTTTGCTGCTTACAGGAAACACACCTCAGGGTCAAAGACAAACACTACCTTAGAGTAAAAGGCTGGAAGACAATTTTACAAGCAAATGGTCTCAGGAAACAAGTTGGAGTAGCCATTTTAATATCAGATAAAATTGACCTTCAGCCCAAAGTCATCAAAAGAGACCCTGAGGGACACTTCTTGCTGGTCAAAGGAAAAATACAAAAAGAAGAACTGTCAATCCTGAACATCTATGCCCCAAATGCAAGGGCACCCTCTTTCCTAAAAGAAACTTTATTAAAACTAAAAGCACACATTGCACCTAACACAATAATTGTGGGTGACTTCAACACTGCACTTTCCTCAATGGACCGATCAGGAAAACAGAAACTAAACAGGGACACAATGAAACTAATTGAAGCTTTGGACCAATTAGATTTAACAGATATATATAGAACATTCTATCCTAAAACAAAAGAATATACCTTTTTCTCAGCACCTCATGGTACCTTCTCCAAAATCGACCATATAATTGGTCACAAGACAGACCTCAACAAATATAAGATCGAACTAATCCCATGCATCCTATCTGATCACTATGGAGTAAAAGTGGTCTTCAATAGCAACAGAAACAACAGAAAACCCACATACACGTGGAAACTAAACAATACTCTACTCAATGATACCTTGGTCAAGGAAGAAATAAAAAAAGAAATTAAAGACTTTTTAGAACACAATGAAAATGAAAACACAACATACCCAAATCTATGGGACACAATGAAAGCAGTGCTAAGAGGAAAACTCATAGCCCTGAGTGCCTCCAAAAAGAAAATGGAGAGAGCATACATTACCAGCTTAATGACACACCTGAAAGCCCTGGAACAAAAAGAAGCTATTTCATCCAGGAGGAGTAGAAGGCAGGAAATCATCAAACTCAGGGCCGAAATCAATCAAGTAGAAACAAAGAGAACCATACAAAAAATCAAAAAAACCAGGAGCTGGTTCTTTGAGAAAATCAACAAGATAGATAAACCCTTAGCCAGACTGACCAAAGGGCACAGAGAAAGTATCCAAATTAACAAACTTAGAAATGAAAAGGGAGATATAACAACGGAAACTGAGGAAATTCAAAAAATCATCAGATCCTACTACAAGAGCCTGTACTCAACACAACTGGAGAATCTGGAGGAAATGGACAATTTCCTTGACAGATACCAAATACCAAAATTAAATCAGGACCAACTAGACCATCTAAACAGTCCCATAATGCCTAAAGAAATAGAAGGAGTCATAGAAAGTCTTCCAACCAAAAAAAGCACAGGACCAGATGGCTTCAGTGCAGAATTCTACCAGACCTTCAAAGAAGAGTTAACACCAATACTCTTCAAACTATTCCACAAAATAGAAACAGAAGGAACACTACCCAATTCCTTCTACGAAGCCACAATTACGCTGATACCAAAGCCACACAAAGATCCAACAAAGAAAGAGAACTTCAGACCAATTTCCCTTATGAACATCGATGCAAAAATACTCAATAAAATTCTTGCCAACCGAATCCAAGAACACATCAAAACGATCATCCACCATGATCAAGTAGGCTTTATCCCGGGAATGCAGGGTTGGTTCAATATACGGAAATCCATCAATACAATCCACTACATAAACAAACTCAAAGAACAAAACCACATGGTCATTTCATTGGATGCTGAAAAAGCATTTGACAAAATTCAGCATCCTTTCATGCTTAAAGTCTTGGAGAGAACAGGAATTCAAGGCCCATACCTAAACATAGTAAAAGCAATATACAGCAAACCAGTAGCCAGCATCAAACTAAATGGAGAGAAACTTGAAGCAATCCCACTGAAATCAGGGACCAGACAAGGCTGCCCCCTTTCTCCTTATCTTTTCAATATTGTACTTGAGGTACTAGCTCGGGCAATTCGACAACATAAGGAGGTCAAAGGGATACAAATTGGAAAGGAAGAAGTCAAACTATCATTATTTGCAGACAACATGATCGTCTACCTAAGTGACCCAAAGAACTCCACTAGAGAGCTCCTACAGCTGATAAACAACTTCAGCAAAGTGGCAGGTTATAAAATCAACTCAAGCAAATCAGTGGCCTTCCTATACTCAAAGGATAAGCAGGCTGAGAAAGAAATTAGGGAAATGACCCCCTTCACAATAGCCACAAACAGTATAAAGTATCTTGGGGTGACTCTTACCAAACATGTGAAAGATCTGTATGACAAGAACTTCAAGACTCTGAAGAAGGAAATGGAAGAAGACCTCAAAAAATGGGAAAACCTCCCATGCTCATGGATCAGTAGAATCAATATAGTTAAAATGGCCATTTTGCCTAAAGCACTATACAGATTCAATGCAATACCCATCAAAATCCCAACTCAATTCTTCACAGAGTTAGAAAGAGCAATTATCAAATTCATCTGGAACAACAAAAAACCCAGGATAGCTAAAACTATTCTCAGCAACAAAAGAAAATCTGGGGGAATCAGTATCCCTGACCTCAAGCAATACTACAGAGCAATAGTGTTAAAAACTGCATGGTATTGGTACAGTGACAGGCAGGAGGATCAATGGAACAGGATTGAAGATCCAGAAATGAACCCACACACCTATGGCCACTTGATCCTCGACAAAGAGGCTGAAAACATCCAATGGAAAAAAGATAGCCTTTTCAACAAATGGTGCTGGTTCAACTGGAGGTCAGCATGCAGAAAAATGCGAATTGATCCATCCTTGTCTCCTTGTACTAAGCTCAAATCCAAATGGATCAAGGACCTCCACATAAAGCCAGACACTCTGAAGCTAATAGAAAAGAAACTGGGGAAGACCCTTGAGGACATCGGTACAGGGAGAAAGTTTCTGAACAGAACACCAATAGCGTATGCTCTAAGAGCAAGAATTGACAAATTGGACCTCATAAAATTACAAAGTTTCTGTAAGGCAAAGGACACCATCAAGAGGACAAATCGGCAACCAACAAATTGGGAAAAGATCTTCACCAATCCTACATCAGATAGAGGGCTAATATCCAATATATATAAAGAACTTAAGAAGTTAGACTCCAGAAAACCAAACAACCCTATTAAAAAATGGGGTACAGAGTTAAACAAAGAATTCTCACCTGAAGAACTTCGGATGGCGGAGAAGCATCTTAAAAAATGCTCAACTTCATTAGTCATTAGGGAAATGCAAATCCAAACAACCCTGAGATTTCGTCTTACACCAGTCAGAATGGCTAAGATTAAAAATTCAGGAGACAGCAGGTGTTGGAGAGGGTGTGGAGAAAGAGGAACACTCCTCCACTGCTGGTGGGGTTGCAAATTGGTACAACCACTCTGGAAAGCAGTCTGGCGGTTCCTCCGAAAACTGGGCACCTCACTTCCAGAAGATCCTGCTATACCACTCCTGGGCATATACCCAGAAGACTCCCCACCATGTAATAAGGATACATGTTCTACTATGTTCATAGCAGCCCTATTTATAATTGCCAGATGCTGGAAAGAACCCAGGTATCCCTCAACAGAAGAGTGGATGCAAAAAATGTGGTATATCTACACAATGGAGTACTATTCAGCCATTAGAAACAATGAATTCATGAAATTCTTAGGCAAATGGATGGAGCTAGAGAATATCATACTAAGTGAGGTAACCCAGACTCAAAAGGTGAATCATGGTATGCACTCACTAATAAGTGGATATTAACCTAGAAAACTGGAATACCCAAAACATAATCCACACATCAAATGAGGTACAAGAAGAAAGGAGGAGTGGCCCCTGGTTCTGGAAATACTCAGTGAAACAGTATTCAGCAAAACCAGAACGGGGAAGTGGGAAGGGGTGGGTGGGAGGACAGGGGAAGAGAAGGGGGCTTACGGGACTTTTGGGGAGTGGGGGGGCTAGAAAAGGGAAATCATTTGAAATGTAAATAAATTATATCAAATTAAAAAAAAAAGAAAGAAAAACACTCATCCATTCCTGGCAGGGGTACAAACTATGAAAATCAGTGCAGTCAGCAGTACCTCAGGAAGCTGAGGATGAATCTACCTCAAGATCTATCTATACCACTCTTAGGCATATACCAAGAACTCCATATCCTACTACAGAGACACTTCCTCAGCCATGTTCATTCCTGCTCTATTCATAAGAGCTAAAAACTAAAAATAATCTAGATGTCCATTTCTCTGTCATTAAAAAGTGAAATCATGAAATTGGCAGGTAAAAGAATGGATCTAGAAAAAACTCATTCTGTGTGAGGTAATTGACCCAGAAAAACAAATATAGTATACATTCACTTATATCTAGATATTAGTTGATAGGTCTTTGATAGGCAGGCTACAATCCATATTACCACAAAGTTAGGCAGATAGTAAGGGACTATTAAGTAGAGATGGATTCTGAGGAAAGGGTTGTAGAATAAATAGTAAAGGATAGACAAGGGGATGGAATGGTCAGAGATGGGACCAGGAGTGTGAACCAGTGAAGGACAAGTAATAGGTGGTGAGAGAGAGAGAGACGATGAGGAGAGGCAGCTAAAACTAAGGACTATATGAGGGGCAGTAATGGAAACCTAATACAGGAGAAGCTTCCTAAATAAGATATATGAAATGGATCTAAATGAAATTATCAAAGATTGAGGGAGAGGGAGCCCCAACTAGACATCTCTCTTCATCAAATGAAGTTTCCAGTACCAGGTATAGCTTACATCTAGTCAAGTTGTAGGCCAACTGGGTCCTATGTGAATCCCCAAACAACCAGGCTACTGCCAAAGTTATCAGCTGCTCTCCAGAAACTGAAAGCAAGACCCCACTGCTGAAGAAACACCAGGAGACAAGGACTTTTAAGCATAGCAGAACTGACACACATATGATCCAGCAGAGACTGTGGTAGTGTGCATAAGTCCACACCAGATAGGTTCCTATCACTAAGAGAAGTGGACATGAGCCCCCATTTCTAACCCAAAATCTACCCACAATTGATAACTGCCCACAACTGAAAAATTAGCTTTCTTTGATGCCGTCACACTGGAGAAATAAGTCACTCTTAAAGGTAGACCTCATGCCAAGAAAGCAGACAGCCAACACAAAATGAACTCAATGGCGTCTTTGGAGACTCTTTGTCTTAGGATATTTTGTCAGGGCTTTTTTTTTTTTTTTTTTTTTTTACTTCTGATTATTATCTTTTAACTTATAAGTACTTTGCTGGTTTTGTAGGTTTATGAAATTTCTGCGTGAATGAAATTGTGTGTCTCTGTATCTCCCTTTGTTTCTTATGCTTTTTCTTTAAATATTTTTCTACTTTGTTTGTTTTGTCCTATAGAGTTACAGACAGTTGTGAGCTGCTATGTTAAGCTATGCTAAGAACTGAACCCAGGTACTCTAAAAGAATAGCAAGTAATCCTAACTGCTAAGTCATCTCTGTGGCAACCTACCGTCAGATTCTCTGTATTCATCCCTGTTTAAACTTGGTTAGGGTCCATTATCTTGTAAGCAAGGAGCCAAAAAAAAAAAGAAAAATGTGTATAGCAATGTCCAAATGAAAACTCGCCATCTTTGAATCACTGCAAAAAACCTTCATATGTGCATTTTTATGACTTCTCCATTAAGAACACGCAAGGCTACTCCATTTCTTTAATCTAGATGAAATTTCCTTTCCTTAGAAAGTCATCTTTTCAAGTTCTGGTAGCCAGTTGCATGGTCAGAACATTTCAGCTGGAGGAGGGAACCATACTCCTAGACACTCTTCTATCCCACATGAGGCTTCAGAGGACAGTAGAGGTGTTGGGCAAAACCCTGTGGCCATCAGTAATGCAGGGCCATGCCCCTGGACTCCACCCCCACAGTCACCTGGCCCAGCCAGGTAGCCCGTCCACTATAAAAGGACTTCTTGCCCCTCCTTGATCTCTCACCCTTCTCCCTTGCTCCTCTCTCTTGTCTTCTCTTTTCTTTTCTGTTCTCTCTTTCTCTTAGCTTTCTCTTTTCTCTTCTCTTCTCCCTCTTCCCACGTGGTCATGGCAGCTTTTACTTCTCTACTTGCCCTCTCTCACTTTATTTCTCTACAATAAAGCTTTAAAGTTATGGGGCTGTCTCTTCTTATCAAAACCTGCCTTGCTGGAGTAATGGAACAGGCCTCATAGAGTTCCCCGCCCAAAGAAAAGACCAAGGATCAAGTCTGGCCCCCCCCTAGCCTGGTAACCTCCCTCCGAAGGTACACGGGCACTCACCATCCCTACATGGAGGGGGTGGGAGGGTTGTAAGGAACCTCTGTGTGATGGCATTGTCTACTGCAAGTCAAAGCCATGGAAGTCCTCTCCCTCTATACTGGAGCGTCTGGAACTAAAAATGGCCAGTTCCATCCTAAAACTTGCCCAATCTAGGCAATGATTCAGAACAGGGAAAAAGGGAAAATATTCAAGGGTTTTACGAAAGCTTTTTCTGCTTGGAGAACTGCTTGTGGATCTTTCCTCTTCCATTTTTCTGAACCTGACCGGAAATTAAAACTTGAGTGGCCAGATTCACAAAGGGAAGGGGGAGCAGGGAGGGAGGGCACATCAGTTTGCAGCTTCTAAATTGGTTTTCAACCACACAAGCCCCAATGTGGTTTTAAATATAGCCCCCTAAAAGCAAAGAATTTTTAACTTCTGTCAGTGACCTTTTGTTCTTTGTTCAAATTAAGTGTAAGTGTTTCAAAGGATCCTTGAATATCTTCGACTGAAGTTTCTTACATCCCAAATGTGATTAAAAAGAAAAGAAAGATGTTTTGAGCTTGACTCAAAGTAATTTTTAATTGTTTATTTTTTGATATTAATATAATTAAAACATTTCCCCTTCCCTTTTCTCCCTTCAAAACCTACCATAGACTTCTCCTTGCCCTTATTTGAATTTGTAGCCTGTGTGTGTGTGTGTGTGTGTGTGTGTGTCTGTGTCTGTGTCTGTGTCTGTGTGAGTCTGTGTACAACCTGTTCCATCTGCATACTGTTATTGATATGCATGCTTTCAGGTTTGACCATAAAAACACTCCATTTAGTGTTTCAACTGACTTATCTCTATGAAACAGTGGACTGAAGAAACTGATGGCCTTGAAGATGAAGGCTAGAGACATATCCATTCCTTCCACACAACCTCTGTGTATGTGTCACTTAAAGGACCTGAGCCTGTTTCTATGATTAGAATAACATTCACTTCATGGAACTTTATAGGTCAAATGAAGAATGGTAATCATTGCATCTTTCTAGAAAAAGAAGATAATCAATCAACCCACAGCCCAGTGTCTAGCATAAACAAATTGTGGGGTTTTGTTCCCTCAGCAGGAACATCTTTTTTGAATCAACAGTTGTTTCCTTCTTTTTTATTATTGTTGTGGTCTTATTTCCAAATTTTTTATGTTGAAATCTAATCCTAAATTTTATAGGATTAAGAGGTGTGAGGCTTTGGGAAGTGAATGATCTTGAGGGTCTGTTCTCATAAATGCCCTTCTCAAGAGGCTCACTAGAATGTATCTTTTTGCCACATGAGGACTCTCTAGATTTCAAATCTGTTAGTAACCTAATCCAGGGTATCTTAAATTTGTAAACAATTTCTGTTGCTTACCAACCATCCTCATGAGGTGTCTTGTTAAAGCAGGTTGAACAGAGTGTAAAAATTGACTTCACAACTCATCTCCACTAGACAGGGGTGAAGCGTCAATCAAAGTGAATACAGAAGTAGGGGAAGAATTACTATCTGCAATCAGCTAAGGAAATTCAATCCAGAAGGGTAATAGAGCCTTCAGAGAAGGTGATGCAGACAGCCTGAACAGTGTCGCCACTGTTCCCTCAGGAGAGGCAGCACTGTGGACTCAAGAGACTACACTCTACCCTACGTGTACTCTCCCACATCCAGCTCCTCGTGTTACTCCCCTAACCGCCAAACTTCATAGCATTCCTAGCCAAGCAAAGCCTGTGTTTAAACAGAAAGAAAAGGAATTGATTTTTGCTTAGTGGTGGGCAACCTCAGGGAAGCATCAGAATTCCTAATGCCAGCTAGCATATTTCAATTTGAGAATTTTGTCCTCTCCTATGCAGTGGGTTAAAAAAAAAGAGAGAGACGGCAACCAATTTTACAGAAACTCTCAAGTGCTCCAAATTAATTAATCAACATCTTAAATGAAGTTATCTGGTCGTCACTGGATGGCAGCACCATTAGAGACAACAGAAAAATCCATGCCAGAGAAAACAGAAGCAGACAATTATATACTTTGTGCAAATGTGTGTAATTTTTGATTCAAGAATAAAGGAAGTCTTTCTAGGGGACTAAAAAACTGGAATGAAGGGCTGGAGAGATGGCTCAGCGGTTAAGAGCACTAACTGCTCTTCCAAAGGTCCTGAGTTCAATTCCCAGCAACCACATGGTGGCTCACAACCATCTGTAACGAGATCCAACACCCTCTTCTGGAGTGTTTAAAGACAGCTACAGTGTACTTACATATAATAAATAAATAAATCTTAAAAAAAAAACTGGTATGAACCAAACTAAACTGCATGAGAATACTAGAACTTATTCTTAAGTAAGTCTGAAATACCCCATGTGTCAAAAGCTTAGAGATGGTTTAATTATACCCATACATACATACTTCATAAATATTATAAATAATGATGTAGAAAATTCTATCAGGAGGAAATAATTATTTTTTAATAAAATGCACATTTTAAAACATGTATGTTATCGATACAGTAGCTTGTATGGCTAATTCTAATAACACACATGACCTCTGAAAATTCTATACCTACCTGTGGATGTTATAAAGCATATTTATGATAGCATGTCTTGTTAACTGAAAGAATAGTAAAAAGTATGTTGATGGTATAAAGCCTACTTCATCATGCAGGTCATATTACAGGTAATTTTGCTTTTCTTTTTCATTCATCTATATTTTTTCAAATGATCCACAATGAAATTTTTTCAGAAATAATTAAATATATCAGCCTAGTTATAATTACTAGCATGCAAACTTTCTTTTGTTTTTTATCTTTTGGGGGGATGTGTTGAGACAGGATTTCTCTGTGTAGCCCTGGCTGTCCTGGAAGTCCCTCTATAGAACAGGCTGTAGATGACTCTGCCCTCATCCCTTAATGAAAAGTTATTTAAATGTTAGAATTTTTGGACACAAGTGAGACAACTTTTCGCTCTCCTGAGTCAGGTCATTACAACTTAGTGAGAAAACTCATATTCTGAAGTGTTTAACCAATGGTAGATAAACGTGGTCCTCCAAGGACCATGTCCCATGGAACATGATCCTTTCACAGATTTCCATTTTATAGGCATCAAGCACCAGCCTATCTTTAATTCCTATAAAATCACGTATAGATATAAAAAGTCAGAAACCAGATCTTAAGTTTAGCTAAGCAGAGAAAAACAGCTATACTACCAAACTTAATTGGGCACTCAAATTTTAAACCTGAGTTTTAACAAAATGATCATTCTCTCCAGAGTAGTGTTTTATGAATTTTCTCTATGCTTTCATCTCAAAAAGGCTATCTCATGAAATTTTAGAATTGGAATAGTAAAAGAAGCAACAGCATGTAATCCAGCACACTCCTCCTCTCCTGCCCCCACACGAGAAACAGTGGAACATGAGCTCAGCCTCATAAAAGCAGAGACAGGGAAAGCATCCAGTCCAACTTTGGAGTTCACTAGCCCATGTTAGCTAAGCTTACATCACTCACATAAAACCAGATCCCACTAGGGATTTGCATTAGTAAAGCATTGGCTCATGTCCCACGTCTGTTACAGTTCACAGAATGTTGTTTTAAATGTGTATCTCCTAATAAATTTAGCCATGGAAGGGATCCCTACCAACTGAAAAAATATATATGTTATTTTCAAATTAAGGTCAAATTTTAGAAAGGCATTTAAAGAGATTCAAGGCCAGGATATATCTTTCTTTAATATTTGAGAGGCAAAAGTAGATAGACTGTGTCTTAATCAGGATTTCTATTCCAAGAAGACAAAGTTGATTTTCTTTTTCATGACCAAGAAGCAAGTTGGGAAGGAAAGGTTTTATTCAGCTTACACTTCCATGTTGCTGTTTATCACCAAAGGAAGTCAGGACAGGAACACACACAGGGCAGGAACTTGGAGGAAGGAGCTGATGCAGAGGCCATGAAGGAGTGCTGCTTACTGGCTTGCTTCCCTTGTCTTGCTCAGCTTGCTTTCTTATAGAACCCAAAACTACCAGCCCAGGGATGGCATCACCCATAATGGGCTCTCCCACCCTTGATCACTAGTTGTGAAAATGCCTTACAGCTGGATCAAAGTTCCTCAAAGGAAGCTCCTTTCTCTGTAATATCTCCAGCTTGTTTCAAGTTGACACACAAAACCAGCCAGTACAGACAGACGGATGGATGGATGGATGGATGGATGGATGGATGGATGGATGGATGGATAGATGGATGGATGATGGATGGATAATAGATACCAAATAGCATATGGATCCCAAAACTTACTATTGCAGAGACAGAGAGGCAGAATAGCTAGAGGACAAGGTGTGAGGCTGGAGTGTCTCACAGCTCAGAGCAAACTCCCATATCACAGACATAGAGGCATTCTTGCCCACAACCTTATGGATATTTCCTTGTATATCTTTATTTTGTACTGGGCTATTTTTAAAATCATTTCTGAAGAAGATTTTAAGCATCAGAAAGAAGTTTGGGTATGAGGTAAACACTGCAATTTCCTTCTCTGAATTCACTCTCTCTTTCCCATTACTCAGTTGTGTTTCCTAGATACTTAGACATGATTGTTCAGGGACATGGTAATATTTGTAATGTAATCTCTACTCTTGAAGCATTCCAGGTCACAATTCCTTATGAAACTATAAACTAAAATTAAATGGTCTTCCTAGAAATGCATGAATATTTGTAAATAACCTTCCTATATGGATATTACTCTAATGAACGTGTGTAAGCTCATTTAGATATAATAAGGATCCTAAAAAATAATAAAATTGTGGGTGTTGAAGACTGTTCATCAGGAAAAGAACTTGTAGCATGAGGAAGAGAAGTAGAAGTAGGATCCCCAGTGCCCAAACGCCTGTCATCCCAGTGTGTAAAAGGTGGAGACCATGGCTCTTCAGAGCATTCTGACTGGCTAGTCTAGATAAATTTTTTGTGTGCTCCTGGCTCAAATGAAACAACTTGACTCAATAAATGAGGTTGGAATAACAGAGAAAGACATCTGACTTTAACCTCTGGCCTCCACACACATCCATGCACAGGTACACAAATGCACATATGTGTGCACACATATACAAATGCCTTGGTTAATAAGACACATTTCCTTATTTTGTATAAGCACGCAAGTATAAAATGGCTAAAGACATTGGAATCATTCATGAAACATTTAGGCTTCATGAATCAGACAAGCATCAGGTAGAGATTAAAGTATATTGTCCACACCATCTATCAAGCAAGTCCAGGACAACTCAGCAAGATTTTCACAGACTAGAACATATCAAAAGCAACCAGCATTGGTCATACGCAGAGAAGTCACTAGTTGCCAACAGTCTGAGAAGGGTCTATGGAACAGAGTTCAGTGACATACTGCTCTATTTTCAGAGACAGTCTTCATTTAGAAAGCTAGTGTTCTACTAGAGAGTGGAAAATGACTTACAAAAACAGATAGAACTAAAGTTACAGATTTTGAGAATCAGAGCTCTTTCAGAGGCATAGGTGACTGCTTCCATTTTATTACATAACTGAATTAGATCTGAGGAATGCTAATGCATCTTCAGAGAAACTCATTATTAGTATGCGGTATATGCTGTTGAGGTTGTACACATTACGCAGTGCCTTGGGTACACATCAGTGAAGGCCCTGATCAGTGCAAACTGGGCTCTGTTAAGTTTTTATTGTGGCCTATGTTACTGAGGATTGAACCTAGGGCCTTTGATTTACTAGGCAAATACTCTGTCACCAAGCTACAGCACAGCACCTAATCATATGCTTTTGAAAGTCTGCAAACGCATAGGACATGTAAGTGAAAGACAGATGAAGCAAATCCTTAAAAGAAATCCTAAAGAAAGAATACTTGTGATAGGCATGAAAACCTGGGGCCAACTGGCCAGTACCCCAAACTGAAAAGAACATTTACTACATAGCATATGCCAGTGCACTAACAAAGGTTTTATAGATAGTATCTCTATTATTCACTGTTTCTATTTTTGCTGACCACCAACTGTATGCCAAGAACCTTCCAAAGAGAATTTTAATAGAAGAGTTATTAATACCACCAATGGATAACGGGAAAAAGATTCATATTACAGTTAACACACTATGGTGCCCAAGGATGTAACAGCAATAACTATTAAGCTAGGCAGGGATATTATGTTTTGAAACAGTGGATTCAAACTTCTTCACTCTTCACAGGGTTTGTGTTTCTGAAAAAAGAAAATAGATATTTTCCTGTCCTTTGTTTTTTATACTGTAAAAGAATAAGTGTTCTTGACATCCCCAAAGTTGGTTTATAACTCTTAAGAATTATTGAAGAAGACCAAGGAGCATGGATGAAATGGAAAAGGCACTGTAACGATGTCAGTCATGCCAGCGAGGAATAGTTCGCACAGCAGCATCTGCCTCACAACACTGCTACAACCCATGGCTCTCTCTCTCTCTCTCTCTCTCTCTCTCTCTCTCTCTCTCTCTCTCTCTCTCTCTCTGTGTGTGTGTGTGTATGTGTGTGTGTCTTTGTCTCTGTGTCACTCTCTCTCTGTACATGTGTATATGTGTGTGTGCATGTGTCTGTCTTTCTCTCTGTATCTGTCTCTCTTTGTCTCTCTGTCCTCTCTCTGTGTCCTCTCTGTCTCTCTCCCTGTCTCTCTGTGTGAATATATGAGTGTGTGCATGTGTCTGTCTCTCTGTCTCTGTCTATTTGTGTCTCTCTGTCTCTCTCTCTCTCCCTCTCCCACATAATTATTAAAATACATGCCTTTAAACCTTTAAAAAAATTAAATACTGAAAATTCTTAACCCTGACACAGACTGTCTGTGGAAGCTTCAGACATGAATGAACATTGAGTCAAAAATTTGACATTGAAAGCAAGCAGCAACTGTGGAAAATGGATTATTGGCTGTGACTCCATCTTCTTAAGTACATTTCTTGAGGGTGTACTCTTAGCAAAGCACTTTCTCACGTACTGTCACATTGACCTGTAGCCATATAAATGTTTAAGTTAAATCATCTGTATGCAGATTGCATCCAGTTAATGTAAATGGGAAATTCTTTAAAGATAAAACTCTTAAGTTACTAAATAAATAACATGGTAAAGATTTGGTCATCCCAAAAATTCTCCAGAGTAATTTAGTGTTCGATTCACATACTAAAATCTCTGGCCTATTTTTAAATTGGGTAAAAATAATAATAAATAACTATCCATTTTATCAGTGGCATGGAATTACCACATACATTTACAATAAATATAGCTGAGGGGAATAAGGTTAACTCTACAGGCCAACATGCCAATCTCAGCTTCCCAAAACCCACCATTCCCTGCATCCCTATGTTCACATACCAAAACCCTGTTTTGGGTGAAGCCTTTTCACATACAGAGAACTATACTGTTCAAACACTGCTCCTTCAGCATCACTTGACTCAAGGACACAGTGACATTCTCAGAATCTGACCTCCGAGTGTTAGAAAGGAAATGTTATTTGTGTAACATAACAGGGACAGCCCCTGCTTATCACTGCTAAGACAAAGAACAGATTTTTCAGAGGCTCTGTACTAAGATGGATGGAGCCTGGGCTCTTGGCAAAGTCCTCGGTGCCAGGTCTAGATCGGCATTGCTCTATAATTCAGGACTGTGGTTCTGCAAGTATGATCCCCATACTTGCAGCATCAGCAACACCTGAGAACTTAATAGAAATGCACACTCTTGGGCTCCACAGCCATCTGACTCAGAAACTCTGGGAGTGAAGCCCAGCAGTCTGGGTTTTAACCAGCTATCCAAAGGATTCTACTGTGTACTCAAGAAGGAGGGCAATGTCTACTAGCTAATTACTTCTCTGGAGTCTCAAAACATTTAGCCCTAAATAGGTCTGAGGTTCAATCTGCTTCTCCAGGAAATTGCACAACATCAAACAGATCTCACTACATGGAACATTGCTTCAAAAACTTGTAAATTACTGAACAACTATAAAATAATGATGCAAAAAATACCTTCCTGTGTTATTTCTAGATCTAAAATGTCGTGCTACTGCAGGTGAGTAGAAAGATTCCCAATAGACTCTGACAAGAGTGTGACTGAGAAATGTGAAGCTTGCTCCTAGTTCTGCGATACTCAAAGATGAAGCTTTGTTTTAAATTTCACATCAAAGTCAGACCTCATGATGCTTCCTGGTAATAGTGATTAAAACTTTTGTCAGCTAGGCATGGTACACCATGCCCTTAATCCTACCTCTTGTCAGACAGAGGCGGGTGGACCTCTGTGAGTTCAAGGCCAATCTGGTCTACAGCTCCATCTCCAGAATGGCCAAAGCTGTTATACAGAGAAACCCCATCCAAAAAAGACGTTTTTGTCACTTCAGTTAAGCTAACTTCTATTTCAAATCACTAAGTTTTGGGTAAAGAAGAGCTAGGGAAAGAAGATGCACAGGTCTTTTAAATTTTTTTCAAAGGGACTAAAAATCTAAAGAATTCACTTTTTTCCCTGTTGAAAGGATTTAGTCACTACTACTTTAGAGACTGAGTTTTCTATTTTTTTTAAAATATGGAAAAAGACATTCATAGTGCTTGACTCTCACAAACCCCACTGATAGCTTATACAAAGTTCTCAACAGCAAGTAATGACAATATTTTTCCTTCCCCAATCTTAAAAGTGCATCTGGTCATTTTTTCCCCTTCATATTTTGGAGACATAATGAATTACTACCTACCTGGACCCTTTGCTTTACAAGCTAATGTCTACTTCTTCAATGATCCCATTTTTTAAAAGTCTGTGTTTCTTGCTTTTATGAGATCTCCAAGACCTAACATGATATTCAAGTTCCACACAAGCAATATCCATCACTGTTCATTTGTCTCACTAGAATATTATGATGGTAGGAATTCCATTTTAATTTTTATTTTGAGAAGGCCAGCAACACTGCTCAGTGAGTAACACACTTGGTTGCCAAGCCAGATAACCTGATTTAGATCCTAGAAACCCACATGGCTGAAAGGAAGAATCAACTCCCAGAAGTTGTCCTGTGGCCTTCATCATTCATGTGCGATGGGTCACACACAAACACTAAATAAAATAACCAATTAGTTGGTTCACTCAATCCAAAAAAGATTTTAATTGTGTGTACATGTGCAAGGATGTACAGCTGCGATTGCAGAAGCTGAGTGGTTGGTGACATCAGAGCTGCTTAACATGGGTGCTGGCAACCCTATGATGGTTGGAATCCCTCCAATATTCAAGAGCAACACGTGAGAGGGAATGGCCAGAGGAGACACTCAATAAATGATAGTTGGACTGAACTGTCTTCACACTGTACAGTTAAATCTGTTGCAGATCCTAAGTTTTACACTTTACCAAAGTGTTGAATAGTTCCATCCACCCAAAAGCAGCGTGTCGCAGAATTATGAAGATACAATTAGCTAGGATGAAGTCATTGTTAAGTGAGGGTAGACAAAAGCCCAAGGACTTGTATCTTTCTAAGAGAAAAGAATAGAGATATTTAGCCCCAGTTATGACAAGCATGGGAAACTTACTCAACCAGCCATTACCATAACTGCCACTGTTCCATACACTCCACCCACTGTGGAGTTACGTTTTGGAAATCTCACCCTGTCAAAGAAAGTGTAAATAAAAGATGCCAGTCTGATCATCTTTTTCCTCAAAGGCCTGCTTCATTCCAATCTATTCCCATAAATGAAAGTATTTAAAAAAAAGTAAACATGATTTTAAAAAGATCCAATGATTAAAATCAAATATCTGAAATATATTGCTTAAGAGTATTCAACATATAATGTTAAGTGAAAAAGATTCTTTGATGAAGTATAATTTCAATTTTATTCTAAAGTGAATATGTAAAAATTAAATACTGACTGAAAATAACATATTGTCTCTGAAAAATAAATTTAAATGCACCTTATACTTTGTAGTTTACAATCTTATATACACTTTCAAAATATTTCTATTATATTATGAAATTATGTTACATTATGTATTTTTATATTACATATTATAATATTATTGCCTAATTTTCTTCTTCCCTGTCCCTCCTCCACACCCACCCATATACCCCTCTTGCTCTCTTTCAAATTTATGGCCTCTGTTGTCATTAATTGTTGCTACATACACATATGACTTATACCTTTTATACAATGAATGCTTCCTTCCCTTATTGCTTTACTCTTTGCTTTTCTTTTGCTTCTGTTTTTGTTTTACAAGATCTCCTGCATTCCAGGCTAGCCAGAGTTTGATCTCAAAAGTTTGATTATCCTAGTTCCACAAGCATGGTAGGCTTGGGCTTCCACACCAGGTTCAGGAAGTGCTGGTGACCAACGGGGCTTTACACACGCTAAAAGAGAACCTTCCCAGCTGTCCTAGAGCCTCAGGCCCAATTACCTTGTTAACTGGAGAAATGCTAAGCCAGTATGGTGACACATACTTGTAATCAGGTTTCCAGTTAACATACATTCTTATTTGTATAATAACTCCTGATTTAAAATATCAAACTTTGCAGGTGGGAGGGACTGGAGAGATGGCTCAGCAGTCAAAAACACTTGTTCTTCTCGAGGATGCAGGATCGATTCCCAGCACCCACATGGCTGCTCATAGATGTTCATAACTGTAGTTCTAGGGGATTCAGTGCTCTCTTCTGACCTCTGCAAACACCAGATATGCACAGGATCCACAGAGTCATACAGCCAAAAACACGAATGCACATAAAATAAATAAATCTTTACAAATCAGTCTCAAATATTTAAAAGTTACCTTAAAAAATTAAATATTACTGCAAAATAAAATTTTCTAAGTTTGGCTCCATTCTTTTTGTGTCTGTTTTAATTTGTTGCTTTTTTATGGGTCCCGTTCACTGTAATTAAGCTATTTTCATAAAGTTTATTAGAGCAGTAAATACACACACAAAAAAATTTTTTCTAAGTTGCACACCAAATTTTAGACCATAAAACTCAAATATAAAATGATTTTTAAGAGAACAGCAATGTCAGAGCATGGCGGTGCGCGCCTTTAATCCCAGCACTCAGGAGGCAGAGGCAGGTGGGTCTCTGTGAGTTCAAAGCCAACCTGGTCTACAATGGGAGTTCCAGGACAGTCAGGGCTATGACTCAGAGAAACATTGTCTCGAACGCATGGCAGTAAAATAAACTATTAAATCCATTCTACAGAATGTAATTGCAGTGCCAGAGAGCATAGTGTGCTTCACAAAACCACAGCTCTCCCTTTGCTCTTCTAGTTTTCATGGCTTTCAACATTTTATAGTAAGAACAGGTTGTAAAACACATCCTTCAGAAAATCAGTGTTTCCTATTGCCACCCATAGATAGTGAATAGTCACTGCAAGTGCTGTGCTTGTGCATTACCAAACAGTTCACAGAGAATTCATTATCAAAGTCATTTCCATTCTTTTGACAATCTCTATAAAATGTTTTATAATCATTCACAAATTTAATATGCTCATGAGTTTGGTGGTTTTAAGTGGCAACTCAACTTGTCTAAAGTCATAGTTTAGTAAATAAGAACTTAGAAATTTAAACGAATGGATATATGACTCCAAAGTTTGTGTCCTTCGCTGTTAAGTCTGTGTTTTCATTGTTAGTCTGTGGTCTTCAATGTTGTTGATGTTCACATTACTTACTTTGAAACTGAACTCTCTACCACTTACTTACTTATATACTACAGAGCCAGCAAGTCATCTCTGCATTTGCTGTGTGCTCCATCAGTTTGTCCCATCTCTCAACTGTGGAAAATGAATTTCACACCAATAATTTGCAAAATGTCACTACTGTTTCGGAAAGGAAAATCATTTTTAAAATTCCTAGGTTAAAAAAAATTGGGGAACAAAGCTCAGGTGAGTTTGTATACTAGCTTATTTCATAAGGTTTACAGGATTTTCTGAAAGTGAACCTGGCATGGATCATGTCAAAGGCTTGCTAAAATTATTGGAAGCAGGGGTATTTAAACATAACTTTTGATATTGAATCACTTTTTAGAGAAAACTGAATTATTGGCAGTACCAAGATGGGTGCTAAGTAGAGTTGAAGAACATTATTCAGATTTATTTATTTAATAAATAATATTAAGATAAAATTCAAGATATGTTTGATAGTAAAGTTAGCATTCTAATATCTACATAGTCTGAAAAAGGACCGTGCCTTTCCATGGTCTGCTCCAGTGGTACCGTTGTAGAGGTGACAGCAGAAGGATGCTCTGGAAATCAAGGTTTCATCACAGTGTGCACAGATTTAAATCAAACCCACAATATGAATAGAATCATGGAATCTATTCTTTCCTATACTTTGAACTATAATATTGTTAACAGTATAGTAAGTCCTTTAAAAGATTAAATGTGTGATGGTTAATATTTATTGTCAGTTTGCCAGGCTTTAGAATCAACTAGAAGGCAAGCTTTGTGACATGCCCCTGTGGGATTACTTAGACTTGTTAGCCTGTAGACATTTTTGTGGGGAATTATTTAGATTTAGTTAATAGAGGTGAGAAGACCCACTCTGAATGTGGGCAGAACCATTCCATGTGCTGGGTCCCAGAATACGTAAGAGAGCTGAGCCCTAGCATTCTGTATGGACAAATACGACCAGTTGTTTCACCTGCCTGTTTGATACCTTAGCTTCCCCATGACAATGAACTCTGCCCTTGAACTGTGCGCCACAACAAGCCCTTCCTTAAGATGCTTCTGTCAGATGATATGATAAGAAATAAAAGAAGATAAAAGACCTCAAGAGAAGAAAGGGAGATAGGAAATGACTAATAATTTGGTAATTCTACTTCCGAGGCTATATCTAAGAGAAACTGAAAGTGAAAACTCAAACTTGTACAACAAGGTTTGCAGCATAGTATATTAGCTCACAGTAAGCAAAAAAAAAACTGAAACACCACAAGTGTCAATACACAAAACGATGGAGAATCAATAGGCACACAGGCATGCACTATGACTGACTAGGATTCAGCCTAGAGCAAAGAAGAAAAGCCCAACTCTTGTTAGCAGAGATGAACTTGAGTGACACTGTGCTAAGTGAAAGGAGCCATTCACAAAAGAGCAAATGCCTGTGAATGTCTTCTGTGGAGCGCACCAAGTAATCAAATACACAAAGACAGAACACAGAATGATAGTTTAAAGAACAGGAGAAATATCTTATCTTAAAATGCTGTGATAGATGCTAACAAGAGAACTGGAAATTTATCTAATTGGGAATTTGTCTAATGACACCATTTCAGTTGGTAAGATAATACCAAAAAAAAAAAAAAACCTTTTATGATACATATTTTACCACAATTGGAATATTTCATATATTTTCATAAAGCATATTTTGATCCCAATATTTTACATTTTCATCCTTTCTGGTATTAAAATTATATAATTTTAATTATAAAATTAGGATGAAAGTGTCTAAAAACTATAATTTTAATCTATCAGTAAGAATAAAATTAATGGATCCACAGATATTTACTGAATACTTTCTGGATGAATGGACTTATAATTATTTACGTGAATGTTATGTTCCAGCATGCTCACTTAGATATAAAAATGCAATATGAAAAACAGCTATTACTTTCCCCAAAGTTACAAGCTGCCAAAATGAACTGTCTCTGTTATTTGCAATAAACAAACTCAAAATTCACTTCCAAATGGGAAAGAAAGTGCATTTTCATAGCTTGAAATGTACTTTCATGGCTTGAAAACAATGAACAAAGAGTCACTTCTGGATTCACTATATGGGAAAAAGTCTCGTGCCCAAGAAAGTGGTCTTTTCAAACAAGTCAGAGGTGACCAAAAGCAGTGTGTAATAACCAAAAAATGTAAACATAACTGATAGATTAAATATTTATGTTAACAACCAGAATTCATTTGGTTCAAACACATTCAGCAGGCTCAGAACACAAGGAAAAGGGTGAAAAAGAATGAGTTTTGAAATTCTAGAACAAAGCAAACCTTTGAGTCACTGTACAAATCAAGGCTCCAATTACTACATCTTTTGCTGGCTGCTTGTATTTTCTATTCCCAACAATATAAACAGAATGATTTTTAACTACAGTAACAACTGACAGTACTTACGCCTGCTGGAAATATCTGGATTACATTTCCAGCTATGTCCAGAATTCTTAGTTTTGCAAGACGACAAATTTCCTGTGTTAGAAGACAAAAACATTTTAATACAAAATTGTAAGAATTGACTTGGTTCAGAGTGGATTTAGGTGTCCCTCCATCAAGACAGTCTTCCCCAAGGCAATCTCTACAGATGGTCCAATAACTAAAAATCCTTGTTTTGTCTATGTACTCCAGAACAAGATAAGATATTCCCAGTTAACTATTTTTAGGTCTAAACTCACCTCTTGCTGTTACTAAGTGTAATCATATACAACTTCCTATGCACCTTTGTATTTTGATTTCTTCACGTTCTACTAAACATAAATGATATATGCTTATGATTGTTAAGTGAATTAACTGAGTTATGAAATCCAAACAGCCTAATATTTAGTGAGCCCTTTTAGACACCATCTATTATTAAAATAGAAACCCTGGGAAACAGAAAACATATAATCCTGGAATGTTTCCTGTAATGATAACTTCAGCAGAATTTATAGTACATCTATCTTTTGTATAACACTATGATAACATAACCCTTTCTTCACAAAAGACATAAAACAGAACTATATCTATATGGTCAATGCAGCTGTGAATTACCGTAGTAACCACGTGGTCATTGTGGAACATCTTACTTCTAGTATTTCTATTAAAAAGCAAATGTAAACTAGGGTTTTAAAACCTGGAAACTTCAAAACCAGTTGAAATTGAAAAACGAGAGGAAAATTTATTAAATGACTTCCAGTATTGTAGAAATGCTTCTGATATGCTACTATTATTTTGGTGGCAGAGTTTCTTTCTAGGGAAATGGCATAACTCTTTAGCCATATCCAGTAGTCTCCATCTTTTCTCACATGTTGCATTGTCTGGAAGCAGATGATGCGTTTGCGGTACTGACTGTACTATAGATTTCCATATTTGTTAAAGTCAGGTCAAGGAGTAGACTTGGACAGAAACTGTTCTATGGAGAGAACATGGTGACTGGGATAGAACTGTAGGAAGAGTAGAGTGTTAAAACAACAGAAAAGAGCCAATGACAAAGGAGACATCAGGATATAGAAATTATTTTATGTTTTTAGTCTATACACACACACACACACACACATATATTGATTGATTGATTGATTGATTGATTGATTGATTGCATGTCTATAAACCACATGTGTGCACAGTGTCCACAGAGGTCATAAGAGTACAGTACATCCCCTGTGACTGAAGTTATGGATGGTTGTGAGCTATGTGTGTGCTGAAAATTGAACCTGGGTCCTCTGTAAGAGGATGCTCTGAACCACTGAGCCACCCCTGCAGTCCCTAGATGTAAGTCTTCATTCTCACTGTTTAACAAGCAGAAAGACTAACTTACCCCAGTCAATCCATCAACCTTGTCCCATTTACCTAGCTTACACCTTAAGCCTGCACCAGGCAAATCACTATGTCTCAAATGAAGGAATATTTTAACTTGGCTCAAAGACCTGTGTAGTAAAATAGGACAAGACTAATCAAAGCTCAGAAACTCACAGGGAGAGAGAACTTACAAGGCTACAATATGAGAACAAAAGGAAATGGAAGCCAGACAGAGAAAAGTCAACACAGCCAACTATATCATAGGCACAAAGCTAAATATCATTGGTATTCTTTCTGACTATAAAGAGCATCAATTACATTGAAATTTTTAATAAATTTCATCTGACCACTATGACCAAGGCAAATGCCAAGGCATTGACTCGACCAAGGGAAATTCTAATTTAACAAAGAAGCTTGGCTGCAGGACTTGTCTGTACTTTTAACTTGTAAATGTGAAGAAGAGGAGATAAGTTGGTCTTCTGTAACAGAGAACTAGAAATTAGATATCTAAGAAGCATAGCAATGTATTCTCACCTTCAAAGAATGTAGAAGTCAAGGCGTGGTGGGGCTATAATGTGCCCTTTCTGGGTTAGAAACTGCCAACTTCTTGTGATACATCACATGATGGAAAAAGCTCTTTGTCCCGCTGAAGCCTCCTAACATGCTTTGTTCTGTTTTGGTTTGATTTGCTTTGGCTTAGCTTGGTTTTGGTTTGGGTTCTTGTTTAAGACAGGGTTTTCATATACAACACAAGGCTGGCTTCAGTCTTGTCATGTAACTAAGGATGCTTCAGCATTTTTTGGATCTTGCATGTTGGGATTGTAAGGTTGCACTAGCATGCTTAGTTTTGGATCTCTTTAATAAGGGTGACAGTTTCACTCATGAGGAACTGACCCTCAAGATACTGCCACTTCCTGTCCTCTGACACTAAGGTTATGGACCATTGCATACATGAGCCTCTTGGACCACATAAAGCCCCAAGAGACTGTGTTGGGCTAATAATGCTCTTAGTAGACTGCTTTGAGAAGCAAGTGACATATTAGCCCGTATGCTGCCACTCTCCCTCCAGTTCCTCATTGTGTGCCTTCTTCTATGAATTCTGAAGTTCTTTGTTGGACTTTGAAATGTTGATACCATTATGACCAGTTCACAGACCTAGAAGCCTTACTTCTCCAGTAGCAAGAAATAGCCACCTGTATTTGAGTAGATGATTTAAATGTATTTCCTAAGTAGTGAGTGTCCCCATATCCACCTCCATCTCCTAGATCTGCTTCACGAAAGCAAACTCTTAAGACTTACAGAGAAGCTTTCTGTACAAACCCCAAAGCTGCCTCATGCTGTTTCTGTTTACCTTCTGCATACTCATTCACATAGTCAAATCCAAAGTGGTTATCCTTAGACTTCAACCATCACAAAAGCAGGGAACGTTTTAAGGTAAGACTATTTTTCAGAAGCCCCAAGTCTATCTTGTACTCAAAGGGCTCTTTTTCTATCTTCAGGAACAGAGAAATCAAATTAGAGTCTACAGGGAGTCTGACACAAAATATAGACAGAAAATATACATTCATAGGCATGTATAGACATACACATAATTTGTAATGTGTTAGAAAGTGATTCACAAAAAAAAGAAAAGTGATTCACACCTTTTTGTTTACAAAAACAAATGAACTTTGAAGAACTTTGTCATTTATAATGCAGGCTGAAATGAACAATGATATGGACTAGCTTATAACTACCTCCCAATATGTTGAACGAGTTCTTCTCCAACAGCAACGGAAACAAGCAATGCCCCTTTTTTCTTTACCTTTGGCAACTCTTCGATGTTGTTCCTGACCAGAAACAGCTGCTGAAGATTCTGTAAGCACTTGATCTCTTCAGGGATGCATGTGATCTGATTGTAGTTAAGATGAAGTTCACAAAGATGCTCAAGGGAACAGAGCTCTTTGGGTATCACAGTGAGATTGTTATGGTTGAGGCTTAAGTAGGTAAGACTCCTTAACCTAAAACAGTAAACAAGAGAAGCCATCAGAGAAGGAAAGTCCATTATTAAAGTGCCACGTTTTCCGGGAAGCCCTCTGAATCAGTAAGTAAGTGTCTTTACTGAAACTTAGTTTTTAAAAATAATTTGTAATCAGAAAGTTATATAATATCTAGATTTAAGCAAAAGAGAATTCTTCCAGCTTTAATGGTACATGCCTATAATCCCAATATTGGGGAAGCAGAAGCAAGTGGACCCCTGTTAGTTTAAAGCCAACCTGGTCTACATAGTGAATTCCAGGCCAGCCAAGGCTGCATAGCAAGATTCTGTCTCAAACAACAACTACAAACAACAAATAAATGGAAAAGGAGAAAAAGAACTCTATATTCATTCCTTATGCACACACATTGGCCATATGAGAAACGAAACCAGAGGACAAAAAAACATGAACATGCATACCGAGTTAGGAAAAAGTATAGAACGACACGACTGCAGCACTTGAGTGAGCTAGCCCGGGCAGTGCTGATGAGCAGGCCATGGTGGCACAGGCCAGAAGAGCTGATGGACTGACCAGCTCAGCTACCACCAAGGCCCAGATCTAGGACTTTCATTTGGCCCACCCCAACATCCACCCCTCCTATGAACTGCTAGAGCTGTTGGAAGGGTCCATCCTGCTGTTCCAAAGCTATAGGATCTCCAAGACACAAGGAAACAACTGGATATCCTAGAGGAGTCCCAGCAAGGATCCAGTACTTAGAGTGTAGCAGAAGCCTTGTACCAGACCAATGTCTCTGCGATGAACATTTTCAAGTAAAGAAGCTGTTTGAACAAAGGGATGTACTGTGTGACATGCTGCAGATCTATTTCCTCTGCAGAGGATTGAGAGACAACTTCACAAAATAGCTTCTTGAGGTTGCAAATGAGAAGGGATGAGTCTTTGATGCTTTCCTCTCTCCCACTTGCTGTTTCAGAGAGTCTGTCTGCACGAAGCTTCTCCTGTCTTCTATGCAGCTATGCACCGCCACTTACAGTGGTTATACAGACCCCAAGCCCATGAACTGTGAGGCTTAAGGTATCTTAACCAACAAATTCTTCTCTACCCTGCTGAGTTCTGAGCAAATTGAGAAGACAGAAAACAGGCATCCATACATATTTGACACAGTCCACACTCCCCTCTTAATCAGTGTATTGATTCATAGCCTTTCCTGCTAACACGGCTGCTTGAGTTCTGGAAGGAGAAGAGGAAGATGCGACATGGACCTAATGCTTTTCCTGAAATTCACACCCAAAATAGTCTTTCATCTCTAGAAAGGAGTGCATGTGAAGAACATGAAACAGCTAGAATAAAAAGCAACTCATAGGAATGATAATGAAAATCTTATTGAGAACTCTTAGCTTTTGTTCCTCATTTCTATTTTTGAAAATTTACTTAACACACACACACACACACACATACACACACATCTTGATTGCATGCTTGTACACTACATGTATTCAGGTACTCACAGAGGCCAAAAGAAGTCAAATCACCTGCACTGAAGTCACAGGTAGTTGTGAGCTGCTGGAACAGAAGTAGGAACCCAGGGCTTCTGCATGAACAGCAAAAAGCCCTCACTACTTAGCCACCTGTCCAGATCCCAAGAACTTACTAAATCTTGAATGGGAAAAAAAAAACCACCTTATAAATACCATTCTTGCCCTCATTATAAAGATGGAAATCATTAAGATTTAACCCTTAACCATTAAGGGAAGATAAAGAAATCTCATCCAGTGGAGCTAGAGAGATGATTCTGTATTTAAGGCTCACATGCTACTCTTGCAAATGACCCAAATGTGGTTCCCAGTATCCAACATCTGGCAGCTCACAACTTCTTGTGACCCCCAGCTTCGGAGAATCCCATTTTATTTACTGGCTTTCTCAGGAACCTGTAGCTCACATGCACACATCCACACACACATACATCCCAAATGGTGGACTGTGGTCTCTAAACACACTACCATATACAAGTATACACATACTTTAAAGATAAAATTAAAATAAAAGAAAGTTCTCCAGGATAGGAGATGGGGAATTAGCTTTTGCCTATGGTCTGGTGCGAATATGGACAGCCTAGAGCTAGCTATAAAAAAAAAAAATGGGGACCTACTTGTGACCCTACCTTTCCTAAAGAAAGCTGTTTTTTCATTCTTGTATATCCCCTCACAACTACATGCTTTCTTAAACAGTGTTCACCCCACTCCAAACACAGACAGCTTCTCAAACTAGAAAATTATACCATCACTACGAGTGGTTTGGAGTTCAGCTATTCAAAATTCTCCCATTAAAAGGCAAAGGGAGTAAGATCTAGGGCAGCTAACCAAGGATATATCCTGAACTTGATTCACCAGGTCTCTTCAGCGGGTCTTTTTCTGTTCACTATCATTACCAGTTCATAAACCAATTGACTGATAAATCAAGACCATGGAAAAGCAAGCAAACAAATACTGGCATTTTAATTATCCATAGTATTTCTCTTCCACAGAAATTAGATTGCCTCTTGTTCTTTTGTTGTTGTTGTTTTGTTTCTTCCACTTAAAGTACTATAAAAGTATTTCACTATAAAAGTATTTTGAAAGAAGTAGTGACAAGTGAATTGATACAGAGTAGGCTCTCCGAATGGTCCTGTGCTGAGGACTGCGCACATTCTCTTTGTAATTCATGTTTCTGTTCAATAGGCAATAATGAGTCCCCAGAGGAGACCTGAGCAGAGTTCACTCCATCTGTCAGAGAAACAGCTCAAAGACTGTACTGCCTCAGAAGGACAAGACCATCAGCCGGCTCCAGCAAAACACTCTAATGATAGCCTGTCTGCACAGATGTGCAGGGTAAGGGAAAACAACATATTTTGGTTGTGGCTAATGATAATAAAATGTGCCGTTTTTTAATTTAATGAAAATGACATCGTAATTTTAAATCCTTTCCTTTTATGTGACCTTTTCCCATACAGCTCAAAATGGTTTATGACACTAGTGAAATAAAATTTAATGTCCCCGATCTGGCTGAGCAAGCTCCAAGAACCCCTGAGCTAGCATATCAATAGCATCAGATTTAGGACCTTATGTTTCAAGCTCCAACTTTTACTCTTACATCCCCTCTGCTCCTCATTTCTCCCAAGTAGTTGAGGAATCATCTGCTTACACTTAGTGATTGAGGGAAGGCTCTGTTGCTCAAATGTTTGTCCCGCATCCCGCATGCTGGGGGACCAGAATGTGACTTCCTCTAGACTGGCATGGTAGCAAGTGTCTGTAAACCCAGAGCTAAGGGTCAGAGATAAGCCAATCCCTTCTGCTACCCAGACAAACTCACAGTATGAGCTCCAGGTCCCGTGAGAGACTGTCTCAATAAATAAAGTGGAAAGGGACTGAGCAGTCACCCTTATGTCACCCCGTGGTCTCTCCACATACTGTACACGTCCACACACAAACATATATGGTCCACACAAAAGAGAAAAGAGTATCAGTAGCTTGCTCCACACTTCTGTTATCTGCAACCATCCTAACTACTTGATGCTAGGTCTAAAACCATCAGATGATTGGGATAGAGTCTGGGCAAGGACAGAAATGTAATATTTAGCCAAGCCTCACTATGAATCAGAATTACCTGCCAATATCTTCAGGAAGACTCGTAAGTTTGTTGTCATTCAGATTAAGCAGAATCAAGCGTCGCAGGCCATCTGTTAGAAAATAATTTGTCACTTTAGCCATCTGGTAGGAAATAAGTTTTAGTCTTTCTATACACCTTTGAATTCCTTGTGGATGCTTGCCTGCCTTGGCCAAGTTTCTGCTGGTTGCTGAAGACAGATACTCTAGTAAACTAGTTAAGGCAAAAAGAGGAAATGTGTCACATAGTTACAACGCTGAGGACAAAGGAGAGAACCAGGCTGGCCACCAACTGGACCTAAGAACTACAAAGCAGAGCCAGAAATGGAGTCCACTTTTTCTCATCAACGTTCTGACACTCTGAGCCTCTCTGCCTTGGTCTTGCCACACAGCCTTTTTTCCTGTGCTTGGTTTCGTTCCTTTGAAGCTTGTGTCTCCACTTTCCACTCATGTGAAGCCACCTTCCAACTCCTGCACAGACATAGGCAAGTCCTCAATCAAGATTCCTCCACTAAGTCATGACATTCCTAAGATTTAGCATCCAGGACTAACACTGCCCAAACAGCTCCTGGAAACTGTTGCAATTTAGGAAGGAAACCTGGTTTGGGCTTAATCTTTATTTGAAACAGACAAAGGCTGCTTTTCCCCACTGCTACAACTTGAAAATTATGGCATCCAAATCAAAATAATAAAGAGGCCAACAGAACAAAGCAGTTTATTCACGAACTACATATCCTGTGGATCTGCTTTGTCTCATCTCGTGTGGTTTTTTTTTTTCCCAGAAAAAAAAGTTAAACCATTTTAATGTATCACAGTTCTATAGAATGAAAGCTTATGGTTGACTTAGCTTTGGAATAATTCTGTGACCTTGGAGAATCTACTCTGCTCAATGGGGATGTGATTATAATACACAGAAGGTTGAAGAGGAGGACGTGGTGCACATTATATTCATGTGTGAAATTCTCAGTGTTTTTTTTAATTAAAAATGCTGATCATGATGGCACATGCCTTTAATCTCAGCAGTCAGGAGGCAGAAGCAGGTGGATGTGTGAGTTCAAGGCCATCCTGGTCTATAAAGCAAGTTCCAGGACTGCCAGGTCTGGTACACAGAGAAACGTGTCTTGAAAAGCCAAAATAAAATAGATTAAAAAAAACTTTAAGTGTCATTTCAGAACTTCCTTAATTTCAGCACAATAAAATTCCTTTTTATTTTGTGTCACATTACTAGATACTAGAGCTTAAACACAATGCTATAGTCTATAACTAACTTACCAAAGACTCCAGGAGCAATTCTGCAAATCCTGTTTCCAAATAAATGAAGATTCTTCAGGGAGGTAAGGTATTTTATCTCTTCAGCAACCTCTTGTAAATGGTTGTTTCCCATATTTAGTAATGTCAACTGTAAACATATAGAGATATAAGTAAGATATTTGTACATTGTCTATCTCCAAATGGGGAGAGCAGTAAGTTAAGACCCTTTGCTGACATCTATATAACCTAAGCACACACAGAGAAATTATTTCTCTCCATTTTCTTAAGCTAGCACACAACGGAGTGTGTTTCATTGTGGCATTTTCATGCATGTCTGTCTTATTAATTAGTGCTCATTCTTCCTCCTTCCCACAGTCCTCCCGCTTCTTCTCTATCGCTCTCTTGCTGTCTCCAAATCCATCACATACTCTCCCTTCTGCTTCTACATTACGTGCATGGCTTGGCCACATCCACTGGAAGTGGTGACAGTGAAGCCAGCACGGCTGCACGACATTTCAGCAAGGCTGAACCGAATGCCACAGCTGCTGTCCTTCTGTCTCTCGCTTTTGGGTTTTGGTCTCTGTGTGTTGCACTCTTGGGGACTTTCTGCACTGTCACCCATTTTATGTCTTTCTGAGAAAAAAATGCTGTCTGGGTCTTTTGAGGAAAATCCTTAATTCTGAGTTTATTTGGCCACTATTTGGAAGTCTTCCTTGTGCCTTGCAGTGAGTAAATGCAGATACGCACATAGCGAGATGAGGCCATTATGCCGGGGTCGTGGGGTATCTGACCCTGAGCAAACTCAAGCAGAGTAATCGGTACAGGGTAAACAGAGACAACTGACAAACTCTGGACAGAAAGTAGGCTACAGATTCAAGGCTTCTTTTTATTATAGGCTTAGAGCTCTGTGAAAATGTAGTTGAAAGGTAGGAGGTAATACAGGGTACACCCCTGGAGGAATAAAACTCAGTCAATAAGACAGATTAACTAAAATAAACCTTTCCTGCTTTAAGCATAGATAATGAAACATATAGTAAACGAAGTTGTATATTCCTATTTGCTATTCATGAAAAGACTGGTTCAGATATTCTCTGTTTGTGTGGAGTGCTCTAAAACTGCAAACATTGCCAGACTGAAATCAGGCTGTCATATAACAAATGTGTTTGCTTTGGGGTTGGGGGACATTCTTTGGATTCTTTAAATTGGAGTTGTAGGGCCGATAATAAAATCTGTTCTGTTTAATATTTTCTAATTGCAACTAAACTTGTAACCTTGGACATGTAATAAGAAACCAAGCACATATCTGTACCATTTGGGTGAGCATTAGTCTGCCTTTGTTCTGTGAAATTTGTATAAATAAAGAAGAACCTGGGTGCTAGCTAGTCAGTCAGAGACCCCTGACTATCCCCATTAGCCTGACTCACTCTCTCCCTCCCCTCAACTCTTCCTTATCTCCTCTGCAGGCCCCGGGTCGGCATAGCCCCCTCCCCCCATCGGGAAGCCCTGCCCACATACACAGGTATTTTATTACCAGCTCCTCAACCTCAGCTCTTCCCTCCTTACAACTTGATCTTCTCTCTCTCTCTCTCTCTCTCTCTCTCTCTCTCTCTCTCTCTCTCTCTCTCACACACACACACACACACACACACACTGAAACCTAGATGCTGCATATGAGAACTAAAAGGTGATATTTTTCATTCTTAGACTGGCGTTTTTTCACTTAATGATCTCTAATTTCACTCGAGTTTCTGAAGATGTCATGAACATGAAATAAAATTTCACTGTGTAAATACCATGTATCTTTTTTTAATTTATTTTTCTCTCATATATTACATGTCAACCACAGTTTCTCCCTCCCTCCTCTCCTCTCTCCACTCTCCCGCAACCCCCAACTCCTCTCTTGCCAGATCCATTCCTCCTCCTTTCCCTTCAGAAAAGGGCAGGCCTCCCAGGAATACCAACCGAGCATGGCATATCATGTTGCAATAAGAGTAGGCACATCCTTTCATATGAAGGCTGGATGAGGCAATACAGTCAAAGAAAAACTGTCCTAAAAGCAGACAAAAGACTCAGAGACAGCCCCCACTCCTACTTTTAGGTGTTCCAAAAAAACTACCCAACCACTATATACATGTAATGTATATGCAAGGGACCTAAGTCTGACTCACACAGCTTCCCTGATTGCCCGTTCAGTCTCCGTGAACCGCTATGAACCCTGGTTAGTTGAATCTATGGGCCACTTTCTTGGTAACACATTTGTTTACCCAGTCATTCATCAGTTGATGACACTCAGGGTAGGTCCATTTTTTTTTTCAGAATTGTCAGTAATGCAGCAATCACCATAGGTGTACAATTCCTCTGTGCTGTGTTCATTTATAATCTTGCAAGCATATATCAAGTAGTAATATAGTTGAGACATATGCTATTTATGTTTTTACCCCTAACACACTCCATATGCATTTCCATAATGGCTACACCATTTTATACTCCCAAGAGTGAAACAGTATCTCCCCCACCCTCACCCCCTACCCCCACCACATCTTTGCTAGCATTTGGTCTTATTTATTTTCTTGGTGATAGCCATTCGGAGTGAGGTAAGCTGAGCTTCTAATACAGCTTTAATTTCCATACTTTTTTGAAGACTTTCCAAATATTTATCATCCATTTGCGTTTGTTCTTTGAGAAGTGTGTGTTCAGTTGTCAGTCATTTATTGGTTGAATTTGGTGTTTCATTTTACAGTTCTTTATACACTTCAGACATTATCCCATGTTTGATGCACTTAGTAAAAAATATTTTGCTATTAAGCTGTCACTTCACTCCGATGATTATTTCCTTCACTGTACATACTTATCAGAGTTTTTGGTGGACTCAGTCATTGAGGATATTTTATGCATAAAATCATGTCATGAAAATAAGAATACTTTGACTTTTGATAGAAATATTATCTTCTTTTTCTGTTTGTATTATTATGATTTCTTTCCCTTCTTTTGTTTCATTGTTCTGATTTCAAGCACTAGGCCTGGAATGATTGTGTACCTCCTATCAATCCCAGCACTTGGGAGGCAGAGACTGGTGATCACTGTGCGTTTGGAGCCAGCTTGGTCTACATAGGGCTTTCCAGGCCAGTCTGTTGTGGATTCATTTCTTTTCCTTGGATTAATTTGGTAGGTCTTACATGTCTAGGAATTGGTCAATTTTTTTCTAGATTTTAACAAAATTTAGACAATTTATAATTTACATATGCCACCTAATATTTGTTACAAACCTTTTGAATGACATAGTGAAGAACTTTTTACTAGTGATCTATCTCTCCACTCTGATGGCTACTTCCTTCACTTTCTTTTAATGGTGTAAAGAAATATAGAGACGTGGCCATAGAGTTTTTAAGAATAACATTTTTTTATAATAAACTATGAACTTTAAAATTATCATTTGATTTTTATCTTATTCTATTCTATTTTATTCTACTAATATCCCTTAGATATCTGTCTGTTTCCTAATGAGAAACGGAACAACGGAGGAGCTGGTTGGGAGATGGGGTGGGGGGACTGGAAAGAGTAAAGGGAGAGAAAACTGGAATCAGAATATGCTATATAAAAAATGTTTTCAATAAAAGAAAAATTGTTTTAACTTCATATATATATATTTGTGTGTGTGTATACACACACACACACACACACACACACACACATATGGTTTTTTAGGATTTGGTTTTTTTCAAGACAGGGTTTCTCTGTATAGCACTGGCTGTCCTGGAACTCACTCTGTAGACCAGGCTGGCCTCGAACTCAGAAATCTGCCTGCCTCTGCCTCCCAGAGTGCTGGGATTACAGGTGTGAGCTGCCACCACCGCCCAGCTAACTTCTTATATTTTTAAATGATTTGTATGCATATGGGTATCTTGCCTGCACAGATATGTGTGTGCACAGAGAATGAAGAAGGGTGCTGGATCTCCTAGAATTAAGGTTAGATAGAGATGGTTGTGAGTCACCAAGTGAATGCTATGGATTGAACCTGGGTCCTCTGAGAAAGCAGTCTGTGCTCTTAACTTCTGAATCATCTCTCCAGCCCTCAAGTTTTATCTTTAACTTACTACACACTTGTTCATACATTTTTGTACACTGCAA
Organism: Apodemus sylvaticus; assembly: GCF_947179515.1. Taxonomy (NCBI): domain Eukaryota; kingdom Metazoa; phylum Chordata; class Mammalia; order Rodentia; family Muridae; genus Apodemus; species Apodemus sylvaticus. Next base: position 28,412,964 of record NC_067474.1, read on the forward strand.
AGAAATTTCATATCCTAACTATTCAGAGTAAAGCATTTGCCTCCAAATATATCTTCACCTCAGAATTAAATTATCCTATTTAAAATCTATGTGCTGCCTTTAGACCATCCATTCTGAAGGTAGAGTTACAATATACTCACCTAGCAATCTGAGGGGAAAGATTTAACATAGAGTCTGCAGCTGAGTTAGGTTTCTATTCCTAGTGTCATTCAGTGTCACCACCCAGCTTTGCCTCCGCTCCGCCCTGCCACAGCAGCCCCAGTCCCTCCCTTATGTACGATGCCCCAAGAGAACCATCTCAGGAAGTTCCAGAGCCTGTGTCTAAGGCTTTCCAAACTACACAGTGCCACAGAAGTCAATGGGAAAGAAAGGGAAAACTCTTCTAAGGAAGGAAGGTGAGGCCAAAATCCAGGGGAAAGAGAACAGAGTTCAAAGCACAGAAATAAGCCCTGGATTGAGCAATGCAAAAGTCAGTAATGATTGTGATAGCCAGGAGAGAGAAGTCTGTAGGAGTGGGCTGTGGGGAAAACAAAGGAGCAAGGACAATGACTTTTAAGACACTTTTGTTATTACAAGAAACAAAGGCCAATGATATGGTTCTAAGTAAAGACACTTGTTGGGCCTCTGTAGCCCAGGCTGACCTATAAAAATGTAGACCAGGCTGGTCTCAATGCAATCCGACTGCCTTGGCTTCCCACGTCTAGGCAATTACAAGTGTGAGCCACCACGCCTGCCCAAAAGGAAGTCTTTAGTTGCTTTTAAACTTGCAACCATCTCCTCAACGTCAGATGGGAGAGCAACAGCCATCCTTTATCACCATGCAAATATGCTACGTTTCATCAGAGTTTACTAAAAATCATATAAAAAAAATCCAAAACTGAGGCAAGGATTGACTAATGGTTGAGATATGCCTCCCCACCTAGAAGGTTCATCAATCCACGTGCATCTGTCCATTTGTAATGGTCATTTATTCTCTTTGCATTAGTTGGAGAGCACTCTCTTGAATGCTAGCAGAGTTGTCATGAATAAGGTACTTAAGAACGTTCATAATCTAGTGTTGGGATGTAAGAGAGACAAGTTAAAAATTTTTATGTCTGTTAGTATTAACTACTAAATATGAAGAAACCAGGGAAATGAGATGTCAGCAAACTGGGAGTCGGACTGAGGTCATTGGGGAAGGTCTGTTCGTAAAAGGGTTGTTTGAGGTGATAATTTGGGTGTGTTCCTTGACAAGACTGATCCTAGCAAGGGGTTCAATGTCACACCGTGATTACATATGGTTCCTAAAGAAGGCATTTTAAGCATACAACAAATGATTTTAAGTTCTTTGGCTTGCATTACTTCAATAATTATCTCCCAACAAAGAAGTTCTACTGGCATTCTCTCAGTAGTCTGATCTGGTGCCAAACCCCAGTTGACAACACTACTATTTTTATATTTTTCATAGCACATTATGGGGAAATTAGTGCATCCAACCATTAGAAAGAGCTTGGGTAAAGCTAGTCTCCTATAAATCCAAGTGAGCATTTCATTCTGTCATGATGAACATGGTGTGCAGCAGCTAACACTTTTGTTTTGTATTGCATTAAATTAAGTAGGGAAGGGTGCACATGCCACAGAGTCATTGTGAAAGGACAACTTTCTGGAGTCACTCCTCTCCTTCTCTATCTTGATCCCAGGGACCAAACTTGGGTTGTCAAACCTGGTGGCAAGCACTTTCACTCACTGAGCCACCTCACTAGCTTAATGGCTATTCTTTATGGTCATGCTATAGATAGCCCTTGTACCTCTTTCCAGTTCTTCGCGCAACACCCAGAAACAACAGTTTTATTCCCACTCCTCTTATGTAATATTTAAAATTTTTGAAGAAGTGTCATCACAACTCCCTGAATTTGATCTGTCTTTCCCTTAACCATTTGTTTTCCTAAGGACATGGGTGCCAGACCCCTTGATCACACCTTGAATGCTCCTCTCGAGAATCAGGGACAATTAGTTGCAGCCCAAATGCTGGAGATGGTGCCCAAAGGCTTGGGCAGATGAGTACGCTCTCATTCATGGAGTCTGAATGTCATCTGTCTGTCCTTGGCCATGGTGTCAAGCACCTCACTTCCAGAGCTATCTCACTGGCTCACCTGTCATTCGTTATCATTAAGCTACAGCCCTCTCTCTGTACCTCTTACCCAGTTCTTCCCACAGCACCCAGAAACAACAGTTTTATTCCCACTCTGCTTACATAATATTTACAATGTTTGAAGAATTGTTATCATGCTCCCTGAATTTGATCGATCTGTCCCTTAACTATTAGGACATAGTTTTTGTTTTGTTTTCAACCTAAATGAGGCACATTACTGGTGCATAAGTCCCCTGGTACCCCCTCCCTCTCTTAGGCCAAGAATAACAATAACAAACTTACATTAACTGTCAAGCATATAACCCACATCCTGAGCTTGTGCAATGAGTTCCTCTCTCAACCTAAACAGAGGAATTTACATTTATCCCTGTAAAAACTGCATGTTGTTGGTTTTGGCACCCAAGACATCTCCAGTGGATCATGCTTATACCAGATTCTAAAACTTGGTGACACCCATGAACAACGTGGGTCAGCTTTCCCTTCCCTAGTGTTGACAACATACCTACTGCTGTGATAATCCTGTGGTGGCTGAACTCCAGGGTCACCTAGAACTTTTGTCAGTAATCAAATCTTAGCATCAAAGTTCCTCGTAGGTGCAAGTCTCATAGACACTCTAGTCACCCTTCCAATACTCAAGTCACCCTGTTAGGCCTTAGTTACTGCCTGCCTCTCAGATGGCTCAGCTGAATTTATAACAAATGTGCTGTTACCTTATTTAAATCCTTCTTCCTAATGCTACTCAATTATGTCTAAATAACTATTTGGACAGTCAATCCATGAAATTTTTCAACCATCAAATTATGTTCCCAAATATGGAGACCCAGAGCCAGATATTATGGAGAGAGGGGGAAGGGAGAAGAAACAGAGAGACAGAGAGACAGACCAATCTTGAAACACTCAGCCCTAAATGGGATGTCTCCACCAAATCCCTCTCCTCAGAGCTCAGGGAATCCCATGAAGAGGAGGCAGAGAGTGTAAGAGCCAGAGGCATCAAGAAAACAAGCCCTCTAAGTCAGTATGAGTAAAGCTCATGAAAACTCCCAGAGACTGAGGCAGCAGCACAAGGCCTCTGCACCAGGTCCTCTGTGCTTAGGTTATGGCTTCCAGCTCAGTGTTTTTATGGGACTCCTGAGTGTTTCCACAAGTGGGTCTCAAATTCCTTCTCTTGGACTTTTTTCCTCATGTTGGTTTGTTTGTCTTGTCTAACTTTGGTGTGTGTTTTCAGTTTCGGAATTTTTTTCTGTCATTGTTTTATACATTATTTATAAGTTAGTTTATAAGTTAGTTTACCTGACCCAACCTCCCCTTCCCTCATGCTCTTCCAGTCTCCACCTGTCCCCTCCCTCTCCCATCCACCCCTCCTACTCTTCTCTTCAGGAAAGGGGGGCTTCTCATGGATATGAGCCTGCCTAGGCATACCCAGTTCCAAGACTGGCATATCTTCCCAGGTTGAGGCTTGACAAAGAAACCCAGTTATGAAGAAGGGATCCAAAGGCAGACAATGTAGTCAGGAGCAGCCTCTGCTCCCACGTTAGGAGTCCCACACAGAGACCTAGCTACACAACTGTTCCACATGTGTAGAGGGCTGGTTCCAGGCATGTCCTCTGGTTGGCAGTTCAGTCTCAGTGAGCCCCTAAGGGCTCAGGTTAGTTGTTTCTGTAGATTTTCTTGTGGTGTCCTTGACCCCAGTGGCTCCTTCAACACTTCCTAAAAGTCTTTCACAGGATTCCCCAGGCTCTGCTAAATGCTTGGCTGTGGGTCTCTGCATCCCTCTGCATCAGCTTCTGGGTGAAGCCTCTCTGGTGATGGCTATGCTAGGCTCCTGTCTGGTTGTCCCTGGTGCCAGCAGGCCTCCGGGGAAGTGAGCAGAGACATGGACCAGAAAACGGAGAACAGGTGACAGAGTTGGTAGGTTTTTTTTGTTTGTTTGTTTGTTTGTTTGTCTTATCTTTATATTTTATTATGTTATATTTTATTATCTCTTAGAAGCCTGTTACAGAAAGGGAATGGATCTGGATGGCAGTGGAGGGGGGAGGAACTGGGAGGAGCTGAGGGAGGAGAAATCATGATCATATAGTATATGAGAAAAAATCTATTTCCGATGAAAGGAAAACAAAGAAAAAAAGGAAAATGAAAGGAAGGAAAGGAAGAAAGGAAAGAAGGAAGGAGGGAGGGAGGCAAAGAGGGAGAGAAAGGAAAGGAAGGAGGGAGGGACAAAGGAAGGAAGGAAGGGAGGGAGGTAAGGAGGGAGGGAGGGACATGAGGTCAGGGGCCAACCTTAGGTGTTATCCCTTGGGAACTATAAACCTTGAGGTTTTTCAATTGTTTTGGGAAGTCTCTTCCCATTCTAGAACTCACCAAATAGTGTGGCCTGGCCAGCCAGCGCACCCCAGGATTCCACCTGTCTCCATTCCCCAGCACTGGAATCACAAGTGCGTGCCACAATGCCCAGCTTTTTATTTGTGTTGTACAGGGAGTACTGTACTGTCTGAGCCATCTTCCAAAACTCTGGATAATGTGAGTTTTTCTAGTAGCACATCAGAAAGGTAGAGAACCAGGCAAGGGCTTTGAGGGTCAATCCAAATTGTATTCTAGCCAGGGACTCACTTACCCTTTTACAATGAAGCAACGTGAGATTGGGACTACCAGTAAGAAAAAAAAAACCCTTTGTTTCTGGCTTCTTATCTGGAGATATTTCTTAGTAATTAAATGAACTTTTTCAATTATAAAAAAAAATCTAACTTTTCCAACTTGCGTGCAGCCTTTTCGGTTCTTTGTGCATTTGCTGCCATCTCTCTTCCCCTTTCCTAAATTTGATTCACTTCACTAAATGACCCACATATTTTTTAAGCACTTCTAGTGGCTGGACTTCAAGAAAATGCCCATTTCCTCTTTGATATGGATACAAGGTCAGCACTCTAGTGTCTACTGGTGCTTAGAGACTTTACCATCTAGCTGAAACAATCTGAAGCAACATTTCTTTGTAAACACAGAAGATAAATGGACATGGAACTTAAGAAGAAGAAAACCCACTAAGTGATTACTGGAAATAGCAATGGCTAGCATTTCAATAGAGAATGTAATTTATGCCAAACACCATGGCTGGCAGTCTTGAGCCTGTCTACTGCAGTCCAAGCATAGCCCTGGCTTTGCAGAGAAGGCAATCTGGGGTCCATGCTATGATTTGTGATGAAATAAATGACTTTACTGTATGGTCTGTCCTACACTACATTGTTTAATTGCTATTGCTCAAAATAGTCAAACATACACATATTGCACATTACACATTACACATACATTGCACACGCGTGCACAGTGCATATAATTTTCTTGTATTGAATGTAAAACTTTCATTTGGAAATTTTGTTCTATTCGTGAACAGCTTTTACTATAATGCAGTATGCGAAGTACAGGCTTTGAATACTGTCTACTTTATGATCTAAGGAAAGTCACTCAAATTTCTGAACCTCTATTTCTTCTTAAAATGGGAATAATGGTGTCTATTATTCTTTCTGAAGCTGTTTTAAGGACTACAGATAGTACAATCATATGCTTGGTGATGAGAACAACTATTTACCATTAGCTATAATTGATCACACCCAGAAGACAATGCACCATCCTTAAAAAGCATCAGGGGATTTATAAATCCATGTATACATGTTGACATCCATAATGACTTTTAGTTTTTAAACTTATCTGTTGTCTTAATAATTTATAACTCTAGCTCATCTTTTCACATATTTCTATTATCACAGTCACTTTTTTATAAGACATTGGGGCACAGAGCTTAATAAAACTAAAACACAATTGAATTACAAACATATATCCTTTAGCCATAAGAGTTAGCTACAGGAGTCCCAATTGTAAGAGCTCAGAAGTGTCAACACTATTCTTTTGTCCAGGTCAACAATGGGCTGAGGACGTAGACATTCTTGAGGGCATTTGCTACCCCACCATCAGCTAAGTCATAAAACTCTCTAAGTACAGGCTAGCGTTAGTAATGGGGACACAGTTCATTTTCTCCTAAAGTTTGACCAAATTTACAATGCCATATATTGTTTTATAAGTTTTAAAAAGGAAAAATGTCTAATGGAAACTAAGAGATAATTAAACATTTTGAAATGGAATCCGTGGTTCTCATCTTTCTTAGTTCTACAACCCTTTTAAGACATTTCCTCACGCAGTGATGACCCCCAATCATGAAATTATTTTGTTGCTACTTCATAACTGTAATTTTGCTGTTATGAATCATAATGTAAGTAATATGCAGGATATCCAATATGCGGCCCCTGTGGAAGCATCCTTTGACCCCCAAATGAGTCATAACCCACAGGTTAAGAAACAGTGCTTTACTCACTAATAAGTGGGTGTTAACCTAGAAAACTGGAATACCCAAAACATAATCCACACATCAAATGACGTACAAGAAGAACGGAGGAGTGGCCCCTGGTTCTGGAAAGACTCAGTGAAGCAGTATAGGGCAAAACCAGAACAGGGAAGTGGGAAGGGTTGGGTGGGAAAACAGGGGGAGGGATGGGGTCTGATGGGACTTTCGGGGAGTGGGGGTTCAAAAAAAGGGAAATCATTTGAAATGTAAATAAAAAATATATCGAATAAAAAAAAAGAAAGAGTGCTTTAGAGGAAAATTCTTGCATCCTTTAATACTTACAAGGCAATGGATTCTATTTACTGAATTAAACCTAAAATTAAAGCATAAAAGCTGGATTTTGCTAACATACACAGTACTTTTAAAAAGTGTCACCTGTAACAGAAACTTTAAATGCATGATTTTGATGGAACACCAATCCATTAGAACTAAGTACTGGCTAGAATGGCTAGATGGTCTCCATCAGATGTATAGTCTCTCCTCTCTCTCTCCCTCTCCCTCCCTCTCCCTCTCCCTCTCTCTCTCTCTCTCTCTCTCTCTCTCTCTCTCTCTCTCTCTCTCTCTCTCTGCTAAGAATGGCATTAGAACTGCTCTTAAAAAGTTGCAAGTATATAATACTAACCATAGTCACATTACTGCATGTTCAATGTCTTGATTTTGTTTCTATTACATAACAAATCTGTAGCCCCAATTTATTCCCTATCATCTCTCCCCTGCCACAAACCCATGTAACTACCATTCCATATCTGTTTCCTTGAGTTGAAAATTTCAGATGCCATAGAAAGTGATTTATATAACACATGAGTGGGAGTTTCAGACGGTTTTAGAAAGGATTGTGTCTGTCTTGTCTGTCTCAGTCCATTCACCCAGTTTTGAAATGAGGTCTCTTGTAGCCCAGGCTAACTTAGAACTGGCCATTTCAGAGAATGACTTTGAACCCAGAGCCCCCTGCCTCTATAGTCCCCAAGCTAGAATTACATAGCATCTGGTTGTGATTAGGCAGCATGTCTTTCGATGTCCACTCATTGCAGTTAGTATGTCTGTAGAGTTTATGTGCTGTCAAGGAGGCAGGGTTCCGTCCTTTCAGAGGCTGAATGGAATTTCATTGTAAATGCATAGACACACCTTTTTTGTGCTCACGCATTGATAGAAATTGCAGATGCTTCTGTGTCTTGGATGCCATAAATAAGGCTACACAGGAACATGTGGTACAGATGTTTCTTCTTGCCATTCATACTGTTCCTTCTGTGCACACACCCAGAGGAGGACTGTTGCATCATAAACTAGTTTAAGGTTATTTTGTTTTGTTTTGGAAGAAGCTCTACAGTGTTTTTGCACAATGACTATACATTGTATACAAAGACACACACATACCCTTCATACCCTCACCAACACTTGTTACAATTCACTGAACTATGGTCATCCTAACATATGTAACTGACATCTCATTTTGGCTTTGGTTTTCATTTCCCTGCTAATTAATAAAGTTCAGCATGTTTCCATAGACATGCTTAGCCCAAGAAAGTTCAATTCAAAATCTTTCTAAGAGATTATACAGTACCATATTATAAAGTACATGTATGCTTAATTAAACAGAAATTTCTACTATAATCACAACCTTGCAAAAAACCCCATAACTTTACACAAAAGATATTTCTGCAAGTACATCTGTCTGGGAATTGGTTCAAATTAGATGGACACTAAACCTTTTCCTTAGCTGTTTTTGCTAAGCTAAGGATTGTTTTATCACAAGAATTTACAAAATCTTCCTTATTTTGCTGGAAGTTACATATAGGAATATGTATGTATATGTGCATATATGCATGTAACAATGAAAAAAGAGGTCATGAATTTGGAAGAAGGAAGACAAGTAATACGGGAGGGTTTAAAAGGAGGAAAGGTGAGAAATGACATAACTATGACTTCAAAAACAAAAGAAAAACACTACCTGTCCTTACCGCAACCTCTTTGAGTAGTTTCCTATGGCATAAGTATTCCTGTACAACTGGAAAGGAATTGGTTGCTCTTCCAACCAAATGTACTAGTCTTTGGATAATCATCTATACATTGTGCTAGTGAGTGCCAGAGACCAAGTGCTGTGCTTTACATTAGCTGATAAGGGCCTGATAACTGTCCCAGGCTCACAACAGATCCAGGGAGGCCTCCTTCCCCCAACCCCAACCCTATCTTCACCTCTCCTCCCCTCCCTCCCTCCCCTCTGCGAGCCCCCCTTTCCCCTCTGCTCCCCTCCCCCGCCCCACCCCCTTACTTTTCCTTCCTCAGCTCTTCACTTTCATCTGCTTTCTATTGAACAAGTGAAGAGTGAGCAGTATGATCAACTGATGACCTTCACTGATTCTCCAACACTTTCTTGCACATTCCGTTTGCTTTTATAACTCCGTATACAGAGTAGAAATGGATAGCTTCCCAATCTTGAACCCCTATTTAAGAGACATTGCTACTTTATGAACAGCAAAACTACATAAAGCCATTAGCCTGCAACACTTAGAAAGCACACTAAAGAGAGACCAAAAGAAGCCTCAGTTGAAGTCAGTTGAGTTCAAAACAGTATTTCTTCTTAAACACCAGGCAGTGAGCTGAGCCAGAAGAAATTGAAGCGAGTAACAGAAGTCAAAATATACAGTCTCTCCTAATACAATCAGAAAGCAAAAGAGAACCACAAAAGGAAGATAGTCATGCTATCGATCTTTGAAGTTTCTTTCCTAACGAAGAATATTTCATAGCATGTGACATTTATTATACAACTATTAGTCAAGTATAAAGACATAATACAGACATTTTCTTTCTTTTATTAAATGGTTTTATTTACATTCCAAATGTTATCTACCTTCCTGCCCAGCCTCCCTGAGTTCTTCACTCCCTCCTACCTCCCCCTTGCTTCTGAGAGGGTGCTCCCCCGCCTACCCACCCACCCATGCCCACTAGCATTCCCCTTCCCTGGAGCATCTAGTTGCTACAGGATTAGGCACATCCTCTTCCACGGAAGCCAGACAAGGCAGTCCTCTGGTACATATGTAATGGAGGCCATGGACCAGCCCATGTTTGCTCTTTGATTGGTGGCTTAGTCTCTGGGTACTCTGAAGGGTCTGGGTTAGTTCATATTGTTGTTCTTCCTATAGGGTCACAATCCCCTTCAGCTCAGTCCTTCCCCTAACTCTTTACATAGAGTTCCACAACCTCAGTCCAATGGTTGACTATAAGTATCTGACTCTGTCTCAGTCAGCTGCTGGTAGAGTCTCTCAGAGGACAGCCATGCTAGGCTCCTGTCTGCAAGCACAACATGGCATCAGCAATAGTGTCAGGATTTGGTGTCCTTGCATGGGATGGATCCTAACTTGGGCTAGTCACCCGATGGCCTTTTCTTCAGTCTCTGCTCCATTTTTGCCTCTCCATTTCTTTTAGACAGGAACCACTGTGGGTCAAAAGTTTTGAAAATGGGTTGGTGTGGAACGTAAAATCATGCAAGTAAGTTTGGTAAGGTAGAGCAGGTCAAAACCCAGAGACTCAGTGGGCACACACCTAAGGCTTAGGTGACTCCCAGCTCCCTGCCAGACTTGGAACACGCGCCATGGTTGTCACATAAAAGAGACATGTCCTCTGATCATATTAGGCCCAAAATGGAGTTCTCCATGCTAATGAGGTAACTAGATGCCAGGAGGGTTTGGCCAATAAGCTTCCCTTCCCAGACATTCCTCCCTGCAAAAATGTATTTAATCTCAGGCCCACCCTGAGAAAGGGGGTATGTTACATTATACATCCATTTCCTGCCATGTCCAATAAACTGTTTGGGACTATGGACTGTTCCTCTTCAAGATCCACAGTGGAGAGCCATGAAGAAGACCTTCGCTACAGAGTGGCAGAATAATCTCCCATGGGAGGCCTCTCTGCACTCCCAGCCACAACCTCTGCCAAGCCTGTGTCCACAAGACACAGACAATCACCCCATGAAGAAAGCTGGAGCTCCTCTTCCCACATCCCTCAGCCTAGATGCTATCCCCAGTCCTTGGCCCCTGACTCCATTTTCTGCTCTTCTGAGACTCCTAGCAGCTCCCAAATTGGCTCTAGCTTCCCCACATCTCTGACTGTGCTTTCCCACCTCCCAGGTCTCTGGGACATTTTAACCCAAACCACCAGACCACCAGTTAGACCACCACCATTTGTTGAAGATGCTTTCTTTTGTTCCACTGAATGGTTTTGGATTCTTTTTCAAGTATCAAGTGTGTGTGGGTTTATTTCTGGGTCTTCAATTCTATTCCATTGATCTACCTGTCTGTCTCTGTACCAATACCATGCAGTTTTTAATCACTATTGCTCCATAGTACAGCTTGAGGTCAGGGAGGGTCATTCCCCCAGGAGTTCTTTTATTGTTGAGAATTGTTTTGACCATCCTAGGTTTTTGTTTTGTTCTGTTTTGTTTTTCCTTATGAAGTTTTGCTCTTTCCATATCTGTGAAGAATTGTGTTGGAATTTTGATGGGGATTGTCTGTAGATTGCTTCCGGTAAGATGGCCATTTTTACTATGTTAATCTTACCAATGCATGAACATGGTGATCTTTCTATCATCTAAGGTCTTCAAGGAGATCAAGGAGATCCAAATTGGAAAGGAAGAAATCAAGAACTTGACTTCTTTCATCAGGGACTTGAAGTACTTCTCATATAGATCTTTCACTTTATCGGTTAGAATTAAACCAAGATATTTTATATTATTTGTGGCTATTGTGAAAAGTGTTATTTCCCTAATTTCTTTCTCAGATTGTTTATCATTTGTATAATAGAAGGCTACTGATTTTAATTAATTCTATATCTAGCTACTTTGCTGAAGTTGTTTATCAGGTGTAGGAGTTCTGTGACAGAATTTTGGAGGTTGCTTATGTCTTCCTCAAATAGTGATACCTTGATTTATTGCTTTCCAATTTGTATCTCCTTGATCTCCTTTTGTCATCTAATTGCTCTAGCTAGAACATCTAGTACTATATTGGATAGTTAGGGAGAGAGTGGGCAGCCTTGTCTTGTCCCGGATCTTAGTGGGATTGCTTCAAGTATCTCTCCACTTAATTTGATGTTTGCTGTTTGTTTGCTGAATATTGCTTTTATTATGTTTAGGTATGTGCCATGAATTCCTGATCTCTCCAAGACTTTCAACATGAAGGGGTGTTTCAAGTATACAAGGGATATACATATTAACTACAACATACCCAGACTAGGATGATATATGGAGAGTTACTGAATTGAAAAAGAAAGATAACCTGTTGGTCATGCAGACATATATACAGTTTTAATTCTAGCAATCCAGAGGCAGCAGCAGAGGAAGTACAGGAAAGTGAGAAAAAAGTGAATGGGAGATGTAAAGAGGAAAACGGGTTTCAGAAACCAACTAAGTCCACTTTAGGATGCTAGTCAGTGACATCCTGGACTGACAGCATCCAGTAAAACCAGAGGACAGTCAGCTTAGTTAAGGGCTAGAGAATGGAGGTCCTGGAGGAAAATATCAGGTGCATTTAAAAACTGTGTGACATCACTCTGAAATAAAATGAAGCCAGTATAATGCAATAGAGAGGGGAGGGGAGAGAGAGAGAGAGAGAGAGAGAGAGAGAGAGAGAGAGAGAGAGAGAGAGAGAGAGAGAGAGAGAGAGAGAAATATACTGATTCTCTCCAAATGACACTTGTTCACCAATACATATTGAAGAATTCTCTGAGGCAAAATAAAGGCTTGATCGTGGTTATAATTGACCAAAATGTAAATGCTATAAAACTTATAAAAGGTAATGAAGCCACCAAGGCAAGGCCAGAGTAGATTGCACATGTTGGTGCCAGCAGCATACACAGTGGGGAGCAGTGTGAGGCTCTGGCTACTGAAAGATCTAAGTGTGTCATCGCACTGAGTTGAAAAGGTAACTGTGCAGAAACTAAGCTTACCATATAGGAATTTGAAAGTTAGTAATTGAAATGGACACGCCGAAGAAAGAATAAGTTGAGCGTAATTCAACACGAAAGTGCGGACTGAAACTCAAAGTGTCATAAAAGGTAATTTTAATATAAGCTTTTAAACAATGAGTTTTCTTATAACAACAATATATAAATAGAAACAAATCCAAAATAGGAAAACAAATCACTTCATGGTTTTTAGTGAGCTCAAAATTTTTTGCTTGGAAACTTAGCTATCCTTTAGAAAAGTGTGAGTTCCTGTCTTATAGCTATAACTACATCATTTGAAGTTACTATTAACTACTATTGAATATTATGATTTCATAAAAGGTAAAGGAGGCCATATGAAGATGACAGATTTATCCTTTAACTTGTAGTAAGTTTCAATGACTGAGTTGTCTAAAGGTTCTTTCCATACTGACTGTGAAGAACTCAGCAAAAGGAATACTGTTGCCTTGTGCCTACTTAACCTCAAGATTTTTAGCAGCTGCCATCAGACATTATCAGAAAGAAACGTTTACCATAAGCATCTGGCACTCATTCATGTCAACTGCTTCTCTTTAAGAAGGGTATTCTTTATTTTAAACATTAACCATCTCCTAAAAGTTGTATTAGGGGGGAGAAATTCCTTTCTGTTCCTATTCCTATCAACCCTCCTCTCCACTTGAAGTTCCAGCCAGTTCTAGGAAATGAAAAAAGCAACTCCCTCCTCAACACCCTAAATGTGTCTTAATTCCATATGCAAAGACTTTGGGTCAGTCCCCCCAGGGAGGTGGGCAGTCTTGCCTGAATCCTCAAAGCCTACTTCCAGATGTGAGCCCCAAGGTAGAAAGACGACTAGAGCCGGGCTTCCGACTTCTTTCCAGATGACAGCCTGAAGGAAGATGAGCCAAGATCTAGTTCTAATTCCAGATGCGGGCCAAAGGGCACAGGAGTAAATTGCAACATCTTGCCTGCCATGTGTAATGCCCTAAGCGAGAGCAGCTACTCATCCCTCCCCCACAGCACTCCACATTGTCTCCAGAGAGCTGAGTCTCCAGAGACTCAAGTGTCACTGCTCCATCTCTTACGGCTTTTATCTATTTTCTATCCTCAATCCCAAAAGCCCTGAGGTTCCTCACCTGGGTCAAGGTCCTTAGCTCTGGGCATACTTTGGAGATGCGATTATTTTGAAGGTCTAGAGTCCTCAGATTAGGCAGCTTTTCCAGTGCTGAGGGCATCTTAGTTATCCTCTTGCCATTCAAAGTAAGGATCCTGGTGTTCCTGCCACCCTTCAGTGCTGTTAGCATTAATCTCTCAGCCATGACTTTTGAAGAGGTGACCATTATGGAGGAAGAGTTATTATATATCTTTAGAATATGTAATTGCAGAATTGTTGTGTCATAGATGCAAACCACTCCCCATTGTGATGAAGGTAGGAGGTATTAGGTGAGTTTCTAAGTAGAGAGAGGAAACAGCCACTGCAGGTTGGGCAAGAAGCATACAAGACAGGGCTTGTGTAAACAGGCTGGCCCATGCCAGACACATGGACTTTATCAAATACCGAGATCATATCAGGCCACTGGGCCAGCTTGGAAGTCTTCCACCATTTTGAGATGAGGAAGGCTAAACATCTGAAAAAGAAATAATAATGTAGACTGAAACATTCCCTAATACTGAAGCCTTGGAGTACATAAGAGCTTCAAAAAGTTATAAAAGGAGGGAAGAACTCATTAATCATACTTGGAGTGGCTGGGATATCAGCTCAGTCTAAAAACTAATAAAGGAGAAATGAATCAAGCATGTATTACATTCTTGTAATACAAACTGCATGTCATTATATTCAGATAGATCATAGTTTTCATTCATACAGAAATTGGAGCAAATAAATGAATTTTAACAAGCCGTAGGAAATTCATCATTTCTCCAAGTTCTAATGAAATACAGGAACTCGGTTGGTAGGATTAAGACTAGAAACCCATTCATCGGTTTTAGCCACTTACAACTGAAAGTATCATGTGGATTGAAAGTACCTGATGGTATGCAGCACAGAGTGCAGATGAAACCTCATTCAGTAAACTAACCCTCCATCTAACAATGGCTTTAGGCTAACCAACACGTGCAGAAATGGGAGGCCCAGAGAGCAAGCTGAAGTTACCGTCAGCGCAAGATTCAGCCAAATCTATGGCACGCGAAGCTCTACAGCAGTTGTTCTCAACCCTCCTAACGCGGCTTTAATACCGTCATGCTGGGGTGACCCCATCCATACAATTATTTTCATTTCTACATCATAACTGTAATTATCCTATGGTTATGAATAGTAATGTAAATATTTTTGGAGACAGAGGATTGCCAAAGGGGGTAAAGATCCACAGGTTGAGAACCACTACTCTACAGGGAAAAGGGGAATGGAGTTTCAGCAATTGCATGATTAAAAATGAAGACTGTTCTGAGAATGAGGATTTAATAATAGCAAAAGATAGTGTGTGCACCTGGACAGACTCTTGATCTTAATAAACAGCAATCAGTCAAGAGAAATGTATTGATGGGCTGGTTATGATGATAGTAATCCTTAATTCTGCTTATATAAAACAATATGGTATTAACAATAGGACTTGTTTTGCCTGTATCCAACATTTAGAAATCCTTACAGAATCTTGAGGAAGCAGGGGAAGCAGCAGGATGGACACAATGTTGATAACTATTGACATTATTGATGCTGAGTAACAGGCACACAGGGGTTTTTAATACTAGTCTTACTGTTTCATATGTATGTTGGAAATTACAGGAAAGGAAGCTGTAGCCTTTTACCTTTGATCATTAGAACCCATCTGTACCTAGATATGAGGAGGTATGGAGCCACTTTTGTTAGGCATATTGGAAACTTAGATTATGATCGCCAAATATTTATATGCTATAAGTGCTACTCAACCTACCAAGTTTTCAAAACACAACTCTAGTGCAAGGACTGACTATAAAGGAGTGGATGAGGATGTTAAAAGGCTCAAATAGATTACAGTACAGTTGTAGAAAACAAATCATGATAATGATGTAAATTTATGTCATGAAAAGAGTTACTATGGGTAAAAAGAAAACCACGAAAGAGAAATAATTATTCATATTTTAAGGAAAATAGAAACAAGGGTCACTGCGAAGTGCTATTGAAGCAAGAAGTTTCCAACATGAGAACAGCAGGTTCCATAGTTCTGAAATAGGAATAGGAACCTTACAACAGTCTAATAAACGTCACTATCATATTAACACAACAAACTTGTTGCTAATGACTTCCAGTTGCTAGTATAGATAAAAGAATTTCCAGGTATGTATGAACTGCCTTTTTTCTTTCAATCCTAGTTTTGTTTGAAAAACTATTAAGACTCTAATCAAAATGTCTGCAGGGCTTTATTATTAAACAGTCTTACTTATGTGTGCATGTACATGTGTGTACAGGTACACACACACACACACACACACACACACACACACACAATTAAAATTCCAAAAAACTATGCTCTGGTTTCTCCTGAGATTGTATAAATCTTTCCTCTAGAGACAGGCTGGTTAAACTACTTGCTGTATGAGTCCCAAAGTTCAGATCTCCAGGAAGCCAGGAAACTCAGGGGACACTGGGTAGCTCACCTGCAAATCCAACTCTAGAAAAGCAGACTTGGATCCCCACAGCAAGTTGGGTAACCAAAATAGCCATGTAGATCCTACATCAATAAATAAGGTAGAGAAGTAGAAAAAGACTCCCAAAGGCAGCTTTGTACCTCTACATGAGCACACACATGGACCATCTCACGTATGAATACATGTGAATACACACATGTATACATACATAAGGAGGAATCTTTTAAGCTCTGCCACCATCATCTCTAAGTGACTATTATGTGTCCAGAATCCTACAAGATAGTACCCAAACACTAGAAAATTGTTAATCACCTAGAGAGGGAAAGGGGGTGCTGTTACCTGATCCTGGTTCCTATTGCTCTGACAAACCATACTGTAAACTTTGATTCCTTCTTCTGTAACATATAGCAACTAATCAATAGTATAGACCCAATCTACTCTGGTTATCTATTGCTGTGAAACCACCACACAATGATTTCAAACATTCATTTATTCACCAATCTTAATTTTGTCCATGCTTATATTTGCTCCCTTTGATGACCACTGTGGCAGCACAAAGGCTAGATAAGCAAAATTAAAAAAAAAAAAATAATCACCTAAAGGTTCACGTTCCTGTATCTTGCAAGAGATGCTGACTAGGACCTTCAGGTAGTCAGCCTGGACATATGGTTTGGGCATCTCAAGATAGAAAGTAGAGTGGAAACATTACCACCATGACTTAACCTGATGTCATGGTGCATCACTTCTAGATTGTTAATTCTAATCAACAACCTATTGATTAGAAAGAGCAAGTCAC
This sequence comes from Apodemus sylvaticus, assembly GCF_947179515.1. Classification (NCBI taxonomy): domain Eukaryota; kingdom Metazoa; phylum Chordata; class Mammalia; order Rodentia; family Muridae; genus Apodemus; species Apodemus sylvaticus. Next base: position 28,429,833 of record NC_067474.1, read on the forward strand.
TGAGATTTGCCCACATTTCAAGTGAGACAAATTAAATTCTCCCTCTTGGCAGCAGATGAGAAAAACAGAATGATGAGATCATGTTCTAAGACCCAACCCTGACCCACCATAATCCTTTTCTTGAAACGTGTTGCCTACTTTGAACACTGTATATAGGTGAAGTTATATGACTGGCTTCTGAGAGTCACATTTGCAAGGCATATCCATGTAATTTTTACTGCTAAATAATAGTCCATTATATCTACATTTTACTTTTTATTCATCATTTTATCTTCATGAAGGACATTTTGGCTCTTCCTACTTTGGCTCTTAGAAATGATATTGAAGAATTAAAGGGTAATATTTCAGTTAACTAGGGTATATATTTAGGAGTGGGATCATTACATCATACAGTACCTGAACATCGATTCCTTTGAGGCGTTGCCACACTGTATTCCATGGTGATTGTACCATTTTATTGTGATAGACACAATCCTACCAAGAAAGCATTAAGGTTTATTTTTAATTTAGCATTATTCCTTTCTATCCAAACTGGCATAAATCCTTTTAAAAAATTTCAGTGGGTCTTTCAAGGTTTTACCACATTGTGTCAAGCAAGATCTCCATCCGTTGCTGCCCCCAGACTGCTATGCAGTCTCTGTCTTGGAATTCCTTTAGACCTTTTCTTTAATTGTATTTAGTAGGTGTGTGGGAACAGCCACCGCATGCATGTGAAGGTCTGAGGCCAACTTTCAGGAATCAGTTCTCTCCTTCCAGCATGTAAGAAGAGTCAGGGACTGAACTCAGGTCCAACTTGGTGACAAACACCTTCACTTGCTGAGCCACCTCACCAGCCCTCCATCTTGGATTTCCAGGTGAAACTGCTTTGGAATTGTACCTTTAAGATTCCAGCCATTCAGTTGGGATCTTTGATCTTCCTGTGTTCCAAACAAAATCTACATATCATCGGCTTCCTCAGGCACTTCAGTTTTCTTAGATTTGCTCTGTCTGGAAGACATTTCTCACTGTGAGCATCAGTTACTGTCTGGAGAGAATGATATAATAGCATCTTCTACAGAAACAGAACTGATGGAAAGATACATGGGATTTCTGAGAGTGGCTTACAGCCTGTGCCCTGACTATTCCAACAATGGCTGTCTTCCAACATGAAGTCCAAGAATCCATGCTTGTTCAGTAGTCCATCCTGAGACTGGATGTCTTCAGTACAAGCAGGAATCCCCTAGAAATTGGCTCTAATAAAAATGAAGGAATGACCTTGACAGTGAGATGGAAGTCAAGCAGGTTAAAAAAAAAAAAAAAGCTTCCTTCTTCCAGACCCTTTACGTAGGCTGCACCAGAAGGTGTGGCACAGATATAAGGTGACTCTTCCCACCTCCATTGATCCAAGCAAGAAAATCCCTCACAAGAGTTTCCAGTAGCTTGTGTTTTAACTAATTCCAGATGTAGTCAATTTGACAACCAAGTATAGCCATTAGTTTTACAGTTCAAACTCCCAAAGGCATGCGCCCATATATTTAGATTTTCTTCTTTATCATCTCTCGTCTTTTACTATCATTCTGACAGCATTTTTTGACAAAATATTTAGAACCCCTTGGCTAGAGCATGCATTGGTGACTTATGTTCATTTTTCACTGTTAAAGCAAATAGCCGTACTAAACTTTCTGCTACACGGAAGCCACCTTTCCTTTCCTTTGATATTTTCTTCAGCTCTCTAACCCTTCACCAATAGCCTCTTAGTAAAACAGAAGTCTCCCATTAATAGTCTATTCAGGACTCTTAAAACCTACACTCCAGGCCTACTCCCAAAACTCACTTAGATGTTTTTGTTATAGCAGCAAAAGAACTTAAATAAAACGAACCAAAAAGTAGGCATTGTGTAGAAAGGGGATATGTTGTGTAAACTTAAACTCGTGTGATTTAGGAGTCCTGGAGCCTGCTGCTCCAGGAAGGAAGCTTTTTTTTAATCTGTGCCCAATGCTGTTCCTGCCCTGAGAGGCAGGAGATGTGACAGAAGAGGAAATGCAAGCTCAGCATGAATACATTGCAGCTAAACCAGCAAAATTGCAAGGGCATGTGGTGCCTTATCAGGCAGGCTGCTGTAGGGAAACAGACCCAATCAACTGTGAATGTGATACACGTGGGGATTTAATAGCTCGGCTTATACATTACATTGGGGGCAAGGCAGTCTAACAATCGTTGTCTTCGAGATGAAGAGGAAGAAGCCAGGGAGCCACTCAGTTCATGGAGGGACACCTTAGCTGTTCCAGTCTTCCAATGGAAGCCTGGAAGCTCTCTGGAGCATGGCTGGTGTAGAGTTCACACACAAAGGCCAAGAAAGTTGGAGTCTGATGGCAGAAGGGAGCCGCAGGGAAAGGAGCAAGGGCCGCCCTAACGCAGGCCTGAGCTGCAAACACAGACAGACAGGGCCATTTCCTGAGTCCTCACTCTTGGAAGTGACACCCATGCTGAAAGCAGATTTTGCCCTTCACCAATCCTCTCTAGAAACAGCCTCACAGATGTGTTCAGAAGGGCGCCTGTAAGGGTTCTGAATGTGGTCAACTTAACACTCGAAGTGAGTCACAACACCCATGCAGTAACTACTGTTTTCCAAGCTGTAGCGTAAGACTTCTAAATTGTGTGTGTAGAATGGGTGGAGAGAAGGCTTATGAGACATATGGGGAGGGGGGAACCGGGAAAGGGGAAAGAATTGGGAATGTAAACAAAGAATTCAGAAAATAATAATAATAATAAATAAATAAATAAATAAATAAATAAATAAATAAATAAATAAATAAATTTTGTGTATAACGTGTCCTATAGCCAGAAGTGCCCTGAAACTATAAGGACTCTGTGAAAAAACCCTAGCTTTGCTAAGTTTATTCAGCACAAACCCTCCCTGCTACCCTGTTCCTACCTGTCCCCTTCTCCTCCCACTAAGGACAGAAAGACTCACAGCTTCTCACCTGAACTGTTTTATGTTTGCAACACAGTCTCGGGTTCAACCACTGCCATCCTTACACGTCTTCTCTCACTCTTTATCTTGTATAGTGGTGAGGATTAAACTCAAGGCTTCACACATACCGGGTTAGCACTCTATACTGGGCATCTGCAGCATCAACTACGTTTCTGTAATAAAATCTAAACCACCAACCAAAGAGTAACATGGAGGAACCCATGGCTCCAGCCACACATGTAGCAGAGAATGGTCTTGTTGGGTATCAATGAGAAGAGAGGCCCTTGGTCCTGTGAAGGCTCGATGCCCCAGGGTAGGGGAATGCCAGGACAGGAAGTGGGAGTGTGTGGTTAGTGAGCAGGGGAAGGGGGAATGGGGTAGGGGGTTTTTGGAGGGGAAACAAGGAAAGGGGCTAACATTTGGAATGTAAGTAAGGAAAATATCTAATAAAAAAAGGAAATAATCAAAAAAAAAAAAAAGATCAGAGTAACTGCAGGAAGGCCAATCATTCATTCAAAGATGATGACAGATAAATAAGCATCAAGTAGTTGAATAAAACAAAAGTGCCTGTATTTCAAAAAACAAAAAAACAAAAACAAAAAACTATATATCTGCTATAAAATAGTCCATGGCCCCTCATTGCTTGTCAGTTAGAATATCCCCCAGAGTGGGATAAATGTCATATACCCATCTAATGTCACATAGCAGTCCTTAGGAAACCTCTTGTGAGGACATCAGGCCCACCCACCCCTTTGCTCATGCGGTTCATTTGCCCTTGGCAGCTTTGTACAAAGGAGCATAGTTCCATAAAGCAGATTTTAAACTCCACCTAGCATTTTTTTATCTTCTATTTTATGTTCTTTTCTTATTTTCCCTTGCTATTACATACTAAGCCATATTTGAACGACAATCTCTAATAGCATAGCTAATAGAGCAGACACCCAATAGCTGTTCATTAGGCTTGGGCCAAAAATGAGGGTTCGGTGATTTTAAAGTTTCAGAAGACAGCCCAGGGGATACCCACACTACATAGCACAGGGCGATTGCTTCCAACCCACGACGAGGCAGGTTCTGTACTGTTTTAGAGGCAAGGAGGGATAAAGATGAGAAGTCAGGTCATAGTTGTGGTAAGATCGTGACTATAATTGGCCTTTTGCAGGTACATTAGATGATCACTTATAGTATGGAGGGAGAGGGTACGGTAGAAAGTGTATCTGACAAAACAGTGTGTTGTGAAAGTCCAGGTTTATAGACATTAGAAACCTAGAAAATGGAATGAAAAAAGACATGAGCTTGCTTTTTCGCATTTTTGAATTTGGACCTGTGTGTTAAATACACCCCATGTGTGGGCAGCGACAAATGAGAGGGTTGCGGAACTGCCTGCTGCAGAGCCTCGTGGAATGCTGGCATCCAGAGCTTTCCCAGCAAACAGAAAGCAAACCATTTGGCAAGAAAATTGAAAAATCATCAGCTTTTTAAAACACAAGCCTGTGAACCCAGTACAGGACCAAGAAGCTAAAGCTGGAGGCTAATCCAGACCAGAGTTAATGACTTACTATGTGAACTTCTAGTCAGTCAAACTGGCTCTATCTACTTTCTCATCAGTAAAACAACAAGAGGGAATACGAGTCTATTCCACGGAGACGCCTGGGAAATAGCGAACTAATGATTATAAATGACTCTGGAAGTACAAAGTGCTATGAGAATGCTCAATTATATATCCTAGGATGTCAGGACCTTCAAGTGGAAACAGCCATTTATTTCGCTGATAAAGAGAAGGCTAGTTACACTTACTAAAATACTATGATACGAAAGTATCTAGCTAATTCTGAATGTAACAAAGGCCCCTGTGAAAAACTAACAGATATTTGAAAGCCGGGAAAATGCATGAAAAACCAGGAATTCATAAATACAGATTATGAAAGAAACCATGCATTTACTTGACTTGCTTTGGCAAGCTCATTTTGTGATTAAAGTGTGGTCTGGGACTTGGGTAAAGGTTTTCAAACTAGCAGATGCTTCATACGCTCAAAACAGCTATAGTAATTCTCTGTCCTATAATAGATGGCACTGGTTTCTCTTGGTTCACTTTTTAAAGAAAATATGGAAATAGAAAGTTTGATATTAGGGCCTTGTACAGCCACAGGCCCGCCTTCCCGAGAGAGCCTTACTGATGACTAGCCACGTGGCATGGACAAAACTCTCCAGGTCTCCTCCCGTTCTCTTTACAACAGGGATGAAAGCACTCAACCTGGCATGGGGGAGTGATCCAGCCCATGAGTGTAAACTATTTAGCACAGCTCCGGGAACAACGTGAGTGTGCAAGAAAAGTTCATTTGCTTTTGTGCAATCTCATACACACAAATAAACCAATATCCCCACTGTTCTTTAAACATGGAGATGTGAGCACAACTCTCTGACACAGGAGTTAACACATGCGCACCACCTGCAGAACCTGCCCCTCTGCTGCCACCCATGGGACAACAGGCCCTTCTTTCTTCCTCTTTTAACACACTCTTACTGTAACGGGATAAGATCTAGAACTCTCTATGCAGACCAGGGTGGCCTTGAACTCTCAGAGATCCACCTGGCTCTGCCTCCCGGGTGCTGGGATTAAAGGCATGTGCCACCACACTTGGCTACCTACTTCCTCACCCATATGACTTCAGTATAATATTTATCAGATATCTGAGTGCCTAGGTCACCCCTCTTACAGGAGTTCAAGTGAAGTGCTAAAGAATGATCTGCCAGAAATCATACACAAAAAAAACTTGCCATGGGTTAGGAGTTTGGATCTCTATGAGCAGTTTATAAAGTTTAGCAGACCACTCTTAATGCTAATAAGGTCATTTTTAAAGCTTTATCCTCAAGTACAGCCAGCATGGTTACACTATTAAGAACTTCTTAATTCCTCTGATAGAGAAGATAGCCTTTAAGCAACTTTCTTTAAGTTCATGAAAATGTCACAGAAACTTACCATCTTATAGTAAGTTTTGTTCTTTCGCCAATGGGACCTGATTTCAGAGAAGCAATTTAATTACCATCTACTGAGATGAACTGCTCGAAAATCAATTTTAAAAACATACAAACAGATACACACATATTTTCTACTGAGTATTAAAAACATACAAATCAGAAGGAAATGGCCAATAAAGGGGATGGAGGTAGAAAACAGAACACGGAGATAAAACCAAGACCAATCAATTCCTAAATACCTAAGGAGGCCAATGATGGGGAATAAACAAAACAAGGGAAACACAGGAAAGGATGGCTTACAGTAACGCCAGGACTGCGGCTTGGACACCGGGCATGTCTGATGGAGACAAGAAACACAAGTTAGCAGACGCTAAGCAGACTGCGGGTCCTCCTACAGCAGACAGCGGCTACCAGCTTCACACTGAGTCCTGCCAGGAAACGCTGGCCTGGTGACAACAACTCTTTGAAGTTTTTCCCTTGAAAAGGTGAAAACAAGAATTTTAAAGTGAAAGCTCCTTGTTTTTAAACCACGAACTGTCTTTTAAAGAAAATTCAACCACTACATGGGCCAAACAAAATGTAACTGCTGTATTCAGCACACCAACTTCAGACGCTTTAAAGTCATGTGAGAAAGAGTCATGGTGAATACCCTGAAAATGGTGGGAAAATGGCTGAGGTCAGAATAGAGCTCATGGAGTTAGAACCAGCAAAGAGCTGAGTTACAGAAGCAGAGGAGGAGTGAGCCACAGGGTTAAAGGCAACGGTGATTTTTCCACTAAAAACAAAAAGTACCTGGTAGTTTTGAGAAGCATTTCTGCACTTGGCAGGGGTTACATTCAGACCAGTGAGCAATGCACCAAACTCAAAGCCACACAAATCAAACCACTTGTTTTGTAACTGTGTGATTGTGTCACATTCAGCAATGATTAGAACAAACATTGTCAATTTATCGCAGCATACAGCAAGCATTGCTAAGAAGCACTTGACTATTCATTATGGACTCAGAAAAGGTGTGTTCCCAATTGGTGCTGATTGGTTCAGAATAGCCACAATTTAAGAACTCATTTAAGGGTACTATCATAACCAAAACTGTAAACCTTGCTGAATCAATCAAACTTCTAAACAAACTAAAGAAAATTTGAGATATTAGATAAGAAATAACAGGCCCGCTTTTACCTTCTCCCACTGTGGTGGTCTCAGCCTGGCCACCAGAGGCAAGAGTAAAGCCTTCCTTGCCCTTGGCCTTTCAAAATTGATTTATAAACTGTCTTGAGAGTTTAGTTTTCCAAGAGATTAATGTCTTATTATGATTCTGCCTTTCTTCCCAAAGATCATTTATAGAATAACTATTCTCATAAGCATAAATCACATAGAATATGCTAAAATGCTAATTAAAATTACCTTAATTTTTCCTTTCCTTGTTAAGGAATGATAGTTTCCCAGGAAGTCTTTGGGCTCTATAAATTTTATTTTTATCTTCTAATTATGCATATGCATGCATATCTGTGTGAGGACGTGTGTGTATATGAGTCATTACCCTGGGAGGCCAGAAGAGGACATAGGACCCCCTGAACTAGTTCCAGGCAGCTGTGAGCCTCCCCAGAGTGCTGGGAATGAAACTGTCCTCTGCAAGAACACTGAGTCCTTAAGCACTGAGCCATCTCTCTAACCACACCTAAGTTTTCATTATAGTTCTTGTAATACTGTCAGTTTGAGAGAATCTAGAATTTTCTAGGAGACAAACCTCTGATCATGTTTCTACAGTCACTTCTAGACTGACCGATCTGAGGGGGAAGAACTACCTTATGCAGATGCAGCACCATTTCATGGGTTAGGGTGTTTGACTCAAAGGAAATCAAGTTCTTTACAGCACCCATCTTCCCCCTTAACAAGGGGCAAAGGGACCCCCTGCCCCGCACTCCTGTCACCACGCATTGCCTGTTGTGACTAACTCAACTCTCCAACTGTGAGAAGAGATCTTTTCGTCTCAGTTACTTAAGCATTTTACTGCAGCCATAAGAACAGTACTCTAGCTCTAAGAGGGACATACTATTCCTGATTTATAACAAGCTGAGATGTAAAGAGTTTGAAATTAAGATGCATTGTCTGATCCCAAATTGAACTATCTTCAGTGCATGTGACAAAGATTAATGATAGTCTCTAAGTGTCCCAGTCCCATCTTATCCTCTTTTGGATCCTTTTGTATTTGGCTTAGGCCACAGAACCAATTCTAAGCTTCATAGTTTATCTGCTGAAGTATCAGAATACTCCGTGAGACAACCCCAACAACTTTATCCTACAGTGTAAAAACAAGGAGCGAGCACCAACCGTCAACCTGTAAACTGAAGGGCAGTCTAGAAACACTCTTTTGTTGGGAGAAGATCACAACGGCAGGGACTGAAGAACAGAAGATTTAAGAACCTACTTTTTAACATATGGTCATCTTATCTCTTACAAACTCATAATCTGGAGTTCATATTCACCCAATCGTAGTGCTGTGCTGCCTGAAACTATAAACATGGGTGATAAAGAAGAGAAATCGCAAGAGACCTTCACTTACAAACCAACACTTTGTAACGAGCTTTCAGGAGAGGCAACAATGTATGTCAGTATGTCATGCTAGCTGGCCCTGGAACTATGCTGAAATTCGTGTGGAACATGTGAGGTCAGAGGACAAGAAGTGAAATCAATTCTCTCCTTCTGCCTTGTGACATACAGAGATCATACTCATATCTTCAGACTTAGTGGCAAACACTTCCTCCCAACGACATAATGTCGCTGGCCCCTATAAACCTTCCATGAGCAGTCTACCAAATAGCTTTTAATACTTATTTAATCTATACACTCCATATATTTTGAAGGTTCATTAAAATCGGGCATTATCTTCATTGATAAAAGACAGAATAACAGTTACATACGACAGGCTGAGGCTTATTTGAAACATTGGATAGTGGGCTCTTCAGAATTCTAGACCATTTGCTTACACCCCACCAGCTTGAGTCTTGTGTCTTAGTATGGAACTTATCTATGCTTCATATCTATCATACAGACTTCCATGATCCAAATAATTTTGTATAATATGTTTTCAAGTTTTTGAGCAGGAAACGTAAAAGTCAGTGGTATAGCTTTTCCTATTTATGGGGTCAGTGCTCCAAGTTCTAAATGTTGGGAATGATTCAGATTTAGGATTCTCAGACTAGGGGTACCTGAAAAACGAGAAAAGAAAATGCTCTCAGGTTGTTCCTTTTTCCCTCTTCAATCACCAAACGACCCACGGTAAGGTAAGGCATTCTCTTCATGACCAAGCACAATCCTCTCTACTCACAGCTGCCAATTATTTAATGACAAGTTCTCGAATCTGTCCTCTCAAATGATATCCAAAGACACTTGGGAAGCATTTAATAAGCACCTATTAAGCTAAATCTTTTCTTATCGATCTATTTATTTTATATATGTGAGTACACCACTGATGTCTGCAGCCGCACCAGAAGAGGACACTGAATCCAATTACAGATCGTGAGTCACCATGTGGTTGCTGGGAATTGAACTCAGGACCTTGGGAAGGGCGGCTGAGCCATCGCTCCAGCCCAAGCTGAATCTTTTAACAGTAGTTAACAGGAATGGCCAAGAAGCACCTAAAGAAATGTCCAACATCCTTAGTCATCAGGGAAATGCAAAACAAAATGACCCTGATATTCCACCTCACACCAATCAGAATACTAAGATCAAAAACTCAGGCTACAGGCAAGGATGTGGAGAAAGAGGAACACTCCTCCATTCCTGGTGGTATTGCAAGCTAGTACAACCACTCTGGAAATCTTGTGGTTCCTCAGAAAATTGAAAATAGTTCTACCTGAAGACCCAGCTATACCACTTCTGGACATATACACACACCCTCCAACTAGAAAGTCCCAGAAACCAGGAATGATAGAGGCTCCACCATAACCACAGGACATGTGCACCATTATATTCATAGCAGCCTTATTTATAATAGCCAGAAGCTGGAAACAACCCAGATGTGTCAATGGAAGAATGGATACAGAAAATGTGGTACATTTACACAATGGAATACTACTCAGCTATTAAAAAATGAAGAGTTCACAAATTTTGCAGACAAATGGATGGAACTAGAAATATCCTGACTGAGGTAATTCAAACCCAAAAGGGCATACCTGTGGATTTTAGCCCAAAAGCTCAGAATACCCATGATATAACTCAGACCATTCAAAGCATAAAAAAAAGGAAGGCCAGAGTGTGAATGTTTCAATCCCACTTAGAAGGGAGAACAAAATAATCATAAGGGGCAGAGGGAGGGAGGGATCTGGGTGGGAGAGGAAAGGGGGAGTATGGGAAGAGACAGGAGAGTAGTCCAAAGGGCCAGGAGAATGAACAGAAATATGTGCAGTAGTTGGTGGGGAATAGGGAGGGACAGGGGGACCACTAGAAAGTCCCAGACAGCAGGGATGAGAGAGGGCCCCAGGGGAATGACATTAGCTGAAATGCCCAACAGCAGGCTGATAGATCCTGAAGAGACCACCTCCATAGACATGGCCCCCAATTGATGGGACCACCCACCAATCTCAAAATTTTTAACCCAAAATTGTTCCTGTCTAAAGGAAACGTGGACAAAAATGGAGCAGAGACTAAAGGAAAGGCCATCCAGAGACTGCCCCACCTTGCCATCCATCTCATTTACAGACACCACTCCCTGACAATACTGCTGATGTCAAGATGTGCTTGAAGACACAGCCTGGTATGGCTGTCCTCTGAGGCTCTGCCAGCACCTAAGTCAGATGCAGATCCTCACAGCCAACCATTATTAGACTGAGCCCAGAGACCCCAATGGAAGAATCAAGAGGAAGAACTAAGGAGCTGAAGGGGATTGCTGTCCTCAGAGAAAGAACAGCACTATCAACCCGACCCCTCAGGACTCCCCAGGGACTAAGCCTCCAACCAAAGAATACACTCAGGCCAGTCCATGGCTTCCACTACATATGTACCAGAGGACTGCCTTAGCTGGTATCCGTGTGAGGGGAAGCACTTGGTCCTGTAGAGACTTGATGCCCCAAAGAAGGGGGATGGATGCTAGAAGGGTGAGGCAGGAGTGGGTGGGTGGGGAGCACCCTCTTGGAAGCAAAGGGGATGGGATGGGATGAGGGGGCTCATGGAGAGGAGATGGGAAGGGAGGAAAATTAAGAATTCTAAAATTAAAAAAAGAAAGAGAAAAAAAAGAAGTTATTTTTTAAGCCGGGCGGTGGTGGCACACGCCTGTAATCCCAGCACTTTGGGAAGCAGAGGCAGGTGGATTTCTGAGTTTGAGACCAGCCTGGTCTACAGAGTGAGCTGCAGGATAGCCAGGGCTATACAGAGAAACCCTGTCTGGAAAAAAAAAAAAAATCCAAAAAACAAAAAAAACAAAAAAAAAAAAAAGTTATTTTTAAGCACTTAAACTAGAGGAAAATAAACATGCACATAACTAGTTCTGTGGGCACTAGAACTCATCCATTAACCAACCTAGCCTGGGTGTGCGGGTCTAGAGACAAGTGCCTAAGAAGGGTCTATTTGACTGGGGAAAGCAGGTAAAAGGTGAAGAAGGTAAAGCGTTGGCCTCTGAATAAAAGCTGACCGGTGTCCTGTGAGGTGAAAGGGGAGGTGTTCATGGGGAGAGAACAGGAGTAGGTGTTGAGAGGAGAGTCAGGGTGAGTTCACTGATTAGAGTATAGCGTGGGTGGTCAGTAAGAAGAGTCAAGTGTGGGTATTCAGTCACAGAAAACAAGAGTGGATTCAAGGGAAAGAACTTATGCTACCAGAGTTTAAAGATGGAGAGTTTAAATAAGATAAAATAAATAAGAGGAAATAATATTTGCTCAACTAATGTCAAAGTTATAAGCTAGTAATTACATTCTCAACAATCAACTGATTTGTGTTTTCACTGGTTCATGACAATTGCACCAAGATACTAATAATTGTGGGCAGGTACCAATTTGCAGATACCAGTTGGCACGAAGGTATCTTTTAATGATGTCCTTCTTTAAAAAAAACAAAAAAACAAAAACAAAAACTAAGCAACAAAAAAACCAACCAACCAAACCAAAGAACCTCATAAATCTTACACAATGTTTTTAGACCCTTCTGATCCAAAATAAATATCCATTGATCAATGTCGTCCAAGCTTCCACATTATTTCTTCTAAAAGCAGTAGCGTAATGGCTGCTTCTTTATCATCTCTCTTTACTTTGGGCAAAATGATATGCTCATGTTTTTATTCAGAGGCCCTTAAGTGCAAGAATCTGTGATTGTAACATCCTCAATATATGAAGAAAAAAAAAAGATAGCTAAATAAAGCTTGACAGTTCACGCTCTACTGCTAAATCCTGAAACTGCTAAAAAATTTGAACAGACACATGTTGATTCAACTCTTTATCATTTATTCTTTTGGTAAACATCACATATTACGAGCAAAGCTATTTTGCTCACAACAGTTACACATTCTTTGTTTTACTTTTTACAGGTTATAAATATATGTAAGTAGATAAAATTCTTGGCTGAAGACACATTCTAGAATTCTGACATAAATGTTTTCAATCAGACCAGCAGCAGCAAACTTAATTTGCATACATTGTTTTTAAATTAACATCTACCGTTTTTAGAAGATTTTTCCATTTATCGCTAAAATGGTAGAAGTGGGCCATACATTTTATTCATAAATATACTGGCCCTTTTAAAATAAAACATATAAACAAAAATTAGAAATACATAATTCAGTACATTTGAATTCTTGTCAAAACAATGAAACATTAATGAGTTATTTTAGAGTATCTTTGTTACAAACGGAATTTTCAATAACTATTTCATAATGTTTTATTACTCCTTAAGGCTGATGAAGATAACATTACTTCAAAATGAGTTCGAAGCATTTATTTTACAACTTGATGCTTTTATAAATTTCAGAATAAAAAAGGATCAAAAGTTACAGACAGGTTTCAGAATGCCCTCCCCGTGAGGCAGGCAGGAGTGCGCTTCAGTCAGCCAGAACGACCTCAAACAGCCCTTGCTCCACCGACCGCTCTGCCGCCTTACCACACCCACCACTACCTGCTTTTACCATCAAAGCCCATTATTTACTCAGAGACGTGTACATAGATCAAAGCCCAAGTGTTATAAACATGATGCTCAACTTAGTTATATTTCTAACTTGGAAAAAAACAGATCACAATAAGAAGTTTCATTTTCATAAATTGTGTTTTGTTGGTGCTAAAAATTGAACCTTGAGCCTCCTGCACAGTAGGCGAGTGCTCTAGAGCTGTGTCTCCATCCCGTGGACTGTTACACAAGAACAGCAGCACACTTGTGTGGGGCACAACTCTCTAACAAAGAATGCTGTTCTAAGTGATTTAAAATCTCAGTAACATGACTCATTCATTCCATATAAAATTCTTCTGTACTGATTTTACCACACAGCTCTCTGCTTCTGAACAGGGACCTTCAACTTTTCTTTCCCAATTTTTTTCTTTTTTCTTTTTTTCTTTTTTTTTTATATATATAGAGAGGGTTTCTCTCTCTAAAAAACATGTAGCCCTGGCTGTTCTGGAACTCGCTCTGTAGACCAGGCTGGCCTTGAACTCAGAAATCCGCCTGCCTCTGCCTCCCAAGTGCTGGGATTAAAGGCAATGCGCCACCCCTGCCATCAACTTTTCTTACACATAAAATATAATAAACATGTGAGTAAAAAAAGTGATACATTATGTAACAAAATAATTTGTAGCCAGGGCTTTCATTGAATCCTAGAAAGTGAGCACAGCTGGAAGGGGGAAGACTTAAAGGGAATGTGCTCATGGCCCTTTCTGCATTATCACAGCATCACCTTGCAGCGTGAGCAGTGAGAGGCTGCCGGATGCCTCTCAGCAGGAAAGTACTAGAGAAAGCATAGCAGCTGAGAACTGTTGGGCAAAGTGTAAAAATTCTCAGTTGTGAAGAGAAACAAGGTTCAACTCTAACTCCAGCCTCTGGCTGAGAGGCCAGCAATGCAGGAATTACAAACTTTTAAAGCTACACATACAGAAAAGGGAAATCTCCAATTTGTTACAAAAGATTCAAAATTGACAAATGACACCTATTTACCATTGATTTTGTCTCATTTCTTTATACTGATTCTCATATAAGCATTCAGTATTCAAATCTTCTTAACTACTGAAGCAGTTTCTTCTTAGCAGCAGAGATAGGCTGCATAAAAAGCTGCACACTGCTGACCTAGGATACCAGTCACCGGGACTGTGAGCACTTTCTAAGCAATGACACACCTGCTGTCACTACAATATGTTCCTATGATGACAGAGACCAAGTCTCCATACTTTTAAGAAAAATTAAATTGAAATCTTTACTTTTAGAACATAAAGTTGTGGGGCCAAAATTTAAAACAAAATTTATTCCAAACCAGAATGTGCAGGACAACTAAAATTAATTATTGCAAAGAGTAACAGCTTTGTCTATGAGTGATATTCTCCACAACAGACTTTAAATTCTACAACTGCCATTAAGAGAGCACTGGCTAAAGGTAATCCACCGTATTTCTAAAAGCCTGTTAGTAAGCTTATTCATAAAACTCATTTAAGGTAGCTGTGTTTTTCAGTAGCATTTATAACAATCTAGTACTTGGTAGATTGGCACACTCTATATAACAGTGTAACATTTTGTAAATTAGCTGCAATTTTCAGTAGCTGAGTTCACCAACCGTGTAACCGAATTATAATGTTCTCCTAAGCCATAAGCATGCCTCATGTATCTGAAATAAAAGAATGAAATTGCATTTTGGTGAGTTATTTACTATATATAAATGTATATAGTATACAGACATATAAAATAATGCACTCTGAACGTCCCAGCCCGCAGAGATATCATTAATGAACTGTTAATAAGCATATTCATTAAGAGGCCAACATTAAATGACAAGTCTTGGAAGCGAGCAAGCAGTCCAGTCACTAGAAGGGCAGCAAAGGCTGAGATGCTGAGGGCTCAGTGAGCTCAAAGTTCACTAACGTTCAGACCATAAATGGTAATAGCTAATAAACACACACACACACACAAGAGAAAAACTAGAGAAATTATTCCTCCAAGCTGAATATGCAGGGCCAATTCTCAATCATGCAAAGACATTCACAGCATGAAGGGTGGTAGTTAAAACTTAGTGCTGTTAATGTCACACAACACACAAAGCTAGTCCTAATATTTCACACCCTTTTGAAGAACACTATTCTTAACTCATACAAAAAAAGAGGCCCAATAATCCAAGCAATTATGTAAAACACACATTCAGATGCTTTCTAGTTCTACGATTCCCTTTAACATAAACAGAATTAATTCAGCTAATTACAGCATTTTGACTAGTAAGTAAATACAACCTAAAATCTTTCCACATACCTTTTTGTTTTAATTATGAAAATAACAGTAAAATGCCCTAGGTACTTACACTAGCACTAATGGATCCCTCGGATACTCTTCACCAACTATAATAGGAGGAGCATCTGCCTGTAGTATCTCGATTGGTGTTTGTAAGATGTGAGAAAGAGCCCTTAGCTACAGGGGGAAAAATAAGTTAGTAAGAAAAGCAAAATGGAAATCTTATTCAAATCACAAACTAATTACATACACAGAACATGGCCACCAGTTAGATCAGAGATTTGCTCTGTTCATATGAGCACCAAGAGCTCAGGTAATTCACTTAGTTTTTGGTGAACTGCTGAAAGAACAAATTAAATAACCACATCAAATGCAGGAATTGTCTTGAACATACAATAGTGTTGTAAAATATACCAATGTCAGGCTTGGTGAAGTGGGTGAAGAACAGCCGAAGGGCGGGGAATGAGGTCTGGCAGATCATGAGGTTCGCTTTAAGAGCTTCTCAGATGCCGCCGTGCAGTCACTATCCAGAACCATGGCTCCATAACTTTCAGCAAGAACAAGGTAAGTGTAAGAATGTGAACCGTTCTGCCCTGTGCTACAATCTCCATCCAGTTAACAAGTTATATTACTTTCATTTTATAACATGCAATAAGAACTTAGGTTCTTTGCATCTGATCAAAAATATACATTTATCTAAGCATGAAAACAACTTGTACTTTAAAGAAATTCACGAGCAATGAATGAGCAAATATCCTTCCAAAGATGTTTTTTAAAAGTGTCACAAATGATCTCAATTTAACAGAATTAAGTATCCAAAGCCATCTCGTTGCTCTGTGAGCCTTCACAAAAAGGGTACTTCAAGCCTTGTTATCCAGGCCATTACCAGCGGAACATGTGCTGTATGTCTGAGTCAGGAGAGAAAACAATGGGAATGGTTCCCTCTGGTGGAGAGGTCCAACTCCAGCACTGTACTAAAACGTGCCAGGAACATTCACATCTCGCTCTCACACAGGAGTGTAAGGGTCTTCAGAAGCACAGACCACTGGAGACAACTAACCCTCCCAGGATACCAACACTGCTGGAGGCACTCGTCCGGCCCCTTAGTTCACAAACTCATACACTGCAAGGGGCTCACTGAACCATTTGAACCACAGGACACGAAGCTGGAGGATCACCCACCCGTAGTCAGAGGAAGTCGGAGCATGAGCCATGAGCAGAGCCTAGGGTTTGCCCTTTCACCCTCTAACACCTCAGACTGCGTGTCACCACCAGGCCTAAACATTAAATAGATGTTTTCATGTAATTAAACATGGTTAACAGTAAATTTTAAAAATGCTCAAAGAAATAATGTTAAGTTTCTATTGTTTTCTTATGCAAAAATATCAATGCATTTTTTTATTGCCTTCACGTAATCCACTATCAAGGAGGAATTCAACTGATAATTGTAATAAATGTGCGACAGTAAGTTTTATATAAAGGGCTGGAGAGATGGCTCAGTGGTTAAGAGCACTGACTGCTCTTCCAGAGGTCCTGAGTTCAACTCCCACCAACCACATGGTGGCTCACAACCATCTGTAATGGGATCAGATGCCCTCTTCTGGTGTGTCTGAGGATAGCTACAGTGTAATCACATAAATAAATAAATAAATCATTTTTTAAAAAGATAATGAAAAAATTTTTAAAAAGGTTTATATGAAATACAATTTTTACTTTACATAGCCTAGCACGGTGTTAACTACTCCTCTGGCCTCAGTCTCCCTAGTGACGGGATTATAGGTACATAATAGGTCCAACCCTGGTTCATTTTTATTTCCGATATAAAGGAGAAGTTATTTCTGCAACATTGAACTATTAGATTAAAATTCACCTTCAGGGAATAAAATCAACAACTTTTTTTTTCTTTTCTTTTTTTTTTTTTTGGTTTTTTGGATTTGGTTTTGGAAGACAGAGTTTCTCTGTGTAGCCCTGGCTGTCCTGGAACTCATCTGTAGACCAGACTGGCCTTGAACTCAGAAATTCACCTGCCTCTGCCTCCCAGAGTGCTGGGATTACAGGCGTGCACCACCACCGCCCAGCAACTTTTTTTTTCTTAAGACAGGATCTCCCTGTATAGCTCAGGCCAGTATCCAAGACAGCATCTCACCAGCTTGGATACCAAGTAAGTCCTCATTTTATTGTCTTTATTTTTTTTTAAATACAGAAAAATCAAACAGATTGGCATCTCAAATGACAACACACAGACGCAACGCCAGCTTCTGTTAAGTCATAAATCCAACTCTGGGCTATTTAAGATGAAATCACACTTCACTTACTCAAGGGGATATAGTTTAATCACAGACACAGAATGTATAACTCTCTAATTGTCGGGAGAAAAATGGCAAATATAGAAAGAAAAAAAGACATCATCAAAGAGAACTGGGCTTAGCTGAAAAACATGGAAGTAAAAACTAGATGTAGTAAAAACCACAAGTGGTGATTCAGAAATAATTTGATGTCCACAATCACTGTGACTCGGCTTACCTCAAGCTGGCCTCCCCATGCCGCTGTGTTAACAATGTCGTCACAGTACTTCCCAAACTCTTCTGTGGGAAACAGATCAGAATAACTGTGTTTGAAATCATGTCACACAATCTCTTTTGTAGCTCCCACCATCCCTGATCAATAACATCTCCTTTCTGTACCACCTCCCTTTAGAAGTACACTAAATACACTCACCAACCTTTCCACCATGTTTCTATGGAAGAGCAAAGCATTTCTGCTTCTGGCCCTCCACCTGAGACCCAGAAAGGTATGTAATTAACTGCTCTCTCTCATCATCACCTAAAGCAACAGCTAAGTGTCAAATATTCACTCTATCCTGACAAGTGCTCTAAAACCAAAACTGCATGCAAAATGACACACAAGGTAAAATATGTAGCCCCTCTATATTTAGGCTTACTGAATGAAGGAGCCTCTAAGGAATCAAGTACAAATAGGCATCATCTCCCAGGGCAGCAGCAGACAGTCTCTCTGCGTCGTTTTACACACCTTTACAAGATCTGAATCAATGTCAGTTTTAGCCAAGGAAGAGATTTTACTGAATGGGCCCTGACAAGGCTTAATCTCCGACTTTATAATAGGCACATTACTGCACACATAAACTGTTAAACGTCACACTTTAACAAGGGCTAAACACGTGAAGGTGCAATGGCTCGGGGGCATTGCTGCTTTCAGAGAATCTGGAAAGGACCTAAATTCCCAGGACCCACAAAAAAATCTCACTTCTTTTGAAACCCTATTCTGGTCCCCAAGGACTAAGACATGGTACATAAACATAGATGCAGGCAAGACATCCATAACAACACATATAAAATAAAAATAAAATAAAACATCCTTCCTGTCCAAGGAAGGGAAGAAAAGCTAAAACTAAAAGACAATATACTTAGTGTGTTAATCTCTTTCACTATTAAGTCTTCATTGTTCAAGACAGCCCTAAAATACTTTCCACACCATGGCCTTCAATGAAAGTTGGCTTAATGAATGAACTAAATCCTTTGTTTCCTTGATGCAACATGAATTAAATATTGTACTACTAGAAGAGGGGGGTAGACAAATGTAAGAATTCTGATACATGAAGTCACACTTGAGATCTATCCAGGTACCTAAGGTTCACTCACCGCAAATGACCAGCTCCAGCCAGTGTCCACTGTGTTCATCCCATGCTACGTTCTACCTTCTCCATGGAGGGCAGACACCATTAAAGGACTCGGCCGACACCATCCCTTCTCCTAGCCACCTGGCCATGTGACCTTCTCCCAGTGGCCACTGCCTTACCTGTGACCTTCCCTCCACTTCATTTCTCTCAATAACATAGAACATCCTAACAACTGTACCTTAATCATTAATTTATTTTAACAAACAGAAAATATCATTTATGGGATTTATAAAATCAAATTTTATGTAACTAGTAACCCTCCTAGCTATACTTTATTGAAAGAAACATTATACTTCCCTGAGTACAATTAAGTTAGTTTTCATAATCATATTCTGCTCATGGTCTTAATGCCATACAATTGCATACTTACAAAGACTAATCAAAACGTCACCTCCCTCTAACTTTGTTAAACATAAATTAACACACATCTTTCATTAATGACTAGCCCTACGTATTTTGATGACTAACCTCTCTTATTTTCCATGTTACTTACATATAGCAATTAATACATTTTAACAAAAAAATTAGTTAAGTACTTACAAGATAAAGAAAAATATACCTACATCTATTCAAAATATAGAAAATAAACCTGCCTAAATGTTAACAATCTTTTGTCTTCATTAAGAAAGGTCTTCCTTGCTACACCCAGGAAACACTTTATTTGAAAACCAGAAACACTAACAAAGCGTGGTGGAGAAAGCTCAAGTACCTGGAGTGTACACGTCCCCGGTGCTGGGGTTTGTTAGGAAGGGCAGGAAGTCGTCGGAATGGCTTTGCATGTACTCGGCAGTCTGCCTCCTCAGGGTAGCCACAGTCAGAGCGCAGTCCTGTTCTCTCAGCTGATCCTCAAGCGCTCCATACATACAATGACCATCAGACGGGATATGTTTAATTTCCAATTCTCTGGCTGCCAATATTTGAGCAAGTTTTTCACTTTCTAAATGTCTGGCTCCAGATAAGTTCTCAATTTCAGCCTCAGCTATCCTTTCTTCTCGTTCCTTTTCCAATGCAGCCTTCTTTTCCTAGGACAATATAGGAAAGTTAATGATATTAGGATTAGTTCACATTCGGTAACAATGGAGACATTAGTCTGACATTCTTGCCATGTCCTTCTCCCACAAGCGCTGCCATTTTGATCATCTCACCATTTGTAGACCTCTCTAACTCCAATCCCTGGAGGACAAGGATCTCATTCATCTGATGCTATGTTCCCAGCCCTCGCTCTGTACTAACACATAAAGAAGCATTTCGTACAAGCAGGAGCAGCGACCTAGGTCTCTAGATGCACCTGGGAAGCTGATACAGAAGGGTTGCATGCCTAAGGACAGCCTGGGCAACAGTGTTCGAGTCCAGCCTGGCCTGCAATGTAAGAACTTATTTCACAGAAGAAAGAAAGGAGCAGCCAGGAAGGGGCACAGGATATCTTCTTAGAAAGTCTGCTAATCTGTTTGCTTATTTGAGGAGTACCTTGCTATGGTAGCTGGGGCTAGCCTATACTCTCCAACCTCCTACACCTAGGATTTCCAAGTGTTGGAATTAATGGCATTTGCAACCATACCTGTCCTCATAAGGACTAGTTAAAAACATGTGAACAACTTGACTGGCTGATTTCAAAGTTGTGTCTTACAATTCGGTGGCCCAGTGGATTTACTATGTTATACTGGTACAATGCCTTTAAACCCAGGACTTGGGAAGCAGAGACAGGTGGATCTTTGTGAGCATAATATGTATGAGCCTGGTCTACAAAGTGAGTTTCTGGACAGCCAGAGCTAAAGGATAAGATCCTACCTCAAAAAAATTAAAACGATTCAGCTCTACTCAGCCTTTAAGTACATAAACATTTAAGTACATGAATATTTCATCCCAAACTACTCGAAGGTTGTATCACTCCACTACAGTGGATTTACTATGTTAATACAACCAGAAAGGTATAACAGATACTATTTTTAATCTATTTTTTAAAGGTGGATACATCACCTATAAATAGCTAATAAATAGATTTTTTAAAAAACTTGCTGGCAAGCAATTCAAATATTACAGTTACACTAAAATTCCTCTAAGTCACATGATCCCCTATTCTCTCTAGAGCTCAAAGTAAATATCCTCCCAGATTTTCTTTCGTTTAATTGTAATAAACATAATACAATTACAGAAAATGGGACATATCCTTTGTAACACAATGGTATTTTTAATATGGTAGAATATGCTTTCTTACTTTAAATAATAAAATACAAATGCTTGAGATTTCCCCATGGTGAGGATTCAGTGAAATCAACAAGAGATATATTAATGAGTACTATGGGAAATTTGGAGACAAAGGAAAACATTTCTAAATGTGAAGTACTAAGAATCATAAACCAGAGAACATTCATGTTTCATAGCTAAAAACAATTCACAGAACTAGCACACAAGAGAAAAGTTTCAAGTGATGAAGTGGCTGGCTAAAGACAGGCCTGTCATTAATAAATAATGTTCATCCTATATAGCACTGCAAAGGAGCGGGCTCAGCATAGCATTTGTAGCTCCTTCCTTCTGGAAGGCAGGACAGTCTATTTGGAGGGTTGTTTCTGTGCATTTACAACTTTCTAATCACAACCACACATGTTTATGCACTTGGGAGGGAAATTATCTTTCCACCAAAGAGGAAAGAAATCCCTCACTAAATTTTGCAATTTTTTAAAACTGTACTTTATTTTCTTGTATAGTATCAGTATTTATCCCCTTATATGTCTGTGTACCAGATGCACTGAGTTCCCACAATCCAGAAAGGGTGTGTATGGTGTGTCAGTCAGATCCCCAAAACTAAAGTCACAGATGACTGGAACTAGCATTTGAACTGGGAAGCAAACCAGGTCTTCTGGAAGAGTACCCAGTGCTCCTAACCACTAAATCATATTTCCAGCACCGGACAATCTTGGTTCAGTACCTTGGTTTAGTTTCTACAGAAGAGTAGAAAACGGTAAAGCAATTTTAACAAACAGTAAGGACTTCTAGCAGGGTGGTGGTGGCGCACGCCTGTAATCCCAGCACTCTGGGAGGCAGAGGCAGGTGGATTTCTGAGTTCGAAGCCAGCCTGGTCTACAGAGTAAGTTCCAGGACAGCCAGGGCAATACAGAGAAACCCTATCTCGAAAAAAACCAAAATCAAAAAAAAAAAAAAAAAAAAAGAGAAGGTAAGGACTTCTGTGATCTAATTTCAACTCCTTGGGGCAGAAATAAATGGTAAGAATAAAAGGCACAATTTAATAAACTGAATGACTCCATAATGTGCTACATGAGAGAATTTTCAAATGTTCTTTTGTGGGTTTAATTAGCTGAATCCAAGAAAACTTATGTTTAACCAGCTTTAACCATAAGAAGAGTAGCATGATTTACTTCATCTACAACTGTGAATCTAGGTATAAAATCTTAAAACACAAGATGGCACTATAACTTTATAAAATACTTAAAAACAGTTTCAGCAGGGCAGAGATTGGGGAGGGAGATAGAATAAGCACCTTAGATATCTAATCCAAAACCCCCTCATTTTCCTCTTCTGAGGAAACAGCATGCAGAAAGATTTCCAAAGGCCATACAGCTGGTTAGAGCGGAGCGGGGCAGGGGACAGCACAGAGCTCCTTTATGCAGGCACCTGAATCAGAATAAAGGTTGGGGCACATGGCAGCGGGGGTTAACGTCATACATGCTTTCACTCTCAGAACGGAACTTCATTCTGTCTTCAAAACTATCTTCCAATACTAACTTCTACATTATCTTATTTTACATAATGATCTGCTTCAGAATTAAAAAGCAACTGAGCTTGCTTCCAATAAATCGAATGTAAAATCCTTTGGATCCTTATCTCTGTGGGTGTTTCCTACATTAGGTACTTTCTACAGGAACAGTACTAGAGACAGAATGGCGTCAGGTCTACAAGAGTAGGTGAAAGGCAGGAGCATGGAACTTGTAAACATACTGCTGGAGCAAAACTAGTCACGCTGATTTGAGCACTAGTCCAGGGTTGTGTTAAATTCTCCTTCTCGTTGAGATAACCAAGTCTCATCTTTCTCATTTATAAAATAAGAAAACTACATCCCATTCTACTTCTCAAATTCCTTGTTTTGGAAATCAATTATTTTATTTCTAACTTAGTTTTGTTTTGTTTTTCCAAACTACAAATAGAGTTTCCATGTTCTTTTCTTCCCCTCAATACTTACTGAGGGTTTGTTTGGGTTTGTTTGGGTTTTCTTGTTTGTTGTTTTTGTTTTGGGGGAGGGGGGCTTGCAGCAGTTGGTTCTCTCCTTCCACTGTGTGAATTCCAGGATTGAACTCAAGGTCTCAGGCTATGCAGCAATGTTATCCACTGAGCCATCTTCTTAGGCACAAATTCCTGAGGTTAATGTGCCCATGTTTCTCCAGTTTAAAAATAAGACCCCATAAGAGTTTTATGATAAATCACCATAAATATGTCAGGCTTTTCCTCCAGACTTGTCTCACTACCAATAACAACCACCAGTGGCTAACTGGCTTTTTAAGCCTTAGTGCTTTGGCAAAAAGAACAGTTCTAAATAATTTAATGTCTAATTTGCCTATTTTGGATCCAGGTTCCATTCTGGTAAGCATTATGAACACTTAAGTGTTCTCCACTCCAAAAGCCCACTAGATTAACAAAGTAATCTGGGAATCATTTTCTCTGCCAAGTGATAAGCAGTCAACTATAAATTATACTATAGTCATCAGACTTTAGTTGGAAAATGTATTAAATTACATTCAGATAGGACAGAAATTATAAAACTTCTTTTTAAAAGATAGGTCTAGGTACACAGTAGCTTGGTTTTTAGAATTAAATAGGCTACCATGAGATGCTGCAATTAATAAGTATCAATAAATTTTTAAATTTGTTACCTTACTGGCACACACACACCTGCTGATGTACAGAAGCAGGATGACAGTCTCGGGACCATAAGAATGGCTATTATAAATAAGGAGTTAAACTACATAGCCCTTCAAGACAGCATGCACTCTAAATAATTCTTTGAAATACACAAGAGTAAAATTCATATAAATATGGTAAATATTTGATTATTTGCAACTTAACTGTCATACAAAAGGAGACTGTCTTAGGCCTTTGTAAAAGGAAAATGATAGGAGTAACATGGTAAATATGATTATTTGTTGACACTTCAGTTCTCCAGGCCTTATATTTATGGTTCTGCACAGCTTATTTTTTAATGCCCATAATAGTCCTCATAGATATTATTTTCCCTTACCTATTACTGAAATTGAATGGCAAGTCATGAGAGTACATGAGTTCAAACCATAACTAGGGTTGGGGAGCAGCTTACAGTCCTGTCTGACCTTCAAAAGCACAATTTAAAAAGGGGGTGGGGGGGAGCATCCTGCCAGACACTGACCTTCCATGCTCAACTATACTGTGTACTAAACACACCCTGAAATATACACTTAGAGCTTAACCAGTGTGAACAATTAGTAAAATAGTATTCAGAACCAAAATACTGAATTTTAAACTTCTTTTTCTAAAGTGGAAAGACTTACCCGCCTCCTGCCATTTTCATTATGCTAAGATCATTAACACATTATTTCCAATAAGCCTAATACTCTATCTCATTCCACATTCGTTTTTATTACATTATTTCTCGAGCATACAATATCTTGTGAAAACATTTATCTTTCCTTCAAATTATAATAACACATCCTTAACACTTGACATGATGAAGTTCCCTTCTCTGCATTTTTAATGTCGTTAAATGTTATGTAAATACCAATGTAATTTTCTGAGGACTCTGGATCTCTATGTGAGTCCTTGTATTTCTAAGTTCAAGTCTTCGCTTCACCCTGAGCACTAATGCTTAAACAGGGTTTTGCATCAGTCATATGACCCCACTCTTTAAAATTTCTAAATTAAGTCTATAATAAAATATTTGTCACAGAAGACAGCCTTTAGTCTCCCTGATTTCTACAAGAATTGCAAACTAGATATCTTACTTTTTATTTCTAATACCTATTAATTTCTATAGAAGGTCAGGAAATATAATCCTACCTCACAAGATTATTGTCGGGACTACATGAGATTTCAATGTAAGTAGTTTAGACTATTATCTGACATATGGTAAGGACTTGTCAGTTCAAGTTCTCTGACAAGGAACTCCAGCTTTTTTCAAATCATTTCTTATATAATACCTAAAAAAATATTAAGCACACAATAGCACTAGCTTATATACATGGTGATATGACTTTCATACCCGTCTCTTTTGTGCTTTTGAAATCCGAGGTGGTTGATTCTCAAGTACCAAGTTTGAAATGTTATCAGCAACAGAATCTATCTGAAAGAACAAAAACATTAAAAAAAAAAAAAGAAAGAAATACAAAAATCAATAAAAAATGTTTTAATTTATTGAAAGTGTTAGGCTACTAAATTGTTACTGAAAATTAAAAATATATCCAGTCCCTTACTTTGCATTGCAGCAGCCACATTAGACACAGGATTAGACAGCATGCTTTGTCACCTTTCTCTACTTCCATGAATCTGTAAGATCCAAGCACCCTGCACACCTTCTGTCCTTCCTGAACCTCTTCTATTACCCCAAATACCTTACTTTCATTCAAGGACAGCCTTCCTGTCCAAGAATGCTAACATATAAAATCGTTTGTGCTCATTACTATCTTCTTTTTGTTTTATAATTAAATTCATTTATTTATTTTTATTAGGTATATTCTTTATTTACACTTCAAATATTGTTCCCGTTCCTGGATCCCTCCTCCCCCGAAAATCCCGTAAGCCATCTCCCCTTCCCCATCAACCCACCTCTGCTTCCCTGTCCTGGTATTCCTGTACACTACGGTATCAAGTCTTCCCAGGACCAAGGGCTTCTCCCCCATTTGGTGTCCAATAAGATCATCCTCTGCTGCCGATGTGTCATTACTATATTCATATCCTAAAGCTGACAAGTCACTTCCCCATGTTAACTAGCTAAAACTTAATGAGTACTAATTCTTCAGGTTAGAATAACTGATTTCTATCTTCGCCTAGCTACAAACTGGTAACATCAATAGCTACAAAGACCCTTAAGTCCAAATGTTAACATTGTTAAAGAAGTTACCTTTCTACATGAATAAATAGCTGTTTATTATTACTGTTATTTTGTTACCATTAGTATAACTGAAAGTCAAGCTAATTTTTAGTATGATAAATATATAAAACAACCCAAAGCATCTGAAACAGATACAGAAGTCTCCAAAGACTTCCCAGGTGATAAACTATTAAAATTTCTGGTAGACTTCATTCTTTTCTTGTCCTTTCTTTCCCTTTTTTTTTTTTTTTTTATTTTGGATTCTGATAAAACTATCATCCATATTAACAAAAAAAAAAAAAAAAAAAAAACAGAAGATTTTGGGGGAGAGGCCAACCACCAAACAAGTTTAATTAATGATAAAGAGAACAGTTCAAGGCAAACTGGAGAATTTGCATTTTAGTAGGTGACAAAAGACTATGAACCAAACTTTTCTATTTGGAAATCCATGAAAGAAATCTTGAAGAGTGCAGACTGTTCTTCCAAAGGTCGTGAGTTCAAATCCCAGCAACCACATGATGGCTCAGAACCATCAATATGATGGTTATCATGATCATGATGATCAGTAATGAGATCTGATGCCCTCTTCTGGGGTGTCTGAAGACAGCAACAGTGTACTTACAAAAAAAAAAAAAAACAAAAAAACAAAAAAAAAAAACTAACACCCTGCTACTAGAAAATACAGGGAGACAATTAGAAATAGAAAATTAGCACAATACTAACATGTCTAAACACAACAGCACAACAGCCTTGTTTGGGGTTTGTGTGTGTGTGTGTGTATGTAAGAGAGAAAAAGAATGTGTGCATGTGCATACGTGCTGCAATAGAGGTCAGAAGACAACTTGTGTGAGTCAATTTTCTCTTTCTTCCAGGGACAGAACTCAAGTTGAACAGCAAGCACCTTACCTGGTTAACCATACTGGCAGCCCCAATAAAAGTTTTCTTGTCACTTCCTTTTCTGTAGCTACTGTTGGGTTTTGAGATAGGGGTCTTGCTATGAAGCCCAGTTTGGCCTTAGACTCACAACCTCCCTGAGTGCCTCCTGAGTGCTGGCACTATAGGCATGTATATCACCATGCCAGGCTGGAGATAAAAGCATTTTAATACTAAGAAAGGTCAGGAACATGATGACTAGGAAAAGAAATCAAAGACTTCGCCACTATATTTAGTATTCTATGTAAATAGATACACAGAAACTGTTCCCCCTTGTCAACAGAACAAAAATGAATCCAAACTCACAGAAGACAAGGTCTTGGACAAAACTAAGAAATCCCTATCAACAGTTAACTGAGATTGTAGAATATATGACCCTTTATATCCAAAAACCAGGCAACAAATCACTATATTATATCAGGATATAAAGACGTGTCTGGTTTTGAAGTCTAGCTTTTGTCACCTCAATAACTATTATGACTTCGGGACAAAATTCGTAATCTCTGGTTTCCTACTGGAATCATGTGATTATCTGCATTACTTCATAGCTATTACTTACAGGGTTACTGACACGTACGTGCCTCAAACAGAGTAGCTGGTACACGTTAGGCAGAATGATACACTGAACAGATACACGCAAGCATCCTCCCATGTACACAAAAAGCATCACTACTTCCTTCACCACAACTGGTTCCTATAGCACTTCTCTACTTAACTATAATTTCACATTATAATTTCAAATTTATTCGAGGGTTGATTAAATAACTTTGCAGAGGTTACAATCTTATTCATCAGTAATTCTTGACAAGCAGTCTAGTCTGCTAACTTTCATTCCAGAGAACCCTTATCTAGCACGTTTTATTCTTTCCTTCTTTCCAGGTTTATTAGGTTAAGTAGGCACTTTTTGCTGTTCTCCCATTAAAAAAATATAAAAATCTGGCCATAAACCTGGTCACAAAAATACTGAAGAAATGTACAGCAAGGTGTGGTGGTGCATGCCTGTAATCCCAGCACTTGTGAAATCTAAACAGGAGGATCTGACCTTGAAGTTCAAGGTTAATCCTCTGCTCCAAATCCACAAGGGTCACAGACAGCCTGGGCTACAAGACACTCTAGTCTCAAAAACTAACGATAAGGAAATGTGATGTGTGACTGTGTGACTTGGTTTCAGGATTTTGAGAATGTTTTCAATAAGCAGTTCAACCCACTCAGACAGTTGTTTCCTCGGGCTCGGAGACAAGCTTTGCTCCCCATACCTTATTGTCCTTAAAAGTCAACTTCAACTGCTCCAGTTCTTCCCTGTGTTTCTGTTCCATTTCTCTCTCCAGTTTAGCAACATCTTCTGTGAGCTGCTTCCTCCTCTTTTTGTCGTTTTTGGGAACAGCGTTCTTCATTCCCTGAATTTTAGCTAAAAAGTCATCAAAAACCGCCGTGTCAGAGCCCCCCAGAAGAAAGAGTGAAAAGAGGGTGGGAAGGGGTATAATTATAGAATGTAAAGTAATTATAGAAGCAATTAATCATGACACAACAATCAGCTATCGAGAAGGGCCCGGATGAGGCTTGCGACCCAACGTAAACACAGCCCAGAATTTGTATAGTTTGACAGGGCAAGACCAAGGTTACAAAACCATATATTAAAACTTCCACCTTTTAAATATCCTTTTCTGTGACCGTCAAGCCAAGGTGAAGCAATTCAGAACACACCACTAAGGCCAGGCGTCGGGATCGGGGGCAGGAATGGGAAGGGAGGCAGAGGAGGTCCAAGGCTTTCGCCTCCAGGCACATCAAGCAGTAGCACGTGCAACGGACCGGCCTGGGGTCCACGGCAGGCCGCACACGGGGACACCGCCGAGGACTGCAAATATGGGGGTCGATGGAATGGGGAAGGGTGGAGAAGACACACCAAAAGTTATCTGAGGGGAAGCCTAGACGGATCCAGGTTCCCGAGGGTACACGCCACGCTGCCAGCCCTGGGTGTGGACGACTTTTACATTCCCGGTCCCTTTCCCGTCACCTTGCAGCTCCTTCTTCTCCTTCCGATGCCTTCTCACCAGCTGCTCCTCATCATCAAGCTCTTCAGCCAAGACCTCCTCCATGACGACCAGGTAGCGGGGCACACGCGCTGGAGGAGCTGGGCACCTCAGGCGGGCCAGCGCCTCCCACCCCTCAACCCTCACCCGGGGCGCCATTGGCCGCCGGGAAGGCCCAGCCCCGCCTCAAGGCGGCTCCGGATCCAGGTCTAACCACTGAAACCCGGAGAAGCCGACCGACATGGGCTAGGGCGCCTGCGCGCTCCGACCGCTCCGGGCGGCGCGCCGGAAGCTGGGACTGTGCGACGGAGAAGGCACCCGCGGCTTCTTCGGTACAAAGCTACGCGCCAGGCGATTGGCTCTGACCGGGCGCACGGAGATGACATCACGACCGTTCTTTAGCACAGCTTTCAATTTGTGTTTAGAAGCACTCTGTTGATGTGCCCTTTGCCAAGACATAGTGAGAAGATTTCTTTTTTTTTTTTAATTTTAATAAAGGCGTGGTATGTTTTCAATGAGGATCTTTATGTTATGTCAGTCATACAGTAGGGAATTGTTTTATTTTTACAACGTGGTAAGCCTACTCTTCAATAAGTGATAATAGAGAAAGATATAAAAAGGACTAAGCTTCGTAAAGTCCATTTGCTAAGTTCAATGGTAAGACGGATAACAGTGATGTCAAGGTGTTTTGAAGGTCTGAGGCAAGATTTAACAATTGTAAGTCATGTGTGCCACAAAACCAAATTAGTAAAGGCAAACAAGAATGCTCACGGAATGGTGGAGGGCAGGTGCAGGGGTGGAAGACCCAGAGTGCTGGTCCTGTAAAATAAAAATCTATTTTTAGGACTGAGCGTGGTTGTGCAGGCCTTTAATCCCTGCACTTGGGAGTTAGGCAGGCAGATCTCAGTGAGTTCAAGGCCAGCCTGGTCTACATAGTGAGCTACAGGACATCAGAGAGTTACATAGGTGAGAACCAGTCTCAAAAATAAATAAATACATAAATGCTCCATATATATATATATGCCCTGTCCCTATCCCCCCCCAAACCCCCTGACCTCTAAACTCCCTGGGGCCTCCAGTCTCTTGAGGGTTAAGTGCATCATCTCTAAATGGACACAGACGCGGCAGTCCTCTAGTGTGTGTGTGTGTGTGTGTGTGTGTGTGTGTGTGTGTGTGTGTGTCAGGACCTCTTATCAGCTGGTGTGTGATGCCCGTTTGGTGGACCAGTGTTTGAAAATCTCGGAGGTCCCAATTAAATGAGACTGCTCGTCCTCCTACAGGATTGCCCTTCTCTCTCTTCAGCTTCTCTCAGCCTATAAATGCTCTTTTTTGTATGAATGTCTGAGGCAGAACAAAACAAATGAAGTTGAAATAATAGTTCTGAAATGAATTGAAGACAGTTGTTCATTTCTTACTTCCAGGGATGAATAATAAACTGGGCCTACAACGGTATAAACCTATAAGGGGTACATTTTAATTTTGGTAAAGAGAAAAAAAATCTACATGTATCCTGTTTTGTTTTGTTTAATATCAAGGTTGTGAGGGAGTATTGTACAAGTATTTAAACTGAGAAATCAAGTTATGATCTGAGATTTTTTTCTTGAAAATCTAAATGCCAGAAATCAATGCAATGAAATCATAAAGAAATGTAGTTTTTATAGGAAAGTTGTATACCCTGACAAGCTTAGAGACTAGAAATTTTTGGAGTTGGACTAAATACATTTTGCATTATGATGGGGACATCAGGGTATAGGGCCAGTAAGTGGAAGTTGGTTTGAATGAGAATGTGCCCCAATAGGCTCAGATATTTGTATACATGGTGCCCAGTTGGTGGTGCTCTGTGGGTAGGAATAAAAGGTATTGCATTGCTGGAGAAAGTATGTCACTGGAGATGGGCTTTTGATTCTAAATATGTAGCATTCCAGTTTTCTTTGGGTTGCTATTGATGTTTTATTGTTTCTCTGATTCCGTCCTTAGATTCAGCTCTCACTATCTGGCTTCCACTCCACCATCATGGGGTCTAATACTGTGTAAACCAAATATGCCAAATAACTTTATTTTTTAAGTTGCCTTCATTGTGATATTTTATCACAACAAAAGACTAATTAATACAGCAACTGGAAGGAATTCTTAAATATTCATGGGTTAAGAAACTTTGTCAGTAAAGAATTTTCTCTGAACTTTTTTTGCTTAATGATGTTGTGGTCCAAGAGTCGTGCCACAAACCACATGAACACAGATCTCAGTCCGACAGGGATGGTTTTGAATATACACCCTAATACTGGTCAGAACAGAGCTAGTTCAGAACGATGACAATGGTCATCTTTCTCTGTCATCTTACAAAGGAAAAAAACACAAAAAGCAATGAGTTCATTCACAGGTGCAAGAAGTACTTTCTGGTGGTCAGCTCTATTTCAAGCTATTTTAGACATAACAGTTCATACTGGCCTTGGATTTCATAGGTTGCATGAAAAGCTTTGTGGAATTTCTTAAGATTAGCAAACCTCACACAGAATTTTCAGAACATATAGAACAAAACAGGGTATGTGGTCAATACGTCCTTTGTCTGAGCCATGTCACTTCTATGCACCAATGACTGGCAGGCTTATTACAACAACAATATAAAATAGCTGGCAGACAAGGAACAAAATGGCTACAGTTATACTGCGGGCAGGCCATATCCATATCCATTGGGTATAACAGAGCCAATTGAGAACACCAACTGAAATGGCTAACGGGGGAAATCACATGAAATTGCTAATGGTACGAACACTATTTAAAGAAATGAAGCTTGGATTGGTGTATATCGTGTTGTGTTTTATAAAAAAGAAAGAGGAGCTGAGAATATATTTGGTAGACCCGGGTGAGGTAAGGTGGAAGGGATGCCTCTGTGGGGCCATGCTGAGGCACCTCTTCCCAAGGCTGGCCAGGAACACATGGAGAGGGGTGGGGAAAGGTATGGTGAGGGAGAAGGGGCAGGGAGTAAGAGGATAAGATAGAGGAGGGGGCGAAGAGCCCCTTTTATAATGAGTCAGGCATATCTGGCTGCTGCCAGGTAACTGGGATGGGGCCTAGAAGGGATGGTGACATATAGGATAATAAAACTCAATGCAAATGGGTCTAAAATCTTTCACTTTATGTAATTTTTTTTATATTTGTTTTTAGTTTTTTCGAGACAGGGTTTCTCTGTATAGCCCTGGCTGTCCTGGAACTCACTTTGTAGACCAGGCTGGCCTCAAACTCAGAAATCTGCCTGCCTCTGCCTCACAAGTGCTAGGATTAAAGGCGTGCACCACCACTGCCTGGCTCCTCAATTTGTTCTTAAAGAGATATTATCATGTTCTTACGCCATACCCACAATCAACCTAGGATGAAGTGGGTAGGAAACAGTGTGGAGCCCGTAAACTTGGGAATTCCACTGGCCTTGACCTCACCTGAATACCTCTGCCCTTTCCTGCTAATAATTCAATTCTGACAAAGCATTTTATATATATTTAGCCTGGCAGGCTAAACATATATAAGCAATATGTGTGCCTCTAACTACATCACCACATGGCAAGAAAAAAAAAAGCATTCATTTATTCAATATATTGACTGTCATGATCTTAACATTAGAAATATATAAACTAGCCAGGCTGTGGTGGTGCATGCCTTTAATCCCAGCACTTGGGAGACAGAAGCAGGCAGATTTCTGAGTTCGAGGTCAGCCTGGTCTACAGAGTGAGTTCCAGGATAGCCAGGGCTACACAGAAAAACCCTGTCTCAAAAAAATACAAACAAAAAAACAAACAAAAAAACCACTAAGGGCTGGTAAGATGGCTTAGCAGGTAAATTCTCTTATCTGAAGGCTGGTGTGTAAGTATGTGTATGCTTTTATTGATAGGTTGTATTTATGACTAATCATTTAATTGGTCCTGTGTGGATAAATAGAAACATTGCCAGTAGTTAGAATATAAGCTGTAGTAATACAGTGAGGGCTGTTAATATTCTTTACTGATCTCTCCTGAAAATGGTGTCACCTTTGTATTAGCATGCAGTCAATTGGCAAGAAATTATCATTAAGGTGCAGATACTGTTTGAATTAAACCTAGGATTGTTTTCTTTCTGGATCACATGTTGCTGATGATGCCAATTAGTACCAACCTCAAAGTAAAACAACAAGGATCTATACTCTGTAACCACTAGCCATGAAAATGCAGCTCTGAATGTTAACTGGCTTAGCACCACATGATGAATAGTAAAACCCAACTGGTTTCAAGGCTTGTTTGTGCCTTTCATCCGTACTATAGCACTTAGAAAAAAGAAGAAGAAGAAGAAGAAGAAGAAGAAGAAGAAGAAGAAGAAGAAGAAGAAGAAGAAGAAGAAGAAGAAGAAGAAGAAGAAAGAAAGAAAGAAAGAAAGAAAGAAAGAAAGAAAGAAAGAAAGAAAGAAAGAAAGAAAGAAAGAGAAAAAGAATGTTGTAAAAACAAAGATTAAAAAGAAACCCAAGAACTTGAGAGATTTTAAGTGACGAGTAAGAGTCCATTAGATCGCATAATCCAGAGCATAGTGAATTGTAGCAAAGAGCTAATGAGAAATAAGGGATTGCTGTTGAGTAACAACACCATTTCTTCTTGTAATAGTTACTTCTTCTCTGGAGCAAGTACAATAGTAAGGCCAGGGCACTGACTAATACAATTTTCATGTATTCTCTGTATAAAGGGTCATGTGATGCTCTAATTTCATTTTGCTGAAAAAATCCTTCAAGTTATATTATAAAAATAGTATTGTAGTACCAAATTTTGAAAATCTTACAAGTTCTCATGGGGTTACTTCACTAGTAGCTTTTTACCCAGACTGAAGTTGGATCATTAATGGTCTTTAATTCCAGTAACATGATAAATAGAGGTAAGAATGAAAGCTCTGGAGAAAGGGAGAAAAAAACCAAAAACGATTCCAATTTTATTACTTTGTCTCATAAAAACAAGCAACAAATTACAGTATTTAATTTTTAAAGACACATTACAAGTTACTAAACAGAAGAATAAAGATTATGCCATTTTAAACTATCAGCTTTATTTATAATCACTTTTCTAATTAATTCTGTTCTTAATACATCCTTAAACAATCTTTATACTCTATTCTTGTATAGCTACTATTCTAACGTTGTAATCTTTAAGGTATCTATAAGATGCTACATTGAGACTCACTGGGAACCCAACATTGTCCAGGGAGGTTGGTAAATAGATGCAACTACAAAATATATCATCCACAGTGAGTTAACCAAGGCCAGAAAGATAAATATAGCTGTAGTCATTATATGTAAATGTTAGCTGTTAAGTCAATGTTAACCAAACTTCAATCCTTAGAACCACAGAGAATAGGTACAGAGTAAAGGACTAAGGAGGGCAGTTAGCTATCCCTAGGAAAAATAAGTAGAATGAATAGTAATGGGTGGAGAATGAAGGAGGGACTGGAATAGGAGCATTGAATAGGGTGGGAAATACGAGAAGGGACAGCTAAAATTAAGGATCATTTGAGATGTAGTTTGGAAAGTTAACACAGTAGAAACCTCCTAAAATATATACACACACTAGGGAGATCTAAATGAAATAGCCAAATGTAACTGATATTCCTGGTTGTCAACATGACTATATCTGGAATGAACTACAATCCAGAATTGGAAGGCTTACTCGTGATCCTAATCTGGAGGCTGAGAGATACAAGTTTCTGATCTGGATCTTGGCATGGAGATCTTGAGGCATAGTGGCTATGAATCCCAGAAGATTAAGACAGGGAGATCTCTGAGTTCAAGGTCATCTGGGACAAAGCAAGTCCCAGATCCAGTTGTGATAGCACACACCTTTAATCTGGGCCGCGCCTTCTGCTGGAGACCTACATAAGGACATTGGAAGAAGAAAGATTCATGCTCTCTTTGACTGCTTGCCTTGTGGGACTGAGCAACTGCTAGATCCTTGGACTTCCATCCACAGCTGCTGCTGCTAATCACTGTTGGGGAGTTGGACTACAGACTGTAAGTCATCAACAAATTCCCTTACCATATAGATACTATCCATAAGTTCTGTGACTCTAGAGAACCCTGACTAATACACTAAATGACAGGGGAGCCAAGCCCCAACTGGATATCTCTTGCCACCAAATGAAGCTTCTAGTACCTGGAAATATAAATATATATGTCAAATTGGGTAATTGGGCAAAGGGATCCAATGTAATTGCCAAACAACCAGGCTATTCTTAAAACTATTGATTGCTCAGCACAAACTGATGGCAAGTCCCATTGCTGACGACAACACCGACACAACTCGGTGCCTCCCTAGAGCCACCACTCCTACAGGATAGTGTTTTTGGTACCTGAAGGTACTCTGCACACTCCAAAAGAAAAAATGTAAAAAGCAACTCAGCTCCAACACCTTTAATTGACAATGGTATCCTGCGTATAAAATAAGCTACTGAAATCATCTACTGAATCAAAGCTTGTGGACGTAACCAACCAATATCTGATTTGACTTAAAATCCACTCGATGAAATGAAATTCGTGTGTTATTTGAGTGACCAATGCCTCAGGGATGTAGAGTAAAGTACTACTATTGTTTTAAAAGAATAGAACAATAACAAGACTCCTAATAACATTCTTTTGTACTCATAGATCAGGATGTTGCCCAGACATTATCAGAGAAGCATCCTCCTGCAGGAGAACAAACAGAGACCCACAGCCAGACAATGATCTGAGACTCAGAGACTTCTGAACACTCACCTATAAATGGGATGTTTCCATGAAATCCTTCCATTCAGGTTTCAGAGAACTCTGCAGAAGAGGAGGCAGAAGAAGTGTAAGAGTCAGAGGGGATGGAGGACAGCAAGGAAAGAAGGCCCTGTAAACACAGCAGGACCGATACACGTGAACTCACAGAGACTGAGGTGACATGCACAGAGCCTGCCCAAGTCTGCATCAGGTGGGGTCTTAAAAATGAAAGGAAAAACAGATGTGTGTTCCTATTGCTGACCCAGAAGCAATCTCCAACTGATAACCACCTGCAAATGAAAATTAGGTTTCTCCAAGGAAATCTCACTGGGGAAACAAACTACTCTTTAGGGTAGGCCACCCGCCTAGTGTTAGACAGCTAACAGAAAACTGATTCAATGGCACCGTTGGAGGTTCCTTGTCTTATAATATCCTGTTGGGGATTTTTCTCTTCTGAATTTTATCATTTTTTTTAATTTTTCTTTTTTTTCCTCTACTGGTCCTGTGGGGGGGGGTGTGGGTGTGGGTGTGGGGGGGTGGGTGGAGAGAGACAGAGAGAGAGAGAGAGAGAGATTTATTAATTACATGTGAGTACACTGTCACTCTCTTCAGACACACCAGAAGAGGGCATCAGATCTCATTACAGATGGTTGTGAGCAACCATGTGGTTGCTGGTATTTGAACTCAGGACTTCCAGAAGAGCAGTCAATGCTCTTAACCACTGAGCCATCTCTCCAGCCCACCCCTTTGGGTATATATTATGGCTTCTAGTTTTATGTTTTTATAGGATTCCTCAGTGTGAGAACAAGCGGGTCTCTGCGTCTATGTCTGCTTCTTGTCCCTTTTTTGGGCTCTTTTCCTCCTGTTTGTTTTGTCCTATTCCAATGTGCTTGCTTTGGTTTATCTTATTTTATTTTATTATTATCCCTTAGAAGCCTGTTTGATTTCTAATGAGGGACAGAAAGGGGGTGGGTCCAAATGGAATGGGAGGGGAGGAGGTACCTGGAGCCATAGCAGGGAAACCATAATCATGGTATGAAATAATCATTATGTGAAAAATAATCTATTTCTGAAAGAGAAAAAAATTCTTACATCAAAATTTTTTGCATAGTACTTATTTTAGTAACATTATTTGTAAATGAAGTTTGTATAGGTGTTTAACATTCTTTTCTCCCGTTTCAGTCCCCAGATCGATCACTGTATAAATCCACTTAAATTGATATCAGAGTAAAACTAGTAACATTGTAGTCTTACCGGCTATATTAGTTTGTATTGGTTTGGCCTAGAAAAATAAATGTCAAAAGTTGGATTATTACATAAAAAAAAAGAAATATATTGTCTCATGATTATGAATACTAAAGTCCAAAATTAAGGTTTTGACAAGGCTGTGCTCCCTCTGAAAGAGTAGAAACTGGTGCTATTGACTTATGACTGTTTTTCTAATATATGGAATTTCATGGGAATTCTTTTTAAAAAATTGTTCTAAACATCCCAGAAATGTTTGTATGTGTTTCATTTTAATTTCTTTTTTTTTCCTGTTAGGTCCAATCAGAAAAGCCCTACACACCCCAACAGAGCAGGCCCACTGACTGGGTCCAAGACAGTGGTGTGGCCTTGGCTCAGAATGTGCTCTGCCCTGGTAAACACAGCATTGCCCAGAAACCTTAAAAAGTGGCTTTCTGTTGTTTAGAAAAGGGGGTTGTTTACAAGAGCATGACCAATTTAACCACTGAAAGCAGAATTTCGTTCCCAGAGAACTGTTAAGTATGTATCCTCCTAGAGGGACAGAGACTTATGAACCACCCCCACCCCCACTTCTCTGTGGTGGAATGTTACTAGGCTCCATCGTGTACAGTTTTGTGTGGGTAGCCATCAGTCCATCATTTTCAGCATTCTGACTAGTTTTGAATCTACTTACCACTCACTGAAAATTTTTTTTCATACCAAGGATGATAGCAAGAATAATCTATGAGCAAAAGCAAGATAGAAAGTAATGACAAACACATCAGAGCCATTTAGCAAACATTGATCCCTACCTCTAGGACCTATGACTTCCCATCTTCTGGCCTTTGCCCTGGTTTATAGCACCAGGTAAGAATTCCCTCTTGTGGAACTGACTTTAAATCTGATTATTGCTGGGTGTGGTCGTACACACCCTTAATGCAGCATCCTGGAAGAGAAAGGTGGATCTTTTGTGAGTTTGAAAGCAAAACTGACTTACATACCAAATTTTCTGGACAGCCAGGACTATCTAGAGAGACACTTTCTCAAAAAAAAAAATCCAATTAGAAAGCAATTTATTGTACCCCACACACACATGTACCCATTACATTCGGCCTTTTGTGTTTCTAGTTAGCTACACTGGGTTAATGGCTGAGTAGGATTCTTGATGGCAGTTTTTCCCAAATTACTACATTCACACACCTTCTGGTACTACACAGGCTAGCCAATAGGTAATAAGATTCCAGTTAAACCCTAGCTTCATTCCTGTAGAGCATGTAGTGTCTCCAGCAATGGTCTGAGTTATGAATTATGAATTATGATCTTGTCCTGGTTTGCAACAAACTCAAGTGTAGTAGCCACGATTGTTTCAGTGGTTACAGCAGCCTTCATGGCCAAACCCTCTAGAGAAAGCAGCCTACCCCTGCTCCTGGGACTTTTATTAATATCCTTGTGGTTTCTGGGAACATCTTTTCTCTACTCATACAAGGTAACTTCTTTCAGTTCTATTTAATATTTAATAAAAAATATTAAACAATTAACCTCTGTTTTAATATTCTTCAGGCACAGGCCATTGGCTTTTTTGTGCTCCCCTCGCTGTAAATGAGCACATATTGTCTGTGCCTTACACATCCATAATGTTACCAAGAATTTTACAGCTAGGCCTAGCCCTTGCAGTCTGTGTACCTGGATTTCACATCCTTAATTGTTGACACGTGCTTGCACAGTGTTCAGGTGCTCTCCTAAGTCCATAAAATACTCATAGTTCAGCCTCAAATCTATGAAATGAAACAATTTTGGGTACCTAGGAAAAGGCTGAGCAGAAAAAAATCATTTACCACACAAGCCTGTGAGCTGTGTTTAATCCCCAGAACTCACTAAAAAGCTGGATGGGGTGGTGTGTGTCTGTAATCCCAGTGAAATGAAAGTCTGGGACGGAAATGTGAGTTGGAAGCTTGAAGAACATCCAGCTTGGAGTTGGCTGCACAGCATCAGAAACAAGAAAGACCCAGCCTCTGCACCACAGAAGGTTAAAATGACTCCCCAAAGATGACCTACATAGACATACACTCAAACACATATACTGTAACAAATGAAGTCCCACGATCCTCCATTCCTTGAAATTTCCAACTGGTCTCAGGTATGACCAGATAAGGGAATTAAAAAGTTGTTATCATCAATACCATGTAGATTTTATTAGTGTTATTTTCTAGTATAGCTTGAGGTCACAGATAGTGGTACCTTAGAAGATCTTTTATTCTTGGGAATTATTTTGGTTGTTCTGGTTTTTTTTAAAAAAAAAAATACGGAAAATATGAAGAGAATTGTTCTTTCTATGTCTGTGAAGAATTGTGTTGGAATTTTGATGGGGATGGTATTGAATCTATAGATGGTTTTTGGTAAGACTTTCATTACGTTAATCCCACCAATCCATGAGCATGGTAGATCTGTCCATCTTCTAAGGTCTTGAAATTCTTTTTTCAGGGATTTGAAGTTCTTGTCATACAGATCATTCATTTGTTGGTAAGAGTTACACCAAGATATTTTGTTCTATTTGTGGCTATTATGAAGGGTGTTGGTCCCTAATTTCTTTCTCAGCATGTTTATCATTTGTGTAAAGAAAGGCTACTGATTTGTTTGAGTTAATTTTATATCCTGCCACTTTGCTGAAGTTGTTTGCCAGCTGTAGGAGTTCCCTGGTGGTATTTTGGGGATTGCTTATGTATCATCTGCAAATAGTAACACCTTAACTTCTTCTTTGACAATTTGTATTCCCCTGATCTCCTTTTGTTGTCTTATTGATCTAGTTGGAACTTAAAGTATTTTATTGAATAGATAAGGAGAGAGTGGGAAACCTTGTCCTGTCCCGGATTTTGGTGGGATTGTTTCTAATTTCTCTTGGTATAATTTAATGTTGGCAGTTGGTTTGCTATACATTTCTTTTATTATGTTTAGGCATGTGCCATGAATTCTTGATCTCTCCAAGACTTTTAACATGAAAGAGTGTTGTATTTTGTCAAAGGCTTTTCCAGCATTTAATGAGATGATTATGTGACTTTTTTCCTTGAATTTGTTTATACAGTGTATTATGCTGATGGGTTTTCAGATATTGAACTATTCCTGCATCCCTAGCATGAAGCCTACCTTGATCATGGTGAATGATTATTTTGATGTGTTTTTGGAAATTGATTGCAAGAATTTTATTAAGTATATATTTGCATTGATATGCATAAGGGAGATTGGTCTTAAGTTCTCTTTCTTTGTTGGGTCTTTGTGTGGATTAGGTATCAGAGTAACTGTGGCTTCATAGAATGAATTAGGTAGTGTTCCTTTTGTTACCGTTTCCTGGAATAGTTTGAGGAGTGTTGGTATTAGCTGTTTGAAGGTCTGGTAGAATTCTATACTATAGCCATCTGGATTTTTTGGTTGGGAAGTTTTAGTGACTATTTCTATTTCCTTAGGGGTTATAGGACTGTTTAGATAGTTTACCTGATCTTGATTTAACTTTGGTACATAGTATCTGTCTAGAAAATTATTCATTTCATCTTGGTTTTCCCGTTTTGTAGAATATAGGCTTTTGTAGTAGGTTCTGATGTTTTTTTTTAATTTCCTCAGTTTCTGTTGTTATGTCTCCCTTTTAATTTCTGAGTTTGTTAATTTGGATACGGTCTCTGTTACAGTAAAATCTCCAACTGAAATAAGCCCATGCAAAAATAAACACAACTCAATTAATATGAATACATCTGTGCACCTAGATTGGGCAAATCTACCACTTCACTACTCTACTCCCCAGCTGTAAGACCCTTATAGCTGGAGGCTTCTCCAGGCCACGCGCTTCTGCTCCATTTTTTCCATCTCCTCCTCCTCCTCTATTCTTCTCCCCCCCCCCACTCCTTCTCCCTGCCAACTTTTCAGCTCCACATTCCCTTGCACTGCCCAATCACTGGCTCTAGCCTTTATTTTACAAGTTAAGATGGGGAGAATGGTCACAGCGAAGTCACCTGAGTACAAGATTGACTCCTCATTCCAGGCAGCCCCTCTTTAGGAAGCAGAATTAGCATCAAAATACAAATAGCACCAGGGCAATCCACAACATTTGCCCCTTTATTTCCAATTAAAAGGGTCTTTTCCCTCAGATATAAATTGAGTACAACTATTATCATTCTACAATTTATATAGTATAAGATACTCTTAACACCCAGTTGATCAATTTTGTCAATTAAATAATGCACTATGTCATCTATCCTAACTTAAAGACTTATAACCCTACACCTGGATTATGTCTTGGTATTAGATTTTGTGCCATCTGAAAACCATCCTCTCAAATCTATATCATCTTTCTCAATGCTAAACAGCTCAGGTTTGCTATGAGACTACCAGTCTTCAACCCTGTCAGAAATCCAAGAACGACAAATATTACCTGAAAATATGAAAAGCACAAAACATAGCTTCCAAACTTAGAGAATTTATAGAGACCAATGATCACCTAAACAGTCCCTCATTCTTCAAAACTTGGAAGCATCAGTCTTCAGCCTTCTGGCCCAGGATCATCTGATAGACCTTTGTAACACAGAATTTTGAAGGGCTGATTACCCTGTCTTGGTAGTCTCTATGTCCTTTAGTTAGTATGGCTAAGGGTTTACCTATCTTGTTGATTTTCTCAAAGAACCAGATCTTGGTTATGTTGATTCTTTGTATCTTCGCTTTGTTTCTAACTGGCAGACTTCAGTCCTGAGTTTGACTATTTCCTTCCCTCGGCTTCTTCTTTCTGTTCTAGAGCTTTCAGGTATGATCTTAAGTTGCTTGTTTGGGATCTCTCCAAATTCTTTAGGAAGGCACTTAGCACTATGAATTTTCCTCTTAACACTGCTTTCATTGTGTTCCATAAGTTTGGATATGATGTGTCTTCATTTTCATTGAATTAAAAACCTCATGGTATTGGCATAGAAAGAGACAAGTTGATCAATGGAATAGAATCAAAGACCCAGAAATAAACCCACATACCTATGATCTTTGACAAAGACCAAAAAATATACAGTGGAAAAAAGAAAGCATCTTCAATAAATGGTGCTGGTCTAACTGACAGTCTGTATGAAGAAGAAGAAAATAGATCCTGCACAAAGCTCAAGTCCAAGTGGATCAAGGACTTCCACATAAAACCAGATACACTGAATCTAATAGAAGAGAAAGTGGGGGAAAGCCTCAAATGCATTAGCATAGAGGAAAATTTCCTGAACAGAATGCCAATGGCCCAGGCTCTAAGATCAACAATTGACCAATGGGACCTCATAAAATTGCAAAGCATCTATAAGGCAAAGGACACTATTGATAGGCCAAAACGGCAACCTACAGATTGGGAAAAGATCTTTACCAATCCTACATCCAATAGAGGGCTAATATCCAACATATACAAAGAACTCAAGAAGTTAGACTCCAAAAATCCAAATAACCCTATTAAAAATAGGATACTGAGCTAAACAGAATTCTCATCAAAGGACTCTTAAATGACAGAGAAGCACTTAAAGAAATATTCAACATCCTTAATCATCAGGGAAATTGAAATCAAAATAACCCTGAGATTCTACCTCACAGCAATCAGAATGGCTAAGATCAAAACTCAAGTGACAGCACATCCTGGTGAGGATGTGGAGAAAGAGGAACACTCCTCCATTGCTGGTGGGATTGCAAACTGGTACAAACACTCTGGAAATCAATCTGGAGGTTCTTCAGAAAATTGCAAATAGTTCTTCCTGAATATCCAGCTACACTATTCCTGGGCATATACCCAAAAGTTTCCCCACCATACCACAAGGACACATGCTCCACTATGTTCCTAGCAGCCTAATTTGTAATAACCAGAAGCTGGAAACAACCCAAATGCCCCTCAACAGAAGAATGGATTCAGAAAATGTAGTTAATTTATACAATGGAATACCATTCAGCTATTAAAAACGAGGACATCATGAATTTTGCAGGCAAATGGATGGAACTAGAAAATAACATCCTGAGTGAGATAATTCAGATTCAAAAGGACATGCATGGTATATATGCACTGATTAGTGGATATTAGCCAAAGAGTACAGAATACCTAGGATATAACCCACAGATCATAAGAAGTGTATCATATTGAAAGGCTCAAGTGAGGATGCTTCAATTCCACTTAGAGGAGGAAAGGAAATAATCACTGGAGGCAGAAGAAGGGAGGAACCTGGGTGAGAGAGGGGATGGGGAGAGGAAAGGGGGAACAAGATCATGTATGGGGTGAGGATGAGGCAGGACAGATGCCCAGAGGTCCAGGAGAATAAATGTAGATAAGCAGCATGGAGGGTCGGAGGTGGGGGAACCCTCTAGAAAGTACCAGAGACCCAGGAGGTAAGAGACTCTAAGGACTCTAAGGATGGGGTGACCTTAACCAAAATGCCCAGCATTTGGGAAAGAGAACTGAAGAATCCACCTCCAGCAGCTAGACAGGGCCTAAAGTGGAAGGACAGGATTACTAACCCACAATCAAAATTTCTGACCCAGAACTTTTCCTGTCTAAAAGAACTTCAGGGACAAAAATGGAGAAGAGGCTGAAGGAAAGGAAAGGTCCATTGACTGACCCAACTTGGGATCCATCTCAAAGGAGGGTACCAAGGCCTGACACTATTACTGATACCATGGTGTGCTTATAGACAAGAGCCTGGCATGGCTGTCTTCTGAGAGGTCTGACCAGCTGCTGACTGAGACAGAAGCAGATACTTACAGCTGACCATTGAACTGAAGTCAGGGATCCCTGTGGTTGAATGAGGGGAAGGATTGAAGGAGCTGA
This sequence comes from Apodemus sylvaticus, assembly GCF_947179515.1. Lineage (NCBI taxonomy): Eukaryota > Metazoa > Chordata > Mammalia > Rodentia > Muridae > Apodemus > Apodemus sylvaticus. The sequence goes on from NC_067474.1 coordinate 28,473,661, forward strand.
AGGGGAGGATGACCCCATAGGAAGACCAGCAGTCTCAACTTGCCCAGACCTCAGGGAACTCCCAGAGCCGGAGCCACCAACCAGGAGCATACACAGGCTGGTCCAAGGCCTCCAACACATATGTAGCAAAGGTCTTCCTGGTCTGGCCACAGTGGAAGAAGATTCGATTAATCCTTGAGACTTAAAGCCCCTGGGGAAGCCTGGTTGGAGGGGAGCACCCTCTAGGAGGAGGGGGGATGAAGAATGGAATGAGGAACTGTGGAGGGGGCACTGAGGAGGGAAGGCAAGGACTGGAGTGTAAATAAATTTAAAATGTTGTTAGCATGTAAATGCCATCACTAATTAGCATGGAAAATTTTGTCTTCCATGACTGGAGGATGGGAAATTTTCATCACTCGTATTAATTATTTCCCCAAACGATCAATGTTGGTTATAGCAGCACAGAGGGCAGGCACTACCTTAGTCAGCCTCCCACAAAGCAGCTTTTTCTAGGAGTCCTCCTGCCTTCTCAACTCGGAATGCTTCACAGAGGACTGTCATGAATCTCCCCACACTTTCACTATGCCAGATGGCCCTGAGAGCCCCCCCCCTTTGCTCTTACCAGGCTAGGGCCAAGGGAAAGTTCTTACATACCCTCACCTGCTATGTCCCCTGAGGCTTCCCGTGTCTGATAGACTCTGGACTTGAGCTACAGCTAGATGTTATTTGAAACAAGGCCCCAGACTTCATCACAACCAACTTCATGATGAAAGACTGTACCATTCAAGCCATAAAACTCAGCATGTAGATAGCACCACCTGTTAAAACTAAAACAAAAACCTTAATCCATCCGAGTCTATAATTATGGGAAAGTCTCTAAATCTACTAACCTTGCTTTTTGGCTTCTGTAGTTCTGCTTTGGGCTAACTGTTCTTATTAGCTGAAGTATGTCAACTCAGGGCATTGTTTTTATACTTTAAAGCTCACCCTGTGAAAGGCTACTCTGGGATCTCAAATACCCAGTGTAGTCACCAGCAGGCTAATAAAGACTTTCTTTGGGCTTAAACCCATTCCTGAGCAGTTTTCTCTGATGAATACCCCACAGCATTATTCTTCATTGATTACCTGCCTGCTGAGAGGACCTGGGCTAAGCCAACAATCTCCACAATCAGTACAGTTTCCTACAGGAGAGAAAAGTACGCAGCTTACTGGGTGGTGGAGCGGAAGGGGAGAGAGTGGTCATAACTGCCCATCCCTGGAAGACGCTTACTCATCTTTACCCCTACTGTGTTATTAGTGACCCGTTCAATACTATTTGCTCAGGACTGAAGCCTTCCAGAGGCTGACATACTGAATTTGCCTTCCATCAATTTTTTTTCTGAAGCACGTTGAAAATCTTGCTGTATTTGCTTTCCTGTGACCTAGACAAGGTTTTATATCTGAACTTTCTCTTTCCTCCAATGGTGTTAGCACTTTACAAACTTGATTATATGCCAGCCTAATTCATTCAGGTCTATCAGCGTCTCTCCTATCTCATAAAGAGGGTGTCTCAGGCTGGGGCTCAGTTGGACCAGTTCTGAACTCAGTGCTGAAGCAAGCCTTCCTAAGTCTCCTGTCAAGAGTCCTGGCTGATTAAGTGAACCGGCCAGCAAATGCCACGTTGCACATGCCCAGTTTTGTCCTTCCTCTAAGACTCTTCAGTACCTTATATTCATGGGGACTTTTGTCAGCAATAAGCAAGTGTTTCTGACCACTTTTATGAGACAGTTCATAAGGGACCGATTTCTCTGAGATTGCTTCAGATTATGCTGTCTTGGATTTAACAAGGAATGAGAAGCTCCACAACTCTTGCTTTTACCTGCACGTGGCCTTCCTCCATCTACTCCATGTCCCACAACCTCATGAGCCAGGCTATGGAACCCTTCCTTATTTCTTATATAAAAGTATTTCTCAGAGGCTGTTGAGATAGCTCAGAGGTTCTTCCAGAGGGTCCGAGTTCAGTTCAGAGAATCCATACTAGGAGCTTACAGTTTCCTGAAATGAGGACTCTAGAGAACATGGATGCTTCCTTAGGCCTCTTTGGACACCTACACACATGACATATATAGACACAGACATAAAGATAAAAGTAATTACTTTAACTTAAAGAGTGAAGTATTTCCCAGTTTAAACAGTTCAAAGGCAGAACATCGCTCACAATCATAGTTGCTTATATTAAGCCACTATTAAGGCCTTCATCTGCATGCCGTTTCACAGGTCCTTCCTCGAGGTGTATTAAAGAGGGGACCTGAAAAGTTTCTCCTATCACTTCTACATATGCTGTCCCTCTTTACTGTCCAGTTCTCCCCACGGATTCCATGTTTGTGGATTCCAGGAGCAGCCAGTTAGCACCTCATTTGTATTCTCTGTTCTAGCCCAGCCTGCGTTTCATCCCGAGGTGCAGAGAGGCCTGTGCAGAAGACAAGCCTGTTCTTCCACTGTAACTTCTGTACACAAAGTGTTTCTGGATGGGCACTTCAGCCTCGTCTTACTGGGCAGATTTAATTGTCGAGAGTAAAGGCCACATAACTGAGGCCACAATCTGTTTATGATCTTATGCCATGTATGGCACTCGGAGGAACGGCAATACGCCCTCTAACCCACTAGGCATTTGGGCAATTGTATAGCAGTGTTCACTGAGAGATGGACTTTTCATCATGGAGAGAGGCTTCTAACAACACAGGATTTCTAAGGGGAGGTAAACACTTGATCCTATGGGAAAACTCATTATGCTCAGAAAACAAGCATCTCAAAGGTTTCGGGATGTCCCCCAATCTGACTGGATTCACCAGGGCCTTCCCTTCCCAAGCACATGTCAACAGTGAGGACTGTTGAGAGATACTCTCAGACAAGCCTAGCCACGTAGAAGGGCGTTACCACCTGAGCCACGTGGATGATGCAGGTGCACACTGGCATGCTTGGAAGGTTCAGACCAACTGCTATACACACGCTAACATTTCAAACTGCCTGAAGGCTGTTTAATGTGCTCTAGGTTTCCAGCCTCCATGAGCTGTCCTCCATGCGGAGTTAGGCTTTTGCTGATGCAACTGTCTTTGAGTCATTTGTTCTCCTATAACTCCTCATCCATAGTCCTGTAAATAACCCCAATAAATCTTACTGGTTTGGCAAGTGGGACTTTTGTAGTGTCCTTATGCCAGTCTGTTGCCACTTATTCCCTACTGGTGGTTAGTAGACAATTGTTCACATATCCCAAGAACACTGTCACATAATAGGACATCCTCATACTCCCAAGGTAGACCCCATTCATCTATGAGATGACACATACAAGCAGAAGATAGCCACTATGGTATTCTCCATGTGGGTACTCTATTCTAGACTCATGAGCCTTGTTTGTACATCTTTTCAGCCACAACAAGGACAGTGCAGCTAGAAGGCATATCAGTCCATACCATAAGGGGAAAGACAACCATTTAAAAAAAGGTCCCCCTGCAGTTACTCCACCTTCAGACTGCCTAGCTTTCATCACGTGTCTCATCACACACAACAGAAACAAGAAAAATGTTCTTTCCAAACTTCCCTTCAGTTCCATCATTTTCCATGTTCCAGCATCACGTGCTACATGGGATGGAGAGATTAACAAATGTCTAGATGCCCAGATAAGACACCAGTGAAAAACCAAAGAAATAATTCTACCCAAGTCTAGCTAGGTGCACCAGTGAGCTTAAATGGGGTTACTTATAGGAACGTGCAGCGAAAGGTTATCTATAGGACCATGGGGCATACTACTGAAGAAAGTATCTCTCTTCCAGTAACTGTTAACTGCTTAATATCCTCAAGAAGGGGCTGGGTCTCATCGCATCTTTCATCATGATAGGGTGTTACTGAGATCAATCTTGCATGGGTCTTGGTAGCCACGGTTGTTGAGAATTCAAAGGATGATAGCATACCATGCCCAGAGCACAGCCTTCTTGAGACCCAGTTTAAGGCCTATTTGCGAAGGGTTATTTTTAGTGTGGACTCTCACACTAAAAATATTCCATATGCAGAGACTAGAACAAATGTTTTAAACATTAGGTAAACTCCTCTAGGGAACTAATGCCAATTCAGGAAATTGGAGCCATGCCTTTTGTACTTGAATCAGTGACTGCTATAATTTCGATATTAAATGTTCATGTGTAGAAGGCTTGGTACTTCATTAGTACCACTATTTGGGATGGGGGGCAACTTTAGAAGATGGTCAATAGATGATGATATGCTTGGTCTGAGCTCCCTCTGAGGGCCTTGTCTGGTCCATGGTGCTACTGATGTACCTGCAGCCAGGGACCATGTCTGTGGTTTGTGCCCTTGCCAGGAACCCTGTGGAACATATGATCCCTGCTCCTGCTGGAACAAGGAGCTACATTTGCTGTGATCTCTGTGATTGCAGATGCACAGTTGAAAGGGAGGGACATGGAAGGCTTCTGTGACAACTCCCTACCACTCCCCCCAAAATAACAGCCTAGATAGGAAAAACATCAAAGAGACGTTTTAAAACTCTTTAAAAGTGATGTGGGGATGGTGAAGTGTATCTCTCTACAACAGATAACTTCTGATGGGCATATGGGAGGGGAAGAACCCAGTTGTATTAAAGGGTCAGGCCACTGAGAGTTTGACTATGCTCCAATGAGTACAGAGATAACACAAGTGTGATCAGGATGTGTCTTAGTTAGGGTTTTATTGCTGTGAAGAGACACCATGACCAAGGCAACTCTTATAGAGGAAAGCATTTAATCAGGGCTAGCTTACAGTTTCAGAGGTTCAGTCCATTATCATCATGGCAGGAAGTATAGCAGCATGCAGACAAACATGGTGCTGGAGGAGCCAACAGTTCTACAGCTTTATCAGAAGCTAGCCAGGAGGAGACACTGGGCATAACTTGAGCTTAGGAGACCTCAAACTTGCCCCAACAGTGACTCACTTCCTTCAATAAGGTCACTTCAACAAGGTCACACCTCCTTAAAGTGCTACTCCCTATGGGTCCAGCATTCAAACACGGGAGTTTATGGGAGCTATACCTATACACACAATCACAGTGTTCATGGTGTGAAATTCCCAAAGAATCAATAAAAATTTTATGTTGGAAAAAAAGAGACAAGATGTGGAGGAGGAGGAAAAGGAGAAGGAGGAGGAGGAGGAGGAGGAGGAGGGGGGGGGGGCTTACCTGGAAGAAGTAGGTCATTTATTAGTCAGAGGTTTTTGTGGGGATGGGATCTGATACTTTGTCCATGTGCGCTCTCTCTCTCTCTCTCTCTCTCTCTCTCTCTCTCTCTCTCTCTCTCTCTCTCTCTCATTCTTTCTCTCCTTTTAGACCATCAGGAGATGAGTAACTGCTCTGTCATACATTCCTGCTATTATGATGTCTGCCTTACCACAAGCCATCTGTCCATGAACTAAAATCTCTACAAACCCTGAGTCAAAGTAAAATCGTCTCCCTTTCTTAACTATTCTTTCTATCATCTACAGGAGCAACGCAAAGGTTACTAACAAAATGATTTTAGATAAGCTATGAATAAAACAAAATAATACTAATGTTAGGTGGTGGTGGCACACGCCTTTAATTCCCCGCACTCCGGAGGCAAAGGAGGGTAGATCTCTTGAGTTCAAGGTTAGCCTAGTCTACAAAGTGAGTTCCAGAATAGCCAGGACTACACAGAGAAACCCTGTCTCAGAAAAAGAATGTTTGAAATACATAAAAAAGAGAAATCACACCTTTGAGAAGAGAAAATGAAGAGAAGTTAACTAAGAGCTAAGACACATGATTTTATGCAAATATCTTTGGGGGGGTGAAGAGGAGTAGTCATGTAAATTAAAATAGATGTTCAAAATAAAAAGAGTAACTCTGAGATTCAAATAGGTCTATAGAATTAAGAAAGTAACTAAGCCACTGTGTCAAGCCCAAATTTCAGGCTGTGGTAGCACCAGTCATTGCTGGTTCCAACGGCTGTAGGTTGCCCTTACCACCGTCACAATCTGAAACAAGTCTCAGCTTTCTCTGAATATTTGCATAGTCTCAACCCACCTGAAGCAGCAGGCTCTCTGCTGTCTGCCTAGGTCAATTCTCCCTTTTGTTCTAGTGTAGTTCAGATATCCTATTATTTATTTTCAAACTGGTTAGAACATGCCATGTCTTAGTCAGGGTTTCTATTCCTGCACAAACATCATGACCAAGAAGCAAGTTGGGGAGGAAAGGGTTTACTGAGCTTACACTTCCACACAGCTGTTCATCACTAAAGGAAGTCAGGACTGGAACTCAAGCAGGTCAGGATGCAGGAGCTGATGCAGAGGCCATGGAGGGATGCTCCTTACTGGCTTGCTTCCCCTGCCTTGCTCAGCCTGCTCTCTATAGAACCCAAGAGCACCAGCCCAGGGATGGCATCACCCACAAAGGGCTCTCACCACTTAATCACTAATTGAGAAAATGCCCCACAGCTGGATCTCATGGAGGCACTTCCCCAACTGAAGTTCCTTTCTCTGTGATAACTCCAGCCTGTGTAAGTTGACACACGAAACTAGCCAGTACATGCTATGATCCTCAAAGCCAAAGCCATATGAAGATATTATGAGATGCAAATTCCTGAGTTTCATATCGTGCTGAACGACTAGGAGTTAGACGGATCCCCTGATAGGTAGCAGGGACAGAGGAGACATAAATGGGTCATTAAGAGGGAGAGATGGGGGCGCTGGAGAGATGGCTCAGTGGATGAGAGAACTGACTGCTCTTCCAGAGGTCCTAAGTTCAAGTCTCAGCAACCACATTATTTAATGATTATTACAATGATATCTGATGCCCTCTTCTTGATGTGTCTGGTATACATAAAGAAAGAAAAAAATAGGGAGAGATGGCAGTCTTCTTCATTCTCCTTTGTGTCCTGACAAAGGCCTGGCTGCTTTTCTCCTTGCAGGCACAGCCCCTGGTGGGCCCCAGATCAGAAGCTGGATCAGAATCTGTTTACCCAACAGAAGTGGGCTAATCAGCAGTCCTGTCTTTCTTCAAACTTACCAACACCTCCTGAAGCAGACCCTGCAAAGACTTTAAAAGCCCCAGTCCTCAAGGAGACACTAGGATTAAGTTTACCAGGAGACCCCTCTTCTCTGAGAAGTCCCTCTCTATGCGCCCGCCCGTGGTATGGGTGGCCTCGCCCTGCGATGAGCCTTTCTTTAGCTGTCCTGTCTGCTGTGTTTATAAATTTTCTTCTGCTACCTGTCATGCTAGAGATTATTTTTCCTCTTTATTTCTTTAACTGACAGAGACCATAAACCCAATCAAGATCCCTAGGCAGTAGCACTGTGACTCCATAATATTGTTCTGCATAGGACTGCTGAGGACTGCAGAGGACCTGAAAGAACTTTCTCTGCATTTCTAGTTTTTCAGTCCCCATCTGGCTGCATCGTTGCTTCTTGAATCCTCTCTCTCTTTCTGATTTTTTACTTCCTGTACCTAATAATACTAATAAAACAGGCTCTTATTCCCCCCTGGGAAGTCAGTGCCTCTCTGATGCTGGCACACTAGTCTTAAAATATTCTTGTGCTGAATTCATTCGTCTAATCAGATAAATTTGTTTGTTTGTTTGTTTTGTGAGACAGGGTTTTTCCTGTGTAGCTCTGGCTGTTCTGGAATTTACTCTGTAGAGCAGGCTAGACTCTATCTCAGAGATCCATTTGCCTCTGCCTCCTGATTGCTGGGATTAAAATTGTGCACCACCACAGCCAACTGAGCAGATACATTTTACACACACTTACAATGGAGAACCTTCTGTCAAATCTGTTTTGGGACTTGCTTTTGCTATTTAAATTTTTGCTCTATTTTCTGTATCACTATATATATTTTTTGAAATGACTTTCACAACTGTACACTTTACCTTTTAATGACTGCTTCATGCTTTGTTTACCTAATTTGAGAATGTCAGAAACTAAAACTATTTCAAATATTCTACTATTAGGATGCTGCAAGGATTATAATATTTCAATGATTATATAAAATGTAATTTTTTGGTGTATTATTTCTATTAAGAAAGTGAAATTTAGGACAAGTGGTAGTGGCTCGAGCCTTCAATCCCAGCACATAGAGAGAGAGGCAGGTGGTTGGTTCTCTGTGAGTTCAAGGCCAGACTGGCCTACAGAGTGAGATCCAGGACACCTAGGGCTACACAAAGAAACCTTGTCTGAAAACTAAAAGTGGGGATCGAACTCTTGTATTTGTGGTACTTGAGATCACAGAACTCTTTAAAAACATTTTTAAATGACTATTGATTTTATGCATATGCACACACTGTCGCTGTCTTCAGACACACCAGAAGAAGACATCGATCCCATTACAGATGGTTTTGAGCTGCCACATGTTTGCTGGGAATTGAACTCTGGTCCTCTGGAAGTCAGTGCTCTTAACCACCAAGCCATCTATCCAGCCCTTTTAAAAGATCTTAAAAGCCAGGTGTTGGTGGCACACACCTGTAATCCCAGAACAACGGGAGGCAGAGGCAGGCGGATTTCTGAGTTCGAGGCCAGCCTAGTCTACAGAGTGAGTTCCAGGACAGCCAGGGCTACACAGAGAAACCCTGTCTCAAAAAAACCAAATCCAAAAAACCAAACCCCCAGCCCCCCAAAAAAAGATCTTAAAAGGCATTCGTTTGTTTACTATAGTATGCGTCAAATAAATCAACAAGGTTTATTTATATTTAATTTCACATAAGTGGGATAGTTCTATTGTGGTTTTTTGTAACATGTTTTCATCTAATTATTTAGGAGGTTTTCAATATCAACATATGGAAATTAGTTTCATTCTCTTAATACTTACTTATCACACTACATAAATTACCTACCATGTCCTCCCAAGTGTTGGCTTGGTTACTCTTTTTTTTTATTGTCCAAATAATGACATATGAAAATATTAGATAATAAATGTGATAAACTGTTATAATGGATTAACAAAAATATCTCCCCCAAATTAGCAGATTCAATTAGGCTCAATAGTTTTTATTTTATATTTATTTATATTTTATATTTATATTTATTTAGTGGTGTGTGTGTGTGTGTGTGTGTGTACATGCACTTCCTTACTTCCTTCCTTATGAAATCATTGTTCTTTAGGCAGGCATTTGGGACTCCTTAGAGTTGTCTGGCACGTAGAAAGTGCTCAAGAAACATTTGCTGAAAAAAAATGAGTTGTAAAATGGCACAAAGATTCTGCAATGCTGGGAAGCAGACACCTGGTTAAATACTCAGAGATGACTTATTTAAGGGCTCAATAACACAAGAGAAAGTGAAAAGAAGAAAATAAGCCCAAATTGTGATTCAAAATCTGTTAGGAAATGCAGGCAGTGCCAGCTTCTAAAGGGGTGACAGGTTTTTTTAAGCAGAGTGGGAAATCACAGGGAAGGACAGTATAATACTTGCTAACTACCTCCTTTTCTCAATAGGCTTTTCTCGACAATTCATGTGTGTGGACCTCTCTATGATAGTCTGCATGTAGGCCTCAAAGGGGCAAATGGATTTTGTTTTTAAAGTTGCATTGGGACTGGGGATGGAGTTGTTAGACTTACCTAGAATATGTGAAGTTCTGAGTTTGATCTGGACTGGAAAAAAATTGTTTTTTGTTTGTTTGTTTGTTTGTTTGTTTGTTTGTTTCGAGACAGAATTTCTCTGTGTAGCTCTGGCTGTCCTGGAACTCACTCTGTAGACCAGACTGGCCTAGAACTAAGAAATCCACCTGCCTCTGCCTCTCAAGTGCTGGGATTAAAGACAAGCCTCATCATTGCCCCAGTGAAAAAATATTTGTAATGTTAATCTTACTTTTTGGGATGTATTGTTCAGATTGAGCTGCCATAAAAAAAGAAAACAGATTGCAGAGCTTACAAAATTCGTTGTATTTTCTCACAGTTCTGGAGGTGGAAGCACCAAGATAAAAGGTAGCTCGCTGGTTCTGAGACAGGTGAAAGCTCTCTTCCCGACCTGAAGGTGGCCGCAGTTATCTAACTGTATCTGTAAGTGGCATCCCTCCCAAGCCTGAAGAGAGAGTAGGCTAATTAGCACCCCGAGCCTCTTCTTAAAGGAATGCTAATTGAAGCCGGAGAGATGGCTGAAAAGATGCTGAGCAGGAAGCCTGAGGACCTGACTTTGATCCCCAGAGACAATTGACTCCTGTAATTGATACCTACACACATGCGTGCACACAAACAGGTAGATGTAACTCCCCACTACACACACACATGCAGTCGCACACTCACATACACACATGCATGCACACACACACAAATTCTGTTCAATTAGGACTCCACCTTTATTATCTCATCAACTTTAGCACACCCTGAGTGCCCTTCCTTTAAATGCATACAGCATGGGGCTGAGGCAATTTGGAGGAGAGAGGATTATTCAGTCACAGCTACATTAGCTCATTCTTCTTTATACAAAAGAAAAACCTATTTTTAATGGTGTCCTGGAGAAGTTTTAAGGAGCTATTGTGTTAGGTCTTTCAAATGCAGGCCGATTCGTCAAAGCAGGTAAGATAAGAACCTCTACTAAACAAATGAAAATTCAAATCAAAACCTGAATTTTCATGAAATGTATTATTACTGTCACTTGGATCATATGCATGTCAATCAACACAAAGTACCATTTTTTTTTTACTGGGCCTCATTTTGTTACTTTCTGGTTTTTAATGGACCTCATTTTTTTATTTTTTTGTCAAGGCCTCATATAGCCCAACTGGCCTTGAACTCTTCATATTGCTGAAGATGACCTTAAACTCCTAATTAACCTGCATCCACCTCTGTACTACTGAGATTATAGGCATAGGACACTATATATATATATATATATATATATATATATATATATATATATATATATATATATATATATATATATATATATATTTGGTTTTTCCGAGACAGGGTTTCTCTGTACAGCCCTGGCTGTCCTGGAACTCACTCTGTAGACCAGGCTGGCCTCAAACTCAGAAATCACCCTGCCTCTGCCTCCCAGAGTGCTGGGATTACAGGTGTGTGCCACCACCACCTGGCACAAATTTTTTTTTAATGTCAAAATAATATAGGTGCTTTTAGAACTGTATTTGAGTGGGTTATATATAAACAAATGTTATATCTCCTTGTCTCGCATTACAATTTTTTAGCTTAATTCACAAACCCCTCCCCCATTAGTCACATCTCTTACCCTCAGAGAAGGGTAAACCCCACCCCACCCCCATCCTGCAACATTCAGGACATCCAAGCAGGACTAGGGGCATCCTTTCCCACTGAGGCCCAACCAGGCAGTCCAGATAGGGAAAGGGGATCCCTGGCATGCAACAGAATCAGAGACAGTCCCAACTCCACTTTACAAGTGTTGCTAAAGATTTTGAGAATACAATGAAGTCAACAAATAACCAACAGGAATGTTAACCAGATTGAGGGCATTTATATGGAGACACTATCAAAGAGGTCAAGTGGTAAATTTAAAAAAAAAAAAATCAAATTTGCAAGTAAAAAAAATCTGATTATAAAGTTAAATACTTTATAAAAAAATTTCTTCCTAACAATTCTTGTGAGCAAGGTGTGGCGGCACATGTCTACAATCCTAGCATTTTGCTGTCTTAACAGAACAAATGAGTTCAAGGTCAGCCACAGTTAGACTGTGTATTGGTCAGAACTCTCTAAAGAAACAGAACCAAATAGAATGAATCTATATTAAAGTAGGATTTATTAGATTAGCTTACACAATACGGTGTGGGTTGCCTAGCAGTGTATATCTTCATGAAAGGCTGAGAACATGGTAGTTGATCAGTCCACTAGGTTTAGTGCCTCAGTAATTTGAATCTGGTGCCAAAGGCTATAAGGGTTCCTATAAATCCACTGTTCATCAGTCTGTGTTGAAGGGCTTGAGAATTTAGGTTCAAATGCCTGTGAATAGCTGCCACCGCCACCGCCACCACCGCCGCCCTCACCTCCTTAGGCTCTCCTGATATCTGGACCACTCGCTTTAGGTTATACATCAATGAACCTACTCCACAGGCTTTCACAGTGGCTAAAACAATCAAAACGACCCCTCAGATGTGTGCCCTGTAGGCTTATATTTTTTAAAACCTATTTTTAAAAAAATGTATATGAGTACACTGACTCTGTCTTCAGACACAGCAGAAGAGGGCATCAAATCCCATTTCAGAGGGTTGTGAGCCACCATGTGGCTGCTGGGAATTGAACTCAGGACCTCTGGAAGAGCAGCCAGTGCTCTTAATCGCTGAGCCATCTCTTCTAGCCTACCACACACCCAGAGGTGGTGGAAAGGAAAGGTTAATAGGGCAAATGAGCGTGTGGACCTGTTTAGAAATAGTTCTTTGGAGCAAAATCCAATTTGTGTTATCAGGATGTCAGTAGTGTAGCTCATGCAAATCAGCAGCTACAGCTCAATCCACTCACAAACACTATTCGTGAATCAGCAATGGCAGGCTGAGGTAGAAGAAACCATGAGACTCAGCCAACTAGGGCAAGAAGCCACAGGAATACCACCAGACATTCTTTGGTGTGTTTTTCTCTATGAAGTCATGACAAACACTGACTAGCAATGAGTGGCAAGGTGAGCAAATACCACACACTGTTGTCCTCTGTGTGTTGGGTTATATTTATACCCCTTTTAAACATCACATGTTTATTCAAGTATCTGCTTTTGCTAAACATCACATGCCCTGTTCCCAGGCTGCTTTTAGAAAAACACCACTTGTCTGTCCTCAGCAAAATTACCCTTTCACATGTTTGCTTCAGCAGAAACATTGCCTCATAATACAGTTTCTAGAAAAAACATCACATGATACAACTGAGTCTCCAAAGGAAACAGAAATTTTTACTTCAGGGACCACTGGCTTGTTTCATATGTGATTCTAAATCTCATATATTTGGCATTCAGTGTTTATTACCATACATAGTAAGTTCCAGGCCAGCCTGGGCTACAGCATAGTGAAATCATACCGTAAACAAACAAAAATCTCTTTTAATTATAAGATATAAACATAATTTTCTCAGGAAGCTTAAGACTGAAGTGTGCCTGACATATATCCTTCATGCCAACAGTATTGTCACAATGCTTAATTACATACAAAATTGCCAGTTTTTTTGTTTTTTGTTTTTCAGACTTAATTCATTTATTTGTCTTGTATAAAAACCCCTATGTGGTAGCCACAGCTGGAGCCTGGGTCCTCTGAACAGAGACTCTGGTGTGGGTTTTCACAAGATAATCAATGAACTCCTGATAAGGAGTCTTGGTGAACTCGGTCTCTTTCCAGAGGTCGGGGGTCAGGTAGCTGTAGGTCTTGGAGATGGCATCAAAGGTGGCCTTGGCAAAGTCGTCCAGGGTGGCAGTGCAGCCCCTGGCTGATGTGTAGCAGTCATCTATACCGGCCATCATCAGGAGCTTCTTGGGCACAGGAGCAGAGACAATGCCAGTGCCTCTGGGGGCAGGGATGAGACGCACCAGCACAGAGCCACAGCGGCCTGTCACCTTACACGGAACCGTGTGGGGCTTGCCAATCTTGTTCCCCCTGTAGCCTCTCCACACAGGGACGATGGAGAGCTTGGCCAAGATGATGGCTCCTCGGATGGCAGTGGCGACCTCCTTGGAGCATTTAACACCAAGACCATTGTGACCATTGTAGTCCCCAATAGCGACGAATGCCTTGAACCTGGTCCTCTGGCCAGCCTGCTTCTGCACTGGCATTATTTTCAGAAGCTCATCCTTTAGGGATGCGCCCAGGAAAAACTCAATGACCTCAGACTTTTTAATGGGCAGGGAGAACAGGTAGATCTCCTCCAAGGACTGATCTTCATGTCCTTAACCAGGCGGCCCAGCTTGGTGATGGGGATCCACTCCTTGTCTTCAGCTCTACCTCCACGAGCCCCGCGGCCTCGGCCTCGACCACGGTCCCTGCCCCTAAGACCGCTGCCGAATCCTCCGCAGAAGCCGCCACGGCTAATCCTGGGCTCCTCCCCGCCCCCCTCCCCCCCACCCCCCCACCCCCCCCACCCCCCCACCCCCCCTTCTATTGGCATCCCCAAATTACCAAAATTAGAGCAGTTTAAATAATATAGATTTCCTACTTTGAGTGAAAGTCCCACATGACTTTGTTGGGTAAACACAAGGTGTTCCGAGGGCTGGGGCGAAACTTTGTTCTTTGCTCACTTGTGCTTTGCTGAGTCCGGTTCTTTGTAAGCATAGACCCTGTGTCCTTCCTTGCTGTCATTAGTTGAAGGTCAAACCTAACTTGCAAAGGCTACCCTTATTCTCCAGTCTTCTCCCATCTTCTAAGCTGGCAGTGGTAGACTGTGTCTCTTCACTTTCCTCAGCTCTCTTCTGGGGAATCTGACCTTGGCTGGAAAAGGTGATTAGCCTTTAAAGACTCACATGGTTAGACTTGGCCTGGAGAGGCCATTCAGATCAGACTTCTTGTCTGTAGGTCTGCAACGTGCCCTTTTTCTTGGTGAGATAAAACAGATACAAGATCTTGGGGGTTTGATTGAAGATATCGTTGGCACTATTTTGCCTACCACTGAAGTGAACTAAAGGAGCAACATTTGTAATAGACTTTAAAGGAAATATATAGGGTCTGAAACAATCTTTCAACAGTAGCAGGTTCACAATGGGAATGAAGGCCTCATGGTAAAATTCATATGGAAGGTGACCTTCAAGAAACTTGGAGTGATACAGAAATTTTCCTTAGCTATACAAGAATTCCATGTAACTATTCTTTTCCTCCCATCCACTTTGTTTACAGAAATAACAAATCTGAGATTTATTTCTATAAAGTCTTAGGCAAATGCCTAAGCCAATAACCTTGGCTCTGTTGCCTGACTAGCTCATATTTTAGTAATCTAGTTTATTCTAGTCTAAGTTCCTCTACTGGTTAGTTACCTCTTGTCAGGTTTATTTAGCCATCTTCCTCTTTATCTGGAGGAATCCCTTGCACTTGTTTTCCAGACTTCCTTTCTCTCTCTCCTAGAACTTATTTCCTAGTTCAGCTCTATTTCCTACTTTAGCTCATTAGCCATAGCTTTTTATTGACAGGTGTTATGTCTGCAAAGTAAATAATAGATTCTCTCTCCTGCCACAGGAAATATTTAAAAATGAAACCGCCAATTCCCCATGCCCCTGATTCTCTCATCCTGTGAACTCCCCAGAGGGGCTGGACCAGCAGGCTTCCCAGCGTCTGATTGTTGTGTTCCCAGCTCTGGCTTGCTAGTACCAGGAGTGGCTAGTTCCTTCTCAGCCATAAACCCCTGCAACCAGAGGTCCCACATTCCACTAACCAAGTAAATCAAAACTCTTGAAGCATGTGATTAACCAATCAGATTTATGTGTCAAAAAATTTCTCAATTTATAAGATGTCAATACAATAATTTCAGAACCAATTAATAATGATAAAAACTTTATACTAATTATTCTAACCTTATGGTATCATAACTACCTGTGGCTATCTAAGGCCACACCAGTTCAGGTTCTTCCTCCTGTCTGTCTTCCTCTATCTTGGCCTTTTCCTTTCTCCCTGAGATGTTCTCTGTCTCTGCAATTCTTAGCTTTGCCTCCCCTTCCCTTTCCCTGTCCAATCACAGGCCTCCTGCTGCCCTAATATTTTAGTCTGATTGAACAGGAAAAATCCTGTCACGTGTGGGACCCCTGTTAGATGGAATTTGAGTATCCTGCGGATATTTGTCTTACTTCTTTTTCTTTTTCTTTTCTTTTTTTTTTTTTGTTTGTTTGTTTTTTGTTTTTTTTTTTTTTTTTTTGAGACAGGCTTTCTCTGTGTAGTCCTGGCTGTCCCGGAATTCACTCTGTAGACCAGGCTGGCCTCGAACTCAGAAATCTGCCTGCCTCTGCCTCCGAAGTGCTGGGATTAAAAGTGTGTGCCCCCACCGCCCAGCTACTTTTCTATTCTTATGATAAAATAAGAATTCGCGGCAGAAGCAACCTAAGGATAAAGAGTTAGTTTTGGTTTAGAGTTCTGGGATATGTCATGTAAGGGAAGCCAAGAGAATGGGCATGAAAGACTTGATATCAGAAGAAGGCTGGGCAAATTACTTCCCTCAGAAAGCAAAGACTGACTAAGAATCGAGGATGGGCTATAAAGTTAGACATACAGTGGAGAGCAATAGCCAGTCCCCAGCTTGCTTACTGCACTGCTTCAAAAGTCCCTCTGCCAAGCAAAATAGTCCCTTCCGCCCGAACATTAAACCTCCCTCTGGTTCTCATGCCAGGTCGGCAGGAATAGCCTACATCATTTCTTGAAAGAGTCTTTGTTGCTGTCTGAAACCTGGGGAACCAGCCTTCTACTATTTACAGTCTTTGTAGCCTTGAGGGCTTTCAAATTCCAATGAGAATAGCCCATTAAACTCTGTTGACTTCATTTCAGGACTTTTTCTTCTTAGCCTGAAGTTCCAAAGTCTACCTTATTTCTCCTGCAAACAAGTTCCAAAGCCTAAAAACCATATATTCAGGTTGATCACAACAATGATCCCACTTTCAATAATACTTTTTGGTACTGAGAATATGTTTCTCATTCTTGTGACAAATTGCCCGACAAGAAGCAACTTAAAGGAGAGAGTGGTTACTTTGTTACCTGTCAAGGGGATACAGTCATCAGGATAGTGAAAGCATGGCAACAGGCTACAATGTGACTACACTGCATTGAAGTCAGGAAGCAGAGGGTGTCCGGTCCCTAAAGGCATCATGACCAGTAAGTAGCATAAAGATCCATGGATAGGCAAGAAGGAAAAGTCAATTCAGCCTGAGTTAGCCAGGTTGGATTAAACTTTAGGAGTCTAATGTCAGGAGATTTATTGTCATCATATTTAAACAGTACAATTTGAGGGGAAACTTTTTTCCTGATGAAATACAATTCCTGGTGCACAAGGGGGCACAATTACATTGAAACTCAGCCCAAAGTATGTGCCTTTTTTTTTCCAAGAAGATGGTTTCTAGAGATAGGCTACATGTATTAGTTTAAGGGCTCCGGGGAGGATCTAGCCTGGTCTCTGTCAAACTGATAACACAAGGGTCATATGAGCTACTAGTCAAATGACCAGTTCTTGGGAGTGCTTGGGGGAGCTCCTAGCTATACAGATAATGGAAGAGTCATTTAGACTACTTGCCTCTTCTGGTCCTGTTTGTGGAAGCTTGCTATGGTCGATAACACAAATCACCAGGCTGTTATTCACCTCCAATTCCTAGCCTTCAGGATGGGAAAAAAACAGGTTATACAGCCTTTCCTTTCAAAGGACAATCCTGCATGCTTAACATTCCTGGTTTCCCTAGTGATGTGTGCATGCAAGGATCTCTTCTTGCTTCCAACAAGAAGGTGAACAGGAAATAGAATGAGTTTATAAAACATCAAGTTCCACCCCCAGTGGCTCATTCTTCCAACAAGGCGCCACCTCCTAAATATGCAACAGCATTCTCAAAAAACACCATCAGCTGGGAATCAGGATTTAAGCACATGAGCTTATAGAGGGTATTTTACACTCAATGAAATTATATAAATATGGACTTAAAGAGACAGTATCAAATGTAAAGAGGCCTTTGTGATTCCAACTCTCTTTTGGCAGAAGGCAGGCTGAAAAAGCTACTCAGCTGTCAACAGGAAGCACATCTTACAGAAAGCATGGATTCACTGGGAAGCCAAGAGTGAGGGGAAGTGGCAGACAGAAAATGGAATACCAGGACATGCAGAATTGTATCACAATGGAGGAGAATCCTATACTGTTATATGCAAGGGACCAGTAACTTGTTCCCTAGTACGTTTCAGAATTCTGCTCTATCCAAGGGGCTGAACATGTGGAATTATATCAAAGAGCTCTATAAGGACCTGGATTTGACTTAAGTGACACAATGTACAAAGTAGATTTGGGTAATTTTAGTTTATTTTTTGTTGCTATAACAGAGTACCACCAGAAAACTGGTGCCAAACAAACTAACAAAAATAAAAAATATTAAATATTTCATTTAAAAATAAAAACAAAAGCAAAAACATTTATTTATTTATTTTTATTTATTTATTTTTGAGACTAGAAGTTGACTACAGGACAGACTACCTGGCTGTTGGGGACTTACAGAGGTCTAAGAAATGGTACAAAGTACCAAAAAATAGGTCACATGCAATACATAGACAGAGCTAAACCAGCTTCTATAGCAGATCCAATCTGGAGATGGCACTAGCTCCTTAAATCATAAATGAATTCTTGCATAAATGTTCCACTGTTCCCACTTCTATACCTTGAAAATGGGACTAATGAATTCTCCATGTTAGTTTCTTTAAGGACTTTCAAAACATAATATGGACACAGCAAAATTTCTCAAGTTGGAATCTATTGTCTTTTCATAAAGCAAGACACAGACCATTGTAAAAAAAAAAAGGGTAAACAGTCATATAACTATACAATGGCTTTCAACAATCCTGTTTTCTTATGTTCCACGCCCCTTTGTGATGTGATTGCTGGTTCTTCTACCAAGAAACAGTGCCTATTCCTCCACTGGCCTTGTAACTTCAAAGAGGAAGGGAAATCACTAGTTGTCCAACCTAGAGCCAAAGCATGTGGTAAAAGTGACAGCGTTTGAAACTCTGCACTGTCACTTTGGCTTCCTCTTGGAGTAGAGCTTTAATACTAGCAGGCACATGAGAATTGTGAGGAGATGTCCAACCACCTTAGATGTCCCAGCTGAAACCAGCTATGGGCAAAATTTCCAGCAAAGCTTAGCTAGCCAAGTTGATGCAAGTCTGACCAAATAGTCACCCAACCAACCTACAGTCATGAACAACCAGCCACACTTGTAAAGCTTTGGGTGTGGTCTGTTATGTAGCAAATAACTGGGGTAGCAGTTTAGTTACATTATATGTCACATCTCTTGTGTGAACAAAACCTTTTATTATATGTATTAGCTTCTCTTGTGAATAAAGATGCTACCTGTCATAAAAATGGAATATTATGAATTTGCAAGTGCTACTTAACTTTATTGAGTAATCATAAACCATGGTGTTATCTTGAAACTAGAGTGAAGTGATGCTGATTTAAGACTTTTTTGTCTGATTTGGTATTACTGTAAATGCAACCTTCATAGATCTACGAACTTTTACAGTAAAGAAGTAACTGCCATTAGCTTCAAATAAGTTCTAAGTTGAATGGGGAAGCCATATCACAAAGTAAAGAAAGATAACTTTCTGGATTGATTTATGGTGAAGTAAAAGGGGAAACATTCTTCAAATGTATCACTCTATAGGTGCAACTATAGTTGTAGAGATAATAAATACATGCAACAATTAAAACATGTTAAGTTAAATGGCAATACTGTCATCTTCATTTAAAAAGTTATGAAAGGCCTCAAGGATGGCTCAACATTCAAGAGCCCATACTACTCTTGAAATGGATCCAAGTTCTATTTCCTGACAGGTGGATCCCAGCTACCGATAACTCCAGTTCCAGGGGACCCAATGCTTCTAATCTCTGTGGGTACTTGCCTGCATATATGCACATATGCCCATGCAATACAGGATTTTTTTAAATCATGAAATGATCTAGGCACAGTGGTATACACTTGTAGTCTCAGGGATACTTTAAGGCTGAGACAGGTTACAGAAGGACTGCATGATCCCAAGATGTCTCAGCCATCTTATACAATACAGGGGGCACCCCCACTCTTACCCTAAGACAGGATCTCATCACATAGTCCATGCTGGCCTGAGACCTGTTACATAGTCGAGGCTGGCCTTGAACTGCTTTCTGTTTCTGCTGCCTCCGATTACAACAGTGCACCACCTCACTCAGTTTATGTGATACTGTGGAGTGAACCCAGGGCCTGGTACATGGTGAGTAAGTCCTTTAACAGCTAAGCTATATCCCAAGATCTGCTCTAGACTTTTTCATGCCGAAGACTTTTATTAAGACTCTAGGATTATACAGTATTTGTTTATTCAATCATTTCCTTATTTGTCTGGCAAATAGAAATTGCTTGTTAATGTGCTATACATTGTGTTAGACATTGGAGATAAATTGTGAATAAAAGACATATGGCTACTTCCTCCTCAAGGACTAGCCTTTATAGTACCAGGGGGCCGCTATACAAGCTGCCAAATGAGGAGAAACAATGAATAGTCCCTACCCAGAAGTGATGTCTAGGAACCACAACAATGACTGGCACTGTAAAATATTCCAAAAGGTGCAACTGTGGTGCTCATATCTTGATGTTAAGCTGTTGCACATAGTTCCTACTGCCTTGCTTTACGCTCCAGGTGGACAGCAATAACAGCCCCTGCCCAGAGAATATTGGATCCACAGATGAAAAATGCAGACACACAAGTAGCTCAATTTCAACCTGCCTTATTGGCTCAATTGCTGGGTGCTTCTGTGGCTACTGTGCCCTTCCCAGTGCTCTTAGCTCAGCACCCTAAATCTACCCTTAGCTTACTGTTCCAGTTACCTTCTCCTTGTTTGACAACCCAAAACTCAGCTTAGTTGTATTTCTAATCTCCCACCTGGAGAAGCAGCCTATGGTCGTTCTGTCTTAGATCTCACATGGTTAAACTTTTCTCCTCCTGAAGTATGGAGAAATCCCCTTTCCTCTACCTGCATCCCTTATCTTACCTGCAGAGACTCGGAAGTCCTGCCTCTTTTGTTCCACCCAGCAGTTGGCCCTGGGCATCTTTATTGATCAATCAAGAACCAATTAGGGAATAGGACCTTAGGATCAGTATTTCTACAGCATTAGAAATATGACTGGAGTTAAGGCCCACTTAACAACAGGGAAATCATACCTGCTACTGGAAACCTAACCAACTGCTTTCAGCTAGTGAGGTCATGGATCTCAGTGGGTAACAAGCCAGCTCTGCTTTTTAGACCAGGCTCATTCCAAATTTTATTCTAAATACTAATCCTTATACCCATAGATGAATGTAATTCTCATCCCTCCTCAAAGAAGCTTCTCTTTAGCCAGGCAGTGGTGGCGCACGCCTGTAATCCCAGCACTTGGGAGGCAGAGGCAGGCAGATTTCTGAGTTCGAGGCCAGCCTGGTCTACAGAGTGAGTCCCAGGACAGCCAGGGCTATACAGAGAAACCCTGTCTCAAAAATAAAATAAAATAAAATAAAATAAAATAAAATAAAAAAGAAGCCTCTCTTTGCAGGAGACAGAGGTCATCACATAAAACCACAAATGGTCAAAATATAGGGAATGGGTAGTGGAGTGCCCAGTCCTAAGGGCTACAAACTCCACCAATATACAACACAACCTCTGTACCCCAGGCTCAGGGACTATGGTGGTTTGCATAGGGATGGCGCCCATAGACTCGTGTGTTTGAATGCTTGGCTCATAGGGAGATGCTCTATTAGGAGGGAGATGCTCTATTAGGAGGGGACGAGGCTTTTCTGGAGTAAGTTTGGCCTTGTTGAAAGAAGTGGGCAGGGTGGACTTTGGGGTCTCTTATGCTCAAGTTCTGCCCAATGTGGAAGCCAGTCTCCATTTGCTATCTGCAGCTCAAGATGCAGAACTCTCAGTTCCTTCTCCAGCACCACGTCTGCCTGCATGCTGCTACCATATTTCTCACCATGATGACAATGGACTGAACCTCTGAAACTCTAAGCCAGCCCCAATTAAATGTTTTCCTGTATTAGAGTTGCCTTGGTCATGGTGTCTCTTCACAGTAATAGAAACTGTAACTAAGACAGGGAACATGTCAGAAGAGGGGGTAGGGAAATTGTAGAACCCAGAGGACCAGTGAAATTGTATCTCTTAGAAATGCCAGGGAAGCTACACCCATGATTCCTCAACAATATGTCTGTCTAAACAAGATGCAAACAGTGACAACAGTAATAGACATATTAAATTGGAAAGGGTGTAGCCGCCAGCAGCTACATGTAAACTGGGTTACCTGTTGAGAGAATTTTGGGGTCATAGGGAAGAGCGGCGAAAAGACCGTACGGCTAAGTCAATGTTCACTGATCAAAGCCGTAAACTTTAATGGCGCCAGACCTTATAACAGTTCGGGCAAACCCTTCCCCCCAGACTCCAGGCTGAGTTCCGGTGGAAGTTGTCTAGCTTCTCTTGGAGGTCTTCGTCTTGACTGCTCCGGCAGCTGGGTGGGTCACCTGTTTAATTCAGGAATCCCTATACCAGGAAGAACAATGAACTTGACCTTTACTACGTGCACTCCACCCTAGGTGGAGCAGGATCCTGGCTAACTGGGAGAAGTTAACCTTGACCAAAGTCAAACTCTGACCAAGTGCAAGATTGCCCCAATATGGCTCTGTACATGTCCTCCCTTTTTTTATTAATTTGAACACGAGGAGGTAGAAAACAAGTGGATAAATATCCTTCATAAGAAGGCGGGCCTTAACCAGGAGGGGAAGCATTGACCGTAATTCCTCTTAAATATTGTATAACGTCTTTTTCAGAGGAGGGGTAATAGGCTCCCTTATTATTTTAAGGACAGCCTCTCGACGTTAACCCCTATGCAATTAGGTGTACTTCCTGGGGACTCAGAAGCAGAAATTCACCTCCCCATGCAGTGCTTTGCCTCGCACGTCTCGCTGGTACCCATGTTTGTTCAAAAACAAACACACATAGATCTGAGTTCTATGTGGCTCCCTCTTTGGAGATCCACTTGTGTAAGTTTTGAAGCCAGGGGGGTCTGCAAGTGTCTTTAACAGACATGTAATCTCTCCATCCAGGTGAGCCTGGGTGGAGACAGCCAGTCTGCTTAACAGACAAGGTCAAGAGTTAAAGGTGGAATAGGATTAACTTGTCCCAGAAGTATCCAATTCAGTTGTAAATTAACAACTTTAAGGACCCAAGGCTTGGCCTCTGAGGTGGGAGAGGTAGCCTTGTGAATCAAGAATTAAGCTGTTACTTCTCAGGAAAAGTGGAGACTATATGTTAAATTAACACAGCTGGCTGAAGATTGTTAGCCATCCTCAAAATTGGAATCTTCAATATTGGAATTATTTCTAGACCAGTCTATGGTTGAGTCAGCTGAGCACAATAAGGAGAAGAGTCATTTTAACTCTTCTAATTAATTTTTCCTAAGCTAGCATAACAGTCTCCATGTTCTGTCCCACAAAGTCTAAAAGCTTGAAGCTAGGCAATTTATCTAACCTGGGACATTTAACAATTGAGGTAAGTCAAGAACATATATCCAATATAGCTCTTATGTTACCATGGTCTGGGCATTCAGCAAGCACAGTCAGCATATCTTCTGCAGCATTCTGTGGAAAAAACAGAGGACATGCCTTCTCCCCCAATATTAAATCAGGATCATGGCATATGTTAGTAAGTGAATTCCTTCATTTCACCTAGACATCAATATGTCTAATTACAAGATGTCATATACATTTAGCAAGGAGTTTCTTGGCATCTAAATTTTAAAATTTTAAAATTTTCTTAAAAACATGTAAGCATAATTTAAATTATATGTACAGGGACACGATTTCCCCTCTCTTCTTTCTTCCAAGAAGATATTGTTTTATTAATTTAAGTTGGAACACAAAGTATAACCCATAACATAGGCAATAACTATGTAATTATATAAAATATAGTTGCTTTTTCTGTTAGAGCAGTTGCAACTAGACAGCCTAAAAATGAATCATTAGTCACATGTACATATTTTTTTAATCTTTTAAATTAGAAATATGAATATCATTTATCTGTAATAACTAAGTCCTCTAGGATTAACACCATTACGTGGTAGAGGTAGAAATTGAGGACATCAAGAACAAATCTTTACAATTTGATGTGCACAAAATATAAAATTATTTCAAATACCTAAAGGACAGTCATTTAGAGAACATATCCTTTGTTCTTAGAAATTTGAATCACATTTGTACAAACTGTAGAAATTAAGAATTAGCAGTATTAAAAATGGACCAATTTTAAGCAATTATAAAACCATGAGCTATATATATATATATATATACTATTAAAAGCTTGACCTTTAACATCTTAAAAATAGCTGCTATAGCACCCAATTCAGGTATCTGTGTTGAAGCAGGGAGAAACTTAAAGGAATAAACATGTGATCTGATAGTACAAATTATCTTTTGGATAACAATTATTAATTTTGCCTAAAAATGCTTGCCATGTAATAGATCAACCATTAATAATAAATTTGATTGTTGCTTGAAGCAAGGAACAAATGTTTCCTACCTTGAAAACAGAGGTTTAAGACCTTCTGTGGCAAGCTTAAAATGAGGTAAATATAAGATAAAGCCAATTAATATATCCTAACAACTTTTGAAAGCCATTTACCTAAAAATTCTAAAAGTCTATAGGAGCAAGGGCCTGTAACAAACATTCTATGAACATTATACACTGAAAATTTTAAGATCTTAACTTCTAGTATTGAAACAGAGACAAAACACTTTTTCTCACAAGACATAAGGCTGTTAGCCATTCCTTGAGGCAAAACTTTCTAATGAAATTGTTTTGTTGTCTCTTTAAAATTAGAAGCAAATGCTTTTATAATTATCAGAATGTAAAGCAAAAAACCAACCCTTTAAATTTACAATAATTTTATAGGGAGTAGACAGGCCAAATGTTAATGCTTTTATAGCCTCCTTGACCTTTCATAGATTTGAACTGCATTTTAACCCACACCTGGATAAGTCAAAAACCTTTTTTTTTTTTTTTTTTTTTTTTTTTTTTAAAGCCAAACACTCCCTAGGTGGGGCCTGTAAGGCAGAAACAATTTCTCAAAACTTCCTCACTAGCTTCCCCTGAGGCAACTCTAAGCTTTGCATTAACTCAAATGTAAATTTTTTTTTTTTTTTTATCTGCCCTAGGATCCACCTTGAGTCCTTGGCAAGGACATTGTATGAGATTCCTCAAATGTAAATATCTTCTAATCTGAGCCTTTTATCTAAGACCAGACCCAAACTATCTGTCCTGCAAGGACATTTTGAGGATTAAACAAAAGAAACCTGTAATTTCATGGTCAAAGGAACCTACTTGATATCAAATACATTTCTACAGAGATATCCTTTTTAATCTTGGAGGGTTAAATTTTGCTCCTACCATTGTAGCCTATAAACTTGTGGAAAAGTGGCAATGGGCCCCTAAAACCCATAGCTGTATCACTCTCAAAATTATCTTAATTACAAAATGTTAACAATTACGAGCCTGCAAACTGAAAACTGTAGCCAATGACACACTGATTTTTATTGTAACTCAATGTTTTCTTGCAATATTAGAGCACAATTGTAATTTTGGAAGCAAATCTCAATTTTAAACAATCTATTTTCTTTAAAATTAATGGCAAACACATATTTACAGCACAAGGTTTGTATGCCAGTTCTTATGTTCAAGTGTATAACAGTGTAACTTATTAAAGAGACAATATTTTAGATCTTAATCTTCATTAAGTCTAATCTCCAGGCCAAGATTCACATGAAACACCATGCCAATTTAGGAGCGTCCCAAAGGCCTGTATTTCCTGGATTGCGTCATGCCATGTGGTGTTCAAAATGGCGACTACCCTAAACTACCAGCCTTAACCATCATGCCACGTGTTCAAAATGGCGACTACCCTAAACTACCAGCCTTAACCTAACTTTTGTTAATAACATTATACCTTTTAAATCATGTGCAGTGACTTAAGCCAATACTCTATAGTCAAGACATGCAAAATATACCTTTAAATCCAATTATAAACAAGAACAAAGCATGAGTGGCGTTAGGCCACGTGTAGTTAGTTAAGATAGCTCTAACACTGAATCACCAGTTTTAAACTAACCTTTTCTTAATAACACTATATCTTTTACATAATAACCAATTAATTTATAACTCTTTAGTCAAGAAATGTAAAGCCTTATATCATTAAAACCAATTAGAAACATGTATAAAGCGACTACATGAATTTCACAAGCCAAACCAAGGTCTTCCCAAATCTCGAGGTTTCTGGGCTTTTAAGAGCGGCTTTTTCCCCAGCCATGTTTCTGTCTTGGGTGAGTGAGCTACGCTGCCGCAGCGTGGCTTTGAATCAATCCCCACACAAACTGTGGCTAGCTCAAGAGGTTACCAGCAGATGTAATCTTTACCAATTTTTTCTTTTTAACATGAAACAGTCATTCACACAAAGACACAGAGAGGACATAAACATACACATAGACAGTCGGTCGGTGCACCGGGACAAACACGGAAAGATACACAGAAAGTTAAGCGTGCTTGTTAAGCAATTGCATCCATTTTCCTCTTTAAACAGCTCTTAGAAGCTGTGGACATATGCCTATTTTTAAAAACCCCTTTCTTTTCGCCGAAATCAGCTCTTACGAGCTTTGGGCAAATGCCTACCAAATTCCTTCCCCATATTTCCCTATCTTATCAACCCAAGCAGTCCTGCGCTGGGTCCACGCAGTATGCTTGAAAAACTGTATCCATTCCTGCACTCACAACCATAGACACGAATTCACTAGCGCTAGTTTTGCCCTCTATGTTGCTTACCGTGCGGAAACCATTAATTTTCACCTTTTTCTGCGAAGCTTCGCTGGATAGGGCTACCTCAAGAAATTCTCTCGTGCCAGGTCTTCCCACGTTCAGGCGCCACTATGTAGCCGCCAGCAGCTACATGTAAACTGGGTTACCTGTTGAGAGAATTTTGGGGTCATAGGGAAGAGCGGCGAAAAGAAAGTACGGCTAAGTCAATGTTCACTGATCAAAGCCGTAAACTTTAATGGCGCCAGACCTTATAACAGTTCGGGCAAACCCTTCCCCCCAGACTCCAGGCTGAGTTCCGGTGGAAGTTGTCTAGCTTCTCTTGGAGGTCTTCGTCTTGACTGCTCCGGCAGCTGGGTGGGTCACCTGTTTAATTCAGGAATCCCTATACCAGGAAGAACAATGAACTTGACCTTTACTACGTGCACTCCACCCTAGGTGGAGCAGGATCCTGGCTAACTGGGAGAAGTTAACCTTGACCAAAGTCAAACTCTGACCAAGTGCAAGATTGCCCCAATATGGCTCTGTACAAAAGGGGAAATCACAAAGGGCCCCATTCCTTAATGAAGAACTATAGTCAATACTGAGAGGGAGAATTAGTCTTCCCCAGGGACGAGCCACTGTTTTTATAATACCAACTGATAGAACCTGAAATCATGTACATACAAACAACAACAGACTCAGCTGGTTGTATTTATATATTTTGGCATCTATATTCAATAAGAATCCAATAAAAAGCGGCCATGACTCTGACAGGGAGTGGGGGAGTGTGTGGGAGGCTTTGGAGGAGGAAAGGAAAGGGGGAATGAGGTACATTAAAATTTTAAAAAGGAGTCTCTCTAAAAGATATTTGTCTTCTGACCTCATCTGTCAATTGGAGATAGAGAGTAGGAGGATAATGCAAATGTAAATATACTGTTAAAATGGAGTTGGGGGGGTGGCATGACAGAACATGAGATTGACTGTCAGCTTTGCCTCACTATAAGCAAACACAGGAGGCAAATACCTTACTGAGCTTGTCCACGCAAATCAAGTACAAGGTATTAGTTGTCCCTTGATGAGGGCTGCAGATGGGAAAATGGGAAAATCAACTGTGGGCGGAACTGTCTCTCATCACGCAGGAAGCAAAATGTGATGACCTAAGGGTTACAAGTCAGCGATACAATTTCTTTTAAGGGTGTGCACCTTTGATGACCCAAAGGTTCCTCCTCTTAACCCCTGACAGCACCTCCCAATATTGTTTCTGTGGGGAACCAGTCTTTTCCATATAAGCCTTGGTAGGACAATCCAAACCATAATCAGGGTCAAAGCCGGGTTCTGTGGATTAGTTTTGTAATTTTCTTCAAGTCAGTGGTCGTTAGTCTATAACTGTGAGGTACTGGTACCTATTTTTCAAGGGATAAGCTCCCCAACCCCCAGGAGTGGTACATCTTAAGTTTTCAAATCTCAGGCTACTGGAGACCCATCTAGGTTGTCATAGGGACCACACCATAATAAGATCCTTATATTGTATTGTATCTTCCTGTCATTGGCCCTCCAAAGATGCTGCATGAAAGAAAACATTGTTCTTTATCTTCCCTTAGGGTTTCCAGTTGGTATTTTATAGATTTAGGAAGGAAGAATGTGTCTTCAGAGAGCAGCTTGAGGATCCGAAATGTGATTTGAGTAGTTTCGAATGCCTGATGTCTGCTGTTTATACAGACTGAACTGTAAGGGGCAACTATCAGTCTCCTGTACAGATAGTTCACCTTGGGATCTTTCAGCCACCCTGAGCATGGAGACCACACCCTAGAACTTGGGGACACCTGGAAAAGTGAGTAAATAATTCTTCCCAAGTTACTCAGCAGAACCACAGCAGGAAAGTTATTATTCCGTTTGCATTTTTATTTGGATGTGTTCTAAACTTTGGCTTGTTTTTGTTGTTGTTTTTAATGTAAATCATGTTGGAATCAAATGTCAAAACATCAAAAAAGATAACAAAAATGTAAGTAGAAAATAAGACAATAAGTCTCTTTCATATTTAAAAACATTTAAAAAAACTGTCTGTCTGTCTCCCTGTGCGTGTGAGTGTGCTTGTGTTTGTGTGTGCCTCGGTGTAGGCCAGATGAAGGCACTGAATTCCATTTACTGGAGTTACAGGTGGTTTGTGAGCCACCAAATATGGGAGCTGTGAACTGGTTTTTGTGTCCTAAGCAAGAACAGTGAGCACCTTAATCGGTGAGCTATCCACCAATGGATATCATTGTTATTGAAGAGTCCAATAACCATTTTTTTTTGTTTGTTTATTTGTGTTTTCGAGACAGGGTTTCTCTGTGTAGCCCTGGCTGTCCTGGAACTCATTCTGTAGACCAGGTTGGCCTCGAACTCAGAAATCCGCCTGCCTCTACCTCCCAAGTGCTGGGATTAAAGGCATGCCGCCACCACTGCCCAGCTCCAATAACCTTTTTATTTTTAATCTTTTGTAGGTAAAAGATTTAATTGTCTTACATTATACAGAGGCAGCCGGTGGCGCACGTCTGTAATCCCAGCACTCTGGGAGGCAGAGGCAGGTGGATTTCTGAGTTCGAGGCCAGCCTGGTGTACAGAGTGAGTTCCAGGACAGCCAGGGCTATACCGAGAAACCGTGTCTCGAAAAAACCAAATCCAAAAATCCAAAAAACCAAAAAAAAAAAAAAAAAAAAAAAAAAAAAAAAAAAAAAAAAAACCAAAAAAATTATACAGAGGCCTCATTATTGTAAAAACTACAATGACAGCCTATTTTGTAAAGCGGAAGTTGTAAAAATTAACACTTATGCTTAAAGTGCCAAAAATCAAATGTCAGCACTCTTATTGCTAAAAAAACTCCCAAAAACCAAAAACCAAAACCAAAAACAAGGAAAAAAGGAAAGCCCAATGCGCATGAACCAACACTTCCCAGACAACTGATACTCAACTATGATTCATAACAAAGAAGAATCCTCTCAGAAGAAAATGATAACCCAAGAAACAAGTTTTCTTCCCCCAGCTGCAAAGTTTACCAGACGAGTTTAGACTCTCCTACTTCCTGGAGGAGCTGAACTTGATTGCTCTAGTTTTCCCTGTAATCAAGTACAGGCCTCTTTCAGGGCCTTTCAAAGCTGCTCTTTATCCTCAGTCCCCTTAGTTTAAAACATTCCTCGCCCTCTCCTTCCCTTTGCCCCTCCTCTTGCTTACTTGATCTCTTCCCCTCCCCCACTTCCTAATCAGTCCTCCCTCTCCCCCCCCCCCCCCCTTTTCTCAGACTGGCTGGATTTCCCTCCACACTTCTTCCCTTCCTCCTCCTCCTCCTCCTCCTCCCGGCTCTTTCTTTGCTCTCCAGTCCCCTCCCCCAGCATGCCTCCCGGCGTGCTTCCCTTCCCCCCGCCTCGCGGTCCCGCACCCTCCCCTCCCCCGCCTCCTGCCTTGTGACACATCCTGGGCCCTCCCGGAGGCCGTAGCAGCGGCGCGGCGGCCTTGCTGGCCACCACCTCCTCCCTCGCCGCAGCCCAGCTCCAGCCGCGGCCCGCCGCGCTGTCGCCGCAGTCATGGCTGCTGACGGGGTGGACGAGCGTTCGCCTCTGCTGTCAGCATCCCAATCGGGCAATGTCACTCCCACCGCCCCGCCGTACTTGCAAGAGAGCAGCCCAAGAGGTAAGGCCGGCATAGTCCTTTCTGCTTCTCGCAGAAAGGTCTGGAAGGATGAATGCCGGGGAGCTCTAGCGCGGAGGCGGAGGAGAGCTTCTCCCTTGGGCTGGGGGAAAAGGATGCTGACTGCCGCCTTCCCAGGCGGTGCCTGCCTACCCGAAAGCGTCTCTGCAGGGCTTCGCTGCTGCTGCGTGTGGTGTGGGGAGTGTGTGCTTGAACACTTCTTTCCCAGCTCCAGGATCTGCCATGGATTTCCCCGTGCTGCTCCGTGCTGCTGTTTGCAAAGCAGCCCCTACGTGCAGCTGGGCGGTGGTGCAGATCCTTCAGTCATTCCCAAGTGCTTCTGGTTTGCTGAAAAACACGGGGCACTGCTCACCCTGGAATCTGTCCTTGAGAGGACTTCAGCAGGAAACATCTTAGTCTCTCACACTCAGCGCCCCCCCCCCCCCCGAGTGCGAGCAGGGCAGTGCTTAACCAGAAGCAACAGAGTTAGTCAATATCTCTAATATGTCCGAAATTCCTAAGCTACGGGCATTATTCCTGCCTGTAAGGAGTGGGTTTCATCGCTTCAGCGGCGAATGAAGAACCTTCCGCTGGAAAGGAAGGAATTTTTTAAACGCATGCCTGGGTGAGGTTGAAATTAACTTCCAAAAAGTTACCCAAGTTTATACTGTATATATTTTTAGGTTTGTTTTCGGTGTACACTTAAAAACGGGTTTGGAAAAATGGTATGGTGAAGGAAAAGAAGTCTGTTTACCAAAGGATTCGATTTATTCAAGATCTGTCTTTGTTCAGAGTCTTTGGGAGTGTTTACTACGGAAGTCTGGAAGGCCCTTACAGAGATTAAATATGGCACGTGTAAACGTACCTTACTCCATCTTGCTCTTTTGGCCTAGCGTGAATGAAGTTTTAAACCCAAGGAGGACAAAGTTAGTAGTGCTTTGGGAATATAAGCAGGTCCCATGTCTTGTAGCACAACTTCTAAGTTCATGTCTGAAATGGGGGGAGGGGAGGGCGGGGAACACTACCACAGGTTGAAGTTGTTTGCCATTTAGCATTTCTTTTGAACATTTTATAACTTGAAAAATCAACATTCTGGATCTCAATCTGTAAACAGAAGCAGAACAAAGGAAAACTGTGGTTGGCTGGGAGTAATTCAGAGTGATTGACAGCCCGAGAGGAAAGGGGCAAAGTCCACAGGAACTGACACACAGAAAACCTATGAGTTACCCTTGTTGGTCAGAAATCACAGGGACACCAAGTCGGGGGATTTCTTTCAGTAACCATTCGATATTAATACCGTACTATCTAATCCATAGTCACTGGTTCCTGAATGAATGTTTCTGTTTTATTAGTTTTTGTCTACGGAATAAAATATTTGATGATTTATTAAGAGACTGAGTTTGGACTGAAGTCATGGAGATGTGTTTTCCTTTTTTTTTTTTTTTTTAGGCAGTTTGTGGTTACAACAAAATATGGACCTGCATAGACTTCATTGTTCTCAATAGATTTCCTTAATTTGGTCAGATTCCTCAAACTACAAAGGAAGAAGCATTTCCAATCAAGTACTGAAAAGAAGTAATTTCACTCTAAAGATCTCTTAACTACTACTTTTAAGAGAGTCTTTAACTCTTTGGCCTTACAATAGAATAATTTTTTTCAGAACCAATGGAGATATTTAAAACTAATATCATATAGGGTAGTACCTATGAAGCAAAAAACATAAATGAAAAAGTCATTTTATTCTCATGATGACAGTATCTTTTCTTTATTAATAACAATTATTTGAGTAATGCACACGTTCTAAATCTTGAGCACTGTTCCATTCATTCAGGAACTTTTTGGGCCCCCTGAGTATGCCCCACACTAGTCAGCTCTAAGGAAGGCTGACAAAAACTGTGTCTTTGGGAGTTCTTAGAGTAGAAAGAAAGAATGAAGAAATTCTTGATTGACTCAGTTCAGATGCTTTTGTTTTGTTTCGTTTTGTTTTGTTTTGTTTTTTGAGACAGGGTTTCACTGTCCTGGAAAGCACTCTGTAGACCAGGCTGGACTTGAACTCAGAGATCTGCCTGTTTCTGCGTCAGGAGTACTGGGATTAAAGGTATTTGACACCAATCTCTGGCAGTTCAGATTTTAAGACTTCTGTTATCATCAGATTCTGTTAATAGCTAACAATTATAAACTTCTTAGTTGGAATCCAGTGACTAGAACTTGAATATACATTTTGATGGTTAATTTTAGTTTATGATACCACTTATAATTCTTCAAACTTGTGTTTGTGGGTGTGTGGATGTGTGGGTGTGGTATATGTGTTCGTGTATACAAGTGCCACAGGTACACAATCATGTTTCTCTGTCATTCCCTACTTCAATTTTTGAGACAGAATCTCTCAGTGAACCTGGAGCTAATTGATTAAGCAATTCTAGATGACCAACAAAACCCACAAGTCCTCTGGCTTCTGACACCTCATAACTGGGGTTCCAATGTGCACTACCACACTCAGCTTTCTATGTGTGTCCTACGGATCCAGATTCACATCCTCATGCTTTCGTAGTAAACATGTTACCAACTTGACTGCCTTCCCATCCTAATTTCTCAGATGTTTAGTTGGCTAAAAAGAGGAGAAGAAGGAGAAGGAGAAAGAGGAGGAAGAAGAAGAGGAGGAAGAGGAAGAGGAGGAGGCTTAACAACAATATTTTCTAATCCATTGCTTTGTGACACCCTTCTTTTTAGAGATGTATTTTTTATGTGTTTGTGTGTGTGCCTGAGTGTGTGTATGTGCAACATGTGTGTGTGCATGGTTGAGGATGCTGGCCGAGAGCATTGGATTCCTTGGCACTGGAGTTCTAGTTGATTGTTAGTCACCTGTTGTGGGTGCTGGTAACCAAATGTGGGGTCCTCTGTAAGAGCAGTGTATGCTCTTAACCACTGAGCTACTTCATCAGCTCTTCTTTGCTCCATTTTCCAAGGATCGTGAATTATCATTCCTATCTCCTGAGAAGAAATCGTGCATTTTGGGTTATTTCAGGGAAGGCTATTAATAATATAGTGGAGATCATTTATCATTGGATATTAGGTTTTGCCCAAGAAGAATTCCATGATGGTTTGAATATGCTTGGCCCAGGGAGTGCCACTGTTGAGAGGTGTGACTTTGTTGGAGTTGGTTTGGCCTTGTGGGTGTGGGATTTAATACCCTTGTCCTAGCTGCCTGGAAGTCAGTCTTCTGCTAGCAGCCTTTGGATGAAGATGTAGAACTCTCAGCTCCTCCTGCACCATACTTGCCTGGACACTGCCTTGCTCTTGCCTTGAAGATAATGGACTGAAACTCTGAACCTGTAAGCCAGCCCTAATTAAATGTCCTTCTAAGAGTTGCCTTGGTCATGGTGTCTGCTCACAGCAGTAAAACCCTAACTAAGATATCCCTGAAACTATCCACCCGAGTTTCTGAATAGAATGCGGGTGGTCTCCAATGTCAGTACTGGGCAGCTACAGAGTGTTGGTTCTCTCCTGACTACAGTGCTTTGGTATATAAGACAGCTTGTGTTAAGGCATAACAATTAAAATAAAAAACAGATATTAGTTTCATTTGAAATGAAAGTGGGAGCGAGGGAAGCACCACAAACATGAATAGTTTGGATAGATTAATTGCTTCCCTTACAGATCTGCTAATATTTGAGACAGTATAGGGCAGGATGATAGAATGTTTATATTTGCATCCCAGTTTAATTTTCTTTCGATGTAATAAAACACTATGACTAAAAGAAACGTGTGAGGAAAGGGTTTATCCCAGCTTGGGAAGCCAGGGCAGGGGCTCAAGGTAGGAATCCGTAGGCAGGATCTAGAGCAGAGCGGTGGAGTGGTGCCCTTATTGGCTTGCTTTGCATGGCTTGCTCAGCCTGCTTCCTTATGTAACCCAGAGCCACCTGTGGAAAGGTAGAATTCACTGCCCGCAGTGGGCTGATACTTCCCATACCAGTTATTACCTAGGAAAATGCCCACAGGCCCGTTTTGGAGGTGCAATTCCTCAGCTGAGGTTCCCTCTGCCCAGGCAATTACATTTTGTATCAAGCTGGCAAAGAACTAATAGCTCACTTTACAAAATCTGTAGGATATATGTGTTGACTTCCAGGCGTCTAAGTATCCACAGTATTGACAACAGGAATGTCCTTATATTCTTTTGTATAATTCAATAAGGGAGATACTGTGTTACAAACAAAGAGGCAGGTCTTCTAGGGTTGTTTTTTTATTTCATTCTTCACCTAATCCTGGCATTTTAGCCAAACTCTGGTAGGAAAGGAAAAACAGACGTTTCCTTTTATCTTATGATGTAATGGAGATGAATTGCACAATCATTCACAGAAACACATACAAAGGGGACAAGGACCATATTTGAAACGTGTCTAGTGCCTTGACCACATTTATTGATTTAACCTGGTTAAGGGAGACAGGAAAGGCTTTTCTGAACCTTGATTGGAGTCTAAAAGTGGAATAGGAGTTATCCAGATGAAAGGGGGACCATGTGGACATTGTATGCAAAGCAAGTAGTATGAAAAAGCACAAACTAAAAAGCAAAAACCACAGTATCCAAATGGGGAATGGTGAGTGCAGGGGTCGGGGGAGGAAGTTCAATGCTGCTAAAGTAGAAAGAGATGTAGGGCACATGCTACAAAATGAGATTAGAGGGGAGGTGTGTTGATATTCTTCATAGACTTTCTTGCCTCATAATAACTTTGCTTTCAGACATTCAAGCTCTATAGAGCGTTTGATGAGGGCTGACACCGTGACTTGGTTTAGACCTCCAGAATAAGGTAGAAGATGTGCTGAATGAGTTTAGATGTTAATGAGGAGAGATTATCGTTTTTTGCTTTGGACATTATTGAGGAGCACTTTGGAAAAAAGTAACTTGTCCTGTAAGAAGTGGGATCGTTGGAGATAGTCATGCTTACAGAACGCCAAAACCAGCTGTTCAAAAAGTCCACTAAAAAGAAAGTTGTCTGATCAATCTGCAGACATGTCAATGTCTTGATACACCACACAGATGAGTCTTTAAATCATACTAACTAAAGGCAAACTATTACTATGTCTACACAAGAGACTGTAAGTGACAACAACCCAAACAGATGCCGAACAACTCACAGAATTGTCAACACTAACCCTAACTTTTTGTTTACGATACTGTAATTTTGAGTGCCCCAAGGGGGCCTACAATGAATATGAGTTGATTCTCAAGCATTTATGGGCCATACGAAGGATGTTTTGTTTAAACAAAAAAGCAGTGTGTCAGGTAACTGTTTTAAATCATTCTATAGAGTAGATGAATTTGATAGTTGACCAGAGTACATAGGGACAACTGTCTTACTGAACTGCAATAACAATTTAGGCAAATTTGATTAGTTATGCTGGTTGGTTGGGCTCGGGTTATATTTTGGGGTAAAAGCCAAGCATTGTAGCATATACCCCTGATTCCTGCTACTCAGGAGAACCGCAGATTGGGGGCCAATTTAACAAGATTCTGTCACAAAATAATTTTAAAAATTGCTGCCATGAAAAAAGTGACAGAGGTCAAACCCACTGGTAGAGGATTCGACCAGAAGACAAACACCGTGGGCTTAGTTCCCAGCACTGCCAAATCCCAAGCAAATCAACGAGAAGATTGAACCAAACTTGTGGACAGATCGGTACTGGGAGTGAGAGGATGATGGCAAAGATCTCCAAGAATTCTGCTTATGCAACTTTGTGGTTTCTTTGGCTGCACTAAAACAGAGAACACCAGAAGAGGAGCAAGTTTTGGAGAAGACAGACCCCAAACTTAGCTTCAGATTTGAGGCATTTCATATGCTTCTAAATATCCAAAAAGAAATGATATGAATTGATCTATATGCAGGATCTATAAGCCTAGAACTAAGAGGCCTTGTGCTGTATGTGCACTGGCCGGAGCTAAGTACGTGCACATTGATTCAGAGCTCCTCAGGGCCCCAGGAGTGTGCGAGAGCAGATGCTACCCACCCATGATGAAGTGTCTTGGTGGAAGGAGAAGAAATCCAATTGCTTGAGTGTTTATTGCTTTAGTTGGCAGCATGCAGAGCATAGAAATGAGACACACTGAAGTCTCACTGAGGGGTCAGCTTCATTCAGAAGCTCAGGGAATTTATCCTCTGAGAGTTAAGAAGAATCACATGAATACTGTGTTCAGCCACAAGGACGGGCTACATGTGGCATATGAATAACAACAGCTGAAGTAAACTCAGTCCTGTCAGTCCTATCCACTATACCTTGGAAGAAGGGCACATTCCAAGAACATTCAAATTCAAAGCACATTCTAAGAACAATTCAGTGTGTGTTTTTTTATTTTTTTATTTTTTTATTTTAAGAGACTGTGGTCATAAGACTCTTGTTTCTTGGAATTTTTTCACAAGCATGCAAAATTCCCCTCAGAGGACTCCATTTTGGACTGTGTTCCAACATCTACCTTTTCTTTCTTTTTACATTTATTTTTATTTATTCATTTTTTCTAGATTCATTGTTTTTATAGATAAAATGTCTCTGTATATTCCAGGCTGTTCTGGAACTCACTCTGTAGAACAGGTTGACCTCGAACTCAGAGATCTGCCTGTCTCTCCCTTCCATGCACTGGGATTAAAGGCATGTACCACCATTGCCCACACCTAACCCTTTTATTTTTTAAATGCAGGATATCCAGAGTGTCTTGGTTTGAGATGTTCTAGATAAATCTAGTTGTCATTTGCTGCATTAGTATCCTATATACAAATTATATTATTACAGTAGTGAAAGAATTATGTATAATACTCTGCCAACAAGAACAGAGATCCAAACTGTGTCTGTTAGTTACATTATTGTATTGGTCAGAAAAATCTAGAGAATAGAAACTTGAAAAGAGACCCATATGATTTGTAGTTCTAATATCTTGTAGAATATACATCCATATTTAACCTTTAATAGGAAAACCAATGTTATGTCCTACACAAATGGGAAGTGATTCAAACTCCAAGGAAAAGTTAAATACAGTCCTTTCTCCAGATGAATGGATGAGTCTATTATGGTCCTAAGGTCCACTCATAAACACAGAGTCATCAAGAAAGTAGCTGCTAGCCGGGCAGTGGTGGCGCATGCCTGTAATCCCAGCACTCTGGGAGGCAGAGGCAGGCAGATTTCTGAGTTCAAGGCCAGCCTGGTCTACAGAGTGAGTTCCAGGACAGCCAGGGCTATACAGAGAAACCCAGTCTCGAAAAAAACAAAAGTTACCAAAAAAAAAACAAAAAACAAAAAACAAAAAACCCAGAGAGAGAGAGAGAGAGAGAGAGAGAGAGAGAGAAAGAGAAAGAAAGAAAGTAGCTGTTTCTGAGGTGCAGAGGGCCTAACAGGGCGGGTGGGCAGACTTGACTTCTGATGATATGGTCCATCTCTCTCTGCCCTTTTACTGGAAGTTCCCTATCTTTCTGGTGACGTTAACTGTCTTCTTGCTTTCAGGCTGTGTGTTTGCTGATCCAGGGCTGAAGGAGCTGAAGAGAAATCTTGTAATGTTTCAGTGGCTCCATCTGCAATGGCAGATGCATGTCCCTTCCCAATTTTCTTCTGGAGTAGTAAAAGTTGGGCAAGTTAATGCATCATCTTGCTTATTTACCTCTGAAATAAAACCGGGGAATTTAGTCTATTGTTGGAAATAATCTTATAACCTATATTTAAGTGTTTATGAATTAACCATAGTAGATGAATCAAAACATCCACTTGTTGGGCTGGGGAATCTCCCTGCATACTTAAAGAACCAAGATTGGTTATCTGTTGATAGGAAGAAATGATGTAGATGCAAGGACCTATACACACACACACACACACACACACACACACCCTAGTGAACTTTGTTTAAATGTGTTATTTGCTAAAGACTCTGAGACCCACTGGAAGTCACATTGTCATGATATGCAAGAAATGTCCTGGCACTCTAAGATCATGAACATGCATGCTCTTGATAAATATGAAAACTTGATATCTTTGTTGTTATAATTCAGTGCAGTTAAGGGGTATCTTCCAATTTTTTCTTAAGTCAAACTTTGTTTCATTGAGGACATATCTTCATTAAGGATGACCTTTAGGGACTGGAGAGACTGCTCCTTGGTCAAGAGCACTGACTGCCTTTACAGAGGTCCTGAGTTCAATTCTCAGCAACCACATGGTGGCTCACAACCATCTGTTATGGGATCCGATGCCCTCTTCTGGTGTGTCTGAAGACAGCTACAGTGTACCATATACATAAACTAAATAAAGAAGGAAAATAGGATGAATTATATTTGCTTCTGGCACTCTAGTGGCATGCCAAGCACTTCCTGTCAGAATCCTTTTCTGGTATTCCCTAAGCACTGGCCTTCAAGGTTCTTTTATTCTGTTTTATAATTCTCACATTTCATTTACGTTTTTCCCCCAGCTCCTTTAAAATGTTAAATCAAGGCTATCCCACCTCAGTTCTTTCCGCCTCCCTTTCAAATATTTGAGTGAGCTGAAGAACTTCCATTCATTTGTGCTGTGTACTCTAAGCACTGTAATTTCAGAATAATAAGCAAGGAACAACGATGTTTCAGATGGGCTATCAGAAAAGACGTTTCAGAGGCAACAATCACAGAGTCCTGAAAAATGAGTCAGAATCAGCCATCAGAATTTTAGGGGAAAGAAGAGATTTCTAGGCAATGGGGTCAGGAAATATCATACCTGCAGTTTCACAGCTGGACATACCACTGGTAAGAGCATGGGATTTAGGGGAAGAATAGTTAGAAGAGGTCATAGGTGTGGACTGAGAGAGCCCAAGAGGCTTGGCAGGTCACCAGCCAGAGAGGGATTGCTTTATGATGGTAACCAGGAGGCATGGAGGGCTAGAGTAAAATGAACCTTTATTTTTAAAAATTGTCCTGATTTTTTTTTAAAGATTTATTTATTTATTATATGTAAGTACACTGAAGTTGTCTTCAGACATTCCATAAGAGGGCATTAGATCTCTTTACAGATGGTTGTGAGCCACCATGTGGTTGCTGAGATTTGAACTCAGGACCTTCCGAAGAGCAGTCAGTGCTCTTAACCGCTGAGCTATCTCTCTAGCTCCAATCCTGATTTGTATATGGAAAACATATACATAGGGAAGATGAGAAGAAACCAGTAAGATATAGCACTAATTAACAGGCTATGAGTTGTGGAATGATGTTCTGAACTGTGGTGGAGGTGAGAGAAGCATTGGAAATACCGAGATGTGGTTGAACTTAGTATCCATCCATCCCTCCCTCCCTCCATCCATCCATCCACCCACCCACCCATCCATCCATCCATCCACCCACCCACCCATCCATCCATCCATCCACTCACCCACCCACCCACCCATCCATCCATCCATCCACTCACCCACCCACCCACCCACCCACCCACCCACCCATCCATCCACCCACTCACCCACCCACCCACCCACCTACCCATCCATCCATCCACCCATCCATCCATCCATCCATCCATCCATCCATCCACCCATCCACCCATCCACCCATCCACCCATCCACCCATCCACCCATCCACCCATCCAGCCATCCACCCATCCACCCATCCATCCATCCATCCATCTATCCACCCACCCATCCACCCATCCACCCATCCACTCATCCATCCATCCATCCATCCATCCATCCATCCATCCATCCATCCATTCATCCATCCATCCATGCATGCTTGTGCGTGGAGATAGGGTCTTACTAAGTAGCTTGGGCTAGCTTGGAACTTTTGATTTCGCTGCCTCAGCCTCCACACCTATCTCAGGAGGTATCAAGCATAGAGCACTGGCATTTGCTGATGGCATTGGCAAATGGTCAGAGGTGTGGCAGAGGAAAGCTAGCATGGGCACAATAGAAGTTCACAACCATCTTGTCTTTCAGGCTAGTGAGCCCTGGGAAATAACTGGGGAACTTCTCCAAATGAAAACTGTAATCCCACTGTGGGGGAAAGGAGGCAATTCTGGAGACGACTTTGAACTCAGCTCTTGTACATTGCATTTTCATAATTACTAAGAGGTATTAAGTATCGTAGGAATAACATCATTTTCTTATCTTCTAAAAGGAATCAGTAATGTGTTTCTGGTGGGGTTTTTTTTTGACAAAGCTTCTGTTCTTTGGTGGGTAAGGGGAGCAAGAGTCCTAGTGGATTTGCGCAGCTTGTATATGTTTCTAGGTATTTTCTTTGATCCATTGTTGTTATAAAATAACCGCTCTCCCTGTCTTTGCTCTATAGGAATAAACATAAGATATGTGCAGGGCCTTGCTCTGTTTCCATGGCTTGGGGTGAGACTCCCAAGCATCATGGAGCTCCAGCTCCTTTATAGCCTCAGAGTCATTCTTAATTACTGTCAGGCGCCAGCCGTTCCAGGTGGGAGCCTCAGTTTCTCACACTGGAAACATGCAGTATTCAGTATTATGGCTTTTATGCTTCATGTTTTGTAGCCCAATTGTTTTTTTTTTGTAAGGAATTTGAAGCACCAGAGGTATATCTCCACAGAATATCCTTCATCCAAAGTGCTTGGGATGGATTTAATTAATGAGTTAATTCATTAGAAATTTGCATAGGCTCCACAGGCTGAACATCCCTAATCTGAAAAGGTGAAATCTGAAATACTGTGTCATTTTAGTGTTCAAACTTATTTGGATTTCAAAACAGTTTAGAGGTTAATTTTTTTTTTTTAATTAAGGATGCTCAAACTATTTACCTTACAACAGGTGCTCAGTCTTTATGACCTGCGTTACATCTCTTTACCTTTACTTTCAAAGTCCTTCTTGGGATTAAATTCTAAATTTTATAGTATTTTTATTGAAAAGACAATGTGTGAATGTTTTAGAACTATTGCGTAATTCTTCTTTTCTGGATTAGATGTCTGACTAGCATGGGATGTTTTATTCATCTGCAGACCACGTATGCACGTGCTATGTGACTGGGCAAAGAATATTTATTCAAACATGGGTGTTTGGAGGCATATTACTTTTTCTGCCCATATTTTGCTGAGTTGTTTAAATTTGGTTGCTGCATGTAACTTTCAAAACAGTTTATAAGAAAGGCTCTAATTCTAGATTTGAAAATGATGTCAGTAGAGGGAGAGATTGAGGACGACAGAGTACAAAGTGATATTTTATTGTTTCAGAGATTAAGAGCTCTAAGCTTCATCATCTTGAAAACAAGAAATTAATAAAAGTGATTTAAATAGGAAGGGTTTCATAAGATGTTACCCAAATAAACACTGATTTCTGTTAAGGTGTTTGGATTCTACACATGAATACAAAATAATGTAAAACTTTGAGATAGTTTCCAAACTTATAGGACTGTTTTGGTTCTCTATATAGGACACTTTGCCAAGTTCAGCATAAGCTGGGTTTGCTACCAATCTCTAATGAGAATAAGTCACCCCTCAATACTGGACAATCCAAGTGAATGCCAGATAATATGTATGATTGAGTCTGAAAGTCAAAAAATCACATCTGCAAACTTATTGGTTGAAGCAATTAAACCAGGTTAAATCACCTGGTTTAAAAGTGGAGGAATATGGCCTTCATCTCTTCATGGTAAGAGGGACAGAGAACTTGCAGCCATGTTATAAAACTACCACAATAAGCCATGACGTGTGGCTGGAATGGAATGCTGTGCAGTTGGACAAGTAAGAAGTTTCTGTTTTTCCAAACAGGGTTTCTCTGTGGTAGCCCCGGCTCTCCTGGAACTTGCTTTGTAGACCAGGCTGGCCTTGATCGCTCAGAGATCTGCCTACCCCAAACTCTCCAGTGCTAGGATTAAAGATGTGTGTCACCACGCCTGGCTTGCAGCTGGAAAAGCAAATGAGGGAACTGTATATCCCACTAGAATACTAGTGGGGAGATTGTCAGAAGATGCTGTGAGGTGAAAAATGTGTGATGAGAAATAGTGTGTAAAAACATAGTACAAGTATGCACATGTGCGTATTATATGCAGTAGTATTTAGAAGCACTGGCAGGGTGTATAAAAGCTGTGGTGGCTTCTGTGATCAGCAGTGAGAAGACTCTCATACCTGCATAATGAATACATTGATCGGATAAATAAAACACAAGTCTTTTTTTCCAAGATAAAAGTTACAGCAATATAAGCATAAAGTAAAATTTTTGAAGGGAGAAAAGCCCACCGTTACTTATATGCATATGATAATAACGGTTCTCAACATGAAATGGAGAGCTTCATAAACTTGTGAACATGTTATAATCCGTGGTTATGATGGGATGGTGCAGATGCTTTAAATGATAATATTTGTCGTAAGCTACAGAGCAGTAGTTCAGAAATTCCATAAACATGTAGAAAATACTGCTTGAATAAAATGTATTATATATTAGAAAGTACGTGGTCCAAATCCTACGTGAAAATGCTATTTGATGTGAAGGACAGACCTTCAGTGTCAGCGTTTCCAGGGTCTTAGGAGAATTCGGTTCCAAATGCGAAGCATCAGGGCGTCTCCTACATGGTTTCCCTGCTGTCTCACACCAGTATCAGTTACTCGTCAGTTCTAGTCTTTTCCAGGTTGAGATTTACATTTTCCTTCCTACAGACAGATGAATGGGAAGGCAACTCTGGTACTATTACAACTAAAAGTGTAGCTGCACAGCACAGCTCCCCTGTTTTGTGCAGTCTTTGATAGGAAATACATATTCCCTGAATAGTGTGTGTCCAGTTGGTATTGCAGTATGTGTGTGTGTGTGCGATTGTATGGCTGGAGATTGGATCCCTGTCTCTGTCCTCTCTTGCATGTGATCTCTTCTAGGTCTCCCATATGTAGGCACGAGCAGCATGCTCTCTCCCTAACTCAGTATCCCCATCCTCCATGTATCCTCCCTGTGAATGAATGGGTGATGGAGTGGGCATCACGGTGACATCGCTGGGCAGTGAGGTGTCACAGGGAGCTGGAGGAGCATGAGAACAAAAGGCCATGTGATTCATGGAACACGTGGCCACATCTTTACTAGAAATGCCCACAGGACGCGGAAGGCATTCCAGGCGTGTCACTGCTACTGTCTGTAGGGAAGAACTGCCACTCTAATCACTCCATTTCTTTAGGAAATGAAATTTAATTAATTCATTGGCTAAAAAATGGGATTTTTTTTCACTTATAGCTTTTAGCACTTACTATATGCCTGTAAGATAAAAATATTGATCCTAAGGGTCATGTCAGCCCTCGTGTATTTATTTGATTTTGCTCAGAAGTATAGTGACTACTTCAAATTCTAAAATTATTCTAATTCTAAAATTCTAATTATTGATTTTAATCTAAAATTGGTTAATCCTTGATCCACTTATAACTCATTAAAGGTAATAATTTGTAATTAGAAAGATGCAGAGTATAATATACTAGTTTACATATTTCTACTATCAAGTAGCATGAGATCTTAAAAGAATGACATACTGATGACATCTTTAAGCAAACAAAACATTACAAACCCAGTTTGGCTGTTTGCTTTTCTCATGCATGTAGTTTTTCTCTCCCCTCCCCCATCTGGTCTAACATGTCTTTCAACAGCCTGGGATAAATAGACTTTATTAATAGTAATTCATGAATACTTGAGGTTATGTGTGTGTGTGTGTGTATGCAAAGAACTCTCTTACTTTCTCTTAGAAAATGCAGTTTGTGATTACCAGTGAAATGTGGTGAGTAAAACAGAGTAATGGGCTGGAGAGATGTCTCCGAGGTTAAGAACACTGATTGCTCTACCAGAGGTCCAGAGTTCAATTCCCAGCAACCATGTGATGGCTCACAACCATCTGTAGTGGGATCTGGTGCCCTCTTCTGGTGTGTCTGAAGACAGCTTCAGTGTACTCACATACTTGAAATAAATAAATCTTAAAAAAAAAAAAGAAGAAGAAGCCGGGCAGTGGTGGTGCACACCTTTAATCCCAGCACTTGGGAGGCAGAGGCAGGCAAATTCCTGAGTTCGAGGCCAGCCTGGTCTACAGAGTGAGTTCCAGGACAGCCAGGACTATACAGAGAAACCCTGTCTTGAAAAACAAAACAAAACAAAACAACAACAACAACAAAAGTA
This sequence comes from Apodemus sylvaticus, assembly GCF_947179515.1. Classification (NCBI taxonomy): domain Eukaryota; kingdom Metazoa; phylum Chordata; class Mammalia; order Rodentia; family Muridae; genus Apodemus; species Apodemus sylvaticus. Next base: position 28,517,849 of record NC_067474.1, read on the forward strand.
GCAGAAGACTAATCCGTGACACCTGTTTAGGCTATGGGAGATTTCCTTCCTTCCTTTGCCAGGGAAGCAATTATTTGATCTTTATAACAAAGGGGCATCTTTGTAGTTTTTTTGTGACATGTATTTTGAAAGCAGTATTGTAAATGTCAAACTAAGGGTGGAACCCTATAAATACTCAGTGTGATGTCACATAAAGCAATGCCAGAAAAAAATTGTATTTTTTGAAATAGCAATAAATGCGATAATTGAAAAAACAAAACTAAAACACACCGTAAGTGGTCACTTCTTGGGAGCAATAGCAGTACCACAGGTGAACTGCATTATTCCGGTAGGGTCGTGCTTGCTTTACAAGCAAAGGGGAAAGTAGAGTAGCAGTTGTTGCCACCTAGGAGTTGCTTATCAGCAGGTCGGTAGGCATTTCTTAAAGGATCTCCAGATATGTGACTGTTTCTTGACACAGCCTATATGCATGAGATAGTGCAAGATAGTTGGTGATACATAGTTCATAGAGAAATTTTATATTCATTGTTGACTGAGAGATAGGTTTGTTGTTGCCTTGTGGTCTATGGTGGCTTCATGTAAGCTTCTGTAAAGAGGCCTAATGGCCCTGGGATGAAAACTCATGTTGCTCTCAAGCTGATATTGCAGCCATACATATGGTGGCTGGTTTTCTAGAGGAGGCAATCTAGAGATTGGAGGAAGGCATTAATGGTAAACTTGCATGGAAGTGTTGTAATACTTAAAGGAATCAGTGCTAGGTTGTGCAGTAAGGACTGCACCCACAGGCTTTCCCCTCCACTTGTAACCCTGGTGCACACTCTGCCTTCGTCAGAGTTTTCTTTTTTAACCAAATAATTATCTTTCTGTTATCATACAACAGTCTTTGTGACTGTGGTTATACGTGATAGTAGTCCTTGTGCTAGTCATCCTTGTGGTGTTGTTAGGTGTGTATAACCATCATGCTTTGCTCTTAGTGTTTCCCACCGTCTTCAATGATCCTTCGCACGCGCTTTGATGCCACAGGTGGGCTATTAGCTTCTCTTGAGCCCCGGCCTCCTCTGTTTAGACCTCTTCCATCTCTTTCATAGCCCTGTTCCCATTCCCATCTATATATGGATATATTTATAGATACGTGCATAGATATACAGATGTTTACATTTAGATTCTGTAAGTAAGAGAGCATGACATTTGTCTTTCTGAATCTGGTTTATTTCACTCAACATAATGATCTCTAATACAGCCCCTTATTCTGCAAATGCCATAATTTAATTTTCTTTGTGGCTGGATAAAATGTCATTTTGTGCATGTACACTTTCATTATGCATTCTTCTATTTCTGGACCTCTGGCTGATTCCACATTATATTCTAGAGTCTGCGAACAGTTTAGCAGTAAACATGGATATCCAAGTACCACTATAGTACATATAGGTACATGCCCAGGAGTTGAATAGCAGGTCATATAGCAGTTTTAGTTTTAGTTTTAGCTTTTTAGAACCCTACTGATTTCTGTAATGGCTGCTCCAGCTAATAATAGTCAACTCCAATTACCCAATTCCAAACTCTTCCTTTCTCTCTTTAGAAAACAGGCAAACAGACAAACAAAAACCAATAAAACCAGAATAAAAAACAGAAACAAAACAAAAGAAACAAGCACAAGAAACACACACACACAGACACAGACACAGACACACACACACACACACATACACACACACACACACAAATTTGGAAACCAGAGGTGCAACCAAAGACCAATAAGATAAAAAAAAAAAAAAGAAAATTACCCAAGTAAAACCTATGAGACCAAAAGTCTACAAAAATACCACTGAATTCATTTTGTGTTGGTTGGTAGGCATGGGCTACCTTTGAATGTGGTTTACCCAGTGAGACTTCATTGGAATACGTGCATAGTATTTTTCTCTTTGTGTGTGGTTGTCAATAGGAGAGAACCTCTTGGTTAGGGATGGGAGCTTGTGCCTGCTTTCTCATCTCAGTGCTCAGACCCTCTCTGGGTTGAGCCTGTGTTGTCCCGTGCATATTGCTGTAGTCTCTATGAGTTCATATACATCTCAGTTGATTGTAGCTTTTAAGCAAGGAGTGAATCCAGAAAATCTAGCTCAATTCAGTATTGTGTTCTGTCTTCTTTTGCTTGTACCCTGAAGATTTACTCCAAAATATTTTCAGGTTTGAGATGATATGTATTACCAGAAATCTTGTAGTTCTCTTAATGCGTAATTCAATTCTGCTTAGTGTTTGTATTTGTTTTTTAAATTAGTTTTAAGATTCATGTAATTTTATGTTATGTAATCATTGCTTTGTCTGCATACATATATGAGCAGTGTGTGTGTGTGTGTGTGTGTGTGTGTGTGTATTGCCCCTGGAGGTCAGAAGAAGAGGTGTTGGGTTCCCAGAAGTGGAGTCACAAATGATTGGGAGCCACTGTGTGGGTGCTGAGACCTAAAACTGGTCCTCTGTGTAAGCCGCTAAGGCTCGTACGCACAGAAGCATCTTACCAGACCTAATTTCATTCTTTTAAAGCATACTGAAATTTTATCCTCATCCTGGCAGTAAGAGGTTTTAATGGTTGGTCTTAAGGAAAATGGCCACTCCATTTCCAATAACATCATAGGAGGTATTTATAAAGGGAAGGCTGACTTTTGAGGATAAGGAGAGAAAGCTATTTTCTACTTGTGAGGGAGTCTTTGAGTCAGGAATGTACTCTCAGTTCTATTTGGGGTACATTCTAAGGTCCACAATTCCACTCCTTTGTAATTAGTACTCTGATTGGCTATCAATGGCAGGTTTAGGAAGGCTGTGGACTTATCTGACAATTTTCAATTACCACAACTAAATTTTGTGTTTGATTTCTAATAAGATCTTTAGACTTGCTTGTTTGCATGCTTCCTCGCTTCTTTCCTTCTTTTATTCTGAGGAGTAGGGAATTTATTAGGAGATACGTTAAAAGGGGGCATGACATAGGCTTTGATGAGAGTTTAGGCCCCAGTACTAGGGACAGACTGGCAGGCTCTCTGAAGAGAACCAGAATTCAAGAGGCAGAAGAAAGAGTCTCTTTGTATGACTTTAGTTATCATCCATTTCTTTTTCTTTTCTTTTTTTTAGATTTTATTTATTTAACATATATATGATGAGCTCTGTAGCTGTCTTCAGACACACCAGAAGAGGGCGTCAGATCTCATTAGGGATGGTTGTGAGCCACCATGTGGTTGCTGGGAATTGAACTCAGGACCTTCGGAAGAGCAGTCAGTGCTCTTAACCACTGAGCCATCTCTCCAGCCCCTATCATCCATTTCTTAATGAGAAATACATGCTAATTTTAAAGCTGTAACAGTTCTGTAAAGAGCTGAGCCTCTTTATTTTCTTCCAGGACCTGTACATTCATGGACATCCTTTCCTGTCCTTATAGTAATAGTACAGTAATTACTACTCCATCAATGATTATGTGACACTTCCTAGATAGACATCATGCTTAACGCCAGGATTAGTCAGGGTCCTCAGGATGACTGCACCCATGTCATGCATCCATACGCTCCTCTGCCTCATTGTAAGGAGCTCTGAGCATGCTGCTCAAATAAGTCCACGGTCATCCAACCCCTCCTCTGATTTATCCCTGTTTTTCCTGAGGTATCTTATATCAGTTTTTATATTAGTCAACACCTTATCGGAACATAGAAACAACTCAGTTGAAACTGATGAGAGAATTGTTAGCTAGGTATAAAATTGCTAACTAGATAACTGAAGGTAAACATCTTTGTATCAAATGTCCAGGATGTAACAAAATGTAGCAATCACGGTTAGACCCAGGGAGCAAAAGACTGAAACTGTTAAAGCTTGTCCGTGTGGGGGAGGGGTCCCTGCACTGCTGAAAAAAGACTATTGAAGACCACCAAGCAGCTGGCACTAAGACTGTGGCATAAGGAGGCTGGCTGGAACATGGCCGACACAGTGAAGTTGGTAGTTGAAGACTGAAAACGGGATTCAGTGTTGCCATTGGAAGGTGTTTTAGCCACAGTGAGTGGTGGAGTATTCCAAGGGTGACATTTAGAGAACTAGCAGGTACTTTGGAAGCTCATAGGAAGCAAACAGGTAACAGAAGAGACAAGTGCCTCTCTCTTCTGGCTTGATAGGTTTTCCCCAGCACCTACTAACAGCAGCTGCCGCCAGCTTATAGAGTCAGAGGGTGTCTGCACAGCTCCACAGTCACAATACTGAACAAAGAATGGTGTGTTTAGATTCCAGGGTGACAGTCGTGTCTTAATCTGATGTGTGCCAGATACCTTCTTCTAACGGTGGTGTGGTTCTGAGAAGGGGAGGAGTAAAGTATGGCACTTCCTCTTCTCTGTATTGAGCTGTATTGAGTTGCCACTGGAAACAGAAGTCCTATTAACAGCGCAGCTGACTTTGTCTTAAGCCACATTCTCCCAAAGACCACGAAGAAAGTCATCCTGAAGTGGAAACGGGGGTGGGGAATGGGGGGGTAGGAGTCGCGCGGGGGGGGGGGGGGAGAATAATGCTGGCCTTCTTCTTAAGGACCTCCTACTGTAATAGGATCCTAGTCCATCTCAGACTTTAATGTGATGTCATTTTTCTGTTAGGCATCCATCTTTGTCAAGGGGAGAGGGATACAGTGAGTGCACGGGTGAAAACAGTGAGTTCAGTGGGCAGGCATTGCCACTGAAGAGGCTCGAAGAGGAGTGAGTGAGGCGGGAAAGGGCTGAGCAGCTCAGCGAGGCACTGCCAACATTTAGAATACAGAGAGATGTCTCTCAAAAAGAGTACAGATTAATACACTAGGATAGATTAGCAAAATGGAGAAACTGCTTGGCGCAGAGTAGACAGACTATGCCGAGGCTCATGTTGGCAAACTGTAATCTGATTGCTTATGGGGTCGTGGGGTGGTACCACTTCCTTTCCAATGTTGCGGGAGCAGCTCTGTGTCCCTTGATCCCTCCGCCTTCGCTCTGTCTCTTTCACAGGAGTCTGTTTTTTTCTAGGAGGTTTTTATTACCATGGATGATTTCTTCATACTGTTCAGCATCCCCTGGACTCTTTCATCTTCTTGACTGTTCCCATCACCTCCCCTGCCTTTACATCTTTCCCCCACACCAGCTCTGCCTTCAGAGCAGTGACTTCTGCTCTAGGAAGAGCAGAATCACAGAGCCCTTCGGCAGTCAGCATCTCTAGGCGTTGGCTTTCTTTTTAGTTGTTATTATTGTTGTTATTATTTCTTTTATTTATGTGTTCACTTTATATCCCCAATCACTGCCCCCACTCCAGGTTACACCCTCCCACAATCCCTTCCCCATTTCCTTTTCTCCTCAAAGAGGGTGGAACCCCCCCTCCCACACATATCCCCCCCCCTCCAACCTTGCACAGTCTCTGCAGGCTAGGTGCATCCTCTCCTACTGAGGCCAGACAAGGCAGCCCAGCTAGAAGAGGATATCCCACAGACAGTCAACAGCTTCAGGGATAGCCCCTGCTCCGGTTTGAGAAGCACATGAAGACTGAGCTGGATATCTGCGACACATTTGTGGGGGGCCTAGGTCCAGCCTGTGTAGTCCAGCCTGTATATGGTTCTCTGGTTGGTGGTTCAGACTCTGAGAGCCCCAAGAGTCCAGGTTGGTTGACTCTGTTGGTCTTCCTGTGGAGTTCCTATCCCCTTAGGGGCCTACATTCCTTCCTCCCATTCTTTCATAAGAGTCCCCATACTCCACCGGCTGTTCCGCTGTGGGTGTCAGTATCTGTCCAGTCAGCTGCTGGGTGGAGCCTCTCAGAGGACAGCTTTGCAAGACTCCTGTCTACCAGGGCAGGCAGCATGTCAGTCTCGTAATCTGAAGGCTTTCTTTTCAGTGAAAACATTAGACTTCATAGATTGATTTCGCTCCTGACGTGTGGCACAGTCCTAAAGATTTGGCAATGCTGTTTAGAATTACAGACTGCAAATACATAGAAAAAAAAGATCTTTTATTTACTATAATCCCACAGAGAAGATGTTCATTGCTTAAGTATCTACGAAGACTCTTAAAAAAGTGGATTTTTTACTTAAAAGTGAGCTGCAATTCAGAGATTACAGTAGCCTTTTTCATTTATAAATTTCCCCAAGGCTGAGGCTCATCTCTAGTGATTTCTTGACTATTGTAAAAGGGAAAGGAGATGAAGTGAGGAAGTTTAAATGCTAATTGCTGTTGCAGTAACTTCCACAATTGGAGGTCTCTTATGGGAGGAGAGAGCTGTCAATGAGGGCTTCCTTTGGGTAAATTCTGAGTGAGAGATGCCAAAAATACACCAAGTGTCTCTGGATTGCCTTAGGCTGTAGTGATGTAATGAAAGGCCTAGGCGTGCTGATTAGTGGAGGAACGAGGCTATAGTATCAGCAATTCTATTCATGTGTTAGGTCAAGCTGATGCCTCCTGGCTTTCTCACCTCCAAGGGCATGTTTGTTTGTTTGTTTATTTGTTTGTTTTTGCTCCAGTGTACAGCCATTATATATGGATACTGGCACTCTGAGGGTACTGGTATATTATTTAGTCTTATTTTACTGAGACAATATTATACCCAATATACTTCAGTGTTTTGTGAGCTCACGAAACTATTCAGTAACTATGTAGTAAATATCAGCTAAGTCGGGGGCATTTTAACAGTCCAAGGCAGAGTTACTAACGAGTCAGACATGCCTTAGGCTACATGGAGCTGTCCCTTCTGTTTTAAACTGAAATCACTGGTTATTCCAACACACCTCCAAAAGAACAGATCTGAATGTATTTTGTCATTAAGGGCTTTGCTTGCTTGACAGATTAAAAATGATAGGGTCAATCTTTGAGGTAAAATTCATAGGATTTCATATTTTGCATTTCAAGTGATTGTTACAACACTGACATTTTATTCTTAAAAAGACACAGGTTATTGGAGCTGGAAAGTTGACTTGATGCTTAAGAGGACTGGCTGTTTTTCTAGAAGACCCAGGTTCAATTCTCAGCACCCCCATGGCTGCTCACCCCTGCCTGCAGCTTCAATCCCAAGGGATACGATGCCTCTTCTGGCCTCCTCCGGTACCAGGCATGCACGTGATGAACAAGCACACACATTTTATTTGCATACACATATTTCATTTACATGTATACATCCGTGTGAGTAACAACCACTTGTACATCAGATCTGTTGAAGATGGGATCACAAGTGGTTACGAATTGCCTGTTATGGCTGCTGGGGACTGTGTGTCCTCTGAAAAGGAGCAAGCATTCTTCACTGCTGAGCCGTCTCTCCCTCCAGCCCACTCTTCCTTCCTTCCTTCCTTCTTTCCTTCCTTCTTTCCTTCTTTCCTTCTCTCACAATTTGAAAAATCTTTGTGTTTTTGTACATGTGTGTATGTGTGTGTGTTTGACTGCACATGATCGCCTTGCCCATGATTCCACCTTTTCTCCCTTGAGTCCCTTCAACCTCTTCCATGTACACCCCCCTCCCCAAATCTCTCAAATTCATTGTTATCTTTTTGTTATTTGTTACATGTATGGATAAATGTACACATACACACTCACACACATGCACACGCACACACACAGAGCTAAGCCCATTTAGTGTCGTGGTACATACATGATCACATACCAGCTGACCACTGATCCTTGGAATAGGATAACTAGTTAGGGCCTCTTCCCAATTTCCTGCTTTCAGAAACTTTCAGTGCCTGTTGTTGTTCTTTGTCTAGGGATGCAGCCTTATGAGATTTTCTTCTGGGTATTTCTAATATATCAGATGAAACAAGGCATAACTCTTTACCTATTCAATAAAATCTAGACTCTGTCTCACAATTCAATGCTGTTTCAGCAACAGCAGGAAATAGCTAATGTGCGTTTGTGTGTATCTTTGAGTTATGAAATTTTTTTTCCAAAAGTTTTACTTTCATGGGTATTTTGGTTTATGAACCTGACCCTCTCCCCAGTATTTGAAAGAAATTGGGAAACCAAGTTTGGTAATGAAAAGGGATGTGTTTGCAGTTTGACCACCGATAAGGAGGGGTGTCTCTCATCTCACCTGTGACCATCTTGCATTCACCATGAGCAAAGGGTGAATTTGACCACGAGAGATGGGCCAATCAGTTCCTGGAGGAGGGGACCTGAACTCTAAACAGTCTCATTTTCCTGTTATGACCTCAGCTTTTTGTTGAATCTGTGGCCAACAAAAATGGAATCTTAACAATGTTCCATGGGGCAAGAGAGATGGCTCAGCGATTGGGAGCACTGACTGCTCTGTCAGAGGTCCTGAGTTCAATTCCCAGCAACCACAACCATCTATAATGGGATCACATAATGGGATCTATAATGGTGGCTCACAACCATCTATAATTGGATCTAATGCCCTCTTCTGGTGTGTCTGAAGACAGCTACAGTGTACTCATATACATAAAATAAAAAATAAATCTCTAAAAAGACAAAGATGTTTCATGTTTAAGGGGGACAGAATCTAGGGTCTTTGTGGCTTATAAGATTCCTGTTTATGGACAGAATGCCAGTGTTTTTTTGCTTGGCAGAATTATTTGTCCATTCCTTTGATGTGACTCCATTCACATGGGGGGAAAAGACAGTTGCGGTGTGGTGACTGAAGCAAAAACACAAGTCTTTCTTTAGAGCATTTTCTTCTCTGTTCAGGCTTCAGCACAAGCAAGGTTAAAAAGTGTGTTAGAAAGTCTCCCTGACTTTCTCAAGACCCGTGTTTTCTTGTGATCATAGTCAATCATTTACTGCGCTGGTATATATAGAAAACATAAATGCACTCAACATATGTATGCTATGTGTAAGTGATTATAGTCGCTGAGCTTTTGTTGACCATTTTTGTTTTCCAGTAGGGAGGGATTTTATGTGTTTGTTTATTTATGTATTCGTTCTTCTTTGACAGAGTCTTTCCTTTGCCATGTGAAGCAGGGTCTGGAGGGATGGTGACAGGAGTGGGTAAACAAAAATTTACCAGGAGTGCAAACAGGCAGGGAGAAAATTGATTGAAATATACTGCAACAGTGGCAAGTTCTTGGAGGGGAGATTGCTGAGGGGATCGTGGTTCTAGGAGGAAGCGGGGATTCCTTTTATAACGGTATGACAGTCGGTGGCCATTACTTGGTCTTAGCTTGTGAGCCATCTGTAGGCATCCACATGTGGATAGGCCGGTGAGCTTCTTAGTGTCTTATGGAATAAAGTCTATAGTGTTGTCTCTCTGGGTTGGTCGTTTAAGCAGCATGTTTGCTATCAAGCTCTAAATGTCATAAATAACTGTGATTACTCTCCAGGTAGGTCACAGCTCAGGTGTTAAAGTACGGGGATCTAATGCTTTTTGTCCCTTCATCTATTGTCTTGTGTTTTCGCAATCCTCCTGTCTCACCTTACCAAGCACTGGAATTACAGGTGCACTAGCATGCGATTTCCAGTTAGGCACAAACTGCTGTACCAGGTATCCAGATGAATGCAAAGGAATGGAGTGGATATTTTAAATAGAGGAAATTCCCCACTGCAGGAGACCTAAGCTATCAAATTTGGATTTTATGAGAGTTAAGAATCATTCTGCTTGGGAGGTGATAATAGTTGAATGGGTGGGGGAGCACCCTCGCAGAAGCAGGAGGAGGGGGGATGGGAAAGGGAATAACACTTAAAATGTAGATAAATAAAATATCCAATAAATAAAAAGAATCAAATTATGCATGAACACAGTTACATGCATAGTTACTCTCTGCAACAAGGACAGATCAGCTAGTGTTAAATCTTCAATATGGAGGAAGTGTTTTAGTAGTTTATACTGTACATCTAAGGCTTCTATGCTCAAACTAGCCAGTTTCTGATTCAATGTAAAATCCTTTCAGCTGAACTCCCACCTCCGTATACAGCCATTGCCAGTCCAGGAACCAGTGGTATTCCTGTGATCAACTGTCGTGTGTGCCAATCTCTAATCAACCTGGATGGCAAACTCCACCAGCATGTGGTTAAGTGCACTGTTTGCAGTGAAGCGACGGTAAGTGGCAATTTCCACTAAAAAAGCATAGGTCACTAACTGATGTCATCTTCTAAAGGAAGTTCTTTAATAGTGCTATCTAAGTGCCAATGTAGTATATAAATATGATGATCCTTTTCATTTATTTCTCCTGCCTCTCATTCCTTTATTATATAAGAATGTCTGTACATGGTTAGGATAACACCATTAGAAAATTTCTTTGTTAATTTAAATATAATGTTCCTTTTGTTCTTTACATATATTTCTCTTTAGTATATGACCATTTTTATTTTAGTGCATCTACTGGGCTTTACTGCATATGTTGTCTTTATGTAGAATACTATTTATTTAATATCCATATCGGTATTCTTTTTCCTCATTTTTGAATTTATTATTACTTTCTGTGGCATACTGCTTGTTTGCAAAAAGCTTAGCATTTTATTCCACTTGTTAGATATCAATGCAATGTAATTATTAAAGAATTGAAGGGCACTTTTAAAAAGCATATTATTGGGGCTAGAGAGAAGGCTCAGAGGTTAAGAGTACTGGCTGCTCTTCCAGAGGTCCTGAGTTCAATTCCCAGCAACCACATGGTGGCTCATAACCATCTATAATGTGATCTGTTACCCTCTTCTGGCCTGCAGGACTATATATAGGCAGAACACTGTATATGTAGTAAATAAATAAATCTTTTAAAAAAAAAGCTGCTCTTTGGGAAGAATAACTAAACCTAAATCTTTTTTTTTTTCTGCTGAGAGAAGCTCCATTTTCTTTTATTTTTTTATTTTTTTAATATTTTTATTTTCTATATTCTTTGTTTACATTCCAAATGATTTCCCCTTTCCCAGATCCCCCCTCTTCATATGTCCCATAAATCTAAATCTTAATAGAATAAATTTTCTGTTGGAAGAAAAACTACGTAAGTTTTTTTTTAATATTTTTATTTTCTATATTCTTTGTTTACATTCCAAATGATTTCCCCTTTCCCAGATCCCCCCTCCTCATATGTCCCATAAACCTAAATCTTAATAGAATAAATTTTCTCTCAGAAGAAAAACTAAGTTTTTACAGTTTAAATTAATACCTGGTAAGGGATATACTATTTAGTTGATCTCTGTTCCTATTTGTATAGTTAGACTTTATTTTTTTTTTCAGTCTGTTTTGAAATCTGCAGTTAAACATGAATTGAATTTTAGTGTTTGTATTTCTCCCAGTTTGGGAAATTATAAACCAGTCTACTAGTGGTCATTGTCTCTAAGAACCACAAAGTATAGATACTAGGCTTCATTGTATTAGAGTTGTAAAATAAAACTCTAATTCATAAAGCAGTATATTTCATTGCAGTTTTTTTCCCCAGTTAGGGATAACCTACCCTTACAGAAGTTTATCATGATAGATAGTCATAGCCACAAAGCTAGCTAGTGTGTAAGTTGGTCAGTGGCTAGTGGATTTAATTAGGATCATCTTCGATTGTGTTCTTTGTAAATTTGGCAAGGAGATAAAGGGAGTAAGGCAAAAGTGCTGATTTTAAAAGCCAGAGCTTTGATTCTTTCCTTGGATTTAGTAATATCCTCTCTCATTCTGCTGTATCTATCTACAGTTTTTTTTGTTGACAGTCTCTCTCTCTCTCTCTCTCTCTCTCTCTCTCTCTCTCTCTCTCTCGGTGAGTGTGTGTGTGTGTGTGTGTGTGTGAGAGAGAGAGAGAGAGAGTGTGTGTGTAGTGTGTGTGTGTGTGTGAGTGTGTGTGTGAGTGTGTGTGTGAGTGAGTGTGTGTGAGTGAGTGTGTGTGTGGTGTGTGTGTGAGTGAGTGTGTGTGTGTGAGTGAGTAAGTGTGTGTGTGTGGTGTGTGTGTGAGTGTGTGTGTGTGTGTGTGTGTGTGTAGAGGCCAGAAGAGGATGTTTTTCTCTGTCACTCTTGGCTTTCTTCCTTTAAGACAGTGTCTCTCACTGAAGCACATGAGCTCTGAGTTTGGCTGACTGTCTAGAGTTTCTCTCTGCCCCTGACTGTCTCTGCAACCTACAGTGTGGGGTTCCAGGTGTGCTCAGCCATGCCTTTCCTCATATGTAGATGCTGGGAATTTAAATTCAGGTTCTCATGCTTGCACAACAAGTAGTTTTACCTTCGGAGCCAGTCTCCCAGTCCTGCAGTCTCCCCATCTTCTCAGCTCGAGATCCTCCTGCTTCAGTCCCTAGGGGCACCAGGGTTACAAGAGTGTGTCACTGTGCCTGACCTTCGTTAATGAATAGGAACAAGCAGACAAACAAACATTTTAATGCTTTGTCTTTTTATTTATTTTTTTAAACAGGACAGAGTAGGTCATTCATGATAAAACCTTAGTTTCTGAAGATTTAGCAGACAGCATCAGTCAGTCAGCGATTTGACCAGGGCAGTTTGCTGCTTTGGTGTCTACAGGAAACTATGTCGATTCTTTTCATGATTATCACCTCTGACCAAGTAAAGAAATGCAGACAGTCGTGAAGATGCTAGCATGTCATCTGATGGCTTTGTTTCTTAGCTCTAACCTTGCTAAGGGGGAGAGGTGAAGAGAGAGCTCTGAGGAGGGCCGTGCCATGTGACTGGATAATGTCTCACATGGGATTTGATCTTACACTTTCATGTGAAGAGCCGTGAGGCCCCGGGGAATGGCTTCAGAGAATCCTAGGTTGAAAATATCAGAGCTACTAAGTGAAATAGACTCAGGTCCAACGGTGAGCTTCCCCCATCCAGCGTCTCAGGCTACTCCTGTGATCCTTTCTGAAATCTGGCCTCAGAGTCTCAGTTCTCTGTGGTAGCCACTCTGATAGGAAGCTGCTATGTCTGTCAGATTAAATGGCCCGTAGCTGATTGTTAGCCAGAGATTCAGAGGCTGACAGACGGGAGCATGAGTGCCAGTTTTCTGTTCAGTGACTATCTCTGAAAATAATACCAGTTCTGTAGGACTGCTGTGGGAACAGGAATAAAGCACCCAGCGTAGGTATTATTGGCAAAGCAACTTTTATTGTTATTTGAGACAGGATCTCACTGTGTAGTTCTGGCTGTCCTAGAACTCACTATGTAGACCAGGATGGCCCGGAACTCATAGAGATCCACCCGCCTCTGAGTGCTGGGATTAAAGGCATGCTCCACCACACTTAGTTTTGCCAAATAATAATTGTAGAATGTATGCTTGGGCTGGAGAAATGGCTCAGAGGTGAAGGGCACTTGTTCTTGCAGAGGACCTGGCTTCAGTTCCCAGCACCCCTTTGGCAGCCTACAACACTGTTGTAAGTCCAGTTCCAGGGGAATCCTTACCCTCTTCTGGGCAGTGGCACTGCATGCATGTGTTGCACAGATATACCTGCAGGCAAAAGAGCCATAAACATAAAAATTAAATAAATAAATAAATAAATCTGAAAACAAAACAAACAAAAACGCGCTCAAGGGCATTTCTCTTCTCTTTCTCCCATGCTCATGAGGGATATGACATAAGGTGGCACTGAGAACTAGTCTTAAAATCTAACTTAGTTGCCTTCTATTATAAGTAAAAAAAATGATGTCTAGAAGTGAGAAAATAAAAAAAAAGTGTGAAAATCTTATTCATTGTCAAGCACACATTTATTTCATGGCAGATTTTGAATAACAGATAAATAGCAAATACGTACATGCTCAAATTCTGTTTTCTTGGTGTTTTACATTCTATAGCTATATATTCTTGATGTTTGTGAATTTTAAACATTCAGGTTTGGTAACCTGAAATATGCTTAATAAATTACAGATTTTTTTTTTACTAATCTTTATGACAGTTAATCACTTAAAATGTTTGGATTTTTTTTAAAGGTAAGGATTACAAAAATACTAATGTGTGGGAACTTTTTGATTTCTGTAGTCTTATGTAACAATATACCCATAAGAACATGGAATTAATTTAGTATGCTAAGCATATTATACATTTAGCCTACTGCGCAGGTTACCTGTGGTCACTGTGTAGTGTGGGTCTTTTCCCCTTCAGATCACATGGCTGAGAGCTGTAGCTTGCTGCTGATACTCAACTTCTTCAGAGAATCTCATAGCACATATTGCTTTGCTAGCCCTGAAAAAAATCAACATGTTTTCTGCCAAACACAAACTTCTTTCTTTAGATCACCAAGATGTAAAGATAAATAGGAAACATCCCCAAATGCCCCTCATCCTTATCCACAAATGTTAACATTTATGCTATAGAAGCTTTTGTTTCAAAATAAATTTTGCCAATTTAAATTTATCAAATGCAGAACATTAATGTTGAATCATACTTGGTACTCTCTTTTTTTTTCCCCAATTTTATTTACCTTCTCTAACCTCCCCTCTTTCTTTTGTATTATTCTATCTTTCCTTTTTTAAATGTGTAAGAGTTTTGCTTGCATGGATGTCTGTGAACCATATGTGTACAATGCCCATGGAGACCAGAAGAGGGAGTCAGATCCTGTAGAACTTAACTCCCAGGTCTCGAGGCTGGGAATTAAACCCACTATCCCCACTCCACACCACTAGCAGAGTAGCTAGCATTCCTAACCACCGCACCACCTCCCTAATCCCTGTATTCTTATGTTGTGACCTAGCTCACACTTCCCAAGCTGTCTCACTAGTGTCTTTAGGAAGGAAGAGCTTACACTTCAGCAGTTAAACCAGAGTCATAGGTTTCATTGTGATGCTAGCTTACTTTTAACATTCTTTTATTGATTTTTTTGTCTCTTTTGTCTTTCTGTTGCTTTAGTGTTTTGATCAGTACAGGTACGATGCTTTGTAGGCCGTCTCTCAGGCTGAGATGGCTCCTGCTTTCTCATGCTTGCCTTCAGGCCATGGGCTTTGATGGCAATGCCACAGAAAACATCAGTTCTTTTCCGTGTGACTGTTCAGTTTAGCCAGCTTAAGTTCTAGTATGGCAAGGAGTCTTTTCTTCTAGGCTATTTAGTCTCAGTTTAAATAACAACAACAACAACAATAATAACAACAACAACAACAACAACAACAACAATTACTAGTGTTTGGAGCAACTGCAAGTTTTGCTGTTTGATACCGCCATAAAATTAATTAATCACTTCTATTGAGTAGTTTAAGAAAACGAATGAGCTCTCTTTGCTCTGGTTGCTTTTGTTGAGCGTGGGTCCTGTTCTGTTTCTATCTAAGTGGACAGCTATATGATCTTATGTTGGGAACTCTAAGGAGAGAACAACCAGCATGTGCTAAATTGTCCCTACCCTATGAAAAGGCCAGTGTAAACTTTGAAATGGGTTCTTTACTGCAAATCCCCCCAGTCCTCGAACTTCTGAGTGCTCACCAACCAACGTCTTAGCCCTGGGAAGTCATGCCCAGTGCATTCTTTCTTAGAGCCTACTTAGGTAGCACTGTGGGGCCTTCCAATGTCAAGTAATTGTATCCACCTTAAACACAAACGACTTGTGACAATTTGTATTTTGGTTGATTTTTCTGTGTTTGCATTTTTTTCCATCATCTAGCCAATCAAAACTCCCCCAACAGGGAAGAAATATGTTAGATGCCCTTGTAATTGTCTCCTCATTTGTAAGGACACATCTCGGCGAATAGGATGTCCGAGACCCAACTGGTAAGAGACAAAGATTCATTCATTCATTAATTCATTCATTCATTTGTGCATTCAACAAGTATTTATTAAGGCTCTTTATGTCCTAGGCTTTGTTCCAGTCTTTGTCCTCAGTTATTACAAAGCATAGATTTTTCTTGTTATTATTGTTAAAGAGATGATAGACTTAGAATGTGGCAGTCAGAATTATTTGTAAGATAAATATTTTTGAATGGACAGTGGATATTTTTTTTCTTATGTGGCCATTTAGTGGACAATAATAAATCAGTGACTCATTGGACTTATTAGAAATAACTAGTTAGTTTACCATTGAGATAATTAATTTTAACCCAGGAGATAATTTTTTTTAATCATGTATCTCCCTGTATGCTACACAAGTGTCTGTATAATATTTGTAATAATGCCCGGGATTGTTTGCTTATGCCAAATGTGATTATGCATGTCTTTACATGCAAGTATATAAACACCTCCACTGTTTTCTTGTTCCTGAAACTTCTCTGGTCTTTTGACCATCAGATGTATCCTCTGGCTAGGGAATAAAAAGGGAACATGGACCCACATTCCTTTCTTTCCTCCTCTGAGTGGATAACTATCAAGCAGTACTAGGCTTCTCAGAGAAATGTGGTTTCACTCAGCACTTGATACTTTCATGACAGACACACTTATTAATGTGGAAAAACCACTTTGTACATTCATCTTCTACCAAATTCAAGTCGTCTGTATAGATTAAGGAAAAAGCTCTTCTGATTTGAAATTGAAATTATAAAGAGTAAATTATAAAAATTTAGAAATGACAGTTAAGTGATTCCTGAGGACATTGACTGGAACTCATATAGTTTGTATTTGAAATGTATATATATAATATGAATGATTTGGGGTCCAGGGTTTGATACTTGATTTAGTTAGTTTACTTCACTGTAATCTATTTCTGGCCAAGTGTTCTGGGTTTGCCTTGGGTCTATTTGTGGGTTAATGAATTTGTTTGCTCTTTCTTTCCACAGTCGACGCATAATTAACCTTGGCCCGGTAATGCTCATTTCTGAAGAACAGCCGGCTCAGCCTGCATTGCCAGTCCAGCCGGAAGGCACGAGGGTAGTGTGCGGGCACTGCGGGAACACGTTCCTGGTAAGTAGCTGTATGTTGGTCTTAGGACACTAATCTGTACACCTAGGTCATCACTGAGGACTAGTTATAATTGTATAGTTTTATCCAAGTGTATATCGATCGCAAAGTTAAAATAGAGCCTTATTGATGAAGCTGCTGAGTCTGGAGTTTGGCAGGGCATATAACAGCCTTTGTGAATTAGACAAAGATGCATTCAGCTTTAGCTCTCTATTGGTGGCTATCTTTGTAAGCAAATAAATCTTACCGTGCCTCTCACTGTACTTAGTGGCCAAGTGCATGTGTTTAACCTGGCTTTACAGCTTCTAGAAAATATAAGAATTCAAGAAAAATTATTATACAATTTATGAAAAATGTACTCACTGTAAAATTTTTACTTCGGATAAAGGAAATTAATTCCGATACCCATGATTAGAGAAACCTCTGGACAAAATCTAAAATACAAGTATTTTGATGTGAGCAATTCTAGAGAAGTTGTTTTAGTACTAAGTTCAACTCGGTTGATTTTTAAAGAATTAATTTCATAATGACTCATCCCATCAGCAAGGGTATGGTGGTGCAGGGACGAGGGGCAGGCAGATTTTTGAGTGAGTACCAGGACAGGGAGGGTGAATTTTTTTTCCTATTCAAGACATAGGAGGAAAGAGTTATTTTAGGTCCTTAGTGTTAGATACTTTCTAGAGTCTTGGCAAGGAAGTCCATGAACACCGCCAAGGGATGGACGAACTTAACAAATGTGATTGGCCTTTTCCATTGATGTGTTTATTGTATTAGAGCAGTTTGTATTCACATGCTCTAAATATCTAACTGGGCTTGGGACCTCCTCATCTACCTGATTACCAGCTTGTGTCCCTCAGATGCCTTCAGCTCTTCTAGCTACTTGACAGACAGCGGTTTTCTACATTCAAGCTGTTCCTTCCTGTTGGCCACTACTTTGTCAGACTTGATGTGAACGGTTTACACTCACACCACCGTCCTCCTATCCTCGCCCTCATTTTCTTTCCTTATTCCCAGTGGACTTACCGTGTTCCTAGTATTCCATGTTAAGATTAGATGCAATCTTGGGACATGGGACATAGCCCAATTCTATCACGTGACCTTCAGTGTGTTGTTGGAACTGTAAATATGTGCCTCCTGTTTTCTGTGTGCAGGCTATTAGTTCTTTACATCATGTTTTAGATGTATAGATGTATCTAGTCAGATGTGGCTACAATCTTTTATTTTAGCTCTCTGCTTTTGCTGTCACCTTGGACTCTCCTTCACCACCTTCCTGAAAGGTCTGTTTCGGTCTTCAGATTTGCCTCATGTGCTACCTGCATAGCTTCTGACTTTGTCCTTCTGTGAAGGGACATGAAGTAAACTATCCTGTAGGTAGTTTTTAATCTAACATCAAATTTGCATACTAGTTTAGCTATTGAATTTGAGGTTTCCAGTTGCTCCTTTTGGAAAGTTGCAGGCCTTTTCCAGTGATAAAGAGACTTTGACTATTCTAATTCCAGGGCCTTCCTATTGACCCATTCCTCTGTATTTTTCCTTGCTTTTCCTTCTCTTTCATTTTCCCCGTTGATTTGTAATTTCATGAGGACATGTTCCAGGGAGAGTGTTCCAAGGGCTTCTGGCTTTATTTCAGATGATCTAACTTAAGCTTCAATACCCAAGAACCTTTCAAATTCTCTTTCCTTTTGGTTATAATTTCTTCCCCATGGCATCGATCAGAAATACTTTTTAGGAGGTGATATTTTTCTCAGTGCTTTTCTCTGTTTTGTCCTCATTTTTTTAATATGTGTTTTGTTCATAGTAGAAATTTGACTCAAATGTTTATTTAAGTTCCCTTACTGGTCTCTACATGTAGACTAGATGATTTCTTTTCCATTTTCTCCTTTTCTTTGAAAAATTGTCATTCTTAAATACCTGCAAATCTGCTGAGGCACCAGTTTTTCTGGGGAAAGATTCTCTGATCTCCTGGGAAAGTTGGAACTGGGATACTAGGCAGTGATCTAGTGATGTACTTACCCTTGCGTAGACTGTAGAGTTTAACTCCTTTCTTTGTAGAATAGTCCCTCCACTTTCCTAAGGTCCCAGGAAATTGTAAGGTCACAGACTTGTTAGCTTAGTTCCTTTGTAGAGTAAACCACTCTTCTCTTGAATGTGCTGAATGAGTAGTGCTTCTGGCTGTGCAGTCTGGAGAGAGTTTGCAAGGAACACTATGGTATTTGGTTTTCAGCCTTGGGATGTAGCTGACAACCAGAACTCATACATGGATCTAGGAGGTGCAACTTACATTCACATACATGTGTGCATTAAAATCGTCACAATCAAACAAGTGAACATGTAGATCATCTTTAGCGTAGCGTGAAAACAACAGTTAGACACTCACTAACTGCTTTCTTCATCATTTCAAGAAGATGAGACAATGTCCTTAGCTGTAGTTGCATAGTGGACTGCTGCTAATTCTTCTTTGCCTTTCCTGAGCTACTAGAACGATCCTGTCTTTTCTGCCTCTAAGGGTGTCACTGTTTTCAGTTCTGTCTGTAGACCTAATCACACAGTGTTATTCATGTTGTCATAAAGTGGTATGATTGCCTTCCATTTAAAGACTGAAGTATTTCATGTCATGTGTATACCACCAGTTCTGACCTGTCAGCAGATTTATGAGTTGTTTCTGCATCTTGGTTACTGTGACTCATGCCTCAGTAGGCATGGAAGTCTGATGCTCCTTGTTTTAAGCACAGCCTCTATCTAACACCCAGTTTGAAAGTATGTAGTAGTTCAAGTACCTTACCTGCTAGAACTTTCCTCAGTAGGAACCTGCCTGCTTTCTCTGGCATGTGTCTCTGTAAGCAGTTATGTTTTAGCATTTGGTTCACCAAATTACTTGCTAAGACTTTGATTTTTGCTGAAAACAATTTAGAAGCCCTGTTGCCCTCTGGTTTTGTTATTGTTGTTTTCTATTTGCTTTGTTTTGTTTTGTTTTCTGTTTCTCAAGAGGTGTTCTTTGTATAGTCCTGGCTGCCCTAAGACTCTCTATGTAAGTCTGGCTTGGAGCTCAGAGATCTACCTGTCTCTACCCCACCACCCCCATTTCCCCTCAGTGCTGGGTTTAAAGATGAGCAGCACCACCTGCACCTGGCTGCATCCTACATCTTTAAATTCATTTCTGGTCACTTTAGCTGTTGGAGAAGGAAATGGAAATTCATTCCCTCATTCAATTGTGTACACTTCATAGGGACCACTCAGATTTGTCTGATGTAGGATGAAGTATAAATCCCCCCTATTACATTGTATTTTATTGCCTAGGACAGTGGTTATATAAATTAGAGAATATACTTGGGATAAATCACAGATTGCTGCTTACAGCCCCTTCATATTCCCTTAGTGTAGATCAGTACATTTTATACATGTCAGGAGACACAAATTAATTCACTTGGCTACATACATGTTGAACACATCTGTTATTCTTCGTCTCACATAAAGAAATTGCCTTTTGAATGTGATATTTAAAACTCTTCAGAATAGAGCGCTTTTCAACTCACTCAGGGATTTCCTTCTGCGATGATCATGCATTCTTTCTATTTTAGATCCCTAAACTTTCCATGGATTATCTTGGTATCCAATGTATAAAACAGCTAATATAATTCATTAATAAATATAGACTGTGTGCACCAGGTGCTGAGCAGATCCCAAGGAAATCATGGCAAGCAATTTCTAATTTTTTAGAGTTTTCTAACCTAGTAGGAAGGGAAAGACAATTAAGAATGCTGTGAAGTGTATTTAGAATAGAGCATGGGAACACACTGTTTTAATTCAGAGCCACCTAACCTAAAAGACAGGGCATTCTCCTAGGGTAGAAAGCTATGCAAGTGCTTTATGTAAGTTTGGCAAGATACAGGCAGGTATTAGGCACTTGCTGCTGAACCTGATAAACCTAGTCCAAACCTAGGAAGTCACATAGTAGAAGGAAAGAACTGATTTCTACATTGTCCTCTGACCTCTACAATGTGAGTGGACACCCATCCACCCCCACCCACCCCCCACACTCATGCAGAATAACAACAAACAATAAATGTAAAAATGCTAATTAAAAAAGAAAGTGTTTATACTTAGGTATATGGGTATCATTCCCATGCAGTCCATGGGGTAAAAAGATGTTTAGCTTTTATTATTCAGAAAAGTGATGTGATAGTTAGAAAAAGCATTAATAATTAGAGAGAAGGAAAATGAATGATAGTGTTAATAATATGGAAAAGAGTGAGGAAAATGTTTAAGAAGTTGTTAGACATATATATTTAAATTTAAATAGTGATGCAATGTGTTAGATACCATTATAGCATTTCACACTGTGTTTTTTTGTGTTTCTTTCTCTTTCCTACTTCCCAGTTACTCTGGCCCACCCTTGCCCCAGTAAGCCCCTCTCCAATTCTTTATTCTTTTCCGTTTTCATGCCCTCTATTTAGTGCTAGGGGAACCATGTAATAGTGAATTCTAGAGAAAAGATTCAAATGGGAATTTAAAAAGATGTGTAGGAGGGATAGTTTTATAATCGTAAAATATTATTTATTCATTTTGGTTTTTTGCTCTATGTAAGCCACAGTCTCATGTTTATAGTCAAATCTTCTGCTTAATATTTGCACCAGGCAACTGAGTCAGGTGATTGTGTTAGCCTCTGCTACTCACACAGTAACAATAATTAAAAACTTAAAATCTTTATCAGAAGAGATAATTGGTTTAAAGTACAGAACGTAAAGATGATTTCAAAAACTCTGGGAAGTTATTTTTAGTAATAAGTGAGAACATTGTCAGTATTAATAGAATGGGAATTGATTTTGATAGTTTCAGATTAAGGAGAGAAGTCCAGCAGGGTTGGGAGCTCAGGGATAACGTGTTCTTCTCCTTTGCTGGTCTTTCTGCTGGTCCCAGGGTTTGCAGGCAGTTAGGAGGGCTTGAGTTCTGTCCCTAGTGTATCAGGGTTTGGGGACTAAAGATCTGCTCGGTGTCCCTAAGTGAGTGCTGGTTACAAAGCTCATCTTTCTTGGGACCTTATCATTATTGTGCTAAATGTGAATAATATTGATCTTTTTCTACTCACTCTTTGTCCTGAGTGGAGAAAAATCAAGAGAATAAAAATTCCTCAGGAAAAAAAAAAGTGAAGTCATGTTTATAAATAAAAGTGTGCAAATATTTAATTTTGTAAGATAAAAGCTAGGCTGAACTGTAGTTGAGTTTTTTAAGAAACAAAAGAAAAAGAAATCCTGTGATTCTTAGAAGATATTTATGACATTTTAAACAAGAGGATATTAACAACAATGAAAACAAAAAAGCCTTTTCTGGACTTTTGAGACCAGAGAGGACATTCTTTTTTGGGGGGTTTAAAGATGAGGATGGTGAGCGGTGCTCACCAGCATCCTTCTGTTTCTCCTGTCTTCTTTTAATAGTCAGGCTTATAATTCCGAAGTTAGGCTGGTTAGGAGTTACTGTCTGATACTGCTTCAAGACCTGCCTGGACTCACTTATACTGTTTAAAAGTACAGGAGTTGTGTTTGCAAGTTATATTTAATGTCATTTATTTAATGGGATAATCAAGTATTATTCTATAAACAGTTTCATATTTTGGTAAATGACAAGCTGAAAAGACAAGACTTTTTTTTTGTAAGTACTTTAGTACTTTTCCTGTGCATAACTGTTAACATCCTAAAGGGAGTTTTTATGTCGCACAACCAAATATTGTTTCTCATTCAGACTATTTTGAGGGAATCCTGTGGTCAGATCGCAGTGACTATTTTGAGAGGCATGTTGGGAAAACAATTTCCTAGGAGAAATAAAGTGAATATGCAGGCTTAAACTAGTCCACCAGGAATATAAAGACATTTCTTAATGTGCAACAGAGGTTGACACCGAGTCTCCTGGGGACAGGTATGCACTTGCTGATAAAAGGCATGTTCATCCTGACCGAGGCCAGTGTCCTTTTATAAAACTAACCAACATACTAAATGTGCTGAGTCACAGATAATGTTCCAGAGACACAAGTCACCAAATGTGCTGAGTCACAGTTAATGGTTCAGAGGCATAGCTCACTAAATGTGCTCAGTCATTCTGTGGATTAAAGATCAGGATGGTGAGCTGTTTATCCTATCATGGTTCAAACTTTTCCCTGACTGAATTGAGCCAAGCTGGTACTGTCAACAGGGAAGAGTTTCTTTACTTGAATACAGAGTAAGTGCCACAGCAGAGGGACATGATAGTTTCAGTGTAAATGTATTTCTAGGTATCTCTCATTGTATTATATCCATTGAAATATACTTTAGTGGGGTGATATTAAGTGACCGATTTTATGCAATAAAGCTTTATTTTATGAGCTTTCTTAGTTGAAAATGTATCATGGGGCCCCTGAGTTTATCTGTTTAGTAGAATGGGTTAGAAGTCGATACAATATTGAAAGATGTCTTAAATGATTTTGTTTTAAAGAAGTTACTTTTAGGTTTTTTTTGACATAAGTGAGATTTCTTTTTTCTTTCTTTTTAAACAAGAACCTGATCATTCAACTTGATTTTCCATGAAAGAGCAGTAACCTTTCTGTAACGCTCTCCTCACTCCTGGAGCCTGGAAGACAACGGGCTGGCCTCCCCGCCAGCTTCCCCACTTGAATCGTGGGAAGAAACCCAATTAAATGTACTCAGATTCTCCTGTACTGCACAAAAGAGAATGGATGACGTCTCTTTATAGAGACTGTTATGCTGTTACCTTAGGACAGAGTTAGGGCACAGACAGAGGCAAGGGAACGGGAATGGAAGGTTGACGGATTGGATGGCTCCGGATCAGAAGTCACCTGAAAGAATTCACAGAGCTCACAAAGAGGTTACCGATTTTGCTAGGGAAAGACCTAGAGTAGCATAGACATGTCTCTGATAGATATGCACCTCTCCTGACAACATATATCAAACTTGGAACCAGTGTCTACCACATGCCCTTTGCCAACCACCATTGGCAGTGCTGAGTCTTAGCACTATAGGAAGACAGCCAGAGCCATAGAGATGAGGGTGGTACTCAGACTACAGCCATATGGGCATAGGTGCCAATCTATGGTGTCTCTAAAGATGTAGTCGCACATTCTAGCATGGGAACCCAGTGATACGGAACTTGAGGGACTGAGGATGTGCTTGTGAGTAAGGGGATGCATAAGGCATGGCAGATTCTGGTCCAGTTACCACACGTCCTGTTTTTAATTGATGAAGAGATAGCATCTAATGAGCTGAGATGAGGAGAGATACAGACAGGTGGATTCAGGGTGCCCAGGGGCATACCTGTCTTCTGATTCTATGATGTGTTCTTCTAGCTCACGGATGTGTGCCCGCGATGGCTAAGCTGCAGCAGGGTGGCGTGTGTGTGTGTGTGTGTGTGTGTGTGTGTGTGTGTGTGTGTATGTGTGTGAGAGCTATGATGGGTATGCACACCAGACTCTGCTTCATGCCATCTCAACACGGAACAGCACACACACACACACACACACACACACACACACCCCACAGGCATCAGAAAGATGCTCTCTTTAGCACCTAGGAGCAGGGAGGAGTTAGGTCAGAGCAGGGTTGAGTCTTCATGAGGGAGGTAGACATGCTATGTTTTGGATTCAGGGTCTCTTGCAGGTGCCATACCCCAGCTAGGGACTACCTGAAGTGACCAAGATGCCAAATTTTTTTTTTTTTTTATTTTTCCCTCAGGACTTCAAGATAGAACAATATCATTTTAAGAGCACAGGCATAGCATTTTAGATAGAAAGATTGTAGAAAGTCAAATTCTTTGCAGAAGAATTTTCGTTCAATTAAATACCCACAAAATCAGGCCCAGTCATAGAACTTTTTCCTTTTTGAATTTGCTGCAGAGAGACCATACTGGGAGATGATACCACCATCATTTGTGTTGGGTTGGTTGGGTTGTGACCTCTTTCACTATCAGTTCTCATGTTTTGTGTTTGTTATCAATGAATTTGCCAAGGTTAACCTGTGCTAAAATGTTCACTATAAAATAATCATGTTGAGATAAATAGTCCCCTTTTGGCTGGTCCCCTAAAATTCACATTCTGCAATGTGTCAACCTTGAGTCTTGGGTTTTGAGTTACCCTTGACCTAAGCGTTTTGTGAGTGTCTCCTTCAGTCTGTATTATTGTTCGAATTACAGAACTCACTTATGAAAGCTGTTTATAAATAAAATCTCAAGTGCCATTATAATCCAGGAACTCATCTAACTTTGTTAGGAAGACAGAAAAGAACACATTAGTTCACTTTGTGCTCTGCCCCAGTTTCTGTGTAAATCTGTCTAAATCTCTGTTTGGCATATTAATTCAAGGGTCCTTTGCAGATAAGAATAACTAAAATAAACTAGCATATCACAGAGAGAAAGTGGTGAGAGGAAGTTTGGTTGTAACCTGAAAACAATGTGGGTTTGGTTGACATTCTCAGCTGTTGAAAACTAATCTCTGAGGAGCTGAGTACACACATGAAGTTTCTTACTTTGAGACTATGTGGCCTGCTGTGACAGAACAGGAGTGGGCAGGTTTTGTCAAGGTTTGCTGAGTTTCTTATTAAAATGAAGAAACCGAGCACAGGAAATCTATACCTCTTTGCTTATTTCTTAAATCTAAGGATTAAAAGAAAATCTATTAGATATTTTGTTAAAACTATATTTTGTTATTTGAAAAACATTAAATTCTGTATAAGTTATTGAAAATTCGCAAGTAGAAATTGACCACCTAGAATCTTTAACAAAAATTAACTTTTATATGGGACACAAAACTAATGACATATTTATCTCTCTGTGGAACTACGAAAGAAATATAATATTATCTTATGTAAAGCAAAATGATCAATTAGAAAGCCTGTTGGGATATCACAGTGAACATCGACTGGAACTCAGAGCAATAACCACACCCCCTTAAAAAGCCATTTGAAAATACTTTCCTTCGTAAAGTAAAGATTTAGCTTAAATTTACAGGAACTTTTTGACTTTGCCCTAAGATCTGTATTCTATTTTAAGTATCTAGATGACATTTCTTTGAGAAAGGTAACATATTCTATTACCGCATTTACTGGTAGATGGGGGAGAAAATTGTACCATAGGATTAATGTGTTTTTGTTACATTTTACAAGCAGCGAGGGAGCAAAATCCAGTTCCCTGGTTGCAATTCTGCCAGCATCTCATTTGGTTAGTTTATTATGTCTGCTGTGGCTTCTCACACAAGTGAAATAGAAAATTGAAAACCGTTACAAATCAGAATATTCAGGTATTTCCAAGTTGGTCCTTAGGGCTTAGAGGAAAATAAAGTTTGAAGGTACATGATACACTGTAATAAGTCAACGCAGGAACGAGGGCAAAGAGTGCATGCTGTTTTCCTCGTGAGGCCAATGTGGGTGATGTCAGAGCCCTGCGAGAGTCATGGAAACAGGTTCAGGCTGGGATCCCAAATGTGTTCTAAGGGATGAGAACCGTTGGAGGAAAAACACTGTGCAACCACAAGGCAGTGATTGATGACTGTGCCACGATCCCTGGTGACATTTAGACTAAAGTAAACAGGTCTCCGATTGGCTGGTTTTTAGTTGTTATTCTTTTCAAATCTTTCTCTCTTATTTATTTTACAGTGGATGGAACTGAGGTTCAACACTCTGGCGAAATGCCCACACTGCAAAAAAATGTAAGTTCTTTGCTGGAAATATCATGAGTGCTTGAGAGTGATCAGAAGAGCTTGGAATTCTCACTTCTGTAGATTTACTTCTTAAAACATGTCATGAAGTGAATGCACACTTACTTAATTCTTTCAGGACAAAGCCAAGGCATCCTTAAGCTAACATAGTCCGGTTTGAAGTGAAAATAATTGGGGCTTAGTTATTGTTCTTTAAAGGGAAATCCATTTTTAAGAGAGCAAAACTAATACATTGTCAAGTTACCTGGAGAGTTTTCCAACGTTACGAAGATTATAAACTTTTGTGATCAATTTGTAAGAAGCACTGTTACCAAGGAGAAAAACCTATATTGTTTGTGAGTCTGTAATCAGTTGGTGGTTAGTTTTTCCGCTTCTTTCCTGATAAGGTTATTACACTGGTAAAGTTCATGTAATTGCATGGTTTAGCAATCCAGTATATTTATTTATCTGTGTTTCTAACTGGTTTGCCTAGATGAACATGGGAAATGACAAAAGACATATTGATTAAAAATACTTTATGGCATATGTGTTGGGGATTCCGAGGACCAAAGAACTTTCCAAGAGAACTCACAGCCCTCAGTCACACTCACAGATGTGATTTACTCTCGCTGAAGAATATTAAATATACTCAACAGAGGGAAAAGACAAATGGGCCACAAGGCTTGTAGGCAGAGTCTCCTATGAAAGAATTGTTGCTGTACCTGCAGTGTATGTCTACTAAGGGTGCTCCCTTGAGACTTGGTTCCCCGGGGAACATGGCCAAGCACATACCCACATTCCGGATATCCAGGAAAGATCATATTTGGGGAAATGCATATTACACACAGAGAGAATTTATACCCAATAAATCATTCTCATTATGTATGGGATCCTGGGAACTTTTAAAAACCTAAGTTCCCAGGCAGCCAACCTTTTAAGAAGGGCTTTTAAATCATAGTATTCTTGGGCTTGATTTGTTAACCATTCTACACAACATTTAATTTGATAATGAAAATATAATTAAAATGATTATCCACTGATGCGTGCGAATTATAATATAAGCAAAGTCAATTAAACTGGAATGTTTTGACAATTCAATTCTTAAAACAGAAAATATGGATTCATACTTTTTATGACCTTTAGCATGATCTAATTAGCTTCATCTACTTTGACAGTAGAAAAAAAATCACAAGAATGATTTCTCAGAGAAAATAATTGAAGTGTCTGAAAAAATCGAGACTACATAATGAAATGTCTCCATTCATCGCTGCTAAATAATTTCCACTACATATACCTCGGGGGTAATTTTCTTTATCATTTATTTTTAGCTTCAAAAGCAGAGATACTTTAAACCTGTGAAATTAATCACCTAAGTTCTTAGTTTTATTAAGTCTACAGGAAGTCCAGGCATGGGGAAGAAAAGCAGACAACCCCAAACACACACAGAAAAATATGGTGTTAGGAGACAACAGTGCCCAACGTAGGTAAACATGCATGCTATCAATATTTCTGTATGAAGGTATCAAAAATGCACAAAACTAAGTGGGAACTATCTTTTCCAAGGATATTAAGTAATAGTAAAGTTATAAAAAATAGTCAGCAGAGGATAGGGTGCTTGGCACAGTGAGCACGGCCTTCTAGACACCTGTACACAGTAGCCAGAGCTTTTACAACTATCTTAGAGTGTAGGTTAGCACTCTTTTACAGTAAGAAACTGTGGGGAAAGGGCGGGGTTTATGCTTAAGGGACCTGTTTGTTTAACTGCTTTAGAATGGTGGCATTGTGTTTTGCTGATGACAAGAATGTAAAATTTATGACCATAAGGATGTATTGATATAAGGAAGAATTTGTATCAGTAACCTAGGGAGCAGTGTGAATAGAAATTCATGTGGACCAAACCAGCCTAAACATCAATCTAGAAGATGGCTTGCAGAATTGGAGTCGTATGTTAACCAGGGGAGAACTCAGGGCCTTCTCGAAGGCAGATGCAGATACTGTCATCGCATGAGCACACGTTTGGCTTCCAGATTTCTTTTTCTTTTCTTTTTTTCTTTTTTTGCTTTTTTCAAGACAGGGTTTCTCTGTGTAGCCCTGGCTGTCCTGGAACTCTCTTTGTAGACCAGGCTGGCCTCGAACTCAGAAATCCGCCTGCCTCTGCCTCCCAAGTCCAGATTTCTTTTTGGCATGTTTTTCTTTCTAGTAACTTGAAGGTGCTATTAGAATAAGAGACTGATAGAGCATTTTATTTCTTTAAACATAACAATCCCAGAATTTCTTTTTAGCTATAGGAATTATAAAATTTTTCCTATATAACTAGTATGCTGTGTGTTAATTGCACAAGCATTTCCCCATGCCACCACAGGCAAAGAAATGTGTTCTCCTATTCCTTATTCATGCAGATGTGGACACTTGTTTTTCTTTCCACTGCCATCTGGATATGCAGTCCCAGCATTCTGAAGTATAATGTAGGCTGCCGTCCCCACACTGAAATGCTATAATGGACCTAAGACTAAGAAATGCATTGACTTCTTGTCAAATCATCATCGAATGTCAGTTCTACATTACCAAGAGCTCCTTTGTGAATCCCTTTCTACTGTTTTCAGTTATTATGGATTTTTGCTCTTGGAGCCATCCTTTAGAGTTTCCAAGTCAGCACTCCTGTGTGACGGGGTACTTCTTACACAGAGTCAGCACTCCTGTGTGACGGGGTACTTCTTAGACGGAGTCAGCACTCCTGTGTGACTGGGTACTTCTTACACAGAGTCAGCACTCCTGTGTGACGGGGTACTTCTTACACAGAGTCAGCACTCCTGTGTGACGGGGTACTTCTTACACGGAGTCAGCACTCCTGTGTGATGGGGTACTTCTTACACGGAGTCAGCACTCCTGTGTGACGGGGTACTTCTTACACGGAGTCAGCACTCCTGTGTGACGGGGTACTTCTTACACGGAGTCAGCACTCCTGTGTGACGGGGTACTTCTTACACGGAGTCAGCACTCCTGTGTGACGGGGTACTTCTTACACGGAGTCAGCACTCCTGTGTGACGGGGTACTTCTTACACGGAGTCAGCACTCCTGTGTGACGGGGTACTTCTTACACGGAGTCAGCACTCCTGTGTGACGGGGTACTTCTTACACGGAGTCAGCACTCCTGTGTGACGGGGTACTTCTTACACGGAGTCAGCACTCCTGTGTGACGGGGTACTTCTTACACGGAGTCAGCACTCCTGTGTGACGGGGTACTTCTTACACGGAGTCAGCACTCCTGTGTGACGGGGTACTTCTTACACGGAGTCAGCACTCCTGTGTGACGGGGTACTTCTTACACGGAGTCAGCACTCCTGTGTGACGGGGTACTTCTTACACGGAGTCAGCACTCCTGTGTGACGGGGTACTTCTTACACAGAGTCAGCACTCCTGTGTGACGGGGTACTTCTTACACAGAGTCAGCACTCCTGTGTGACGGGGTACTTCTTACACAGAGTCAGCACTCCTGTGTGACGGGGTACTTCTTACACAGAGTCAGCACTCCTGTGTGACGGGGTACTTCTTACACAGAGTCAGCACTCCTGTGTGACGGGGTACTTCTTACACAGAGTCAGCACTCCTGTGTGACTGGGTACTTCTTACAGTGATGCACCTTAGTTTGGTAGGCAGAAGGTGGGAAGGAGCAAGATGGAAAACTAAGAGTAAAACATTTAAGTGCAGTGTGTGAAGATGGGCAGGAACGCGATCATGAAGTGACTTCCAGGACAGGGCGAAATGTGATCCGAGTTGTGCACATAAGGGGAGATTTGTGAAGAAGATGTCATGGTGGTTCACTGCAGAAGCAGCCACTTGTGCAAAGGCAAGGGAGGAGTCAGAGTGGAGCCCTGCCCTTAAGGAGACACGGACACACCGAGGACTGAGCAGGGACGGAGGAGGCTGAGCCGAGGATGCCTTACTTCCTGCACGCACTGGAGGCTCGCACTGGAGGCTAGATCCTCAGGATCTGGAGGATGTGGAGCTGGCAGAGACAGTAGATTCCCTTTATCATGGTTGATACAAAGAGTCTCAGGTTTGCTGGATTTACATTCTTCAGCTGGTCTTTCCCACATGCAAATAACGTTTTGTATCAACGTGGCCATTACTTTCCTCCTCTTTTTCCCAGAGTAACTGAAAGCTAAAACTTTTGGAATTAACTTTCTACTGATGTACAGCTTTCCCCTTCAGCTAGAGCTTTGCTCTTTATTCCCCTTTTAGCGTTTATGTATCCTCCCCTGTTCCCTCTCTCCCTCCCTCCTTCTGTCCATACCTCCCTCCCTCCCTTTCTCCCTCCTTCCCTCCCTTTCTCCCTCCCTCCCTTTCTCCCTCCCTCCCTCCCTTTCTCCCTCCTTCCCTCCCTTTCTCCCTTTCTCCCTTTCTCTCTTTCTCCCTCCCTCCCTTTCTCCCTCCTTCCCTCCCTTTCTCCCTTTCTCCCTTTCTCCATTTCTCCCTTTCTCCCTTTCTCCCTTTCTCCCTTTCTCCCTTTCTCCCTTTCTCCCTCCCTCCCTCCCTCCCTCCCTCCCTCCCTCCCTCCCTCCCTCCCTCCCTCCCTCCCTCCCTCCTTTTCTCCCTCCCAGCCTCCCTCCCTCCTCACAGTGCAGCCGTGGCTGTCCTGGATAGTCCCTGTTTACAGTCTCATCCACAGTTATTTCATTCTCCTATGTAGCTGACATCACAAACACCTTGAATGAGTTCCTGAGCACACTCTGCACTCCAGCATTTCTTATAGATGATGGGCATGACCTGTGACCCCAGTGCAGCTAGAATTCTGGTCATATCTTTTCTTTATTCTCCACATATGGATTCTGACATCCTGTCACTCTGTCTTGACGGTTTACTTTCCCTTCTTATGCTTCCTGTTTCGGTTTTGCGCCACTCATTCAGTATCTTGTGTTCGGACTGTGACAGTGCTCTTCTGACTTACCCTTTGGCCTCCACCCTTAAATTTTTCAACCAGTTTCCTAGACAACCAGTGCCCACATCCATATATGATTGTAAACTCTGGCTTCATATTTCTAGTAGTTCTCACGGCATGCGAATATGTGATTTATATGCTGCACAGTTCAAAAGGCGTCATGTCCCTTCTGATCTGAACCCTGTCCATTGCTTTCTTAAGGTTGTCCTTCTAGTGCTGTACACATTATGTTGAGGAAACATTTTCTGTCTCCTTTTTCCCATCTAGAATGTTCATTATAAGTCCATTACCTAAACTCCAAAAGCGTTATAAGGCCCCTCATGTATACGTCTCTACCTGCTTTCTGCAGCTTTCTCCGTTTCCTCCTGTACCTACAGCTGAGCCCACATGGTAGCATCAACAGAGTCTCTCACTTCCTAAACCCTTGATGCTCTCCTCTATTCTCATGTGCGAGCTGTGAGATGGCCTGGCTGCTTCACTTCCTCTCCCCTGCCTGCCTCAAACACACCCAGTAAACCCCACAAATGAGCCGGAATCTCTTTTGTTTCTCCTGTTTGCTTTTATAAAACATTTTACACCACTTTTTGGTTACTATTCATAACCACCCTCCCATAGGAGAATGGTTCTGATATTATTTTTCTCTCATATTGAACCATGGCTGAGATTACGAACTAAAATAGACTCAGCCTTCTATCGAGTTCAGTCTCGCCCTGTCTTGAAACCTCACTATGTGTTAGTTTATTTGGTACTGCAATAATGAAATATTTAAGGATTCATGCATAAATAATAAAGAGGAAAAAATAAGGTTTATTTTAGCTTATGTGATGTAGGGTTAAGAGCCTAGATATGTTTGGGGTGGTAAAGTTTCACGTGGCTAGTGAGTGGGAATGAGTGCCTGTTTGTCTTTCTGGTCTTTCTGCCTGTGCTTTAAGAACAGAACAAGGTTCCCTCCTGGGGGGTCTCAGCCTGGTGACTATCCAATCCTAGTCACCTAATCAAATGCCACACATCCATGTGTTCTTCCAATTCAAGTCCCATCCTCTTAAAAGCTCACAGTGACGGTTATGCTCCAAAGCGAGGCTCAGAAGGGAAGAAGCAATATTCAAGCTGCAGCCTCCCCTCCCCCCATTCCCCCACCTGAAACTACAAAGAGCATTGTTTAGCATTAAATTATTTTCCCTCGCAGTGGCTGTACTCACACTTTCCAAGTGTCCCTTATAAGCTTAGCATTTCAGAAAGTGATGTGTGATAAGGAAGTTTATAGTTTAAAACATAGATTCTTGGGAACACTAAATAACCTTTCCACATTTTTTATATATGCTTTAAAATAAATAATTAGCTATAATAAACATCCTCTTTAATGTATATCTTATGGAAGCTAAAAAGAATCCCGTAGGGCCCACCAACGAAGATGTGATCATAGCTGGGCTACCCTGAGGGTTTTCCATTCAGGTGAAGAGAAATAGCCTTTGCCTTTCAAAAAGATGGAAAAGCTGGGATCGACTCCCTCCCGATAAAGTTCTTAGTATGTTCTTGCACCCAAACAGGTAATGAAAAATAACTCACCAGAAACAGAGACAAGGAAAAGAAAGAGAGCTGTGCTAGCAAGCATCTTAGTAGCAAAACGGAAGCCAAAAGAGAGGGTTAAAAATATAACAGTTGAACATAGAATGTACAAAAATGCACAGAAAAGGCTATAACCCTAAAATGAAAGGCAAATACACACCCAGCAAATGCTGACTGGAGTCGAAACACCCACGTGAGGTTCAATAGCAAGTCTTTGGTGCTGTCCTTTATTTTAGTAACTGGACTCTGCTCCTAACACATCCCTGATCCCAGCCAAATCATCCCGTACAGCTGGGATAGGGTGCGCTTCGTAGGAAACACTGGGATCTGAGGAAAAGTGGCAATCCCAGCGTCCTCCCATGCTCCTCACACACAGAGCTCCTTGCTTAGGTATTCTCACCCCTCTCTGATTGTCTGGAAAGGTAACAGCAGCAGGAACTTTGCTACCAATTGAGTGGAGTCTGCCAATGCCAGTTAACCACACACAACACAAGGCTATTTGTCAGCTCTGGCCTGGGTACCCACATCTGACATTATACCCACAAACTCCCTTAACTGTGATTTGCCTTTTATGGTCTGTGTTTCCTTCTTATCACATGTCCTGGCTTACCTATTTAATATAAAAATAACTAACACTATAGTCACTTATATCAGAAACAAAAATCTCATACTTGTGTATACTATATAATAAATATAGTATAGTAAATAAATATAAGTTCTAATGCTTAAAATGAAAACTGGCAGTTATAATAACTGCGTTCTTGTGAATTAAGATACACATAAGAAGCAAAAAGTTTAAGACTTTAAACGATAGAAAAGTATGTTTGGAATGGATAAGAAAGAACTTCCTAGATAAGGCATCAAAAATCATAACCCTTAAAGGAAGAGTGGAAATTTTCAATGTAAAGAATTACCTTGGGCTAGAAAGATGGCTCAGTGGTTAAAAACATGTAAACATGTATTGATATTACCAAGGGCCTCAGTAGAGTTCCTTGGGCCTACATTGGGTTGCCCATAAGCAGCTGTAATTCCTCTTCCAGGGGGATCCAACTCATCTCAGCTGTTTTAGACACCTATACTCCTGTAAACATGCACACACACACATACACACACACAAATACACACACACACACACCTATACATAACTAAAAATAATAAAAATTTATTTAGAAAAAGAATTGCCATGTATTGCATTGATTTTCTTGATAAAAATCTCTCTATCAAAAGATGTTAAAGACATGAACAAGTTTTGAATAAAAAAGAAAGCCAATTCACAGCTGAAAAGATGAAGAAAGGGTTATGCATATTCAAATCTACAATTGCAAACCATTCTTGGCCATGGTAAATAAGAATAATACTAAGTGTTGGTGAAGTGCCGGCAAGAATATAGGTAGAATAATGGCATGTCTCATACAATTTTGCTGAAGACATGAATTTGATATTTATTAAAGTTAAAGGTATGTCTGTGGCATAACCCAACACTCTTTCTAGGAACAGGTTTGAGGTATTCTCAGCCATATAACACAGTCTCACACAGTAACACTCAGTGTAGTGGTTATAATAAGAAAATGTTCTATTCATAAGATGAAAGTTAAGAAAATATTTGTTATGAAAATACAAATGAACTAGGTAGTCTCTTAGCAATACAGATTTCCTCCATGGGGAATTAAGCAAATAAAAGGTCAAATCCTAAACAAACAGTTCAACACACATATCTATTAAGATTTGATGATGTACAAACAATGCTAGATATCGCATGTAGCACCATATAGTATTAAATACTAAGGTTTTTACTGGTGCAAAGAGTAGGCCTTGGTTTTTATTTCATCCATGTGGTGGGTTGACACAGGCTGTGGAATGTGTCAGGAATTGAGTCTTCTTCACTGGTGACTTAATTTGAACAGTTAAAAAAAGGACATGGGTTTTCTAAACAGGATTCGCATTAGTGCACCTGAGTTACTCTTTTGGTACATGAAAAAGTAGCTCTAATGTTCACTTAGAATCTTTGACTTCTTCAATGCTCAGTTCTAAGGAGTTTCCTTTGTTTTTTGTGCATGGTAAGTTAGAGGCCTCCAGAGATTGCTAGACAGGTAGTGTAATAAGAAACACCACTGAGCTCTGAGCTAAGTGTACAGGAATCCTGCTCATAGGCCACATAAGAAATAAAATCGAAATCAGTTTAAGGCTAAATAGAGCATTAAAGTTTGAACTCTATGTGCCCCATTGATCTCAGACAGCTGCCTGCACAGTGCAGTGTCTACGGTTGTCTCTGGGGAACCCAGACATTTATGTTAATGTTTCATTCAGGAAAAATGGTGATGCTTATATTTGCAGCAAGTTCATTAGCTTCTAGGAAAATTTGAGTAATGAAGGAAATTGAAGGTTCGCATAATGCAAGCCTCTTTAGAGCACTGTGTTTGTTTCTGTGGCCTGTTTCTGCATTTCACTCATTTAATAGCCAGCCACTGAATGATTACATGGTCTTGACACTGGCCATGCGAAGGTGATACTTCATTTTCTGTTCACTAACAGTTCCATGCATATGGCATATATTGCGTATGCATATGCATATTTGCATATGCAAACCATGCATATTTGCATAGCAAAGCATATGCATATTAGCAAGCAGTGCCCACCAGGCTTAGGCGACTTGCACTCATATACTTGCATCATTTGAAAATTACCAAAATTCAAGGTGGAGGTAGGTAAATGTTACAAGATTTTGCCTTTCATTTGAGAAGCACAGTAGCAGTATATGCTTCAATGAATTTCCCAGAAGCTTTTAAACAGTATGTGTTAAGAAACCTAAAAGTTTAACCCCTATAATGTCATAATTCTAATTCTAAAAAAATTAAGAAAATGATGAAAAATAATCACAATGCTTTTCAAATGTTGCTTAGTTGACAGTTTTTTTTTTTTTGGTTTTGTTTTAAAGATTTTTTTATGTGTACAGCTTTCTGCCTGCGTGTATGCATGTGGGCCAGAAGAGGGCACTAGATCTCATTTTAGATGGTTATGAGCCACCATGTAGTTGTTGGAAATTGAACTCAAGACCTCTGGAAGAGCAGCCCATGCTCTTAACCTCTGAACCATCTCTCCAGCCCTAGTTGACTGTTATTATAATGACGGAAACACTTCTGTGTAAATGATTGGGGATTTAATTACATATAAGAAGTCTATTGTATGAATGCTTGATAACAGGAAAAAGTCCATGCCCCCTATGGGTCAGAATTGACTGTCAGGAGAATAGTACACCAGGGTACTAGGCGATTGTTTTAGGGTAGTAGAATTATACATGCTTTCTCTTTTTACTCATTTCTCTATTTCCAAAGTTTTCTTCACTAAAAACAAACCATAAGCAGACCAAATGCTACTTGTTAGCGAACATTTATTCTCCATACAGAAAAGACTTCTGGGATATGGACATTTAGCTGAAGGATGATCAGGGACCACAGTGGGTTTTTCATTTTTATGAATATTGTCAGTGAGCAATTTGTTGTCATTTGTTGAAACATGTCAATTTGTAATACTGTCCGCCATTTTGAAGATACACATGATGCTATTAAGTACCTGAAGCCGTGCATGAGAAGTCATGGAGATGCTATGGACAATCTTTGCGGAGATATTTAGTGTGTCCCTCTGCTCTGCCCTTTGCAGCTCCTCGGTAGGTAGCGCCCTTCCCCGGAGACGCTGCTGTGCGTATGTCACCATCGGAATGATATGCATTTTCATTGCAGTTGGATTAACTGTGAGTACCACCTTTGTTTCTTTGGTCTGATACGGGGTCTCGTGGAGCAGAGGCTGGATTTTGAGTTCATGATCCTCTTACCTCTACCTCCCAAATACTAGGATTACAGGTGTACTCTCCTATGCCAAGAGACTGAACACTATGGTTATAATTCTTTCTGCAAGTTATCAACTTTAGTCTGTGGTGAGACTTGGGACACCCATCAGTGATCCCCAAGTTAGTGGTAACTCAGCACGACAGGCTCTAGAGCTTCTGAGGGACTATGGTCAATCAGATATCCAATCCTAGAATAGGTCTTTATTTTCAATTAGTTAATTATTAAAAAAACTTTTTATCTGATTTTATATGGATAGGCATTTTTGTGTGCATGCATGTTTGTACACTACTTGAATACTGGGTTCCCAGGGAGGTCAGCAGAAAGTATCAGGTTCTCCAAAGCTGGAGTTACAGATAGTTGTGAGTCCTGATGTGGGTGATAAGATTCTAATCTAGGTCCTCTGAGTGAGCAGGCAGTGCTCCTAACCATAGCATCTCTTCAGCCTTACAAAAGATCGCATGGCATTATATTAACTTTATGAAGTCAAGTTTCATTGCCCATGTACCATTCCTAATGGAGTCTGCCCTATCCAGACAGAGGCCATTTGTGCCCATTTGAAAGTCGTTAGCACTGAGAAATTCACTATTGGTTTGTCAAAAGCCCACTGATTTTTGTCGAGTTGGCAGAACCAACATTTCGTGGTCATGAACTATCTTCTACTCAAACAACGATGTTTGTTAGGAGCATGGGTTAGTTTCAGAGGAGACGGAAGTTAAACAGTTGGCATGGGACTCACTCCAGATGAAGAGAGGGTGTTGATCTTTGCTTTCTGTGTGCTGTGTTCCTTGGTTAAAATACCCGGTCCCATATCATTAGCAGTGCCCTGCCGTGCCGCATGGAAGTAAATATTTACATGGACTAAATACCTTACAAAGAACTTCACATGAATTTTCTTCTTTATTTTTCTTCTTTTTTGGTACTGAGTTCTGAGGTTTACAGGCATGCATCACTGTATTTGGCAGTGTGCTTCTCTATTTACCTCATAAAATTAGTAGTTATACAGCTACCATTGTTGTCTCTCACTTATAGTCAAGAGATACACGTAGTCTTACAGTGGCTTCAGTTTGGAGATTATTTTGTATAATCACAAACAGGAAGCCCAGCACAAGTTTTCCAAGGAGACATTTGCTTAAAGTTTCTAATCTCTTGCTTTAATATTTTTTGTTTCAGGTTGGCACACAAGATTTTTCAAGGCGATTTCATGCAACCTATGTGTCTTGGGCAATTGCTTATCTGTTAGGTTTGATTTGCCTTATCCGAGCCTGTTACTGGGGTGCAATCCGAGTCAGTTATCCTGAACACGGTTTTGCTTAAGCCTACCCAGGAATCCTTGATGCAGGTGAGAGTGTCCAGTAAGCCTTGAGAAACTCTTCTGGACACCTTCAAATCACTTATCCTAATGGATTCCACCCTGGTTTGTATAGTAGTCTCAAGACTGTGTGAGTCTTTTCCAAACAGATGCTCACTGAAGTACATTATATGCAAGTTCATTTTGCTGCTAGGTTTTCAGACTTGGAAAAATAAAGCTGTGTCTTTGTTCTTTTAAATCATAAAGGTATTTTTGCATTTGTCCTCACATATTATATCTAATATCAGTCTTTCATTATGTTTAAACCAGTTGTTCCATTACTCGTTGATGTGGGACTATTCCCAAGAAGTGTTTATAAATGTTTCTACAATAGGTTCACATTTATACTTACATTTTAAACAGAATTGCTTGCTTTAAAAATCTAAGCAATATGCATTTTTGCTTGAACTGCTTACTGTAATTTTAACCTAAGAGTATAGCTACCTTATTCAGGAAAAAAAATTGAGTGTACTTTGAAAAACTTGACATTCTTGTCAGAGAAACATTTCTAGATACTATATGCTTGGTTTTTTTGTTGTTGTTTGTAGAAAGATACAATATTTTGGTAGTAAATTAAAATACCTAGGATGAACATATAGTCCACAGTTGGAGATGTTAGATAAATGTCTTTTCTCTAAGATTACAGGACTTTTTGCCTTTCATTTTTTTCTTTTTATTTAGCATTTGCAAAAAATCTGGTCTGGATTTATGGAATTTAATGTTACTCTCCTGAATGTATTCCTTTATAGACTGGAGGAAGTATTTCAAACAACATGTTTTATAATACTTCATCATCTCGTCCAAGACATGTTGACACTGGGGGTTGCAATCCTTTTCATTAGATCATGGTAAACATTTCTTCTTGAGATACCTGTATACCTGCTTCTCTGTGAAGAGAACCTATGACTTTTTGCATCAGCTGAATTAGAGCTAATAGTTAGAATTAGAGATTCTCTTACCATTTCTCATCTGGCCAGATAATGACTCAACTTCTTCAAGAGAATGGATCATAGATAAGGAGTTTCATCATTGTCTAAAACTTCGCGTGGGATTCACGGACTCAGCTCTTGCACTGCCCAGTTTTACAGTCTAGAAGGAATTCCTTGAGAGTCAGTGCTCTAAACTCTTTCACATTGTAGAATTAGACAATGAGATGCCCTGAAGACATTAGTAGGTGATTCCACGGGACAAGGCTAATGTTCTAAATTATTTATGTTCCTGATTAATATGAAAACGTACTTACTGCGAAGTTGGAGTTAACTACATGTACACCTCAAAGAGAAAATGATAAATGTATACATGAAGTAGCTCAGGATTATATGTACCTTTGAAAAATATGCTAATAAAGATTATTATTCAAAAATCGCTTTGTTCTATTTTATCTTAAAAAGTTAGATTTAATTTCCAAAATTTACTTTGAGATCTTGCTGTGAAACATTCATATTAACGACATATTAAATGAACATTTTGTATAATGTTCATTTATCCTTTTTATACTGTGTTCATAACTGTTTCAGTTTTTTTTTTTTTTTTTAGAATGCTAAGGTGTTGTTAGCACACTCTATATTCAGTATAAAATAATCATTGTATTATTGACAGTACTGTAACAGCACTGGGAGTCTTTCATCTTTTCCCTATTGGTTTGAAATCTTACATTGTATTATATGCTATTTGACAATATCCTTCCAGAATATATCTGTGGGATATGTATGAAAGTTTGTTCATACATTCATCCCCATTTAGATCCCTTCCTGATACTCACTATAAAGTAAAGAATGAATGTGCATGAGGGATTGGATTACTTTTAGTTCTTCTATATACTTGGGTCGGTATTTGTATTTTATTATTATTATGAATTTGTCTATTTTCTTTACATCCCCATCACAGCTTCCTCTCCCTCATCTCTGCCCAGTCCTTCCACTCTCACTTCCTCCCCTCCCCACATCCATGCTTCTTCCTCTTCTCCTCAGACAAAGGGAGGCCTCCCGTGGGCATCCACCAGACTTGGCCTGCCCAGTTGCAGGAAGAGTAGCTTCTGTTGAGGCTAGACAAGGCATCTAGTCAAGGGAAAGGGATCCAAAGGCAGGCAGTGTAGTTAAAAGCTCCTGCTTTAGGAGTCCCACATGAAGACACAGCTGTACAACTGTTATCTATGTGCCAAGCTACAATGTACTCATATCCATTAAATAAATAAATCTTTAAAATATATTTTAAAAATGGGGTACAGATATTAACAGAATGCTGGACAGAGGAATCTCTAGTGGCATAGAAGCACTTCACCATCCTTAATCATCAGGGAAATGAAAACCAGAATGACCCATGCATGCTCTCTGGGTGGGGCTTAGTTTTCTGGAGCCCCTGTGAGCCCAGGTTAGTTGATTCAGTAGGTTTTCTTCTGGTGTCCTTGACCCCTCTGGCTTCTTCAGTCCTTCCTCCCACTCTTCCACAGGATTCCCCAGGCTCCACCTAGTGTTGGCTGTGGGTCTCTGCATGAGTTTCCATCAGCTACTGGGTGAAGCCTGATGGCAGGGATGCTAGGATACTGTATTGCATGTATAGCAGGATATCATTAATAGTGTCAGGAGTGGGGTTCCTCTCGTGGCATAGACCTCAAGCTGGGCCTGTCATTGGTTGGCCCTTCCCTCAAATCCCACTCCATCTTTTACCCCTGCACATTTTTTTTTAAGTCAGGACAAATTGTGGTTCTAAGATTTTATAGCTGTGTTGGGGTCCCAGTCCTTCCATTGGGTATCTTGCATGGTTATAGGAGATGGCCAGTTCAGATCCCAGGTTCCCCATTGCAAGAAGTCTTAACTAGGCTTACCCTCATAGATCCCTGGAGTTTCCATTGTCCTAGGTTTCTATCTAGGATTCTTCTCTCCCTATACTCTATCTTTCTATCTTCTCTCCACCTTGTCCTCCCCATTCTTACCCCCACCCACTCCCAACCCAGGCTCCTCCCTCTACTTCTGATGTGAAATCTATTTTCCCGTCTCAGATTTAAGCATCATCCCTTGGCCCCTCTTTGTTACATAGCCTCTTTGGGTCTATGGATTATAGCATGGTCCACTTACTAATACTATAGTAATGTCCACTATACTAATGTCCACTTATAAGTGAGTAAATACCGTGTTTGTCTTTCTGGGTCTGGGTTACCGCACTCAGGATGATCTTTTCTAGTTCATCCTTTTGTCTAGTTTCATCCATTTGTCTGCAAATTTCATGATGTCATTGTTTTTAATAGCCGAGTAATATTCCATTGTGTGGATTTACAACATTTTCTTTATCCATTCGTCAATTGAGGGACATCCTGGTTGTTTCTAGTTAATGGCTATTATGAGTAAAGCTGTTATGAACATAGTTGAGCAAGTGTCCCTGTAGCACAGTGGAACATCTTTTGGGTATATATTCAGGAGTGGCACAGTTATGTCTTAAGGTAGAACTATGCCCAATTTTCTGAGAAACCACCAAATCTATTTTCAAAGTGTTTGTATAAGTTTGAGCTCCCATAAGCAGTGGAGAAGTGTTCCCCTTGCTTCCACATTCTCACCAGCATGAGCTGTTGCTTGAGGCTTTGATCTTAGCCAATCTGATAGGTGTAAAATGGAATCTGAGTCGTTTTGGTGTTGATTTCCCTGATGATTAAGGATGGTGAACATTTCTTTAAGTGCTTCTCGGCCATTAGAGATTCCTCTGTCCAGAATTCTGTTTATATCTGAACTCCATTTAAAAAATCTTTTAAAAAAAGATTTATTTATTTTATGTATATGAGTACATTGTAGCTGTCTTTAGACATACCCGAAGAGTCATTAGATCCCATTGCAAATGGTTATGAACTACCGTGTAGTTGCTGGGTATTGAACTCAGGACCTCTAGAAGAGCAGACAGTGCTCTTAACCACTAAGCCATTTCTCCAGCCCTGTACCCCATTTTTAAATTGGGTTATTTGTTGTTGTCTAATTTTTTGGGTTCTTTATATATTTTGCATATCAGCCCTCTGTCAGATGTGGAGTACGTGAAAAATCTTTCCCATTCTGTAGGCTGCCATTTTATCCTTTGATGCTGTCCTTTGCCTTAAAGAAGCTTTGCAGTTTCACAAGTTCCCATTTATTAATTGTTGATCTTTGTACCTGAGTTGTTGGAGTTCTGTTCAGGAAGTTGCTTCCTGTGCCAGTGCTTTCAAAACCATTCTCCATGTTTTGTTCTTTCAGATTTAGTGTATCTGGTTTCAAGTTGTGGTCTTTGATCTACTTGGACTTGAGTTTTGTGCAGGGTGATGAATATGGATCTATTTGCAGCCTTCTCTATTCAGGCATCCGGTTAGACCAGCACCATTTGTTGAAGATGCTTTCTTTTCTTCCATCATATAGTTTTGGCTTCTTTGTCAAAGACCAATGCTCATAGGTGTGTGGATTTACTTCTGTTTCTTCAGTTCTAGTCCGTTGATCAAGCTGCCTGCTACAGCTGGAAATCAGAAAGGGTGGCACCCCCAGAAGTTATTTTATTGTACAGCATTGTTTTAGCTGTCTTGGGTTTTTTTGTTTCTTCAAATAAACTAGAGACTTGTTCTCTCAATGTCTCTAAAGAATTATGTTGAAATATTGATAGGAATTGAGTTGACTCTGTAGATTGCTTTTGGTAGGATTGCCATTTACTATGTTAATCTTACAGATCCATAAGTATGGGAGATCTTTCCATCTTCTGGTATCTTCAGTTTCTTTCTTCAAAGATTTGAAGTGCTTGTCATATAGGTCTTTAACTTGCTTGGTTAGAGTTACACCAAGATATTTTATTATTTCTGGTTATTGTGAAGGGTGTGGTTTCCCT
The DNA here is from genome assembly GCF_947179515.1 of Apodemus sylvaticus. Lineage (NCBI taxonomy): Eukaryota > Metazoa > Chordata > Mammalia > Rodentia > Muridae > Apodemus > Apodemus sylvaticus. The sequence continues at coordinate 28,560,732 of NC_067474.1, forward strand.
AATTTCTTTCTTAGCCCATTTACCAGTTCTATATTGGAGGGCTACTGATTCTGGCTTTGGAGTTAATTTTCCATCTAGCTCCTTTGCTGAAGGTGTTTATTAGATAGAGGAGTTCTCTGGTAGAATTTTGGGGCTCACTTTTGCATACTAGCTGAAACCTCAAGCACGATATTGAATAGATACAGAGAGAGAGCCAGCTTTGTCTTGTCCTTGATTTTGGTGGAATTGCTTTAAGTTTCTGTCCATTTATTTTGATGTTGGGTGTCAGCTTGATGCATATTGACTTTATTGTGTTTAAGTATTTGCCATGTATTTCTGATCTCTCCCAGACTTACATCATGAAAGGTTGGATTTTGTCAAAAGCGTTTGCAGCATCTAATGAGATGATCATGTGTTTTTTTTTTCTTTCAGTTTGTTTATATGGTGGATTACATTGAAGGATTTTCATATGTTGACTCATCCATTCATTTCTAGGATAAAGCATACTAGATCATGATAGATGATGTTTTTGATGTGTTTGTGGATTGGAAGTATTTTATTGAGTATTTTTTCATTAATGTTAATAAGGGAGACTGGTCAGAAATTCTCTTTTCTTGGATGAGTCTGTGTGGTTTAGGAATCAAGGTGACTACAGCTTCATAAAGTGCACTTGACAGTGTTCATTTTTATAGTGTGGAATAATTTGAAAAGTATAGGTTTAGATGCTGATTTCTGAGTTTATCTTTGCTGTATGTATGAATTTTTGGATTCCCCCCTTGGTTTCTGTTTCCTCTCTTCTGGCCTGGGTGGCCTGAGGTTCTAGTGACTAGAACCAGTAGGGTGTGTCCCCTGGGATTTTTGTGGCCTCTGTGACCTCTAGGGTTTTGGGTGCTACCCTTGCCTGTGGGGTACCAGTGTAGCCTGGGATCTCAGGTGCAGAGTGGCTTCCTGGAAAGCATGTGGTGGAGTTGTGGACTGGAGAATGAAATCCAGGGGGTGGGCGCAGGTATGTCTGTTGGGCGTGTTTTAAGGAGACTTGGTGGGCAAAGGTTTGGGGTGGGGTCTTACCTGGTGCCAGTGGGCCTCTGGAAAACCAGGTAGAGCTTTGGAGTGCAGGGGACAGTGTAAAGCTGTTGGGTGTACTGTAAGGGAATTTGGCAGACAGGGGATGCAAGGCGAGGTGAGTGTTTTTACCTGGTGTTCTTAGCGCAGAGTCCTCTGCTGGAAAGTGGAATGCAGGGGATAGGGTACAGTTTACCAATGCTGGGTGTGCTGTAAGGGGACTTTGCCTTTACTGCTGCTTGGAGATCACGCCTGAAACTTTCCTGAGCTGGATGATCCCCTCCTGGGTTTCCTGCAGCCAGTGGTCCAGCTGCAGAGCTGCCTCTGCAGGTGCAGCAGGGCAAGGCCAAGGTATTTTGAACTACAATATTTAGATCCATATTATAACCTAGGGTTAATGAAAAAAAAAAAAGATGGAAATAGTACCTAAAAGCAAAACATGTATAAGATTGGTATAGGAAGTGATTGAAAGAAAGACACACACTTCAAAAACTAGTGTATGAGAAAAATACAAATAAGAGCAAAAGACAAATTGGTGAAGGTATTTTTCAAAATAGTTGAATCTATCTCTGAGATACAAGAAGGGTCTCAAGACGTGAAGAAGCAGGAGAAATAAGCCAAGTCTGGTGGCACACACCTTTAATCCCAGCACCTGGGAAGCAGAGGCAGGGAAACTGAGCTTCGTGCCAGCCTGGTCCACATAGCAAATCCAGGCCAGCCTGGGATACATGGTGAGAACCTGCCTAAGATAAATAAATAAAAGAAATGTGAAACTAAGCATGAATACCTTTTTAAAATGTTACTGTTTTTTTTTTAAATTTATTTTTTATTTTTAACCCTGCGTGCTTGCACACACACATGAATGTAGGTACCTGTGGAGGACAGGGATGTCAGAGAGCCTGGTTCTGGAGTTACAGGCAGCTGTGAGCTGCCAGACATGAATTCTGAGAATCTGACTCAGAAGATGTTTTGTTAGAGAAGTGTGATCCCTTAAGCCCTGAGCTGTCTCTTCTGTCCCGTCAGGCATGTGTTTTCCTAGGAAAGACTGTAAATTGAACCAAAGAGAAGGTATTTCTTTTCTATTAACTGAAAAAGAGCACTAGTATTCCACAAATTTTTAGGACATGAGAATCTCAGTCTTCTCTTTTTGCAGTCTCCTGTGCCCCATATTCTCTGGTATAATTCTAAGAATATATGCCAAAGAGCAAGTGTGTATATGTATGATGTTTATCATATTTCTGTTGTAAATATTAGAAAAACTAATTTTTTTTAAAAGAGTTGGGCTCAATCAATTATGGCACACTTAACCTGTGGCATAAAAATCCACCACCCACTAAAAACCATGAAAAAGTTTGGCAGTGGTGGCTCAAGCCTTTAATCTAAGGACTTAGGAAGTAGAGTAAAGTGGATCTCTGTGAGTCTGTGAGTTCTAGGCCAGCCTATTCTACAGAGAGAGTTCCATGACAGCCAGAGATATACAGGGAAATCTAATTTTAAAAAACCTAATAAATAAAATATAAGTGAAAAAAACATAAAATGTTTATCATTTGAACCCAGTCACAACATAAACAATATAATACTTGCTTTTTGATCTGCTTTAGGGAAAGTATATGTCTGAACTCTAAACACTAAGGAAAAATAACAAAGTGTTACTTCTGGATGATGAGAGACAAATGATTTAAACACTTTAAACTAGCAAGTCAGTAAGTATGGTATGAACACACCAATATGCATTAACTTACATTTCGATTTTTATATCTATTAAAGCTTGATCTTAAATAAATCGCCACAACTTTGCCATCAATTCTAAATTGTGAGACCGGATCGCAAGCCCTATAGTCTCACTTCTTTTGTGTGTGCAGCATGTCCTGGTGCCCTCAGCTTGCAGAAAGACCGCCTCCTAGTGCCTAATCAGAAACAAAGAACTCGATCGCCCCCTGCTGCTCTAAGTGCTAAAAGTCTCATTTGTTTTTAGAGGGGAAAATGAACTTTTGACTAGGTAACTTCTTTTAAAAACTATTTTATTATTCTTGTGTGGATGTGATGTGATGTGTTGTGGTGTGGTGTGGTGTGGTGTGGTGTGTGTGTGTGTGTGTGTGTGTGTGTGTGTGTGTGTGTGTGTGTGTGTGTTCATGTATCATGGTGCACGTGGTGAGGTCAGAGGACAGAGTTGGGAGTCGATTACAGCTCCTCATTGTGTTGATCGACCCATGAGATCTGGCCTGTAGAGCAAGCACTTCTACCCACAGAGCTATCTCACTAGCCGTGATTAGGTTCTTCTGGCATCTTTTACGAACATATATGTTATTTCAGGAGAAAGGAAAAGAATTTAATAATGACATGGCTGAGTACTGTTCTAGCGGCTCAAAGCATGCTGTGTATTTACAGGAGCCAAGGAGGGAAATGTGCTCCTTTCTGTTTTATAGAGAACACGGGCATGGCGATTTTCAAAGACTGATTTTAAAGTCAATCTTCATTGAAAGCAATCACTGCTAGGTAATTCTGATATGTGTCTGGATTGCTCTGTTTAAAATACCGTGCACCTGATTGGACCCTCACGCGCACATATGTGTGTGAATATATTCATATATGTGTGTATGTATATGTATGTGTGTATGTGTGTATGTATATGTATGTGCACACATTAAATGTCCACCACACCCATGAGATTCTGGAGAGGTTAAGTTGCTGACGACCACCAAATGATAGTCCCTTTTTGTCTGTCTTCGAAGCTCAGCTGTCTTCTACTGTATGAGATTTTACTGCACGTCACATTGTAGCTAATGACTTTTGGGTCTTATGTCCTTTTATTAAAATTAATGGCAATGTTTATTGAAAGTGGTTTTAATTTAAATCATTTAATCAATGAGAGTGCCCACAGGCCTGTGTGAGTATGCAGGTACTAGTGAACACAGAAATAAAAATATTAAAACTATCCATATTTCCCTAGTATATAAAATTTTCTTAAAACCTTGGGATATTATTTAATATATTTTCTTTTAATAACTAACAAATAATAGAAAGACTGAGTAGGAATAGTATTAAGAATGAGAAAACTGACATGGGTTGAGCCTAATTAATTAATATTAATTAATTAGTTAATTAAGTAATATAACTTAAGTTTACTTTTTTGTAATAGTAGATAAGTTATATAAGAGCCCAAAATGCTTAAAAACAAGTCTGTAAATGTCTTCAGTTAATTTTTCATGCTGACTTATAAATTTAAATTTCATCCTGTTTGTATTTTGCTAAATGCTCATGGCTTGAATTGAAATGCTCTAGAACAATTGGAAAAATAAGAGAAAAAATGAGGGTTTACTCTTTTGAAGGCAGCTTCAGTGTCAGATGCAGCTAAGACCTATGAAGGACGTATTGTTTGCCACTTTTTCAGGCAGAGTTTTGTTCCACTGTAGCCCTGTTTTGTCAAGCATTGGCTGAGGTAGCGTTCTAATAGACTCTGCTTATGCTGAATTTTTTGAACACTTTAAGTGGCCTATTGCTGTTCGAGTGTTTTGATTTAAATTATGGAAAGGAATTAGAAAGAAGGCTTAGTGGCTAAGAATATTAGCACTCATATTTGCTCACTCATATTGAGCAACTGATAAACCCCCTTTTCTGCCCTCTGAGGGCACAAACAGGCCTGTGTGACCATGCATGTGCTAGTGAACGCACACAAATAAAAATATTAAACGGTTCCCTAGTAGTCAATACAATTTTCTTAAAACCTTGGGGTGTCTGATATTTCCATACCAAATATGTCTTGGCCTTGGCCTAGACTTTGGGCATTTGCATTGGAGCCTTTTCAGACTGAAGCCTTTTGTAACAGGGCATGTGTTATGGAAGCCCCGTGATCCTTTTTTTCTGGCATCTTCAGTCACACTTGCTTTAGTCATTATATGTAGCTTCCTCTCTGCCTAGCACCTGCCTGTCATCCACAAGTCTCTTCATATCTTCATAGTCAATGGAGATTTCAGAATGTGGTTTTCATTCTTGTCACATGACAGGGAGTTGAATGTCAATGGGAATGCACTAGTAGTGCTGTAGTCTAGACCAGAACCACTGAAATCTTTTCCACTCATGAATCCTTTCTCCTGAGAAACATTCATGATACTGACTCTATCTATCTATATCTATCTATCCATCCATCTATCTATCTATCTATCTATCTATCTATCTATCTATCTATCTATCTATAAAGCAAATAAGCAGCTAAAACATTTACTGACATAAAACATGAATTTTATTTTAGAACACATAAAAATTTACCATGAATGATGAAGTGATTTTCATATTAATGAGATGGATGTGCTTATTTTACATAAAAATTAAAACTTGAATATTTGATAATGCATGACACAGAACATCAACATTTTCTTTCTTTTTTTCTTTCTTAAAAAATCATCTTTAATCTTTCTCTACAGTCCATTCATTATCCCCCTCCTGGTCCACCCTCCTGTTCTTCCTCATCCCATAACTCTTCACCCATCTCCAAAAGGATGTCCCCAACACCCTCACCAGACCTCCCCACTCCCTGGGACCTCAAGTCTCTTGAGGATTAGGCACATCTTCTCGCATTGAGGCCAGACCGGGCCGTCCTACTGTCTATGTGTCAGGGGCCTCACATCAGCTGGTGTGTGCTGCCTGACTGGTGGCTCAGTGTCTGAGAGATCTTGGGGTCCAGGATAGTTGAGACTGCTGGGCTTCCTATGTGGTTACTCCCCTCAGATTTCTTCCAGCCTTTCCCTAACTCATCCACAGGGGTCCCCGGACTATGTTTGTTGGGTGTAAGTATCTGCGTCTGTCTCAGTCAGCTGCTTGTTGGGCCTCTCTGAGGGCAGCCATGCTGGGCTCCTGTCTGTAAGCACACTATAGCATCTGTGATAGAGTCAGGCCTTGTAGCTTCCCCTTGAGATGGATCCCAATTTGGGATGCTCACTGGACTTCCCTACCCTCAGTCTGTTCTCCATATTTGTCCTGGAGCCCTTTCAGTCAGAAACAGAGTTTTTGACCTTGGGATGACAACCCCATCCCTCCACTTTATGCCCTGCCTTAAAAAAAATCTCATTACATTTTCTTCCTTCCTTTCTTCCTTCCATCCTTCCGTTTGTTTTAGACATATTTTATGTGAGTACTCTGTCACTGTCTATGAACACACCAGAAGAGGGCATCAGATTCCATTAGAGATGGCTGTGAGCCATGCTGGGAATTGAACTCACAACCTCTGGAAGAGAGCCACTGCTCTTAATCACTGAGCCATCTCTCCAGCCTGATGCCATCTCTTTATACTGGAGATGGACTCTACAAGTTCCCTCTCCCCAGTATAGGGCATTTCTTCTTTGAATACTAAGAGTCTCTAACCTCCCAGATCTCTCGTACATTCTAGAGGGTCCCCCCACCTCCCACTTCCCGAGGATAGGTATTTCCATTCATTCTGCAGGCCCTTACTCATGTTTCTCCCCTGCCAATATCTGTTAATGTTCCCCTTTTCCCTCCCTACGTCTCCCACCAGAATATCACTTTCGGCCGATCATATTTGACTCTGTAATTGTCAATACTGACATCAGAATGCTGCCTTGCAGAAATACACAGTGCAGCATGCCAGAAATATGTTTAGAGTCATTTCAAAACTTGCCAATTTTGTCCTACTATAAAGACAAAGTATTGGTTTGTGTGTGTTTGTGTGTGCACCTGTGCACACCCAGACATGGAGAATGTTGTCAAGTGTCTTGCTCTCTCTCTACTTTATCCCTTTGAGACAGGGTCTCTCACTGAACATGGAATTTGTATTTTTTTTTTTTTGTCTAAGCTGACTGGGCACCTAGTGCCAGCAATCTTTCTATGCACTCCCCGCCCAGCGCCCAGCGCCCAGCGCCCAGTCCCCAGGGCCCAGTGTCCAGTGCCCCAGTGTAGGGGTTAAAGGAGCACTTGGCAACTCCTGGATTCTATGTAACTCTGAGGATCTAAACTTAGGCACTTATGATTACAAAACAAGTGATTGTATCCACGAAGTCACCTCAGCAGCAAATAATCTCCTATACAACTGTATTCAGCTACTCAAAATTTAAAATAAAAATTATAATGCAATATAATTAAAGATATATTTATTTTATGCATGCTCCCTAGTTATTGTATAAATAAGAGCAGAAAACTTTAATATTACTTTTATGGGTACGCGTTTGTGGGTAGGTTTGTGTATCTGAGTGCTAGTGTTTGGCAAGGCCAGAAGTGTCAGATATGAAGCTGGAGCTACAGGCAGTTGTGAATCTCCTGCTGTGGGTGATGGGAAGTGAACCCAGGTCTTTTGCAAGAGCAGTACATGCTAACTGTTGAACCATCTCTCCAGTCCCACAAAGCAGAAAATTTTTCTATGCAGTAAAAGAACCACAATCCAAAGCACATGACAGTCTTGTTCATGGACATGTGTGGCTTTAGGGTGTGCAGAGTGCAATGCACACATGCTGTGCTCAGAACTGAGGATGTCCTGGAACTCACTCTGTAGACCAGGCTGGCCTCGAACTCAGAAATATGCCTGCCTCTGCCTCCCAAGTACTGGGATTACAGGCATGCGCCATCACTGCCTGGAGCTCTATTTCCCTTAATTCTCCAATTTATAACGCTAATGAAATATATGTATACATATGCCATATGTACTAGTGTACATTTTCTGTATAATTTTTGATATTGCAAGCTAAACATCCCATTATAATCTCATCTATGTAAGCCTCAGCTTAACTCATTTCCTTTCTCAAGCTTACCTTTTATAGTCCATATATATACATATATGCCATATATACCATATATACATATATACCACCACTCCTGACTCAATTCTTCCTGGGTCAAAAACCCAAGACATCCTAGTATCGTGTTCTCCTTTCCTGTCCAAACTGCCAATAAGCTGCACTGGTTCTTCCTCAGGATATCTCTCCCTCTCTGTATAATTAGATAATATTCATATATGTAATATCAAATATAATATATACTCTTCCATCCTTAATGCAGATATATTTCTTCTTGCCGTGTTGGTGTCTACAGATGGCCTATGTTTCTGCCTTTCTCACTACCCACAACACCTACCACCCATACCAGCTAGAAAGATCTCTTAAATAATCAATTTTGATCATGCCATTTGCCGGAAAGCCTTAAAAATGTCTCTTAAAAGGTCGACCATTAAGGGCTGGAGAGATGGATCAGCAGTTAAGAGCACTGACTCCTCTTCCAGAGGCCCTGAATTCAATTCCCAGCAACCTCATGGTGGCTCACAACCATCTGTAATGGGATCTGATGCCCTCTTCTGGTGTGTACAGCTACAGTGTACTTATACACATAAAATTAAAATAATCCACCATGAAATAAAGGTTCAGAATCAGACTTAAAACACGTCTTGTTTAGTTTTCCTCTTCGTCATTGCTTACTTTGCACTAAAATACTATCTCCTTTGTACTTTCAGTTTTCTTCCAGGCAAGTAAAACATTTCGTACGGGTAACTGAAACAACGGAAGCATTGCCTTCCCAGGAAACTTTTGCCTAAGGCCTGAGTGTCAGCAGAGCCATCTTTGTACCGTACTCCCGAATGTTCTATTCCAATACTTACCCAGACCACAAAACTGACTTTGTGCCCCTTTGTATTAAGTCCCTTGAGGGATGTCTGTACCCTGATATCGCCCCGTGTGTCTGTCTGTGTCTGTGTCTCTGTGTCTCCCTCTCCGTCTGTGTCTCTCCCCCACCTCTCTGTCTCTCTCTGTCTCTCTGTCTCTCTCTGTCTCTCTGTCTCTCTCTGTCTCTGTCTCTCTCTCTCTCTCTCTCTCTGTCTCTCTCTCTCTCTCTCTCTCTCTCACACACACACACACACACATTTATGTCCTCCATCACAGGGCTATGGACATCCTGAGGCGACAGTGAAAAAAAATTCACAAGAGAAAGAAGATGGCAAAGAATGGATTTGTATTCAAATTGACTTCCATTAGCTAATTTTGGATCCTTTCAAGGACCGTCATCTACAGAGTGGGATATTGTCAACTGAGATCTAGAATCACCCAGGCAACAAACCTCTGGGTGCGGCTGTGAGGGAGTTCCTAGCTGCGCCCAAGAAAAGCTCGCAGGACTGACTGAATGGGGCGAAGCGAGCTGGTCTTCACCTCTGCTTCCTAGGACCAGCTCTGCCTCGTGCTCTCCACATGTCTTCTTCACCATCGTAGACTATACCCTCAATCTGGGAGCCGAACCAGGCCTTCTCCTTAGTTTTTCGTGGTCTTTTTTGGTTTTTTTTGGACACGGCAACGGAAAAGTAAGTAATATAATAAAAATGTGTATTCCTGCTGGCTGAACTGCATTTCTCAGCAACCACCCTTGTCCACAGCTGGAATCCACAAGACCTGCTAGGTGGAGCTGCTCCCAGCTCCTTTTTAAACGGGAAAAGCAAAGGATTTGGGCGCCTGCTCCAGAGCTTGGGTCACAGACAGGGCTTTCCTCTGACCCAGCCTCTCCCACCGCGTCGGCCTCCCTCACAGAGGCGGGCCGGCTCGCACCGGTCCGCTCCACCGCGCAGCGCAGACCGTCCACCCAGCGGTCCCGCGACGAGCGAGCGAGGACCTCGGAGCTCGGAGCCCCGAGGCGGTTCACGCGGGCGCCCCATCGAGGGCGAGCTCGCCGGTCCGCACCCGCGGGAGTCGCCGCCCCTCGTGCGCGTGCCGCCCCGCAGCCCCTGGCCGGGACGCGCGCGCCGCCGGTTTAACGGTCCTGTCCCCCGGACCCCGCCCCGCCCGCCCAGGCCGGCGCCCGCGCCCCGCCCCCAGCCCGCTGCCGCGGTGACCCAGGCCGCGAGGCGACGCGCGGCGGGAGCCGTTCCCCGACGGCAGCCGGGCGCTCGGCCGCCGTGTCTGGGCTGAGCGCCGCGACGCCGCGCCGGAAACCCTCCTGGGTCTTGAGGCGGTAGGTAAGGGGAGGCCGCCCGCACAGCCCGGGCGCCGGGTGGGCTGCGGGCACCGCGGGGTCGCGGGCAGGAGGGCCGGAGGCAGGGCAGCCTCGGCCGCCTCCCGCTCGCCCGCTCGCCCGCCGGTGCCCGCCGGCGAGACCGTCCAGACTGACGCCACTCACACCTGTTGCCAGGACGGCTTGTCTCGGCGAAGCCTTACATTGTGGCTCTTACTGAGAGAGGCTCAAAAACAACAAAACAAACAAAAACCCCCTCTTTTCGTTCCCCTCTCCAGGTTTTTTAGAGAAGGTACGAACACTGTGATATAGCTGTTGGATAGTTTTTAAAACCTAATAGGCCAATTAGATTATGGAATATACAATGTGAGTTTTCACTACCTAATAATGGGTTCTATAGCCCGTTCATCTATAGTTTGTTACTTTTTGTCTATTTTATCAGGACAGGACAGGGTTTTCTTATTTTTTATTATTTTATTTTTTGTTTCTTAATAAGCCGCGTTCGGTTTTGAGGAATACTTTGAACTGTAGAATTTCGAAGTAGAAAATCGAAATCTTAACGGGTTTTCATATGGGAAATACACAGAAGGTAAATAAAAGTGATTCTTTTAAAAAATGTACTAAAACTTTGTATATTTATTTTGGTAGCTCTGGGAGTAGAATCCAAGACTTCACACATCCAAGGGAAGCACTCTACACTGCTGACTTACAGTTTTAGCCCCTAGAAGCCAAGCATTTAAAAGGGAGATGTTAATTTAGTAGTCAGTGTTTCCAGCCAGTTCTGAAGCTGAGGATGAGTTTGAATTCCCGATCCCAGATCCCAAGTGCTGAGGTGATAGGTGTGAGCAATGACACCAGGTTTTATGCTGGGGATCAAACCCAGGGCTTTACACAAGTACCACTCGAGCCACACTCCCACCCCTAGAACTCTTAAACTCCACATTATGACTAGTATGAAGAAAACTTGTCACAATCTAATATTCTAAGAAAAAATATAAATTGAGGAAATGGAAAATGTTAACATACACAATTTATTCAGCGAGACTTCAACATACATGTCTCCTAGTTAACTTTTCATCAATACATAAAATACTTGCATGTAACAGTGGAGCCAAATGTCTAAACAAAGAGACAGCTTCAGGGATGGGTGAATTTTGTAGTCAAATCTCACTTCTTGAGGAACTAGCTACGTAGAGTTGGACTTCTGGATCTCATGGTTCTTGTCTGTAAGGTGGGACTAATGACTTTGAACAGTTAATGTTCAACAGCTCAGTGTTAAATGAAATAACATTTGTAAGGTAGATAGGATATAGTAACAGCTAAAAATGGTGTTTTACTTTAAAGCATCTATACTCAATACTGACTGCGTACAAACTGATCAGTTTATGTGCTTATTGTACTATATTAGAAAATTCTAGTTGATTTGTAATTTCAGAATTAATGAGAACAATTTCTGCAGAACAGAAAAGGGACCTGGGATATAGTTTTGTCACATGTGGAATAGCAGCTGCAAGGTTCCTGATGAATATTCCTAATAATAGTCTACTGATTGCACTCACAAGCAGCTTATCATTCAAGAGAATACATTATTGAAACTTGAAAGAAACTTTAGCAACCATTTGAGTATATTTTGAACGAATATTTTGAGATATTATGCCAAATAATCTTAAAAAAGAATCTCAGTCACAAACTGTATTTGCATATTAAAAGACAACTTTCTCCTGGGTCTGCCCTGTGTTATATGGAGAATTATCAGTGAGATTCTATTTCCCTGATGGTAGTACTGGCAGCATCAAGGAAACTTGTAAGCTCTCAGATAAAGCAGGCATTAAAACCTGAAGTTATTTTATACACAGACATAGTGGTTCAGCCAAGCTTCTATTACTTTTAACTAAATGGAGTCTTCTCTTGATCAGTATCCTGTCACTCAATTTGATGTGGTGATTATCTTGTAAATACTTAACCCTTTAGTTATTAAAATGATAAGTGCTCGATACATTGTGATTTCCAACTCATTCCCTGTAATGTCAGTGTTTCTGTGCAAGGAGAGTTTACTTTGCAAAGAAAAGATATTAAAAAGTATGTGTGTACTGTATTTTCTAATTTCTTTACTGCTCTGAGTTAATAACTGGGGAGACCTAGGTGTTGTCTTTCTACTGCCAACTGAAAGGTAGGTGTCTCTAAAGGGGCTGTCTTTTTTGTTTATTGTTTTGCAAAACCTGTTACTCCCCAACTCTTGAAATTCCCCACAGTTTGAATAGTATAGATTTGCTTTGCTCAGCAGCTGGAAGAGACTTCACAGTCTACAGTTCAGTTTCAGCTGAGCAATGGAAAACAAGGAGCTGTGTGCCAAGGTCTTCTGTTCTTTTGTGCTCCAATTCACTATTTCATATGGGAAACAGGGTGGAAAGTTACTGTGTGATGTCATTAGAGTCCACATCAGCATTGTTAGGATAAACATTAAGTGAAGAAGCATGTATCGTTACTAATTCACAACAGATGGGTTTTGACCATTATTTTAAATATTCCACATAGAAAATAGTCAATTTATAGTTGTTTTTTGCTTCCTGTTGAATCAATGTTGTATTTATGAACAAATACAGTGTTGATTTGTTTAGATACATAGCAGTTCTCAAAGTGGGTCACAACATCTTTGGCAAACATGTCTCCAAAAATATTGACATTATGATAAAAAATAGTAGCAAAATTAAAGTTATGAAGTAACAACACATATAATTTTATAGTTGAGAGTCACCACAGCATGTATTAAAGAGTTATAACATTAGGAAGGCTGCGAACCTCTGGTTTAGAAGGCTAATTGTTATATTAAAACAGTACTAGTTAGCAGAAACATAAGAAGATAGAAACTGAAAGGTGTGCTGGTTGGCTTATCCACACATTTCAGGAAAAATTAACTCTGAGGTTAGCATGACTGACTTGGAGGGATTATATTTATTATTGTAACGTTAGAAATATGTATCTCCAGAGACTTTTAAATAAAAGAAAGCATCTTGTAACAGAACAGTAACTAGTAATCATACCTTATACTTGAGGAAATGTAAATAGGGCTTACAAATTGCTTAAGGTCATAATTTTAGATGACCAGTATAAAGCTAACCAAGGTCCTAGTTTTGTCATATTTTGATGCACACTAGAATTTAAGAAGGTGTGTACCATAAAGATTTAGTAATAATGAGAAAGTCTTAGGCTTACTTGGCTTACATAGTAAAACTCTATTGTAGATAACAGGATGAAAAGATGATTGAGATCCAGTTTCTGTGGTCCCAACCAATTAATGGTATATTCACGTAAACGTAATTTATTTACATGCTGTATTTTAGCAAAAGGAATAGAAGTAATACAGTGGGAACCAATGGAAAAGGAAGATAAGGAAAGTGGAACTGTTTACTTTTGACTAATTATTAGAACATCGACAGTTTTCAAAACACCGCTTCGCTTTAAGCTGTGTGTTAAGTTAAAGATACTTGTTAAGGAAATAGCAGAGCCTTGATTTTGGTCCTGAAAGAATAGCCAACGGGGTAAGAGGAACAGGGAAAGAGTCTGGAGACACAGTTGTATTTCTGTCCATGGTAAAACAGGATAACGGCCATTCGACCACCCTCCGAATAGCCATGACCAAGGAGGCTTGGCTCACAGTAGATGCATTCCCGAGAGAGAGAACTGAATGGAATGGTGGGTGGTGGCTGGGAGTGGAGGAGCTGATGGAAGATTAAAGGGTTGTATCATTGAACATGTGCATGAAAAGAATAAATGTAAGAATAAATGTAAACATTGGTTACTAGGTAGTTGCAATGTGTAAGTACTGGATTGGAAGAGGTAACAGAACTGTTTTGTGAAAATAGGAAAAGCCTTCTTATCTAGAAATTGTGGGGCAGTTGGAAGACTGAGGCAACAGTTAGACTCTGTAACAGTGGCTCTGAACCTTCGTAACGCTGAGACCCTTTAATAGAGTTCCTCAAGTTGTGATGATGCCCAGTCATGAATTACTTCATTGCCTCTTTATAACTGTAATTTTGCTACTGTCAAAAATGATAAATATCAGATATGTAGGATATCTGATATGTGACTCCTGTGAAAGGGTCATCCTACCACCACAAGGGGTACAACCCGCGAGAACCACTGTCTAGTCTTTAGCATAGGTAAAGCCTAGCTGTCATTTCACAGTTTGTTGACCTTGGGCCATTACATTGTTTCTGTACACCTTAACTATAACATGAGAATGATAAATTACCTTTTACTATGTTATGTAATAGCTGTACTTAAGTGATTAATGTAAGTGTATATTTGTATTCACATCAAACCTAGAACATAAAGATGCTTATTATCTACTGCCTATAGCTAGCTGTTAGAGGTTATGGTATGAATCCAGGCATGCTTACATACAGATGATTAATTGTGAGCCATGGGCCAGGTACCGCACGATGGCTTTGAATTTAACAAGGTGGTCCAATGTGGCCTCTAACTTGCAATCTTCCTGTCTTAGCTTTCTGAGTGGTGGATGACAAAGCATACCACTCTGCTTGAGTTCTATGAGAGGTTCCTCAGAGTCGTTTGTAATAACATTTATGTATGTAAGCGGTTTATTATCCGTGCTGTGGCTATGAACACTTTTCTATTCTTAGTGCAGAAGACTGAACTGGTGGACAGTATTTTTGTTTTGTTTTGGTAGGTGCTAGAGAATTACCTAGATCCTTGCATATGGGAGGCAATTAATCATCTGTATGTACCTTTGAGATACATTCCATGGAATTTTTAAATGTTTTATTTTCTGACAGGATCTTGCTAAGTTGCTTAGACTGGCCTTTCAATCCTCCTGCCTCATCATCAAAGAAGTAGTGATTACAGGCCTTCAGGCTTAGACCATTAATTATGCATTCATGTTTTAAAAAGTATATATAAAGTGGCCACAATACAAAACATGGCATCCCTTACTTACTTGCTCAAGGAATGGCTTGTTTTATCCATGCTTTGTATTTTTTAGGGGATATTGTGGGAATAAATGTTTCTTCATTAAGAAGAACCTGGTTTTCACTTTTGTCTAGAATGGAAGAAAAACAATTATAGTACTCTACAGTGTCCTCCGAGTGTCATCATGTGAACCTGTCCTTAGTGTCCCAAGGTCACACGTGGGGAACATTTATATCTGTTGAAAAGATGGTCAGGGAGTAGTGGGAGAATGGGCGAAAATGTGTGAGATATCTTTGGCAGAAAAAATGGATATGAGCCAGAGTGACTTAGGCCATCACAGTGAAGGTGTGTTTAGTAAAGCGGTATTTAAGGGAGCTGGTGATGAGTTTAAGGAATTCAGGAAGAATTTTGATACCACAGCACTTAATTTCATTTTGGAGATGTTTAATTGATGTCCCAATGATAGTAGAAATCACAATAGCAAAAGGAGGTCTAGAGTTTAGGACATAAAGGGTAAAGGTATACATTACATCATAACGTGTCTGTGGTAGCTGTAGACATGAACATCAAAGAGTTTAGATAAGAAGACTAAAGCTAAATTTAATCATCCTTAAGGTTATCATTGAACCGAAGAGGGGTCAAATAAAGTAGTTGGAAGAGGCAGCAAATAGGCAGGAAACAATACTAGAAGATTGAGTTACATAAATCAAAGAAGCAAATATCTTAAAGCTGGATTGTGTAACTGTGGTAAAACCAATATAAATGTCTGATTGTTAAATATTTTAAATGGGTTTCATGTCTGTTACCACTTAAATATTTTCAAATGAGTATTGTGGTTGTTTGCATATATATAAAAGATATAAACACTCTCCATTTCTTTGTCTAAAAGATAAAAATGTGTTTTTCCCTATTAAAGTATGGAACCTCAAGGTCTTTATGACAATGGAAACAAAAAAATTGATTGGCAAACCGCTTCAACCAGCAAGACCTGTTCGTCATCTCTCTTCTCCTCCAGGTGAATAATGGAGTATTTAATTCTTAAGAATTAATTTAGTAACAGCTAATTAGTCATTTATAAAGTAATTATTTGAGGTGGATTTTAAAAGGTAATAAAAGTTAATGATCTCTTCTGTTGGAAGAATTTACAAATGCTTTGTAAAGCTAAAGAGGTTATTAGTATCTACCGGTCCTAAGTCTTACTGACCAGCCAGGGAAGGAGAATAAGTCCTTACTGAAAGTAGCTGGCTTTTTTTTTCAGAGTTTTTTTTTTTTTAAATGTCTCATTGTATACTTAACTGGTCTCTGATTAGAGAGAGACCCTTCCACATAAATTATTTTTACCTCATGATTATTGTTAGTGATTAGTAGAATTAATCTTGTAAAACACATGAAACTACAACAATCTTAGCAACCAACAATGCTTGGAGTTATTGTGTTGCACATGTAATGCCAGCAGGAATTATAGGAGTGCTTGAGCAAGTATCTAATTCCAGAAGTCTAAATAATGATGTAAAAGTAAGTCTGGTCTCATGGCTCAGGCCTGGAATCCAACTGCTTGAAAAGTTAAGATGAGAAGATTACACAGTCAGGGTTTATTTGGGCCATGGAGAGAATTCAAGTTTAATTGGGCATCTTATGATAACCATGATGGGACTTCTGGGACCAACATGGTGGAAAGAGAAAAGTGACTCCTGCAAGTTGTGCTCTCACCTATACATGTATGTCTACATGCATATACACACACATGTAGATACACACACATACTGAGTAAATAGATACATTTCATAAAAAAATATAAACTGGCTAGAGATATGACTCAGAATGCGAGGTCCTGGGTTCATTTCCTGCTCAACCACCTCCCAATCTTAAACAGTTTTCTTTTTGTTCACAAAAATGTGCTTTGGACACAGCTTTGAAATAAGTGCTTTACTGTTAGAGTGACTTCTGTGGTCTAAATTCAGTGATACACATGCAAACTACCTTAAAATTTCTTCTTTCTAATCTGTCCCACTGGCTTAATGGACTGGCTAATAAAGGAAAATCATGCTCCTTTTATTTCTATAAAAATGAAGCAGAAAATGCAGACATGCAACCAGCCTGCTCCCTACCTTGGTTCCTACAAAGAAAGTCATCTCTATTTAAGCATGCGTCCTCTCAAGATAATTGTTTGTGCCTTAGCACTGACAGGGGACTTAACGGATCTTCCTGGACCACAGTGTTGGATCCCATGTGCAGATGCTGTGTCCTCTGTGGACTGAAAGCTGTTGAAAGTCAGATCTTTAGTTTATCATAGAGTGGATGATGGCAAACCACGGGCACCTGTTCTTTCTGTGACCAGCTTCTGTCAGCAGTCTCTCCATCTCCATTTTGCAGATTCTCATTGACCCCTTCCCTCCAAGGCTGTGATGTAGTTGAATGGGAAGGACCACGGAGTGCCCCTGATCTCTAACAGAAGTATAATACATTTAAGATTAAATGACAGTGAGTTGGAGGCTTGGTAGATACAAAGCTAAACATATGTAAATCAATCATTTGGGGCTTTCTTGGCACATCTCTATACATTGCACAGCTCAGGTCCCTAGAAGTTCCTTTTTCCTCAAATGCAGATTAAATACTTACTTGCTTTGTGAAAACTTCCTGGTATCTCCAACCAATTATGGAACCTCAGTGATCTCTCTAAAGCTCACAGTAAGAGCATAGTTTACTGTGTATGAAATTATATGAAAATCATTGCTTGTAAGCTTGAGTTTTAGACCTCAATCTCTTGTCATGCTTAATTACCTATCTCTTAATAAGCTGGATGTCAGAACATTGAATACTTGTCAAATAATAAACCATCATAAAATTTTGTAACAGTGTTGAAGATGTCACAAACACAGATGCTTTTTAGACTGAGGTATATAATTTATTGTATATGTGAATTTTAAAACAATTTTCCCCTCTCCTAACAGGACCAGTGTTCCCTTTCAACTTTCAGAATGAATATCCATGCAGCACTCAATGCTTACAAAGTGGAGTTGGCAGAGTAAGTCTTAGATATTATAGCAGACTGCACCAGAAAGCAGCTCAGTGGCATAGTACATGCTTATCCTGTGTGTGTGTGTGTGTGTGTGTGTGTGCGTGCACACACGCATGCGCTGGCCCAGAGCTCTTGAAACTCTCCACCCAGCTCTCTAGGTTCCCAGGGATGGGTCACTACCACACCAACACCATGCTTCAAATCCCCCACAGCCTTTGTAATGCAGAGATGGCAAACCCACACTTTGCTGCAGTACCTTTCTCTCTTGAACCCAGATGAGCCACCAGGTAAAGGAAAATGCAACACAAACTTATCTCAGAAACAATGGTAACTCAACCTCTGGGTGCAGTACCTATAACCTAATCTTGTAAACCTTATGAAAATCTGATTCCTGCAGTGGCGGATCTACAAGGATCCACCATGATACTAGAAAACTCTCGAAGCTGCATCTTACCCCTCTGCTGTCCTGGTTCCAAAAGGAACTCATTTTCTCCTGCTTCTTCTCTTCACCCATCCAACCTGGAAGTCCCACCTACTCACCCAGTGATTGGCTCCTTTATTCACTAGGGGATTGGTCACAAGAACAGCCCCATCCCCATCCACAATGTGTGTGTGTGTATGTGTCTCTCTCTGTGTGTAATATGTACACATTATAAACTGTAAAATGACATTGCTAGGTGGCTGTATGCAAGACCTGTTCAGTGCACTCTACTTTTAAAAATGTTGATATATTTCATACACATATTAAGGATTACATGCCACAAACATATTGCTTACTCAGCATTTTAAAATATATTTTCCTGTATTTGTTTAAAAAATTTAAAAACAGAAGCCCTACAATTCAAAAACCTTGTGTACCTTTTTACAATTAATTTCATTTTCTCCCTACCCTTCTCAGAGCTAACTATTCTGGTTGTTGCTTCTCTTTCATGAATATGTTTTAAATTTTTCCTATAATAGAGTTATTTTAACTGCTTTTTTAGTTTTTTTCACATTAATGTTTATGCTAAAAAATTAAATACATGAAGTATGAATCTTAGTGCAAGCTTCTTTCTAGCCTATGACTCTTCCCTGGTGGCCTAGTGCCTTCTAACATAGTAGCTGTTCTCATGCAGATACTTCCAGAAACAAGCTGTGGATGAACAAATATTAACATAATTAGAATGCTAGGCAACTATTTAACAAATAGAGCAGCTCTGTGAGAGCTGATGGAGAAAAATACTTTAGCTTCCATGAACACAGCTTTTTGGTGCATTTTCTTTTTCTAGACAGATGTTTCCGTTTTATAATGAATGTTATAATGACTCTCCATTGCATTTTCACTTTTTCGAGTGTGAAAAGCTCTTTGTGATAACAGCAAACAGCAACAATGTACAGGAAGAGAACTGCTGTGTTAAACAGTGCTCTCGCTTCAGGCTGTTATCAGCTGAGGTGAGCTATCTATGGACTTCATGGAGCTCTGTTACCTGAGCAAAGTCCTTCTTTTGTTCTCAGACATAACTTGTTTTTCTTGCTGAGTGTTTATAAAGGATACTTTTTGTTGCTTTTGATTGTTATTCTCTCTGTGTGAGAACTGAGGTATCTTTTCATGTGTTGAGTTTGACCCATGTACTTTTATAGGTGTGTGTGTGTGTGTGTGTGTGTGTGTGTGTGTTATAGTCCACTGAGTTTAGTCAGTGTTTCTTGCTTGTGTGGGGCATGGGGATGTTTACTGGGTCATGTACCCCTTACCAGTGGCTATGCTTCCAATGGAAAATAACTCCTCCCTTTCAGCTACCATTGATTGCCAATAGTCCCCATCCCCATCTTGCCTGGGACCCCTGTGCCAGCCATTCTAGAATGTTGAAGAGCTCGGTCTTGTGCAGGTCTTGTACAGATAACCATAGCTTCTGTGTGTTCATGTGTACAATGGACATGCCATATCCAGAAGCAAGCATATCATAACACTCCTTCCAACCACAGTCTCTTGTTCTTTTCACCCTCTCTTTGAGGATATTCCCCAAGCCTTGGGGTGTGGGGAGTTCACTGGAGTTCCAGTTAGGGCCAGGGAGGCCCTACATTCTTTTTGTCCAGTTATGAATCTGAGTTAACTACTCCCCACCTTATGAGAATGTATGTAGTTAACTGCATACCAGTCATACCACTGTTTCACTAATGATCACATCTGGACTGGCATGTCATGTTACATAGCATTCAGGGTTTGTAATTGAGCAAGACCAAGGATGAGAGTAGTGCTATTAGTAATGAACACATAAATATTTAGAACATAGTTAGACATGCCCATGTATGTCCAAAGCAACAGTAGTAAATTATCCCCATAGAGCACATTATTTCACAGGCCATGGGCTTTTGATCAGGTTTATAATAGCAGGTATGAACTTCTTCTGTGAAGTGGGCCTGAAATCTTATGAGAATATGCTAGTTAATTATGTAATATGCATGCCTCGATTTCACTACTGGTCCCATCTCGACTTTAGGTCCTTATTATCTAGCATGCAGGGTTTTATCAATGTGTAAAACCACTGATGATTAGTTGCACAGTAGTCTGTGTACTATCTTTTGGCACAATAAAAAGCTAGCAAGTGGCAAGGAAGTTTTGAGTTTAGTTCCAACTTGACCTTTGTGTCCTACAACCAAATTGTGGTTTCAGAAGAATAGTTGTAACGTCTACCTCTGCTGGATAGCCAAGCACAATGGCATTAACCGTACTGCTTAGGGAAACTGGGGTCTCCCCTGTGCAGTTACCCAGAGGGAGACGTGAGCTGAGATTGACTTGGAACTTGTTTCCCTCTGTAGCCCAGGCTGACCTTGAACTCACAATGCTCAAACCTCTGCCTCCTGAGTGCTGGGGCTGCAGGTGTGCAGCAAGCTCATCATTATGGCTTATTAGTGAGCTTCAAGTAGGCCTTGGTACGAGGCCTTGGATAAATACTCCTGGGTAGTGAAAACATGTTACCTAAACATTTCAAACGCGGTTTAAAGCTTCGTCTTCTTACTCAGCAGTGTAAGACGAATGGAGTGCAAGCCTTTTCTCAGGGTCTCACTGAGCAACAGCAGCACCAGTCTCCAGGTAAAAAAGGTACGTGTGCCGAAGTCCGGCTTCAGCAGAGATCCTCAGTGCTCGCGCAAGGGTAACTCTCTTTGCCATTTGCCCACATAAGACTTTTATTATGTTTTAGGTTAATTTCTTGGTATTAACAATTATGCTGATTTTTGTGTTCTAAAGGAGACCCTGGAATAACGGTTCCAGTGAAATGGAGGGTTATGTACACATTGATTAAATTTTATTGTGCTGGTTTCTTCATTGATTTACTGTGTGTGTGTGTGTTCTCCCCCAACCCTTTCTCTCCCTTCATTTTGAATGCTAACCCCTGTCAGGTACTGGATACCAGATTTTCTGGTGTTTTCCGTGTGCTGGAACATATTTTCTCACTTTCTATTTTCAGTGCTTAGCATTTAATTTGATGATGTCTGGCTTGTGTGTTTCTATTTCATTGTATTTGAGGATTATATGTAAAAAGCAAGCATCAGCTTTTGTAAATATTTGCCCCTGCTTCCTTTAGACGTTGATACTTTTGTAACTTTTGGGTTTTGATCCATTTTTAGTTAATTAATGGATGAAGTGTGAGAATAGAGTTGTAGCTATTCAGTATTAAAAACATCTTTTCCTCATTGAATGGCCTTGGAACCTTTATTTGGAATTAGATGCCTTGGCGGTTAACATTTATTTATGAGCTCTCAGTTCTAATCCTTCATCCTATATTATTACCCTATGCTGGTACCAGTACTGAGGCCTTGTAGTAAGTTTTGATATCTGGAAGTATAAAACTCTCTAACACTATTGTTTTTCAAGATAGTTTAGACTGTCTGGTGCTCATTGAAATCCTACATTCTTTTTTGGATCAGATTTCACATTTGTGTAATAGAGGCTGATAAAATTTTGATAGTGATACATTTAATCTATAGATCATTTAGAAGGAATATTACCACTTTAAAATATAGCTGGCCAGTGGTGGTTCATGCCTTTAATCCCAGCACTGGGGAGGTAGAAGCAGACATATCTCAGTGAGTTCTAGGTCAGTCTAGTCTACAGAGTGAGTTCCAGGATAACTAGGACTACACTAAGAACCTTGTCTCAAAAAACTAAAAAAGAAAGAAAAACCAACCAACCAACCAACCAACCAACCAACAAACGAACAGAAACACCATGTGTTTGTACCAGTTGCTATCTCTTGTCCTCAGAATGTCTGTCAGACAGACTACACTTTTAATGGGATTACAGAGCTGAGAGAAAGCTGCTTCTGCCCATGGTCCTGCTTGTCATTCCAGTGAGCGGGAAAGCTTGGACGTCCCACTTGGCTCTTTTCCGTGATGTCACTTGAGCTTTCCCTTGATGGTCACATTGTCACGTTTTCATTTCCTGCCTCTTTCCCCAGTACATTCTTGAGAAGCTTTAAGAAGGGTTTTGAATAGATGACTTTTTTGAGTTTGTCTGTTTGAAAATAGCTTTATTTCACTTTCACACTTGATTGATAGTCTGACCAGATAGAAAATTTCAGGTGAAGAGCTCTCAAACATGCACACTTTAAGAAGGTAGACACAAAACTTGAGCTACTCTTAATTCACACCAACAAAAGACAAGTCTGGAGGAACAAACCACACAAAAGATGAATTCTCTCAGTATGTAAACTTAGGACCTTCCAATGTGGAGTATGTTTGTGCATCTGGTAGTTTTTCTCCACTCCATTCTTCCTCTCAATTCCTTTTCTAAAACTCTTATTTCACTTGGTTACTAATAACATTGGCTCTCTAATTTTGCTTTTATATTTCCTTAGTCATTCTCTACGGTTTGAACTAGCCTTCCACCCCACCTTGTTAATAGCTTTCCTTTTTTATTTATTTTTCCTGTGATTGCACTGCCCACAGCTGGAGGTTGCTCATCCTTAGTTCTCAGCCCCTAGCCGGTCCCATCACAGAAAGCTTCCTAGAAAACTGCTTTTACACAGCCCGGTTAGCACAGACCTGTCTGGTCTCTTCCTCACCATCTTATTATCCAAATTTAAAATCCTCTTGTCTCAAATGTAGCCATCTTTTGGGAGCTTTACCCAAAGATGCAATTTATATGTAGAAGTCACAGTGTAGGTGTGTGATTTGTACTGTAGGTAAATTGCAGAACTGTGTAAGCATCGTTACATTCCCTTCACAAACACACTCATTTGTCATACTTTCCTCTTTGCTCACATCCTTCCCATGCCCAGCTTCAGGCAGCTTATAGTGATCGCTGTTGTTCTCTATTGTTTCATTTTTCTTGAAAAGTGGTCGATAGGAATTTCACTGTATGACTGAACATCTTATTCATCCTTTTTATCCTTTTGCTTTAAACTTTTGATTATTGTTGATATTGACTGCTCATATAAAAGAAGTTATTGGGTTCTTTTAATTCTCTGGGGTAGAAGTTGGTCTGATAGACCATAGACTAGATACATACATAATTTCATCAGACTGTTTCAGAATGACCTTGTAGTTAGATGTATCTGTGAAATCTAGTTTCTTGACCGTTCTTAGCATTTAGTTTTAGTAATTCTGATAGAATATAATTTTCAGATGGACCTGAGAAAGCTAAAGTCATGTCCAAATATTTGTATAGCGATTTCATTCAAGTTGATTGGTTGGTTGAAAGTTGCTCTTATATCTGTAGTCTCTGACTGGAACTCTACTATTTAATATAGTACTTGAAGTTTTAGCTAGAGCAATTAGACAACAAAAGGAGGTCAAAGAGATACAAATCGGAAAGGAAGAAGTCAAAATATCACTATTTGTACGTGATATGATAGTATACTTAAATGATCCCCAAAACTACACCAGAGAACTATAGCTGATAAACAACTTCAGTAAAGTAGCCTGATTAAAAAATTAACTCAAAAATTAACTCAAGTCAGTAGCCTTCCTATACTCAAAGGATAAACAGACTGAGAAAGCAATTAGGGAAATGACACCCTTCACAATAACCACAAACAATTCAGAGTATCTTGACGTGACTCTAACGAAACAATTGAAAGATCTATATGACAAGAACTTCAAGTCTCTGAAGAAAGAAATGGAAGATTTCAGAAAATGGAAAGATGTACCATGCTCTTGGATTGGCAAGATTAATATAGGAAAAATGGCCATCTTGCTGAAGGCAATCTACAGATTCAATGCAATCCCCATAAAAATTCTAACTCAATTCTTCATAGAGTTAGAAAGAAAAATTTGCAAATTCATTTGGAATAGCAAAACCCCCAGCATTGTGAAAACTATTCTCAACAATAAAAGAACTTCTGGGGGAATCAGTATCCCGGACCTCAAACAATACTATAAAGCAATAGTGTTAAAACTGCATGGTATTGTTACAGTGACAGACAGGTAGGTCAATGGAATAGAATTGAAGACCCAGAAATGAAACCCACACACCTTTGATCACTTGAGCTTTGACAAAGGAGCTAAAACCATTCAGTGGAAAAAAGATAGCCTTTTCAACAAATGGTGCTGGTTCAGCATGCAGAAGACTGTGAATTGATCCATTCTTATTTCCCTGTCCCTTTACTTTTTAAAACCTATTAACACAAATTTATGATAACCAAATATTCTTGGATATGTAGTATTTCCCCAGCCTGTGGTCAGTAGCTATGCTCTGAGAAAACTGACTGTCCCTCTCCCAGCAGCTAACAGTTGCCAGAAGCTCCTTAGGTAGGGAAGGGACTTCATGCTCAGCTCCTCTTCCCAAGCTGGGATTTGGTATGGCTGGAGCTTGCATAGGTCTCATACATGCTGTCATAACCACTATGAGGCCATATCAGCTCTTCTACCCTTCTGTGGCCAGAAGACACTTTCCTTATAATCACTAACAACCTCTGACTTTTGTACTCTTTTTGGTCTAATCCCTGAGACTTTGGAGGAGGTGTGGGCACTATCTGTTCCATTTAGGGCTGTTCATTCTGCAGTCCCCGATTCTCTGTTGTGCCTCTCTGTGTTGAACATCATATTCAGTGAATAGATGAGGGTTGAGAAAGTAATTAAGTCATTAGCAGCCTGCTTAGCATTATGTTCTCTTGGCAGAATAAAAGTAGTAACTTCAGGGAAGCCCCTTTGGTATTGGATAACCAACTGGGATGTTTCTCTCTGGGAAGTCTATTTCTCCAGCTCTCAGTATTTCTTCAGAACTAGTAGTTCTTTGTCCAGGGCCAAAGCCTTTCCTTTATCAATGTCTTTTGGTATGGCCCTTCAAATATTTTTAAGTAGCGACTTCTCTGTTATGGCTCATGACTTGTCTAACTATAGATCCTTGGGCTGATAATGGTGCCAGGTATGCATTCATCTTGTGGAACAGGTCTTCAACCCACTGTTAAAGAGATAACTCTCATTATGTCTATGGCACTATCGCCACAGCAGGCATGTCTTGCCAGCCTGGCTGTTACTGTAGCTCTGAAGGCTTAGTGTAAGTGGGGGAGTGTTCATAGCACCTTCCAGCACTAGGAAAGCTAACCAGTAGGAGAAGCTTCTAGATCATACCATCTTGTTTGCTCCATGTTCCGTGACTCAAGTGTGTGATGTGTTTAGCAATAGGGTTGCCCTTTGATGTAATGAGACATTGTTCTTATTGAAGCTACACTTTAGACATGTTCTACACATCTGAGAAAGATTTATGCATTTTAAATTTATGTATGTGAATTTTTCTGAGTATATGTATTATGTGAACCAAAGGTATTCCTGATGCCCGTGGAAGCAAGAAGAAAATGTCAGATTCCCAGGAACTGGAATTACAAACAATTCAATTAATGTGTGCCACCACATGGGTACTGGGAATTGAACTCATGTCCTCTGAAAGAGTACCAAGGTTCTTAACCTTTGAGCCAGCTTTCCAGCCCCACTCTACAAATTTTAAATATTTTTAAGCATTTACTTACTTAAATAAATATTTAAGTAAAATATTTAAATAAAATAAGTATTTATTTAAATATTTTAAGTATTTGCATTGTTTTATTAATTTTAATTTCCCTATTATTGGAGCTTCTGAATGTATAAAGAAATATATTATTTGAGTTATTAGATATTTGAGATTTTTTAGGTATTATTATAGATGTATAATTTTGTTCTTAAAGAATATAGGCTATATGATTTTAAGTCTTTTAATTTATTAAGACTTGTTTTTTGTCTGTATATACTTGCTATCTGTATAATATATCAAGTACATTAAAAAAGAACTTGTGTTTTATAGGTGTGATCTCTATAATAACTAGTTAGATTAAATATTTAATAGTGCTGCCCATTACTACCTTTTGTGTTTAATTT
The DNA here is from genome assembly GCF_947179515.1 of Apodemus sylvaticus. Taxonomy (NCBI): domain Eukaryota; kingdom Metazoa; phylum Chordata; class Mammalia; order Rodentia; family Muridae; genus Apodemus; species Apodemus sylvaticus. Next base: position 28,586,983 of record NC_067474.1, read on the forward strand.
TCTTAATTTTGGAAGTGTGGTTGTATAATACTTGACATTGTTGTCTAATTTTCCCAACTAATTTCTGTTAACATTGTTTCATGTCTTTTAAAATTTCTACTATGCAAAACATATTGATAACTATCTCAGACAATACACATACAATATATATGATTTGTAGGCAGTACAGTGTTTTTTTTTCCTAGTGTCAACTTATATCCACTTATGCATACATAAGTTGCAAAGGAGTCAGAGAACTATAACTTACAAGTCAAATGCCTGCTTTAGAAGCAAAATTGCATAAATGGATTCCTAGTTACTTTTTTCTTTTCTAGTTATAACCTAGGGATTATAATATTCAACCTTTTTACTTGTTTTTAATATCGTACCATTTCAAGCCTATGGTGATGATACATTCCTGGACATATATGCAGGTCATTCTATATATCTATACCTTAGAAACACAGAAGACCACATTAATACTTTAGTAGTGACACATATTTAAAGCCAGGTAGAGGCACCAGCAGGAATCTGCTTTACTTTGCTGACTGCTATCATTTTTTTGATCTTCCATTTTGAAGAGAAAAGTTTGGAGCTAGAATCATTTTCCTTCTACTTGAATGACCTCTTTTTAACATTTTTGCTGATCATGTCTTCTGGCAAATTCATTTAATTTCTTTTATTAGAGAGTATTAGTAGGATTTCTGATAAGAAGTTCAATTCTTTTCTTTTGGTTTCTTTAGAACATTGAGACCATTGCCTTCAGCGTCAGCATACTATCAGTATTGGTGATAGTTTTGGATGATTTCCAATGAGAAATTAGCAGATATTTGAATAGTTAGTTGCTGTAAAGATAGGGACCCTGATGGATCTTCTGACCATCACCTAGCACAGTGATTCTCAACCATCCTAATACTGAGACCCTTTAATACAGTTCGTCATGTTGTGGTGACTCCAACCATAAAATTATTTTCCTGCTATTTTATAACTGTAATTTTGCTAGTGTTAATGAATCATAATTTAAACATCTTACATGCAACCCCTTAAAGAGTCATGTGACCACTAAAGGGGCTGTGGCCCACAGGTTGAAAACCTCTGACCCAGCATGATCTGGATATACAGTATGCATATTTTGAGTTAGTTTGGCAGTATTGATTGTGATTAGATTGGTTTATAGTGATTACACTTTTGCATGATCTGAATCTACTAATAGATATTAGTAATATCTCTTGGTCATGCTGTCATACTTTATAACATTAAGTCACCTTGCTATACTTGAGTAAACCCCTATAATACCTAATTTTTCTATTTTTCCTTCCACATGAAATGAAGATTTGATGATATTTTTCTCTTATGTCTTTTCAACAAATATTCCATTTCATAAAATAGTGGACATTTTATCAGTATCTAAAAACTGAGTCAAAAAGTTACTGGAATAGAATTGTTTTATAATTATGTTTAAATTTTAATATCTACAGAGAGAATTAAATACAGCAGAGATTTCTTGTTGAAGCTTTCAAGTGTTTCCATCTGCAGAAAAAAACCAGACTTTCTGCCTGATCATCCCATTGTACTTCAAAAACCAGTGAGTGTTCCTCACTTCCTTATTGCAAAATTGTATTCAGGTATTTGTCTTTTATGCTCTAATATTATTATTATTAAAAGAAATTCTAACTTTCTCTATGACAAGGTAGTGATAGTACAAAAAGCACAAAAATCTAAATGTATCCATAAAATAATTTACTCAAGAAATAGGACAGAATAATTTTGATTTTCTGAATGTAAAACTCTTCTGCTCAAAGATTATAAAAATACATCCTGCAATCTAAAAGTTCTATCTTAGCTTTCAATTAACTTCCATAATCTACCTGGGATTTATTTTATAACATAATATAAAGTGAGTGTTTGTCTTAGTCAGGATTTCTATTCCTGCACAAACATCATGACCAAGAAGCAAGTTGGGAAGGAAAGGGTTTATTGAGCTTACACTTCTTCATTGCAGTTCGTCACTAAAGGAAGTCAGGACTGGAACTCAAGCAGGTCAGAAAGCAGGAGCTGATGCAGAGGCCATGGAGGGATGTTTCTTACTGGCTGCTTCCCCTGCCTTGCTCAGCCTGCTCTCTTATAGAACCCAAGAGCACCAGCCCAAAGGTGGTACCACCTACAAGGGGCCCTCCCCCTTGGTCACTAATTAAGAAAATGCCCCACAGCTGGATCTCATGGAGGCACTTCCCCAACTGAAACTCCTTTCTTTGTGATAACTCCAGTCTGTGTCAAGTTGACACACAAAACCAGCTAGTACAATTGACCCCTTGTCAACTTGACACACAAACACATCACTATTAAGCCTCAACCATTACTTTCTTATTAATCCCCAAGATCTAAATTACTTTAAAAGCCCCACAGTTTTTACACATTAAAAATTCAATCACTTCAAAATGTCCAATATCTTTAAAATTCAAAGTCTTTTAAAAATTCAGTCTCTCAACTGTGGGCTCCACTAAAATATTTTCTTCCTTCAAGAAGGAAACATATCAGGGCACAGTCACAACCAAAAGCAAAACTCAAACTCCAATGGTTCAATGTCTGGGATCTAATTAGAAATCTTCTGGGCTCCTTCAAGTGCGTGGATCACTTCTCCAGCTCTGCCCTTTGTAGCACACAGCTTGTCTTCTAGGCTCCAGCTGCCTGTACTCCACTGCTGCTGATGTTCTTGGTGGTCAGGTGGTCATCCCATGGTACTGGCATCTCCAAAATGCTGCTATCTTCCACTGTAATTAGGCTTCACCAATAGCCTCTCATAGGCTTTCTTCATGGTGACAAGCCTCTGCTCCTATGCATGACCCCTTCAAGTCCCCGGGTCATCAGTTGCAACTGAGGCTGCACCTTCACAAATGGCCTTCCGTGACCTCTCACTGCACCAAGAGCCTCAGCTGCTCTTCATGACCCCTTCATGCCTTCAAAGCCAAAACCACCTGGGTGACTCTTACACAGTACTAAGTCCAGCCACAGCACAAAATACAACTGTGGCTATCTCTGGAGCACAGCCTCTGCGCTCTCAGAAAATACTTAACAGATTTCACCTCAGTGATGCTGCTCTCTTCTTAATCACCACTAATTTCTTAGCTTCAGCTAACCAGCATCAATTGTTCCGGTAACACAAAGGTTTACTTTAGTGGTTCTGGTGTCTTGTTAATCACAGCTGATCCTTCAGCCCCAACTAACCAAAACTACAGAATCTTCACAATCAAAACATGGCCACTGTAAGAGTCTTTAAACTTCCCTCTGAAATTTCACAAGCCAGGCCTCCATTTTCTGCAATGTTCTCATTTTCTTCCAAGCTCCTACAGAACATTCAACAGAGCTCTTAACACTGAATGGATCATCTAGCTCAAAGTTCCAAAGTCCTTCCATAGTCCTCCCCAAAACATGGTCAGGTTGTCACAGGAATACCCCACTACACTGGCACCAATCTGTCTTAGTCAGGGTTTCTATTCCTGCATAAACATCATGACCAAGAAGCAAGTTGGGGAGGAAAGGGTTTATTCAGCTTACAGTTCTACATTGCTGTACATCATCAAAGGAAGTCAGGACTGGAACCCAAGCAGGTCAAGAAGCAGGAGCTGATGCAGAGGCCATAGAGGGATGTTCCTTCCTGGCTTGCATCCCCTGGCTTGCTCAGCCTGCTCTCTTATAGAATACAAGAATACCAGGCCAAGGATGGTACCACCTACAAGGGGCCCTCCCCCTTGATCACTAATTAAGAAAATGCCTCACAGTTGGATCTCATGGAGGCACTTCCCCAACTGAAACTCCTTTCTCTGTGATAACTCCAGCCTGTGTCAAGTTGACACATAAAACCAGCCAGTACAGAATTGTTTTAATTGGTTTGTATGGATATCTAGTCATCCTAGCAATATTTAAAGAAAGGATAGTGCCCTGACACCTTGAAGAAATGCATGCTTGACCTTCTGTTCTGTTGTTCTGTTCAATTATTCTTTTGATACAGGATAGTCCTTCTTTTTTTAATTTTTATTTATTTATTTATTTTTTTGCTGCCCAGCTTTTGATATTTCCATGCCAATCCACCAAGTATATCAAGTACACACAGCAATATGTAATGCATTTTGCTGCATGCTTATAAAAAAGGGCATGGGTTTTCCTGTCATACTTGAGTTTAAGTTGTTGCTCTACTCTGTATATTGCTGTTTCAAGCTTGGACAGTTACTTACCTTGAGCCTTAATTTTGCAATTTAAGATAAGGATGATGATTTCTGTGTGGCTAGGATTAAACCAAACAACATATTAAAATGCAAATGATGTATCTACCAGTCATTCCACATTCAGTCTCTTCTTTTTGGTCTCTACTAATTTTGGCATTTTTTTCATTCTGCATATTTTCCTTTACTTTTTTCCCAGTCATTGACTCTGCTTCCTGGTTCCCCCTCCCACAGTTCCTGATCCCATTCCTCCTCCCCCTTGGGCTACCTCACTCAGGGTGATATTTTCTAGTTCCATCCGTCTGCCTGCAATATTCGTCAAGTCATTCTTTTTAATAGCTGAGTAGTACTCCATTGTGTAAATGTACCACAGTTTCTGCATCCATTCTTTCATTGAGGGACATCTGAGTTGTTTCCAGCTTCTACCTATTATAAATAAGGCTGCTATAAGCATAGTGTAGCACATGCCCTTGTTATATATTAGAGCATCTCTTGGGTATATATGTCCAGTAGTGGTATAGCTGGGTCTTCAGGCAGAACTATTTCCAATTTTCTGAGGAACTATTGGATTGATTTCCAAAGCATTTGTAACATCTGGCAATCCCATGAGCAATGGAATTGTGCTTTTCTTTCTCCATGTCCTCACCAGCAACTGCTGTCTTCTGAGTTTTTGATCTTAGCCATTCTGACTGGAGTAAGGTGAAATCACAGGGTTATTTTGATTTGCATATCCGTGATGACTAAGGTTGTTGAACATTTCTTCGGGGGATTCTTGTCCATTTGATATTCCTCAGTTGAAAATTCTTTGTTTAGCTCTGTACCCCATTTTGTAATAGGGTAACTTGAGTTCTTTGTATATATTGGATATTAGCCCTCTATTGAATGTACGGTTGGTAAAGATCTTTTTCCAATCTGTAGGTTGCTATTTTGTCTTATTGACAGTGTTCTTAGCCTTACAGAACTTTTGAATTTTATGAGGTCCCATTTGTCAATTGTTGATTTTAGAGCCTGAGCCATTGGTGTTCTGTTCAGGAAAATTTCCCCTGTGTCCATGTGCTTGAGGCTCTTCTCCACTTTCTCTTCTATTAGATTCAGTGTATCTGATTTTATGTGGATGTACTTGATATGTTTGGACTTGAGCTTTGTACAAGGAGATAAAAATGATCAATGGGTATTCTTCTTTCGACTGCAGACTGCCAGCACCATTTGTTGAAAATGCTGTCGTTTTTCCACTGGATGGTTTTGGCTTCTTTGTCAAAGATCAATTGACCATAGGTGTGTGGGTATATTTCTGGGTCTTCAATTCTATTCCATTGATCTACCTCTCTGTCTCTGTACCAGTACCATGCAGTTTTTTATCACTATTGCTCTGTAGTACAGCTTGTGGTCAGGGATGGTGATTCCCTCAGTTCTTTTATTGTTGAGAATTGTTTTCTCTATCCTGGGTTATTTGTTATTTCAGATGAAGTTGAGAATTTCTCTTTCTATCTTTGTGAAGAATTGAGTTGGAATTTTTATGGTGATTGCATCTGTAGATTGCTTTTGGTAAAATGGCTATTTTAACTATGTTGATCCTACCAATCCATGAACATGGGAGATCTTTCCATCCTCTGAGGGTCTTCTTTGATTTCTGTCTTCAGAGACTCTAAGTTATTTTTATACAGATCTTTCACTTGCTTGGTTAGAATTACACCAAGATATTTTATATTATTTGTAACTATTTTGAAGGGTGTTGTTTCCCTAATTTCTTTTTCAGCCCATCTATCCTTTGTGTAGAGGAAGAGTACTGATTTGTTTTTGTTAATTTTATATCCTCCCACATTGCTGAAGTTGTTTATCAGCTGTAGGAGTTCTCTTGTAGAATTTTTGGCTTGCTTATGTATACTATTATATCATCTACAAATAGTGATACTTTGACTTTCTCCTTTCCAATTTGTATCACTTTGATCATTTGTTGTTGAATTGTTCTAGCTAGAACTTCAAGCACTAAATTGAATAAATATGGAGAGAATGAGCATTCTTGTCTGGTCCCTGATTTTAGTGGGATTACTTCAAATAGTTGTCCATTTAATTTGATGTTGGGTTTTGGTTTGCTGTATATTTCTTTTATTATGTTCAGGTATTTGCCTTGAATTTCTGATCTTTTTAAGACTTAACCTGAAGGGGTGTCGCATTTCGTCAAAGACTTTTCAGTAGCTAATGAGATGGTCATGTGACTTTTTCCTTTAAGTTGTTTATAATAGTGGATTATACTGATGGATTTCCTTATATTGAATTATCCCTGTGTCTCTGAGTTGAAGCCTACCTGATCATGGTGAATCATTGTTTTTGTACCTTCTTAGATTCAGTTTGTGAGAATTTTATTGAATTTTGCATCTATATTCATAAGCAAAATTAGTCTGAAGTACTCTTTTTTGGGTCTTTGTGTGGCTTAGATATCAGAGTAACTGGCTTCATAGAATAAATTAAGTAGTATTCCTTCTGTTTCTATTTTGTGGAATAGTTTGAAGAGTATTGGTATTAGTTCTTCTTTGAAGGTCTGATAGAATTCTGCACTAAAACCATCTGGTCCTGGGCTTTTTGTGGTTGGGAGACTTTTAATGACTGTTTCTATTTCCTTAGACATTATGGGACTGTTTAGATAGTTTTTCTGGTCCTGATTTAACTTTAGTACCTGGTTTCTGTCTAGAAAATCATCTATTTTATGTAGATTTTCCAGTTTTGTTGACTACAGGCTTTTGTAGTAGGATCTGATGAGGTTTTGAATTTCCTCAGTTTCTGTTGTTATATCTCCCTTTTCATTTCTGATTTTGTTAAATTGGATACTGTCTCTGTGCCCTTTAGCTTGTTTGCCTAAGTGATTTTCTCAAAGAATCAGCTCTTAGTTTTGTTGATTCTTTGTATAGTTTTCTTTGTTTTTACTTGGTTGATTTGAGCCCTGAGTTTATTTCCTGCTGTCTACTCCTCATGGGTGTGTTTGCTTCTTTTTATTGTAGATCTTTAAATTGTGCTGTTAAGTTGCTAGTGTAGAATCTCTCCAATTTCTTTATTGAGGCCCTCTGTGCTATAAATTTTCCTCTTATCACTGCTTTCATTGTGTTCCATAAGTTTGGGTATGCTGTGCCTTCATTTTCATTAAAATCTAGAAAGACTTTAATTTTTTCCCTGACCAAGTTATCATTGCATAGAGGGTTGTTTAGTTTTCATATGTATGTGGGATTTCTGTTGTTTTTATTGTTGATGAAGACCAGCCTTAGTTGGTGGTGATCTGACAGAATGCATGTGATTAATTTTATATTCTTGTATCTTTTGAGGCTTGTTTTGCATCCATTTATGTAGTCAGTTTCAGAGAAGGTTCCCGGAGGTGCTGAGAAGAAGGTATATTCTTTTCTATTAGGGAGAAATGTTTTGTTTATATTTGTTAAATCCATTTGGTTCATAAGTTCTGTTAGTTTCACTGTGTCTCTGTTTATTTTCTGTTTCCATGATGTGTCCATTGGTGAGAGTGTTGAAGTCTCCCACTATTATTGTGTGAGGTTCAATGTATGCTTTGAGCTTTAGTAACTTTTCTTTTACAATTGTGGGTGCCTTTGTATTTGTGGCATTTAGAGCATATATGTTCAGATTTGAGGGATCATTTTGGTGGAATTTTCCTTCGATGAGTATGACGTATCCTTCTCTATCTTTTTTGATAACTTTTGGTTGAAAGTCTATTTTATTGGATACTAGAATTTTGCTATTCCAGCTTTTTTGGGGGGGAGGGGACGCCATTTGTTTTGAAAACATTTTTTCCACTCTTTTACTCTGAGGCAGTGTCTATTTTTGTCCCAATGTATTTTTCCTATATACAGTAAAATGTTGTGTCCTGTTTATATATCCAGTCTATTAGCCTATGTCTTTTTATTGGGGAATTGGGTCAATTGATCTTGTGAGATATTAAAGACTAATGATTTTTGCTTCTTGTTATTTTCATTGTTAGAGGTAGCATTATGTTTGTGTGTTTTTCTTCTTTTGGGTTTGTTGTGATAAGACTAATTTCGTGTTTTTTCTTGGGTGTAGTTTTCCTCTTTGTGTTGGAGCTTTCCGAGGTTTTCCATCTCCAGGATTGCCTCTCTGTGTGATTTCTTTATTGTTTCTATTTTCTAGTTTTGATCCTGGAAGGTTTTGTTCAATTTCTTCACCGGTTTGCTTGTGTTTTCCTCTATTTCTTTAAGGAACTTATGTGTTTCCTTTTTTAAGGGCTTCTACCTGTTTACCTGTGTTCTCCTGTAAGGGAATTTTATGCTCTCCTTAAGGTCCTCTATCATCTTCATGAGATGGAATTTTAGGTAAGAATCTAGACTTTTCAGGTGTGTTGGAATATCTAGGGCTTGCTATGGTGGGAGAACTGGGTTCTGATGTTGCCAAGTATCATTGGTTTCTTTTGCTTATGTTCTTGTGCTTGCCTCTCAACATCTGGTTATCTTTGGTGTTAACTGGCCTTGCTGTCTCTGACTGGAGCCTGTCCTTCTGCTGAGCCTGTTTGTTATGGACCTCCTTTAGTCAGGCTATATCTCTGGGTGTGGGAGAGGTTCTGGGGTGCCATATCTGTGAGCCTGGTTATGACAGACCTTCTGGGAGTCAAGCTGTCTCTGGGTATAGGCAGTGTGTGTGTGTGTGTGTGTGTGTGTGTGTGGGTCTGTGTGTGTGTGTGGGTCGGAGCACCCAAACTGCTCCTGGATACAGTTGTAGACTGTAAGCCATTTTTAAAATTTGTTTCTATTTCCATTTTTATTTCTTGGACCATTTTGTTCAATTCCTTCACCTGCTTGATTGTATTTTTCTGTAATTCTTTTTTTATTTTTTAAGGAATTTAATTGTTTCTTCTTAAGGTCTTCTACCTATTTGCCTGTATTTTCCTGTATTTCTTTAAGGGAGTTACTTATTGAAAGGGCTTAAAAAGGAAGAATATAGGGCGTTGGGGAGTGTGGCTAGGAGGTGTCGGGGAAGGTGTCCAGGTGGGCCCTTGCCTGGGCACCTCTGCCTCTGAGGGACCACACGCACACAGGCATGGTATAGAATAGAGTTTATTCAGAGCAGGGGATGGGAGTTAGTGGGAGAGAGAGAGAGAGAGAGAGAGAGAGTAGAGAAGTAAAGTGGAGGCCGGCCATGACCACATGGAGAGGGGGAGGGAGGAGAGCCCAAGGGGCAGAGAGGTGGGAGAATGTGGGAGAACAGAGAGCAAAGAGGGAGAGGAGGGGAAAGTAGCCCCTCTTATAGTGGGCTAGATCTCTGGGGCGGGGCATACCTGGCTATTGTCAGGTAGGTGTGGGGTGGAGCTTAGACAGAACCCCAACACTTATATCCTCCTTAAAGGCCTCTCTGATCTTCATGAGATTGGATTTTAGGTCATTATCTTGCTTTTCAGGCATGTTAGGGTATCCAGGGCTTGTTGTGGTAGAACTGGGTTCTTATGGTGCTGATTTGCATTGGGTTCTGTCACTTATGATCTTGCACTTGCCTCTGGCCATCTCATTATCCTTGGTGTTAATTGGCCTGGATGTCTGTGACTGGAGACAGGTAGAGCTCTGTGACCTAGATTAGAGCTGATCTCCTTGGAGTCAGGAAGTGCTATCTCTGCTTAGGGTGGGCCTCCTGTTTCTCTGGTTAATGCAGACTTCCTGGGAGGCTGATTGGCTGTAGATTGTGGGAGTGTGTTGGGCCAGATGTTCTTGGTCTGGGTGGAGAGTGGACCGGAAGGAAGGTAGAGTTTGGCAGGGAGGGTAGCTCCTGTGTTGGCTGGGTTCTGTGGGTGCCCCATTTGTGTGGGTATTTGGGTGAGATTTTCATCTGTGTCCCTGGTTACTGTGGACCTCCTAGGATGCACGCAGGCCATAGGGTATAGGACGTTATCATTCTGCTGATCTGGCTCAGGTAGGGAAGCTGACCAGAAGCTAACCTTTGCCTTTTTGATTGATTTCAAAATCACTATTTTCTTTAGGTAAAAGCAATGATTATTTTAAGGTGAGACTTGGAGACTGAGAAAAGTTTCACTGTGGTCTATACTATCTTCTTTTCCCAATTTTGGAATTTTAAGTCTTGAAGATCCATACCATTTCTGCTGTCATTCATGGGGCTGGGCTGATAATTCGGTGGGCAGGAGTAGTTGTAGTCATGAGAACCTCAGTTTGAATCTCCAAAACCCATATCAAAAGTTAGGTGTGGGTGCATAAGGAACTAGGACGGTCTTTGAGGCTTACTGAGTGTCAACCAGTTCTAAGTTCAGTGATACACCTTATCTCAAGAGAGTAAGAAGGAAGCCAGAGCAGAACCCCGCAAACCCATAGGTGTGTATGCCTGCGTATCTGTGCTTCAGTTGGCACACACTACTAATCCCCAGTGTAAGTAAATATAGTTCTTTGGTTATAAGTAAAAACATTTATATTGATTATATCTATCAATATTCCATAATTGAAATTTTATAGGTGCCTCTAACAAGTTAAACATTTTTATTTCGTTTGGTGTGTGTGTGTGTGTGTGTGTGTGTGTATGGAGGTGCATTGTGACACTGTGGTCACAACATAGCATTGCAGGGTCATCCTAGGATCACACTCAGGTCATCAGGAGTGGTGGCAAGCACCTCTACTCACTGAGCCATTTCATTAGCTTGTTTGCCAATTTTTGGGAAATTAAATTAGGAAGTAAAAATTTTTAATAATACCTTGAAAAAGGAATATTTGGCAAAGAAAAGGTTATTAGATTCTTGAATTTTTTCATTTGTTTGAAGATCTAAGGGAACATAATTTCTTGGTCAGTAAGAATAGATATAAATTTTAATTATACATAAAACACAATCTTTATTTCAGGCTTAAATGATTCATTGACACTTTATTTTGCTAATAAATGCTTGACAAACTCCTTTTGAGTAAACATAAATTAGAATTGCTTACTTTTGCTTTATACATTAACAACATTTAAAAATCTAGGCCACAGAAACAGAATACCAGACTTGAAACACAATTTACTATTTTTAAGAATGGATTACACAGGCTTACTGAAACACAAATATATTTGAAAGCTTCAGTCACTTTAATAGTTTCTATAGTAACATGCATTTAAATAGAAGTAGATTCATAGTATTTGGTTGAATAAGCTAACTCGTGAAAACTGTATTCAGTTAGTCTAATTGATAAATTGTCCTTCTATCTTACAGGAAAACAACCAAAGTTTTAAGTAGCATTTTAAGAACAGATGAATTTGAAGATAAAGAATTATTCATTTTATATTTTGGACACCTGCAAATGAAGTGGACCTAGTAATAATAACTAATGGACTGTGACGATTCAATTTATTTTTACTTTTGATGGTTGGCTATTTGGCTTCTCATAAAAGGAGAAAGAGATATTTTAAAGTATAAAGAATTTTTCTAATCAGTTTCAGCTTTGCAGGCAGTTCCTGCAAAAATTGGGAAGTAACACTCGAAAGTGGGGATGTTGTTGGCGAAGTGGGAAGACTGTATTATAATTTGCATGCTACTTGCAATTCTTGTTTTTCACCACTTGTAATAATGGAATGGAAATGTAAGCTGTAAAGATTCTCAAATATAAAGTATTTGCTACAATGTATATATGGTACAGAATTTTTGTTGCCCTTAATGTCAGTCACTTGGTCTTTCGCCCACCGATTACACATCAGCACCTGACCAGGACACTATGATGTCTGCAGAGCCCAGAATGATTCTGGTGTTCAAAGAGGAGCTGTCAATGCCAGGGGTGGGGGAGCCTTTCAGAAACACCGTTGCTTCACTGGGTTCTTAACAACGGTATGGTCTTAGGGTCACACCTACTAGCAGGGATGAACAATTTGAAAAGGTACTTATGAAACAGAGGTTGAAAGTAGCTGACACTTAATGTTCTTCACCAGACTATCTAATCAAGAGTCACGCAGTAGGGAAATAAAATTGAAATTGTCTCTAAAAGAGGAAAAATTCAGGCTGCAAATAGTTGAGGCATATTAAGTTTTGATTCTGCCATTCCTCATATAGAATTTGGAGGCTTAAGCTTTTAATTCCTAGGAATTTAATGCAGTAAACTGCATGTAATGTGTCAGAAATACTGCAGACAGAAAGGTAAGTAAATACAAGTCCACTCATTCATTTGTGCCCTGGGATCACGGGAAAGTCATTCAAGGTCACTGTTCATGAGAAACTTTGTCTCTTCCTGAAGCAGAAAGAACTTCCTGTGAAGCTCTAAAAGCAGTGCGTCTGGTTTGCTGCTTTGGGAATGCTCGTCCAGATGCTAACATCTAGTCCATAGTAGCTGTGCCAGCCTGGCCCTGCCTGGGAGTCTTGTTCATTGCTTAGCTCCTCAGAGAAAGGATTGTTTTTTTAATAGGGAAAAATACCCCTTCATTAAGCATAAATTTATTTCTTGCTTGAAAATGAGATTATTCTATAGCTCTATTATTGTGTGAGTGTGTGTATGTTTGTGTATGTGTTGCCCCCTACTATTTTCCTTTTTGTCATAGGATCCAGTATGTGCATGTATTTTCATACATAATCACACACATGTGAACACACACTTCAAACATGTATGCATAATAGCTGAGATCAGAATTAGCAGAGTTTAGCAAGATAATTATTTGCTTTTTCCCCCTTTGATTCTAGTTTAATATATTTACAAACATCATTCAAATTTGTAACAAGAAGGCATTTCTCCAAACTCTGTTTGCTGCATGGAGCCCCATTTCAGTTAGACTGCTCTCCTAGTGTACAAAAACACTTGATAGAATTTTGGGATTAGATATGAAGTGAGCCAGTTAAGATAGCGTTTTGATTGGTCGTAATCTATTTTGAAAGCATTTTTCCAAGGATTTTCCAAAAGCATGTGTATTTATAGTCCCCTGGGTTTCAGATCTTTATTGTGTGTGATCACAGAGACCACAGTGAGGCTCTGCTGCCCCCTTCTCTTTCACACAATGGGCAGGGGTCTCAGCAGCCATCAGATAACCCCAGAAATGTCTTGTCCTGCATACATGTAACAAAAGAGCGGAGGCAGGCCCTGCTTCACAGTGCTTGTCACCTTAAGATCTGAATACAGAGCATGTGTGCATGTGTGCGTAAAAGGTGCTACTGTCTATGACATTTTACATAGACGTATGCGGACTGAATATACAAAACTATTCCATAAAGTATTTTGAGATGGTATTCTCATCTCATAGTTATGAAATGAAAATTTCATTCAAGCTTTCTATTTCCCTAGGTTTTCCAACTGTTAAAAACATAATATTTTACATATATTTTCCCTTAAGACCCAAAGTGTCATAGGCATATTTATGAGAGCATAACATGATAGTAGTTGTATGTATATTTTTGTAGCAGAGTCTATAACCAGAACTTATAGGGAAGGGTAGATAAGATGTATAGTTTATCTTGGTTGCCTTAGGAAAGTTTAGAAAATAGGTGCGTTCAGTTGTAAACTTTTGTGCTTGTTTTCAATTTTTTTATTCAGTTGAGGAAAACTAAAGCTTTAGTTTTATTTAAAGTACTGAATTTAAAAATCTTCATTTAAATTCAAGTGTTCAGTTTTTATAAGAATATGGATCATATACCAAAGCCTTCTGACAAAAATTTTAATTTCTCCAAAGTAAAGCTTTCCTCCATAATGTTTAGCTTATATATGAAAATTGTAATACTTACAAATAGCAATTTTGTATTAGTAAATGCCCTAAGTTACTATAGATTGTTCACTTGTAAAATACCAGTTTACCACATGACACATAGGCAGAGCTTCTACAGGCTATACTGCCTGGGCTGTTTTATGCATTTATGTTGATATTAAAGGAACTATAGAGCGAATAGTTTGAGGACCACATGGACCCTATGGAAGAAGAATGTTTTTCTCACAGAACAATGTGTTACTGAACAAGTCACAAAGCACAGATGTAATCCTTTAGAGCAGTGGGTTTCAACGTGTGGGCTGCGACCTCTTTGGGGGTAGTATATCAGATATTCTGCATATCAGATATTTGCACTCTGATTCCTAACAGTAGCAAAATTAGTTATGACGTAGCAATGAAATAATTTTATGATTGGGGTCATCACAATATGAGGAAAGTATTAAAAGGTCACAGCAATCGGAAGGTTGAGAACCACTGCTATAGAGCATATGCCAGTTACAAACCCTGGCCCATGATATGATGTTTTAGAAGTTCTCACAGCACTTTTACTATAATTATCACATTTTACTACTTTATTTATATACCATTTTCATATATTTGGGTTTTGCTATAATGATTGCAATGTAGCAGATCAATTCCCATCAAATATCAAGAGTAACAACTGTAGTTACTGAATATGCTGTAGAAGAGTGTGCTAACAACACAGTGAACAAACGTGCAGCTGATTGACAATCACAGAGAACTTTCCAGTTTACATTTCAGATAAGAACACTTGCACTTGGAACAATAAAGACATTGTGTAGGGGCATCTAATTGTTGTTCAGGATCCACCATGACGCTGAAAGGAGAAAACAAATAATGAGAATATGTGGTTTTAGGGAGGAAAAGGTCCAAACTGTAGTGACCATTCCCTTGTAATGTAATATATTCATCTTTGTAACAAGATTATAAACTCTGATGTTGTTGCAATCTACTTAATCCTAGCAGTTGTTAGGAAACAACATGATGTATTTCTACATATGTTTCAGTCTAAGCAAATGGATATATTATACATATTTTTAATGTTTAGACTTAAACACTAGAAATGTGTTCCCCAATGAATATAAATAACCACACATGACCAATGGCAAAGAAGTATCACTACTGGCGTGCCTTGGTAAAAAGCAGATGGTAAGGATTACTTTGTTTTTCAGGTTGCTAATTGCTTTTCCTCAGACCGTCCTTTCTTGGGTTCCCTCTTCCCTTTACGGAGGATATTCTGGCTCCTTAGCTGCTGTCTGATAGTTGATGGGCCTGCATTGCTACGTTTCAACATGAATCCTTTGACTTTTGAATTTAAAGTTTCAAAGGGATGTACTTTGGTTGGTTTCTATACTTATGTCTGAATGGTATTTGGCTTACTTGAAATATCTATTACTTCTGTTTTTCTAAATATCATAGCTGCCATTTTCAGATGTTAGAAACTCTCAGATTCTCAGTTCCTCTCTGTACAGGGCCCCACTTAGAATCCATCTTGCTGTGGCTCTGCAGTTGGAATCCCAGCAGGCTTTTGGTGTGGGATCTTCCCTGGCCTGCGTCATCGTCCTGCTTGGGTGGTTCCCACTCTATGATGGTGGTTTTTGTCCCAGCTGTCAGTTATTGCTGATTGGAACATGTTGTTATTCTTTTAAAAAACCTCCAAGAACTCTAAATTGCTGTTCATATATCTAAGATACTCTTCACCTTCAAACTGAGAAAGGGAACTTCTTTAAGTCTACAAAGCGTGTGTTGCCTCTAGTGATAACGATTTGTGCCTTGATCTATGTTTTATTTTTATGTAAATGTGTGCTTTTTATAAATATATATTTACATAAACACACATTTTAAACTGGAGAGACAGCCTTTATTTTAGAGACTATGTTTTTATTCTGTAGTCAGTTAGCTCTTAGCAAAATGCTCAGTCAGAACAGGATCCCAACAGTGCCAATAACTAGGTTAAGTATCCCAGGAACCCTATGGTCACGCTCACAGCATTACTCAGTAAATATATGCATGGTTAGTAACTGAGTCAGTGGGTAGATATCAAGCGAACTTTCTCAATCTTAAGCTTTTTCCAGATTTTTAAGATAATGCCATTCTAAACATGTCTCTTTCTGTTCTTTCTCCCATGTACAAAAATCATTTTCATAACTATTATAATGAACTTTTCTAGTATAATTCTAACTCCATCCTATGATCACTTATTTCAAATTGCATTCAGCATACTAGATTGTAATAAAGGATTTGAATAATTTATGTATATGGGTTGACTTAAATTTTACTTAAATTGTGACAAACTAACTAGCAGCACTAGGTTTAATGTAGCTAGAAACAAAAAGTCATTAAGGACAAAAGACAATAAAATATTTCTTTCCCTTCCCCAAATTGAAAATAAAGGAACAGGAAAGAAAGCACCATTGACTGTGTGGGAGAGCATGCTGTCTTGTAAGACAGGCAATGGTGGCAGGAAAGCCTGGGGCATGGTCCAGGAGAATTACCTGGAACTAGCATGGTCGATGTGAGCTCTGGAGTTTCCAGGAAATCCACGTTGCTTCTTTGGAACGTCTTGCTGTAATTCGTCTGGAGGTGGCTGCAAAATGATTGCAGGTTAAAGTTGTGCATTTTTAAAACCTTCTTAGGTAGGTACAACAGAGATTAAATTCAACCAGGATGCCAAGATTTGGAGTGGTTTGAACTAAATGCCCAGATACAGTCTACTCCTGATGCTTATTTAACTTTAATAGAACCTAAAAAGTAGTAATTGTCATGAGAAATTTTAGATGAAAGGCATTCAGGATAAGAATATAAGACATGCTACATTGGGAGGTAGGCTAAATCCCAAGAGAAATGGACAAGTGCAAATGACTTGATAAGTTCATATGTAAAGAACAGGACATCTAACAACAGGAACTGTAAATTTTCCATGACTGGAGAATGAGATGGGATTTAAACTATCTTTAGAAAGGCCAGAATGCTTGGCGTTGCTGTCAGGGTCTCTGCCTGAAGTGCTATGGTTGGCACTGTGTCTTCACAGTATGTGTCAGTTATTTATCACTGGGCAAGCGCTCTGTTGCATCCCAGGTCTGCCCCTTGAAGCCACAAAAACAACTCTGTAAGGTGAAATACGAGTCAGTTGGACTTTCCAGCCTTCTCTTATCTGTATTACCATATCTAGCACTCCCAATCGCTGATATTGGAGAGCTCTATTTTCTGTACTACCTAAAATCACCAGGAACTGTGTATAGATAGAATAAAAGTTCCTTCATGTAATATTTTAAAATTGCATATTTGTTAATTTACGATCTAGTAAATTGTTTTTAAGTATGTGAATTGAGTTACACTTAAACTTTGCTAAAATTGTGATGACCAACTAGCTACCAGTGTTAGATTTATTGTAGCTAGAGACAGTCAGTCATTAGGGACAAAAGATAATCTTCCCCTCTCCAAATTGTCAATAAAGGAACAGGAAAGAAAACACCACTGATTAAGTGTGGGAGATCACGAAATAATCACTAAGGACAAAACACTATAAACTACCCCTGCCCTCAATTTGAACCATGCTAGCTTCTGTGGCTACCCTGGAGCACGCTCTATGCACTTGTGTGCTTTCTGTCACCTTATATTTTATTTTTTAAAAGATGGCATGATTTCTCACACTTTACCAATTTTTTTTTTACATTTTTCCTCTCAAAGTTAGTTTGTAAGCTTTTCCAATGTCTTTCATTCCCTTATTTCTAATGTTTTAAAAAACATACTGGCCACTGTGTATAGTTTAAATTTAAATGAAACAAAATGATATTCATGATCTTATAGTTAATGAAGCATCATATCCCATCATTTCTCCTTCTTAAGACACCCATGACCCTGTTGTCTAAGGGCATTTATTGCTGTGAAGAGAAGAGGCATCATGACCACAGCAACTCATATAAGGGAAAACATTTAAATGGGTCTGGCTTGCAGTTCAGAGGTTCAGTTCCTTATCGACATGGTGGGAGGCATGGTGGCGTGCAAACCGACATGGTACTGTAGAAGGAGCTGCCACAGGAAGCAGACTTTCTGCCACACTGGGTGTAGCTTGAGCATATGAGACCTCAAGGTCTGCCCCCACAGCGACACACTTCCTCCAGCAACACCACGTGCCCTAATAGTGCCACTCCTATGATCCAAGCATTCAAACCCATGAGTCTATAGGTGGGCATTTATTCAAACCACCACACTTGTCTAATACTATTTCACCAAGAGCATCAGTAAAATTCAAATACTCAAGGTGGGATCAATATGAAATAAATTCTGATGACTGTAGAATTCAGTGTAACAAGGAAGGCAAGTTTTAAGATGAAGTAAACACCTCAGACCTGGTGGTGCAGGTCTGTAATTCTGCCTACTCCAGGCTGAAGCAAAAGCATTTCAAATCAAGACCTGACTAGGCTGTAGGGTAAGTGCAAGATCTTCCCGGGCAACCTAATGGGCCTCGTTTCAGAGCAAGGAAGCTGGCATGTAACAGTGATGGAGTGCTTACTCAGCATGCTCAAGCCCTTGGTTCAACCAAATAAAGCTTTTCTGACGGTCTAAATGTTTCATTGTGTGCATTGCCAACCCCACACTCAGTAAAAGAGTCCCTTTTCCTTGGAACTTACCGGTTCCACACACTGCTATTCTCCCAGAACTCATAAATCATGTAGCGGGATTCATTTGAAAGCTTCTGTATAGAGATACTGAAATAGAAAAGCATGATTTGTCCCTGGAAATTAGAGAAGCAAATGGAGGGATGGGGAGACGACTGGGGCAAAGCATAAATACCAAGTTGTAAGGTCTTCATTGCAAGCTGTCTTCGTTTGCCTCGATGACTAATGTGGAGACCAACCTAGGAAGACTCCCAACAGCCTCAGGCCTCCCAGTGTGTACATGTGTGCCCACTCATATGCTGACACATATACTCACGAGCACTCACACTGCACACAACACACAACTGAATTTTCTAATCTGTATATGTAGTATACAACAATGTTACCGACATGTATACGAAACAAAGTAGTGTAGGCCAGGAAGAATATCAAATGGCTTTATCAAGAACTGAGGCGCTCAGGGTATCTATTTTGGCATACCATTTTAGATCAATATCTTTGAACAGTTATTCAAAGTTCTTAGTTGTATATTTTGTATTTTGTGTATATATGTGTTCCTTGAGCCCATGGAGGTCAGAAAAAGATATATTCCCCTGAAACTAGGGTAATGGTTGTTAGCCACCATGTGGATATTTCAAATCCAACCAGGGCTGTCTAGAAGAGCAGCCAGTGCTCTTAAGCAGCGCCCATTCAAAAATGTTACTAAGCATCTCTCATGCCAACATTTACTAAAAATTCTTTGTTTTTAAAATATCCTGCTCATGGCAGTATGAAGTATAGTAGGCGGGCAGTCTCGTAAAACCTAGATAAAAGTTGAACAAGTAATAAAATAGCTTAGATGAGGAAGATCTACTTCAATAACAGAACAGAGGAACAGGGGGACGTGCCCATGAGGTTCATGAGCTTTTGTAAGAAGAGACACACCTGAGATGCCTGGAAAACTGAGTTCTTAATGACATCTGCTTAGTCTACTGTTTCAAAACTTATTTAAGGCTCTACCAATGAAATTAATGCAGACTTAGCATTCACCTATTTGTGACCACCAGGTGGCAGTAGCTTCACAAAAGGAATTTTAATCTATTTCTGTTTTAAAAGATCCTGCTCATGGCAGTGTGGAGCATGCATAAAAGATATTTTGTTTCTTTCATTCTTGTAGCATAGTTTTTTAAAAATATAATTTGGTTCTTTGGGCATGATGTGCTAATGTTACTAGTTCAACTTAAGGTTTTCCTGGATAAATGTTTGCTATAGGGTAATAGTTTAGTACAACAGAGAGTTTATAATTTTCTTATCCCAGGTAAGCTTTGTGGCCTTTCCCATAAACCTCCAAAGTGACCTGCAAACTACTGTGTGTGTGTGTGTGTGTATCCCCTGGGAAGAGAACTGATAACTTATTAGTGTCTCAAAGGTCTCCCTAATGTTCAAATATAACCTCATAGTATATCAGGCATATTTCAAGTCCACTTTCTTTAGGATAATGGTTAAAACACTCACCCTAGTGTTTCAGGCCATCATGAGTTGCCTTTTTTCAAACTACTTATTGGTGTTACTCATTGTATTAACCCAGCAATTGTGCTATAAAAATATTACATTTTCTGGACGAACACAGAAAGGCCTATAAACTTCTAACTCCAGCATTTGAAAGACAGGTGCAGGAGGCTCTTAAGTTTGAGGCTAGCCTTGGCTAACATCCCTCAAACAATAAAGCTTTGAAGACACATGTCATTGCTAGAGCACTCATATAGCAGGTCTTTCGCCCCCAGCATTGCCCTGTCATGTCAGCACAATGCCCAAGCTGTGTAGGCCAAGGTAGAGGATTAGGTAGGCAGGATACCGTGGGGTGATAGGGTAAGGGATGTCTTAATGGAAAAACCTCTAATCATTACTCAATCTCAGTTTACCCTCTGTGAAATGGAGCTATGCGGAATGGAGAGGAGGCCCTCTTACTCTTGGCTTCCTTCCTTCTCTGAGTGCCTGCCCTGCTTAACCCACAGGGCTGAACGAACCAGTGGGAAAACGATGTAACATGAGAGACGCTCTCCACAGTTCTACAAACGGGGGTCTGGGTTTGGCTACCATATTTTATCTTATCCGTACATATTGATGATTAATAATACTTCAGTGCACCCCATTAGTTCGTAAGGGTATCTCAAGAGTGAGTCTTAGAATATAATCCAGGCATTGGATCCTGGGTCCCTGGCATTGGAAATATGAACATATCCAAATTCTAGAATATTGCAGCCCAGAGTAGCCTCAGAGACCACTTAGTTCTAATGAAAAAAAATGTAGAATTTTAGGACAAGAATATGATTTGATTTGTTCATTACTTTACTGAGTAAGGATTCTGTTTGCAATGTTTGATCATAAAAATCATTGAAGGAAGGAGCTATTTCCTGTTTGGTGTGGAGGAGTATTCTAAGAGCACATTGTATATCCCATTTATCCCACTGCTGCCTCTTTTATGAAAGGTGCTGAATATTTGCAACTGCAGAGAAAGTGAGCAGCTTATAATGATGTATTATTATATAGCAACTCAGATGTATCATATGCATGCGTTTTCCAATTAAGCGAGTGCATGTGCGTGTGCGTGCGTGTGTGTGTGTGTGTGTGTACTAGTGTGCATACCAGGGTGGGTGGGTGGAAGTCAGAGATAAGTTGTGGAAGTCAATTCTCTTCTTCCACCACATAGATCTCATTGGCCTGACTCACCTTAGCCCTCCCCAATGTTTACAAGCATGATTGACAGAGCATTATAACGCAGCCTCTGTCCGTCCTCAGGCTTCTACATTTCTTGGTGAGTACTCAGAGCAAGTTCTAATTCAGTTGCCTGAGTTTAACAAGATTATTACTGATGTGACTGGAACCAGAAGGATCTTGGGTTTGTACTCCACCCCTAGTTAGCCACAAAGAGTTAGGGAATCCTTTTTTTTTTTTTTGCTTTTTTGTTTTTTTGTTTTTCGAGACAGGGTTCCTCTGTGTAGCCCTGGCTGTCCTGGAACTCACTCTGTAGACCAGGCTGGCCTCGAACTCAGAAATCCGCCTGCCTCTGCCTCTGCCTCCCAAGTGCTGGGATTACAGGCATGCGCCACCACCGCCCGGCTTGAGTTAGGGAATCTTTAATTCAACTATTTTTAGATACCGAGGAGAAAGATTTAAGATGCAGTGTTGAGTGAAGCTTGGACAAGTTTTTTTAATGCACCAGAGCCTTCTTTTCTCTCTAAGCTGGATGCAATATCTGCCTGTAATGACTTCTGTGAAAGCTAAATAAGGTAATGAATGCAAAATTACTAACCAATCGCCTAAGGCCTCTCCCCATGGCAGCGCGTGGTGCTGAGGCTTAGCTAAGCATTGTGGGAGACGAATCGCTCCTAATTCCTGGCGCTTCACCAGCTCAGCACTAGGCAGCTGTGGAGGGTACACACGATCAGAATGGCTGACGTTAGTGGTATTTGATGATTCATCAATACAGAGAACGGAACTGATTAACTTGTACATCTGAAAAGCTGTATCAAATGGACGCTGTCTCATCCACAGGTGTTCCAACCGTGTGGCCATTTTCTGATACTCATTACATCTGTGTACATCCTGACAACCCCTGCAAAAGAAATTAGCTGAAGAATCTGTGTTAGGTGGAAGAGAAGCCACTAGGAAACACAGTGGTGGCTGAAGGAAACAGCAAGGCGGGGCGTCTGTCTATCCTTCAGGAAATGGGTTCTCTCCTCACATCTGCGCACAACAGGAACAGTTCTTCCTGATGTTGCATGGTTTGCACCAAGCATCACAGACCTCCTAACTCTCTGACCCACCCACGGCAGGTTCCTTCTCTCTGGGGCTCTTCACACCCACGTCCACTGCATTTGAAAATAGTGTTTCAGAATCTTAAACACTTTTGTGCCTTTTTAATGAATATAAAACATCTCCCCAATCCCAGGGAATTCGGCACAGACTTTGCTTCTTTCTATCTTTGCCAGTTCAAAAGGCATTCACTGAGTTCAGCCTTCTTCAATTGCATAGGTTCCTTTCTGTATTTTCGAAGCAGTTTTATTTTTAAACAAGTAGGCTTTGAAAAACTCCAAATGCCCCTGCCTTGGCAAATCTCTAATATTTCCAAGAGTGAAAATGCTTTTATGTGTGCTCTTATGACCCTCGTCCGAAGTAGAATAGCAATCAGGGAAGTGCAGCGTTCCCTAGTGTCTGTCACAAAGGCCACACTGGGGGGCTGTGAGGCATTAATGATGCTCACACTGCAGAGTTGGGAGGTCAGCCAGGAGGAGGGCACTGGCGACCCCAGCTCACATTTCGGTCCTCAGTGGATGGAAGATACTATATTGGGACCTTTACATATAAACATTACATCTAAACATTTCATGAGGGGTGTGTGTGTGTGTGTGCATATTTTTACCAGGGTTTGAATCCAGGGGCTTATACATGCAAGGCAAGTGTTCTACGTCTGAGGTACATTCCTAATACTTTCTGTGCTTGAGAGTAGGTCTCACGTAAATTGCCCCGGCTGGGCTTAAACTCATTCTGTCACCTCAGCAATCCCTCAGCTCAGTATCTTCCTGTCTCAAGTAGCTGGGACCACAGGCCTGTGCGAGCAGCCCTGCCTTCATGAGGTTCTTGATGAAAACTGGGGTTTACAGTCAGTGAGAATGCCCAAGGCACAAAGCTATGTATTCCTGGTTTTAATTCCTGTTTAATTCTAGCTTTTATTCTAAAACCTGATAGGTAGGTTTCACCAGAAATAAAAATTAATTGGCCACCAGAAAGAAGAGCAAAACAGAGATACGATGCATGTTTTTATGCAGACAGTTGTATATCACACACACACACACACACACACACACACACCTGCTAATGCTTAAAGAACTTTAGGGAATGCAGTTGAAATAACTTCACAGAAAGGAGTAGATGTGATAGAAGTTTTCTGCACACAGGTAAGTCTGGGCCTGGGCTGTGGTCTTCTGACCCAGCAGGAGAGACCAGCTGGGTGGATGTTTATGGAGCAGTCTGGCCAAGTCTGAGGCATGTTAAGAAGGAATAGATACTGCTGGGTTATTGACAGATGTCTGTGCATATGGGTTTTCGGGTCTGAAGGCAGGGTAATCATAAAGTCTAGACAAAGAGCTAGCATTTGACAGGATACTGCTTGGAAGGGCACTGTAGAGTTTTCATGACAGGAATTCTATCATTGTTTGTGGAAAATGATGCTAGTACAGGTTTATAGGACCAGTCATGTTGAGACACTGCACATGCAGTGTAGCATATTCTTTATTCTTTATGGAACAGCTGAGAGGAAGCCACGAAGTGAAGAGAGAAAATAAATGCTGCTGCTGCATCTGTGAAATAACCAAGGTCTGAGAGCATAAGTTCGGAGAGCCCCGCTATTCCCACAGTGGCAGAAATGGTCATCAGTCCACAGGGCAATCAAGGACAGACCCCGATGAGTGGAAGCCTTCTCTACAGAGATGATTTTCAACGAGTGCCTGGTTGTTGTGTGCAGAAGGGGAGATTTCAATCTATTTGAAACCTTTCTCATTCACAGTTTATTTCCATTTTATTTCCCTCGGTGTGCCAAATGATTAAATCAACACTGGTTCAAGGATCAAACAGAAAATATCCAGCTAAACTCTGCAAATGTCATTAACTTGGACAGCTGGACTGCTCTGCAGAATTTAGCACAAGGGTTTGGAAATGTCTGTATAAAGGAGGGCTACTGGTGTCTTTGAGTTCATTTTGTGTCCAGCCACTTTACTGAAGGTGTTTATCAGCTGTAAAATTTCTCTGGTAGAAGTTTTGGGGTCACTTGTGTATACGCTAGCATATCATCTGCAAATAGCGATACTTTGACTTCTTCTTTTCCAGTTTGTATCCCCTTGATCTCCTTTAGTTGTCTTATTACTCTAGCTAGAACTTCAAGTGCTGTATTGAAGAGTGCTCTGGAAGCTCCTCCCCTTCACCTAACCTCCCACTTTTGCCCACAGTGTAATGCTGCTGGTGGGGAGGGGTTGGCTTGTGTTTGCACACTCACCGCAGGCATCCCGTTTGAGCTGAAGCACTCTCCACATAGTGCTTCAGAGCAAGCTGGAATTCTTCCAGATCCTCTTCTGTCACAGACATCTGGCGCTGCACAAGCATGATGTGCTGAGGAGGAGGAAAGGGAGGTTATTGTCTCACAACCACAGGACTGCCAGCCAGAAACTAACTGGGGAAAGAAGCAACTATGTCTGAAATGATCCTTGACACTATGTAGCAATGGAACCTAAACAAAGTGCCCTCTGCACTGAAACAGTTCCTCTTTAAAGCAAGACAGCCAACTGAATCATGGGGGAGCGTTCAACATTACCTCTCTGTGAGGCAGAGGTAGCCCACTCTTAGCACCAGTACCTTAAAAACTTCCCGAAGTACCTTTCTACCAAGTTTTCAAGCCAACTTCTCTCGTTCTCCACACAGTTCAGTTTCTTGGATATTTTGTGACATCGGGTAATGGGCGATTACTACCAATTTGTTTTTTTAAAAATATGAGCTTACTGATGCATTTCTAATGCTGCACCAGGGATTAAAAAGCTATTGTGGCAAATATTAATATTTTGGGGGGTTCTTACCTGCCTTAGATAATTCAGTTCCCACATAAAAGACACAAAACTTTTGTATTTACAATAAGCTTTAACAGCACTAGTGCTGGGCGGCTATCAACCCTCTACTTCCCTGCAGAGAACCCCAGGGCAGGACTTGCCATGTTCGGCTTGGGCTACTTGTTCCAATTGGTCAGCCCTCGTGGGCAGTTCTTAGGATCCCTTACCACATGGCATCTTCTTCTCTCTCCACCTTCTCTCTCTCACAGTGGTCCTGCCTCAGATGCCAAGCCTGGGAACCGTAGTCCTGCTTACCTCTCTTCTGCCCAGCTATGGGTTGTAGGCATCTTTATTGACCAATCAGGGATAACTTGGGAAGCAAGGTTACATAGCATCACTTGGTTTATGTGAGGATCTCCTTCCTGAGAGCAACCAGACCTTGGGGGCCAGCATTAAACATTACAATAGATGGCAACAGACCAAACCTCAACAGGTTATCATATTTTGCCCATTTGCAACATGTGGTATTCAGAATGCTGTAACTGTGTGTGATGCTTAATACCACCAACTTGACCAGATCTAGAATCACCTAAGAGACAAAGCTCTGTGTATAGTCAGTGAAGTTTCTGTACTGGGTTAACTTAGCTAGAAGGATCTAGCTTAACTGTGGTGGGAACAATTCTCTGAGCTGTGGTCCTGTTCTGAGTAAGGTGAAAGCAAGCTGAGCACCAACTTTTAGTCTCTGCTTCCTGACTGTGAATACAATATAACCAGCTGCCTCCACACCCTGCTGGTTACTTCCCTGTCAAGGTGCAGCATAACCTCAAAAGGCCAACTATAGAGTAAGGTCTTCCTTCCTTCCTTAAATTGCTTTTGTCAAATATTTTGCTACAGCAAAAAAAAAAAAATTGCTAATACACCCATTTAATAGCTCACAATGGGTTGGCTACTAACTGCTTTTCCCCCCAAAAAATCTCATTACCATTATAACAATTATAGTTTAAAGACTTCCCAGAGCTCTCTGCCCGTGTGCTTTTCATGGAAGTATAGGTCTCAATATTAATCCCTTTTTTCTTCTGCAAGGATTGAGGGGAAAATTCAGAAACTATGAACACAGCCTCACAGAAATGCAAAAACAAATTTAAAAGACAACTCACAAGCATTATAAGCAAAACTTGCTCAATACTGTTAATCATGTAGCTTAGAGACTCCAGCTCAACCCCTGATCTTCTGTTCCCTAGTCCATTCAGTTTCTCAGTGCTTGTTAAATAGCTATTATTTGTCAAACACTGATTGTAGTGTAGGAACTATGGTAGGCATTAAATATATCCAGTTGTGGTGGCCTGAATAAGAATTGCCCCTACAGGCTCATAAAAAGTCACCAAGGGAAGTGGTCCTATTTGACAAGATTAGGATTAGAATATGTGTCTTTACTGAAATAGATGTGTCATTGTTGGAGGAAGTGTGCCACTGGGGGTGGGTTTGACCAATCAGCCCCCCCTCCTTTCCTCTCTCCTTCTCCGCTCTTTACTGACTTGCAGATCAGGGCATAGCTCTCAGCTGCTGCTCCAGTACCAAGATGCAGATGCATATGCAGTCAGGCTCCCCGCCATGATGATAATGGATTAAGACTCTGAAACTGTAAGGAAGCCCCCAATTAAATGCTTTCTTTTATAAAAGTTGACTTGGTCATAGTATGCCTTCTCAGCAGTAGAAGAGTAACTAACATACCAACAAATGCTTTTTATTTTATGATAGTAAAGACTACATGCTGAGTTCTGAGTTGCAGTGATGGATAAAGACTGACTTCTAGGGCTATGTTCAGTAGTAGAGTACTGGCCTAGCATGCATAAATCCTAACTCAATCCCCAGTACATGCCACATGCACACACACACAAATCACTTTTTATCTTTAAAGGGTTTAGCAAAATAATAAGGCTAAACCTATGTCTAGATACTATTGTGCACATGAAGTTGATTATATATAATCAAGACTTATTGATAATAAGTCTAACAGATTTTTGAGAAGCAACATTGCATTGGCAACGAAATATTAAACTCTTGAGCTATTTTGCTGTTAGAACTATATTTGAGTCCACAAGAATATAGGAACACTCAACAGGCTATGAATAATATATTCCACCACAGTTCCCCAGGAAGAGGATGTTCTTCAGTTGGCTTTTACAGATGATCACAGAGGTTAATGACCCAAGAAAAATTTTTTCACAGAAACAATTGGCTTCAAGGCTATTCCAGGAACTGAGACTCAGTGTCTAATCATAGAATTTCCTAGCTGAAAAGCGTCTCTCAGCTTGAATTCATTGTTGTAATAAAGCAGCGAAGGATGTGTGCTTCTCATCTACCTACTCCATTTATGTTTTTATGGCCCAGTTTGATCTCTGTCTTTCTATTTTTCATCTCTCTTTCCTTTTAGTTTAGTTTATCTACAATTCATGTTTGTCAGACCCCCATAGACCAATTCCTAACAAAGAGGATTTAGTAATATTCATGGATCCCAGATTTTGAGCTAAGGCATTGTCTTAGGGCTTTATTGTGGTGAAGAGGTGAAGAAACACTATGACCAAGGCAACTTTTAGAAAGGCAAACATTTAATTTTGGCTGGCTTACAGTTTCAGAGGTTCAGTCCATTATCATCATGGTGGGAAGCATGGCAGCGTGCAGGCAGACATGGTGCTGGAGAAGGAGCTGTGAGTTCTACATCTTGGTTTGAAGGCAGCCAGGAGGAGGCTCTCTTCCACGCTGGGCATAGCTCAAGCATAGGAGACCTCAAAGCCTGCCCTCCATAGTGACACCCTTCCTCCTATAAGGCCACATCTACTCCAACAAGGTCACACCTCCTAACAGTGCCACTCCCTGGGCCAAGCATATTCAAAACACCACAGGCAATAACTATAGAGAGCTTTAGATGATCTTCCTAGTAGAGGGGTCTGCATGTGCCAATGCAGATTACATGGTCAGATCGCTCAGTCTTGCAGATTCCTTGTTTTCCAGGCACACTCTGGGACTCTCAGTAACACTCTCTCCTGCACTTAGGAGCAATACTTGTTGCCTTCTTTTTTTTTAGTTGAAAGTTTTAAACACAATTTCTAGGTACCACATTTGAGCCTAAAGTTATGAAGGACATGAGCCATTGTATGCTTTTTGTTTTTGTTTGTTTGTTTGTTTTTCTGTTGGTAAAAGGAAGACCTGTGTTGGGAACCAGAGATGAGATAATATGGGCCTTGAATCACTGTGTGGACTTTATACTGGAAAAATAACATTTTAAAAATTGTATTGGAACAATCTTATAAGGTTGATCCATTTATCTCATAATAGCCGCCTTGAGTTCAACAATCTAATTTTTGGGGTCAGAGATCAAGAATCAGAAGGAGCAAACTGATGACCAGCTCCAAGATTTCGGATGACCTATCTGCTGTTTGTATGATGTAGGAACTTGGGTTAGTATCAATAGTGCGATAGAGACGATCTCCGACCACATGGAGATGAACATGTTCTTTCAGAGACATCTGCAAGGACTTCCGGGTCAGGCATTGCTCAGGGACTGTCTTAGATACAGGTGTGAACTCTAGACCTGCATGGACCTGTTTCTCTGTAATTCTTTCAGTCTGAAAACAACCTTTCCATGGCTCAGTAGGATGAATATTGGAATTGGCCAGAGGCCTTCACTACTCCAGAACCCTTGAAATGTAACTTTTTCTCCTCCCACACAAACAAAAACCTTCCGGGTTTTGTTTCCCTCACTAGGGACCTGGTTGAGCTTTCTACTGACTTTGGCTAACTGAATGCTCTAGAGGTGACTGCATTACAGTTTCAAGAAAAGACAAGAGGAACTGTTAGTTTCATCTTTTTCTCTCTCTTGTCCCTGAGATTGCCATGTGAACAAGACCTGCAAAGGTTTTTTTGTAAACAGACAGCAAATATTTCAAGCTTTGTATGTTACTTGGTTAAGAACTTCTGAGCTACATAAACAAATGGGGAAAGCCCAATTTCAGAACAACTTACTGCAAAAATAGATGGTATAGTATGAAAAGGAGTAGTTCTGAACCTATATGTGTGTGACTGGCTTGTCCGACACCAGCAAAGCTGATGCACCACTGGCCTAGAACACCTAAAAGAAGCCATGGGGTCCCAAGACCCATGCTGCTGATCCCATCTCAATCCCCTATCCATAAAGTTGTTGTTATTATTTCAAGTTATGGTAACTTAAATGTTACCTAGAATAAACATCTACTGTTGCCTGTTCTACTGAACATCCTCTACTCATTACAATTGTACCCAAAGTATATCCTCAGGAGTAAAATATCTTTTCTTTTACACTGTAACTAAATCTTTATTTTCAACTTTCTTTTCTTTCTTTTATTGAACATAGGTTTTTCCTTTTCTACATCACACAGTATCTCCTGATTATAGTTTCCCCCTCCTCTTCCTCTTCCTCCTCCTCCTCTCAGTTCCTCCCCACCTCCTTTCCCATCTGGATCCACCCGCTTTCTGCCTCTTAGGAGAAAACAAACGTGTTTCTAACAATAAAATATGACAAAATAACATGTGATAAGATAAAACAAAAACTATCACATTGGAATTGATTGGAACTGGACAAGACAAACAGAAGGTAAAGAGTCCAAAGGAAGGGACAATTCAGAGACCTGCTTATTCACATTCTTAGAAATTCCATTTAAAATGTTAAACTGGAAGCCATAATATAAGCAAGGAGGGCTTGGTACAGACTGGTGCAGGCTCTGTCAATGCTGCCTCCACCTCTGTGAGTTCACACGAGCTTCAAACATGCAGATTTAAAAGGCTGTGTGTGTGTGTGTTTGTTATCTCCCATGTCTCTTAGTTTTTGTTTCCCTGTATTAGATCATGTCCCATTATGAAATGTATACTTTTCTGTAATATCCTTTATCAAATTACTGATTCTATTTTAAAGAACTGTTTCCCTCTCATCTGCTTTCTGACAAATAGTATTCACAAATTTATTTCTGGATCTTTTCAGCAGACTGATACATGAACAGTCCTTTGGTTTTTTGTTTTTGCTGGGCTGATTAAAGTGGAAGATGTTTTTGCTTTTAGCAAGTGACTGCTAATGAATTTTCTTTAATGAAGTCCATATGTCTCCTCATTCTAGATGTGCCCATTTTGAGGTGCCCATAAAAACTCTAGAGTGTGGACAGTTGTGAAGTTTTCTTTCGTTTTGAAGGCAGTTGGAACTTTTCAGAATCCATAGTTGAGGCAGCAAGCAGACTAGAGCCTGGGCATGCCGGACAAGCTTGAAGCAAGGTTGTGGTTGAGCCATTCCACAAACAGACCGGCCATAAAAGATAAGGGGCATGCCTGGGAAAACTCCTATGGGTCAGACACTATCTGGACTGGAGTCTCCTGTCTCCTGTCCTTGGATACAGTTTAAAGTGACCTTCCTGCTAACAAAAATAAACCGCCCTCCTACATTACTGACAGTCCGATCTGCACGTATGCCAAAAAAACCCACCCTGCATGCCAGAATCCCCCGCCAATGTTTGAATCAGCAAATCATGTGTAACTGAGCCAAAACCCCCTGACTTTTCCTATATAAACCCCTAACTTTTGGGCCTCAGGGACGACTCCACTGTCTCCTGTGTGAGATACGTGTCGATCCAGAGCTCTGATAATAAACTACCTCATGCATTTGCATCAAGTCGGTCTCTCGTGTTTCCTTGGGTGTACGCTATCCTGAGAATGGAGTGGGGGTCTCCCCAAAAGGAGGTCCTACAGTTTCTACTGTCTTTCTCTCTTTTCTTCTCAAGAACAAGTAGTATACGAGCTTTTGAAGTGGCTTCCCTCTTAGAGGCTATGCGTCCTTAAACATTTGTTTAAGTTTGGATACATACAATTGAAATACTGGCACTTGTATCATAAAATCAAGTCGTATTGTTGGTCCAAGAATGGAACCATGTGAGAATTTTGAATGCTTGTAAAAAAAAAAAAACCCAAAACTCTAAGAAAACAACGCAAGAGTCTTGAGACCTCAGTTTTTTTTTAAAGTACAGAACTATCCTTGGAATGTGTTTTCCTACTCCCCTACGTGGAACAGATAGGAACGAGTTTACTTCAGCTGTGTTTATTGATATGCCTATATGGAAAAACATGTTTTTGACATGTGAAGCTTGTCCTCGTGATTGTATACTTAGTTGACTCTTTTTATAAATAAATAAATAAATAAATAAATAAATAAATTAATTAATTAATAAATAACATGTCTTGTATTTATCATCATGTAATGGTTCAGTGCTCCAAAAGTTAGATAAAATAATGTGTAGATTTTCTAGGTTTAAACAAGCCTGCCAACACATTCTCATCTGTTCTCATGATGGAAAAATTTCATGAAAAAACAAACCAACAAACAAAAATGACCTGCTAATCCACAGTCCTGCTAGCAATAAGCACCTCTACCGCAGTGGTGAAAAATGTTAGCAATCAGGCACCTCCCAGGCCAGGCCCAGGGTACCCAGTGACAATCTTAGCAGTCAGGCATATTCCTGGCCAGCCTCGAGGGACTTGGAGGCAAGAGGTATCACCACTAGGTTCCCAGAGGCTACACATTGCCATTGTCTCCCCTCTCCCACCCCCCCCCAACCTATTGCATTTCATCCTGAGCAGCTGCCCAGTTAGAAAGCCTTAGTTTTTCTTTCGCTATCCCTTCCTCCCTTCCTCCTCCCAGAGGCATCCTCTGAGTCCCCCTCTCCCATCCCTTTAACAAACCTCCCATGTAAGACCTATTGCCTGGTGTGATTATTGTCAGAATCTGCCACTTAGTTACATCAAGAAAACCAAGAGATACTGCATTGACAGCGTTATTAGCGTGTGCACTGGACTTATGCAGTGCGACTGTAAACTTGAGTCTCTCTGTACCTTGCTTTGTTCATTTGGGAAATGGGGCTAATGATAGTGTACCTCCGTATGGCTATCTTGAAGATTAATGATTTGATCTCTTAGTATTCCAAAGACCCCAGATTTAAACTAAATGCTTGAAATATGGTGATATACAGGTTTCAGCTTAGGTCTTTAGCCTAGTGGTGGTTACAAAATGCCTTTATGATAACATCTGAATGGTATCCTTCTCTGCCCATCATATTCAATAATGCAATAAAGAACTGTCTCAAAGGTGTATAAAAACTTCATTTTGCACCTTGTACATGACAAGTTCATTCACATGCACAATTGGTGCTTGGCCACGAATCCATGTTAGCCAAGCAAAATGAGTAAGACCTTTAAGCAAAGAGCAAAAGTGCTTATTTGGAAAACTGCTGAAATCGTGGTTGTTCTAAAATCTCTACATGTGCTGTGTTCCTGGAGTTTAGTAACTAGTAACTAAAGGTGAATTTATCTTAATGTTTCTTTCCTGGCATGAATTTTTTATTCTTATTGTAAGCAACAAATAATTCATTTGATAATGAATGCCACGGTAAATCTAGAAGTAGTGCAATGCGTCTCCTCATAACTTATGACTTAGCATATCACTGAGGTACTAGATTTTGAGGAAAGTAAGCTTTGCCTTCAAAGTATTTCTGGGAAACTGAGAAGGAAATCACTCACAGGTTTAGTGTTCTCTTCAATAACTTCTTCTTCCAGGGGTTCAAGTTTCAGATCCTTCAGTCAGAGGAAATAAAGGCAGAGGAAAAAGAAAAAGATGCCAATCATAACAAAACCAATCAGTATAAAACCATATAGTAGTTATGTTTCATGGGTAATATCAAACCCAAAGCACTTATTTGAAAGGAGATGAACCGATTCTCATTTTTAAAATCGAGCTGTTCTAGTAAAGAGATACTATATCATAATTAAAAGTCAATTCTGAGGAGCTATTTATGATATGTTCAAGTTGTTACTGCTGTTCACTTCACTGATGCTATCAGGGATCTTGGCAGGGTATAGTGTGGGGAGAGCAGACTAGAAATGCATTCAGAGAAAGAATAAAGTTAGCATGACTAGCTTAACAGGCAGACAGCCTCTATTGTAAGTATTAGCACGACTTTCCTTTCCTTGGGAGGTCATTATAGATATTTTTCTATTGTAATAATGCTTTTAGGTTCCAACACACATTTTTCTTTACTAAAATTGGTGAATTGAAGAATAAATAAAAATACGACTAATATTTGTTAAAATAAAATACAGATTATTAAAAACTTAAAATTCTCTCTCTTGGATGACCTTGTTGGGTACCAATGGGAAGAGAGGCCCTTGGTCCTATGAAGGCTTGATGCCCCAGTATAGGGGAAGGCCAGGGAAGGGAGGTGGGAGGGGGTGGATGGGCGGGGGAACACCTTCATAGAAGCAGGGAGGGGGATAGGATAGGGAGTTCCCAGGGGGAAACCAGGAAAGGGGATAACATTTGAAATGTAAATTTAAAAAAAATCCAATAAAAATTCTCTCTCTCTCTCTCTCTCTCTCTCTCTCTCTCTCTCTCTCTCTCTCTGTGTGTGTGTGTGTGTGTCTCATATGTGTGTACATACATCTGGAATAGTGATGTACATACCACAGTGCATGTCTTTCACACCCAGTCTTGATGTAGCATCCTTTACACAGACTTTCTCAGACCATTCTCTTTAAGTACATCCACTCGCTTTGCTGACTTCTGGAGTTCAGCTGAAGTTCATGATCTGATTTTTGTTTCTTAGATTCTTTTACATACTTTCGTCTGTCTTTTAAGAGACCAAATAGATTTACCTCTTTTAAGTATTTCTGGACTGCTATTGCCAGATGTTGCTAGGCACACAGTAGGTAGCCATTGCAGAATTACAGTGGCTCCAGATGGGTGCTCCTGACAGTCAGGACTCTGGGTATTTGAACTGAGGTTCTCATCCTTGCGTTGTGAACACTTCACAGCAAGAGACATCCTCCTCGCCCTGAAGGTATTTTGTATAGATTCAAGCATAGCATGGTTATAACTTACCATCCCCATTATCCACTATTACTATTATAGAAACGAGAAAGGACAGAACAGAATCCCCAAAAAACTGGTAAGTGTTGTTCCCAGGTTTCAGCACCAAATACTGGGTTTATAAAAGAGAGAAAGGGGTTTAGAGAATGGTATATGGCAGTGTGGGGAAAGGGGGTGCCCCAGTGGGCCCATGCTAAGGCATCCCTTCTCCCTGAGGGACCAGACGCACACAGACATGGTATAGAATAGAGTTTATTCAGGGCAGAGGATGGGAGTTAATGGGAAGTGGAGGCAGAGAGGGAGAGAGAGAGAGAGAGAGACAGAGAGACAGAGAGACAGAGAGAGAGGAAGAGGAGAAGAGAAGTGGAGGAGTGGAGGCCGGCCATGACCACATGGTGGGGGGGGGGGAGAAGAACCCAAGAGGAGCAGAGAGGTGAGAGTGCCAAGAGGCAAAAGCTATGAGAGACAGAGGAGGGGCAAGGTCTATTATACTGGGCCAGGTCTATGGGGAGGGGCATACCTGGCTGTTGCCAGGTAATTGTGGGGTGGAGCTTAGACAGAATACTAACAGTAGAAATCACAAATATTATTAACCTCCAACCCCTTGAATGGAATTTTGTTTAGTTTATAATCTAGGAAGGATTATCACAAATACTTAGGAGACAGGGGGGAAATGTATGCTCTGCCTTTTAGCAGGGAGATCAGACCCGGTGCTATCAGCCACAGGCAACAAGGGAGTCAGTGGTGAAATGACATGCATTTAGCCACGGCTTGTCAATTGGATAGTTTTCTCTGGAAACCTAATTCAGCACAGTACAGAATAAGTCACACAAGGAAACGGAACCGTACTGCTCCACCACTCGTTAAGACAGTTCACGCTGAGCACAACACAGCTGGAGTCCCAGGCTTTCAGCAAGTCTCTTGGATGCTGCTCTTACAATAAAACCATCTCATAGGCAGATACGAGACAAAAATCCAGGAAAGAAAGGGATGTGACAATACTTTGATTTAAAACAGTGAGAAAGGTATTACTAAAGTTTAAACCATTTCAGAGAAAAAGAACTGTACACATTTCATACACCAAGAAGAGACAGTTTTGCTTGGAACTTTAAAACCACTTCAAAAAGAGATAGTTGTTCTATAAAAGAATCTAAACTTGTTTAACACAGAAACCCTTATCTATTTCCAGGGCTTCCAACTAACATTCATGGCCACTAGTTTTCCTTTAGTGCCAGTTGACAATTCAGTTCTCATAAAAGGAAAGAGGAAAGTTGACTTGCAACGTGTTTATAGTTCCTGTGTTTGCTACACTAGGAGACCAAGGTCAATGAAAATGCCCTGGCTGAAAGACTGGAGCTAACCAAGGTTGCTTCCCTCTGACTTGGCTATTCTTGTACAAAAAGAATGTTGTTTCCAGCAACCTTGCCCATCTTTAGGCCTCAAGTTTTCACTTTGGTGGTGCTAGCTGTAAGACCTGATCTGCCAGCCTGACCTCTCTTACTGACACTTAAAGATACATTTTCCTATTGTACACTGAAATTGATGCACCCCAAAAGTCAGCTGCCTTTCTCATTGCACCTCAGAAATGGCCTATCACTTGTCTCTCCTTGTTTATGTGCGTGTGCTCTGATAGGGTGAATCCTCAGGTGGTTATGCGCCTTCCTCTCACACCTCTCCATCTGGTGGTGCTATTAACTCCACTTCTAATCTCCTAAGCCTTTTATTTCCATTCCCACACTTAGTATGGACCCATCTCTGTGTTCAGGCCAACAAAACTGAAATTGATATCATTGGCAATGTGGAAGTTGGAGATGACTTCTTGTTTTAATCCATTTTGATCTTGATTTAACACAGTTTGTATCTTTCTGCTTGATTTTCCATCAAAAGTACTAATGTCTTTAATTATAAGTTAAAAGACAATAAATATGTCTGATTTTTCTCCAAACCAAACCAAGTTTCTTTATCTGTTACTTAATGCCAATCATGATCAGGTAGCAGTTCACCATATCCTCGCTGTTTCCCTAAGTGAAAGACTTAGCTGAGATGCTCCACTTTTATGCTATCACTGCCTTCTCCTATTGATTTCTTTGTCTACTAAACTTTAGCTTAAATAAAATGCTTGTTTGTTAGCCAATCAACATTTATTCTAACATTAGTGTCAATACATTTTCTTTTTCCTTAATTATCTTTTCTCCTACCACTGCAGTGGTCTGAGATTGTTAGAATATTCCCCTCCATTTCTCTCAGATGCTATCAAGTGACCCTAACAACACCAACCCACTTTCCCACCCAGAAGTGGTATCATAAGCAGAGTACAAACAGACTAGGAATGGTTTGAGCTCATTAACTCAAGTGAACATAGCCCAAGAGACTGTTGTTTTTGCTAGCTACACATCTAAATTCACTTTATTGCTTGAGTTCTTGAATTCATGTCTGCCAAATCCTGCTCAGCCATGTAAGTGATGAAATGACGTGGTTTCTGTTCCTGGAACAGAGCCAGCAGGGCCTGGGCCTCCAGTGTTGACGGTTACTGTGCCTGTAAAGCTTGTTTGTATGATAAAGTACATATTTTCATGCTCCTCCAAGGAGCTTCTCTGCCGAGGTTAATGACTCCATGATAATCAGAAACAGCACGAGCCTGGGAAGTAAGGATGTGTCTAATGTATTAGCAAAATGGTAGAAATCCGTGACCTTCAGGACAACTCATAAGGCTGTGGAAAAGAACTCTGAAAACACGAGTTCAAAACTATATAATTTCTCAACTATGTAAAATATAAGGATGGAGTAAGAATTGTGTAAGGAGCTTCATAGACATAAGGATCAGAGGTAGCTATACTATGAGCCAGCTTGTCGGAAAGATACTAAGGAAGGAGACAGAAATTTAGGGAGTGGTGATCTCAGGGCAAGGTCCCTCTAAGCTAAGTTTACAAAGGCAGGCAGATCTCTGAATTCTTTTGCAGTGTTTAAAAAAGAACGTACTTACTGTCCATTTCCTAAGAGTGAAGGGGCTAAGGTCATGGAATGCTGACTAGTAGAGTGGTCAAGAGGGAATCTGGCATAAATGACTGAATTGATATATAACAATGAAAGACTAGACTTTTGATCTGCATGAGATGAGCCAACAGTGAGCAATAGCAATTCTTTCTTAGAATTTTTCATAGTTCTTTAGAATTTTTTTAAAACAGGATTTCTTGTGAGAAATCCCAAGAATTACTTAGAGAGTGAGCACAGCTCTGTCAGAATGTTTTCTAGCAGCCATCCAGAGAAGGCTATCTGAAGAATGAGCATAATTCTTTCAGAATGTTCCCTGGTTTTGTGATTTTTTTTGATCAGAAAACCTAAGAATTGCTTTTAGAAATTTTCTAATGGGATTTCTGACTTTGGTTAAAAATTTTTCTAGAAAGACAGAGCTGTCTCAAATAGAGAGCTGTCTCAAGAGAGAGCTGTCTCAAGAGAGAGCTGTCTTGAGCAGACTTCAGAACCAAGAGCTTTCTACAGAGAACTGTCTAGAGAACCATCTTGAGCAGAACATTTGCCATTAGCTTGTAACCCATGGTTTGACATTGAGTCCTTTGTTTCACCTCTCTCAAACCTTTCCATAGAAACTCTCTCCAAGCCAAGACTGGTCCTTGGCATGTGTCTCAGAATATCTGTTATTTTGTTAGCATTTTCATACCCTTCCAGAAACATCTCAATTTTATTAATTTAGAAAGACAATTTCTACTACTCATAATTAAATCCTTAATCGAGTCATCATAATTTTAAAAGTATAACTCACACCATTTATGAAAGGTTGCTTTTATCTTTGAAACTGTATAAGCATAGTAACAATGTATTGTTACTATGTTACTACATATTGCTACTATGGCACTATACATTGCTATGCTACTATATATTGTTACTACATTACTATATATTGCTACTATGTTACCACACTTGATACAAGCTGAATAACTCCATAAAGTAATGTTATTTATGCCTGGTGATGGTGGCACATTCTTTAATCCTGGCAGCTGGGAAACAGAGGCAGGCAAATCTCGGTTGAATCTCTGAGTTAGAGACTTGCCTGGTCTATCATGAGTCCAGGGCTAATTGAGAAATGCTGTCTCAAAAACCAAACCAAAATGATATGCTGCTTAAGAACATACAGTGTAGCTCCAAAGATGTCTTCATCATATTCTTACTCACTAGGAAAGTATAACACTAAAACTGTCAATCAGTATGCTAATCTCTAGAAGTTGAGCAAAGAATAACCCTGTTCCCTAAATTAAAAGATTCTCAAGACTTTACTTGTATGACTTTATGAAATAGATTAGCATCATTTACACATAATCTAAAGAGTTCATTTAATTATCAGCCCTGGCCCTTATTTTAAATTTAACTCTGAGCTTTCCTATTTATTTTAACAAGCAAACAAATAACCAATCAGAAAACAAGGCCTCATAGCTACCAATCCACAGAGTCAATTAGATATTGAACACTATTCTATCCACAGGGAAGCCATGGGTGGATATTCATGAAGTGAGGAAACTGAGTCAGGAGAGAAGGGAGTTGGGAGAGGGAGAGAAAGAAAGAGAGGGGGGATACCTACCTTCTTTTCCAGTCTATCAATTAATTTCTGGAGTCTGTTTATCTGGGTCATCCACTGGTTGTCTTCTTCTAACAATGCTTGGCAAGAAATCACAAAGGCAGAATGTTAAATTTTTAAGAATGTCGAGTGCTTAGATATCTATCGTTCTAGCCTGAAGGAAGAACACATTGCCACTGACTTTTAAACACATTCCTAAAACTCTCTCCCTCAAGTGACTTCCAAGGACCGAACTCACAGAAATCCCTGCATCACTGGCTTCATTTACAAGCCTCCCCTGCTCCTTTAAAAAGTTTCTTTTTTAAAAAAATTATTGTGTACTGTACTGCTCCGTGAAGCTCGAGAGAACAGATCTTGCTGAGCCCTTTTTTACAATGTGGTAAGACACTTTTCTTTGGAAAAGGAAGGAAAGTCCTGATTCTAAACTCATCTGTAAGGCAGGGGAAGGAACAGATAAAATCAGAACCTTGATTTGGAGCTGTGATGCAAAAGAAGTGTAATAGCAAGGTAGCTGCTGTTTCCTTTCCTACTGACTAACATGGAAATACAGGGATCCTTTAGTCATGGCTTAGAAATACAGAGTGCAAACTGAAGCCTGTTTTATATTCATGTATATGAAATATTCTCTCTCTCTCTTTCTCTCTCTCTCTCTCTCTCTCTCTCTCTCTCTATATATATATATATATATATATATATAAATGGATGTTGTATGCATATGTATTTCATATCAAAGTATGTATAAATGTGGATATATATGTACATATATATACATAGATACAGATCTGCATATCTGGTACCATGTAATACACTGTCAAAGTGTCCCATGCTGTTTCAGCTCACTGAGACATGGCTTTAGAAGTAGGATTGCCCTCCCTCCTCATTTCAGCCGCAAGCATGTTTATTTCTATGTGTCCTCTAAGGCACCTCGTCTGGGGATGCTCAGGCTCTTTAACTTTGCAGCAGGGAGGAACTAGAACATCAGAACAACTCAAGTGTAAACACAGTATGCCCCAGAGAGGTCCTAGCAGGTAAAGCACTGCCAACATGTCTTATTATTGTTTTCCCCATGTATAAGAGTGCCTGTAGTGAAAAGAAGAAGCCAGGACTTCAGACACGGGAAGCATCGTATCCACGAAGAGAAAGCTCAATTGGGAACTCTGCTCAGATTTCTAATTTCATGATCTCATCTTTAGATATTGCTATTTGTTCTTTTACTTGGAAGCCCCACTAAAAGGGGGATACTCTCCTGGAGCTATCTCTGAGCAACCCCAGCTGGCTGCCTTCACGGGGCTTCCTCTGTCAGTTTCTGTAGGATGTTTTAAGAATTCGTTTTGATAATATTCTCTCTCTTCCCCCTCTCCTCACCCTCATCTCTCCCTTCCCTCTCCCTCCCCCTCTCCTCATTCTTTTACTTTGGCTTGTTATTTACATGATAAGCCCATTCATTTGAAATCCAAAATACGGCAGTTTCAGGTCATTCTCTGGACTATACAGAAAACACCACTTTAAACCTTGTCTAAACACTGCTTTTAATATCATTGTAACTATTTTAATAGAAAGATGTAAAGGAAGACATTATGGTCTGAGACCTTGAATGGGCATCCTAGCTTCCTACGTGCTGATGACAGCTCATTCAAGATGTCTCAAAAGTGCTTGTTTAAGGTATATTAGTTATTCTTCCTTCAAATGAGAGCAATATTGAATTCATAGCTCCAAGTCTTGCTTTAGCATAGAAAGAAGTGGAATGGAGACTTAAATCATAAAGAGGCACTATTCTCATATAGAAATAGCACAGTAAATCCCATTGATCTTTAAGATTGCAAAGGTAAAGCACAGTGCTTTCTCTCAAAATGTACTTTGTATCTGTCTTTTAGGAGGAAGAATGCACCAACAAGGTACAAAGTAAAAAAACAAAACAAAAACAAAAACAAAAAACAAAACCATTGGCCCTGCATCAAAGTAGTGGCATAAGAAATGGGTTTAAAGAAAACACTTTAGGTAAAAAAAACCCAGCATGATTACTTTTTAATTCACAAATTAAGCAGAATATTTCTAAGCTGAGTTGTTGCCTACAAACATCTAAAAAAAACCCAGTCAGTGGAAACTATAGCTTTGCCTAAGCCTTCTCATGCAAACACTAACCAGGCCTCATCCTACTAACTTCCATAATTGAAAATTATGGATACATTCAGGATAGCGTGACCATAATTAATTTCTACATTTTTTCTAAAAAGTAATCGTATTTATCTATCTATCTATCTATCTATCTATCTATCTATCTATCTATCTATCTATCTATCTATCATCTATTGTAGTATGTGTGTGTCTGTGTGTGTGTATTTGTGTGTGCAAGCACATGCATGCACAGGGGAAATTCATGCATCTCAAGGCATGTATGTAAAAGTCAGCTAACAAACTGTCGGTGTCGGTTTAGCTATGGGGTCTGACTTTCTACCATGTGCATTTTAGGGATCAAGTTCAGGATTCCAGGCTCTGCAGTAAGCATATTTACTCCTGGAGGCATCTTGCTGACTCGGTGCTTTCAAAATGGTTCAAATGGAAACACTGTCATCTGTGTCTGGCCTGGGGAACCCAGCGCTGCCATTTCACAGCCACAAAAGCAGTCTGTAATCTGGTTTCCGACTTCTTGCTCTTTCATTCTGCACAGTTCCTGTGCAAGCCCCACAGGGGCAACTTTGTACAGCTCTTGCTCCATTGAGGGACATAGTTTTCTTCTTTCTGAGTAGCAGGGTTGGCATGTGACTTATTTGGCCAGTGGAAAATTAGGTGGCAAGACTAACATTGTAGTTTAAATGTATTTATGTAATTTTGGTCTGTTTGCACTTCTGACACCTACCTGGAAGCAAGAATGCTACACCAGTAGCTCAGAACTTGGCCTAGAGCCTGGCTGACAGTATCCAAACTTCAGCCAACCATCCTCATGAGGAAGAAAAGAGTATTTGTAGTTGTAACTCTTGAGATTTTGGGCTTCTTTGACAACAAAAACGGGCTAATAGTCCATATAATCATAGATAAATTATTTTCTATTCTGAGCATTTTTTTTCTGAGTCAGTTGGAAGAATGTGGTAACACATTCATTGTGTAAGGATTTGGGGTCAAATACGACTATTCAAAAGTGCGCTCTGACATCTTCCAATCAAGTGGAATGTACTTGAAATGTTGGGTATTGAAGTATTTGATTTAAAATGGTAAACTGATGTGTTCAAGTGCAGATGTGTTTGTATACATTCATGTTTACCATAGTTACTTGAATACTGGGCAAACATGACCTTGCATACTTCAGAATGATTTTACAATAACTGTAAATGTTATAGTTAAAATGTAAGACTCAAACCACTACCAGTCAGAATTAGCCCAACAAACATTGCATGACCTCACGGTCTTCAGAAGCCTCAACTATGGCCAATCCTAAGATTTTTTTAGATGAGTTTATAATACACGCTTCAGGGGACTTGGAGAGGGAGAAGGTGTGGGGTGGAGGAGCAAGCTCAGAACCAGGGTGCCCTGCAGTGCAAGTGTCCTGGGAATTGGCTGTTAGAGTCCTCTCTGATGTGTCCACCCCTCTGTGAGCTATCCAGGCACATCTACTCGGATCTGATGGGATGGGCAAGAGGTTACCTCCTCACTTCCTAATACTCAGCCCCTCTTTGGTTTCACGTGCATTTCGTAAAACGGAAGCATTCCAGGCGTCTGCTTTTAATCTGTCTACACGGTGAGGAAGGACATCGAAGTCGGCTTACCTGGACTGCTGACGTTGAACTGCGGGCTGTTGGGGGAGAAACTGTTGTGTCTCTGGACTCTGCGGCTGGATCGCTTTCCAGGCCACTGAATGGACAGGACTTCTGGCTTGGATGGCCCTTGCCTGAAACAAGAGCCAGCATTGAGCTCTACTGTCAGAGATCGAGCATCTTCCCTTAGGATGAGATACTAAAGTATCAACCACTAGGGTTTCCTGGGATATTTAAGGGATGCGTGGGAGAAATACTGCCTGCAAATATGCTCTGGATAGCCAGGCTCATTGTTACTGCAAAACAATAAGAAGGTTCTGGGTTTTCATTATTCTTTTTTTTTTCTGTTTTCTTTTTTTTTTTTGCATTCTTTTTTTTTTATTCGATATAATTTATTTACATTTCAAATGACTTCCCCTTTTCTAGCCCCCCCACTCCCCGAAAGTCCCGTAAGCCCCCTTCTCTTCCCCTGTCCTCCCACCCACCCCTTCCCACTTCCCCGTTCTGGTCTTGCTGAGTACTGTTTCACTGAGTCTTTCCAGAACCAGGGGCCACTCCTCCTTTCTTCTTGTACCTCATTTGATGTGTGGATTATGTTTTGGGTATTCCAGTTTTCCAGGCTAATATCCACTTATTAGTGAGTGCATACCATGATTCACCTTTTGAGTCTGGGTTACCTCACTTAGTATGATATTCTCTAGCTCCATCCATTTGCCTAAGAATTTCATGAATTCATTGTTTCTAATGGCTGAATAGTACTCCATTGTGTAGATATACCACATTTTTTGCATCCACTCTTCTGTTGAGGGATACCTGGGTTCTTTCCAGTATCCGGCAATTATAAATAGGGCTGCTATGAACATAGTAGAACATGTATCCTTATTACATGGTGGGGAGTCTTCTGGGTATATGCCCAGGAGTGGTATAGCAGGATCTTCTGGAAGTGAGGTGCCCAGTTTTCGGAGGAACCGCCAGACTGATTTCCAGACTGGTTGTACCAATTTGCAACCCCACCAGCAGTGGAGGAGTGTTCCTCTTTCTCCACACCCTCTCCAACACCTGCTGTCTCCTGAATTTTTAATCTTAGCCATTCTGACTGGTGTAAGATGAAATCTTAGGGTTGTTTTGATTTGCATTTCCCTAATGACTAATGAAGTTGAACATTTTTTAAGATGCTTCTCCGCCATCCGAAGTTCTTCAGGTGAGAATTCTTTGTTTAACTCTGTACCCCATTTTTTAATAGGGTTGTTTGGTTTTCTGGAGTCTAACTTCTTGAGTTCTTTATATATATTGGATATTAGTCCTCTATCTGATGTAGGATTGGTGAAGATCTTTTCCCAATTTGTTGGTTGCCGATTTGTCCTCTTGATGGTGTCCTTTGCCTTACAGAAACTTTGTAATTTTATGAGGTCCCATTTGTCAATTCTTGCTCTTAGAGCATACGCTATTGGTGTTCTGTTCAGAAACTTTCTCCCTGTACCGATGTCCTCAAGGGTCTTCCCCAGTTTCTTTTCTATTAGCTTCAGAGTGTCTGGCTTTATGTGGAGGTCCTTGATCCATTTGGATTTGAGCTTAGTACAAGGAGACAAGGATGGATCAATTCGCATTCTTCTGCATGCTGACCTCCAGTTGAACCAGCACCATTTGTTGAAAAGGCTATCTTTTTTCCATTGGATGTTTTCAGCCTCTTTGTCGAGGATCAAGTGGCCATAGGTGTGTGGGTTCATTTCTGGATCTTCAATCCTGTTCCATTGATCCTCCTGCCTGTCACTGTACCAATACCATGCAGTTTTTAACACTATTGCTCTGTAGTATTGCTTGAGGTCAGGGATACTGATTCCCCCAGATTTTCTTTTGTTGCTGAGAATAGTTTTAGCTATCCTGGGTTTTTTGTTGTTCCAGATGAATTT
This sequence comes from Apodemus sylvaticus, assembly GCF_947179515.1. Classification (NCBI taxonomy): domain Eukaryota; kingdom Metazoa; phylum Chordata; class Mammalia; order Rodentia; family Muridae; genus Apodemus; species Apodemus sylvaticus. Next base: position 28,631,239 of record NC_067474.1, read on the forward strand.
GATAATTGCTCTTTCTAACTCTGTGAAGAGTTGAGTTGGGATTTTGATGGGTATTGCATTGAATCTGTATAGTGCTTTAGGCAAAATGGCCATTTTAACTATATTGATTCTACCGATCCATGAGCATGGGAGGTTTTCCCATTTTTTGAGGTCTTCTTCCATTTCCTTCTTCAGAGTCTTGAAGTTCTTGTCATACAGATCTTTCACATGTTTGGTAAGATTCACCCCAAGATACTTTATACTGTTTGTGGCTATTGTGAAGGGGGTCATTTCCCTAATTTCTTTCTCAGCCTGCTTATCCTTTGAGTATAGGAAGACCACTGATTTGCTAGAGTTGATTTTATAACCTGCCACTTTGCTGAAGTTGTTTATCAGCTGTAGGAGCTCTCTAATGGAGTTCTTTGGGTCACTTAGGTAGACTATCATGTCGTCTGCAAATAATGATAGTTTGACTTCTTCCTTTCCAATTTGTATCCCTTTGACCTCCTTATGTTGTCGAATTGCCCGAGCTAGTACCTCAAGTACAATATTGAAAAGATAAGGAGAAAGGGGGCAGCCTTGTCTGGTCCCTGATTTCAGTGGGATTGCTTCAAGTTTCTCTCCATTTAGTTTGATGCTGGCTACCGGTTTGCTGTATATTGCTTTTACTATGTTTAGGTATGGGCCTTGAATTCCTGTTCTCTCCAAGACTTTAAGCATGAAGGGATGCTGAATTTTGTCAAATGCTTTTTCAGCATCCAATGAAATGACCATGTGGTTTTGTTCTTTGAGTTTGTTTATGTAGTGGATTGTATTGATGGATTTCCGTATATTGAACCAACCCTGCATTCCCGGGATAAAGCCTACTTGATCATGGTGGATGATCGTTTTGATGTGTTCTTGGATTCGGTTGGCAAGAATTTTATTGAGTATTTTTGCATCGATGTTCATAAGGGAAATTGGTCTGAAGTTCTCTTTCTTTGTTGGATCTTTGTGTGGCTTTGGTATCAGCGTAATTGTGGCTTCGTAGAAGGAATTGGGTAGTGTTCCTTCTGTTTCTATTTTGTGGAATAGTTTGAAGAGTATTGGTGTTAACTCTTCTTTGAAGGTCTGGTAGAATTCTGCACTGAAGCCATCTGGTCCTGTGCTTTTTTTGGTTGGAAGACTTTCTATGACTCCTTCTGTTTCTTTAGGCATTATGGGACTGTTTAGATGGTCTAGTTGGTCCTGATTTAATTTTGGTATTTTGTATCTGTCAAGGAAATTGTCCATTTCCTCCAGATTCTCCAGTTGTGTTGAGTACAGGCTCTTGTAGTAGGATCTGATGATTTTTTGGATTTCCTCAGTTTCCGTTGTTATATCTCCCTTTTCATTTCTAAGTTTGTTAATTTGGATACTTTCTCTGTGCCCTTTGGTCAGTCTGGCTAAGGGTTTATCTATCTTGTTGATTTTCTCAAAGAACCAGCTCCTGGTTTTGTTGATTTTTTGTATGGTTCTCTTTGTTTCTACTTGATTGATTTCGGCCCTGAGTTTGATGATTTCCTGCCTTCTACTCCTCCTGGGCGAAATAGCTTCTTTTTGTTCTAGGGCTTTCAGGTGTGTCATTAAGCTGGTAATGTATGCTCTCTCCATTTTCTTTTTGGAGGCACTCAGGGCTATGAGTTTTCCTCTTAGCACTGCTTTCAATGTGTCCCATAGATTTGGATATGTCGTGTTTTCATTTTCATTATGTTCTAAAAAGTCTTTAATTTCTTTCTTTATTTCTTCCTTGACCAAGGTATCATTGAGTAGAGTATTGTTCAGTTTCCACGTGTATGTGGGTTTTCTGTTGTTTCTGTTGCTATTGAAGACCACTTTTACTCCATAGTGATCAGATAGGAGGCATGGGATTAGTTCTATCTTCTTATATTTGTTGAGGTCTGTCTTGTGACCAATTATATGGTCGATTTTGGAGAAGGTACCGGTTTTCATTATTCTTAAAATTAAGTCCAAGTGAAATTTAGTTTGTAATCTAACCCTTCCATCTATCATGAGCCAAGTCTTTAATAGAAATAGAATGTGTGTTCATGATGTGCAGTGTTTTGCATCAGTTTGAGAAGATCTATGAAGTTTTCTTTGTTTAATTAATATTTTACATTTTTGTGCCAATCTACTAAAATCCATATATTTTAAAAAGCCAAATAACTGAATCTTCCTCCTCCCATGATATGCCTCCACTCTTGTTTCATAGATATTTCTTAGCAAGTATTTATTGTACCATTTATCTTCCTATCAGAACTCAACATACTTAAGCCATTATATCTGCACTTATTTTAGGCTTTCTAATGTCATTCCAATGTGAAATGATCAAGCTGGTGCTAAATACCTGGAATGATTGTAAAGAACTTCCAAGAAAGAAGTTTAGCTAAAATGATGGATTTAGCAAAATTTGCCTTTCTTGTTCCTTGGTTGTCACACAGAACACAATTGTTGGAACTTATACTATCTTCAGTTATGTGGCAAATGTGAGAATGAAAGACATGTGCTTGTGATATGAAAAGGAGAGTCACTGAACAGTATCTAGAGATGTTGTGCTGGCCTTGGTTGGCCTATGGAGTTGTGTACCTAGGAAATCCCCTGAGCATCTGATCCACTTTCTAAATATTTATTTTCCACTGTAGGTAGTCAACGATAATATTCATTTGCTTTTTCTGAGAATGAATTCTTAATTATCTTTTACTAGCAAAAATTTCTTTAGTTTTGTGTTATTTTTTCTATCATTGTTTCCTTTGTTTGATAATAACTAAGACTCAGCACTTCCTAAGCTAGATTTCTTACAAAGTTCTTTGCAAGAATCCTGGTGTTTGTGCTTTTATGACACCAAGGCTTTAGGGAAGTCAGTCATCTTAAAGAACGCTTCCCCTGACTCTGGCCAACTGCAGACCTTTGCTTTTCCTTGGGATCTCCCAAGTATAATCCCCAGTCTCACATCCAGTAATGTAGTGGACCACCTGCTACAGTCTCTCCTCACTCTTAGCCCCCACTCCAGGAGACTAGGTAACTCCTGGTAGAAGACTGTTACCTCCCTCCTGTGGACACACACCTCAAGTCCCACTCCTTACCTGTCTCTGCTCCCAGTGTCAGTTCCCAATACTTAGAAACGCATTTTACATGGAATCCCCAGAAGTTACACTTATCAGGATTCCAGAAGAATTTTCTACCAAGCAACATACAACCACAACATTTTCCAAAGATCCATAGATGGCAACACAAATCAAGGAACAATGCACCCACCCAACAAAGACAAGACCAGATATTAGCTCCTAGAGTTGAAACCTTCCAAAACCCAAGAGCCTAAATACCAGTGTGATGACATAATCAATAGTGGCCAGGATAATACATCTCTACTAGAACTCAGCAATCCTTCCACAACAGGCTCTAATTTTGGCAACATAGCTCAAATATAAGAAAATAGCTTAAAATGGCCTTTATGAATATGGTAGAGGTCCTTAAAGAGAAAATGAGCAAATACTTTAACAAAATCTATGAAAGCACAAACAGTGAAAGGAAGTGAATAAAACAAAGGCTAAAATGGGAATAGAATTATTCATAAAGAAAATTCAAAGTGGAGGAAATCAGGAAATGAAAAATTCTGGAATTCAACAGGAACCTCAGAGACAAACCTCACCAACAGAACCAGAGAGATTGAAGAGCACTGAAGACACAATGGAAGAAATGGATACTTCTGTCAAAAAACTGTTAAATCTAATATAGATGTAACATATAATATACATAATATATTATATATGTATATATAAAATCATGTATACATATATTGGCACAAAACATATAGGAAACCTAGGACACTATTTTTTTTTTTTAAAAATCTAAGAATAATTGGAATAAAGGAAGGAGAAGAAACTCAGGTCAAAAGCCCAGAAAATATTTTCAACAAAATTGTAGAAAAACATTTCTAAATTAAAGTCTGGTATGCCTATGAAGGTTCTGTTTGGTTGGAAACCCTACTCATCCCCTGCACAAGCTAAGAAAGTCTATTTGCTCTTTTTTCTCCAGCCCTACTGCAGGGAGTAAACTCGGGGCTAACATGTCATCTCTCCCTGTCTTCATGTTTACAGCAACCCACTCACAAATGCCCAGGGGCTTAACTTTTTTTTAAAAAATCACATCAGGCACAGTCCTGCCTCCCAGCTCACATACCATCACCTCATGCCTTTGCTCATAAAACCCCTTTACTTTAACCCCAGCATGAGACTCCATTGACCTCTACCCATGAGATCAGTGAACTCTCCTGAGAGCTCCCTCTCAATAAACCTGTCTTCATACTCTTGAATTGGCTAGAATCAGTGTATTATATTGGCAGAGAAACCTATTAGGTACAAGAAACATACAGAACACCAAATAGACTAGACTAAAAAAAAAATACCCTTGCCACATAATAATCAAAACACTAAATGTAAAGAACAAAGAAGAAATATTAAATGCTGAATGGCACAAGAACAAATAGCATTATAAAGCAATTACAATAATACTTGACTTCCCAATAACTCTAAAAGCCAAAAGGTCACAGGTATGAAGATCTACAAATTGTGCAAGACCGCAGATGCCAGTCTAGACTACCATACCCAGCAAAACTTCCCATCACTATAGATGGAGAAAAAAGACATTTCATAAAAAACAAAAACCAAATTTAAGCAATATCTACTACTCCAGCCTTATAGAAGGTACCAGAAGGAAAATTCCAACTTAAAGAGGTAAATCACAAGAAAACACAAGGAATAAATAACCTCAGATCAGCGAATCAAAAGAAGGGTAACACACACACATACACACACACACACACACACACACAACTACAAAATAAAGGAAATCAACAAATACTGCTCATTGATATCTCTCAACATCAGTGGTTCAATTTTTCATCAACAAAAAATACAGACTAAACTAATGGATGTGAAAATAGGATCCATAGATATCCTCTTCTGGTGAAAGAATGGGAAAAGTTATTCTCAGCAAATGGACCTACAAAGCAAGATATTATTAACTGTTGTAGCCATTTTAATATCTGACAAAATAGACTTCAACCAAAACTAATCAGAAGAGATGGAGACCAACCAACCAACCAACCAACCAAAAAACAAACAAACAAACAAACGAACTGAAAACAAAGAAACAATGGAGCTCATTGTAAACCAAATGGATCTAATAGGTCTTTATAGACAATTTCACTCTAACACATCTCATGAAACTTTCTCCAGTATTGAGAACATACTTGGTCACAAAGCAAGTCTCAACATATACCAGAAAATTCATTCACACTGCATTCTATCAGACCACTATGGGTGCACTAAAGTTGGATATCAGCAACAATAGAGAATCATCAGGAAACTTACAAACTCATTGAAACCGAACAACTAATTACTGAATGAAAAGTTGGTCAGGACAGATATTAAGAAAGAAATTAAAGACTTTTTAGAATTGGATGAAAAAGAATATGCAATTTACCTAAACATAGGGAACACAGTGAAAGCAGTTTTAAGAGGAGAGTTCATAGCACAAAGAATGTACATTCAAAACAATGGAGAGATCTCATACTAGTAACTTAACACGACACCTGATAGCTCTAGAACAAAACATTCACAACCATAAAGAGTAGTTGGCAAGAAATAATCAAATAATCAGGACTGAAATCAATAAAATACAAACAATAAATAATACAAAACATCAATGAAACAGTTTATTCTTCCAGAAAATCAAAAGGACCAACAAACCCTTATCCAAATTAACTAAGAGGTAAAGAAAAAATATCCCGAATAACAAACTTAGAAATGAAAAGGGGACGTAATAATACGCACTGAGGAAATCCAGAGAATCTTAAGGACATACTTTAAAACCCTATACTCCACCAATTTGGAAAATCTAAAAGAAATGAATAATTTTCTCAATAGATACCACTTTCCAAAGTGAAATCAATATCAGATAAATAATTTAAAAAGATCTAAAATGCCTAATGAAATAGAAACAGTAATTAAAATCTCCTCTTCCAAGAAAGAGTCTTGGACCAGATGATTTTAGCATAGAATTTATGAGGTCACAGTTACTGATGCCCAAACCACATTACAACCCAAAAAAAAGAGAGCCACAGGCCATGTTTAAAATGAGCAGAAATGCAAAAAATCACAAGAAAGTACTGCAAACTATATCCAAGAACACATCAAGAAGAGCACCTACTATAATCAAGTAGGTTTCTTCCCAGAGATGCAGGCACGGTTCAGCATGAGTAAGTTCATAAATGTTATCCACCATATAACTAAACAGAAAGACAAAACACATGATCTTTTCATTAGATGCAGAAAAGTCCTTTGACAAAATCAAACACTCCTTCATGATAAAGGTATTGTAGAGATTAGGGATACAAGGCACACATAACTGTAACAGTTTACAGTAGACTCATAGCCAACCTCAACTTCAATGGAGAAAAAGCACTAAGATCAGGAACAAGATAAGGTTTTCCACTTTCCATACCTATTCAACATAGTATTTGAATTCTTAGCAAGAACAGTAAGACAGCTGGAAGAGATGAAGGGGATACAAAATGGAAAGGTCAAATTCAAAGTTTTTTTTATATATATGCAGATAATAAGATGCATATTAATCAGTGGAATCAAATTAAAGACCAGGACATAAAATCTACACACTATGGACACCTGAATTTTGATAAGGAGGCTAGAAACACACACTGAGGGGGAAAAGGGCATCTTCAAAATACATTGGAGCTATTCAAACTGAATGGCTGCAAGTAGAAGAATCCAGATAGATCCACACTCATCACCCTGCACAAACTCCACTCCAAAGGCTTTACAGACCTCAATATAAAACCAGATACACTGATCATGTTAGAAGAGAAAGTATGGATAGCCTTAAATTCATTGGTGGGAAAAGGCTTTCTGAACAGATCACCATTAGCACAGCACTAAAATTAATAATTAGTAAACAGGACCTCATGAAATTGAAAAGCTTCTGTAAGGCAAAGGACACTGTCATTCAGACAAAGTAGCAGCTACAGAATGGGAAATGATTTTTACCAACTACATATCTGATAGAGGCCTAATATTTAAGATATATAAAATACTCTCGAAACTCATACCAACCCCCCTCCCCACAAATAATCAAATTAAAATGGAGGCACAGATCTAAATAGAGAATTCTCAAAAAATGGAAACTCAAATGGCTGAGAAACACTTTTATAAAGGCTTAACATCCTTAACATCAGAGAAATACAAATCAAAGCTACTTTGACCTTTCATCTTATACCAGTCAGAATAGCTAAGGTCAATAAAACAAATGGCAGCTCATGTTGCAAAGAATGTGGAGTAGGGGGAAAAACTCAGCCATTTCTGGTGGGAGTGAAAACTTGTATAGACACTGTGGAAATCATTGGGATGGCGTAACAGGAAGATGGGAATCAATCTACTTCAAGATCCAGTCGTACCACTCTTGGACATCTACTCAAAGGATGCTCAATCCTACCACAGAGACACTTGGTCAACCGAGTTCATTGCTGCTCTATTCATACTACCTAGAAACTGGAAACAATCTAGATCACCCTTGACAGACAGATAAAGAAAACATGGTATATTTTTGCAAGGGGGCATTACTCAGTTGATAAAAATATGAAATCATGGAATTTTCAGGTAAATGGATGGAATTAGAAAAAATGAGTAACCGAATGAGTAATTCAGATCTAGAAAGGCAAATACAGTATGTATTTGCTTATATGTGAACATTAGCTATTAAGTCAAAGCTAACCATTCTACAATCCAGAGAACCTCAGAGGTATAGAGTAACGGACCTGGGGCTGTGGGAAGCTAGATCTTCCTAGTATCTGGAAAAAGAATAGAGAGTTATAGATGAATGGAGATACTGGAATGGGAGTATCAAGTGGGAAGGTAGCAGGAGTGGGGTGGAGAGTATGACAAGAGAAGAGATACAGGGTAAGACAGCTAAAATGAAGGACTAAGGACTACTTGAGGGATGGTGTGGATACCAAAACCAGTAGAAACTTACACACACACACACACACACACACAATATATATATATATATATATATATATATATATATATATCATATATTATATATGAAGGAGATCTAAATAAATTTGTCAAATAATGAGGGGCAACATAATATCATCTGGATAGCTCTTGTCACCAAATGAAGATTCTAGTATTGGGATTGAGTTCCATCCTGAAATAGTCCAGGCATAAGTTGTTCTCCACAATGTGATGGCAAGACTCCATTGCTAAAGACAACACCTAGACAACTCCCTGAACATGGAAACATTGAGCTGATGCCTACATAGAGCCCTTACTCACATGTTCTAGTGTCTTTGGTACAGGAAGATACTCTGCACTCTACCCAGGGAGAAATATCAACCCAGTCACAAAATATTTGATTTATAATGGTGTCCCAACTACAAGATATGCTAAGGTAATGGTGAAATAAAGCTTGTGGGAGAAACCAGCCATCTGAGTGACCAAAGTCTTACTCTGTGAGATGGAAACTATTCCTGATACTGCTTGGGTGACCAAGAAACTGAAACTAGATAGTCTAGGGTCCTAAGGTAAAATTAAATACTACTGTTCTTTAAAAAAAAAATGTAGTGATAAAATGACTCCTAATGACATTCTACTATTCTCATAGGCCAGTGTCTTGTTTCGCCATTATTAGAAGCTCCTTTCTTTATCAGATGGGAACAAATACAGAGAGACTCCACAGTCAGACATGCAGAGACTGAGAATTTCAACTCCAGACCAGATGACTCCATCAAATCCCTCCCATGAGGCCTCAGGGAACCCTGTGGAAGAGGAGGCAGAAAGAATTTAAGAACCAGAGGGGATAGAGGACATCAAGGAAACAAAGCCCTCAAAATGAACATGAGCAAAGCTCAGACGAACTCACAGAGACTAAAGTAACGTGCACAGGTCCTGCACTGGTCAGAAATAGGTCTTCTGCCTACATATTAAAGCTTCCAATTTACTGTTTTTATGGATTCCTGAGTGTTCAAATGAGTGGTCTCTCTCTCTCTCTCTCTCTCTCTCTCTCTCTCTCTCTCTCTCTCTTTCTTTCTCTTGTGCCTTCTCTTGGGCTCTCTTTCTTTTGTTTTGTTGTTCCATTCCAATGTGTTAGCTTTTTGTTTTATTAAGAGAGAAAGATTGAGAGTGAGACAGCAGACACACACACACACACACACACACACACACAGAGAGAGAGAGACAGGGAGAGAGAGAGAGAGAGAGAGAGAGAGAGCTCTTCATTCCAACTCCCAAAGCATATCCTTTATCCTTTCCAGATATCCTGGATTCTCCTCCCTTAGAATTTTTGGGCACATCATTGTCTGTAATATTCTGAAATGTCATATTGCGTTCCTTACAGTTAGATTTTTTTTTTGTTTAAAAAGTCATTACAATGAGTACTTAAGTCTAATATGCCAGGCTGAAAACTCACACTCTTGTTCTGAAAGCTTTTCTTGAATTATTCTTTTGATAGTTATCCTCCCTTGTTCTTTTAAACTTACTCTCTGGTTTTCTCATCATATATTTTCTTTCTTGCTACTTTGCAAAGATTTTATTATAATTTTATATTAAAATATTACCTAAAGAATTTCACCCTCATAATTATAAGTTTGGACATTAGAGGGCAAGCTCTGTCATTTGCTGCAGATTCCATTACCTGTACTAACATGTTTGCCTTTTGATGGGTCTAGTTCTCTTGATCTTTTCTTCTGTTCTCAGAATTGTTTTATAATAGCTAAAGAAACTACATTTTTTGCTAGGGATCCATCTTGGTATCTGCTTGTTTCTGATCCAAGCTCCTAAAAGACAACTTGCTGACAAGTCTAACCCCTTGAACTCTGCCCAGTGACTGTAACTTGTTCTTGCTGTGACTAACTGCTGGTTTTGGCCTCTGTAACTTGCATATGCCGACATTCACGGACGATTTTGAGGTCAACTTGATCTTGTTCTGCAGAACAGTTTTTTTGTGGTTTCTCCTTTAAAAGTCATTCTATCACCTGCCTCGGTACTGCATGCCTCTGATTTGGAATAGAGACCATGGCTCTGCTAGTGAAAGGATGAAAAATACACCCTAACTCTCCAGTGACCCCCAAGAAGTCAGAAGTTTAGAAATGCTATCTCACTCCAAAGGAGCCCCTAACTCCAGCCTCCTAGAAGCCCTAAATACCTCAAATTCCAGACCCTGCTTTCTGCCAGTAAATAGGTACAAGGTCACATTTCTTGTTCTAGAGCCTGCTCGCTATAGAGAACTAGGTGAAGGGGCGTAAGACAGGCCCTTTAGTATGTGATCCTGACTTAGTAAGATAACAGGAAATAAGATGACTAACCACTTATCTGGCTTCTGTAAACTGCTTGCGCCATAAAAAGAAAGCCCTAGTGACCTATCTTAACTGCAATTTGTCACCCCCTACCTCCCCAACCCCCCCCCCCCCCCCGCCCAGGAGCCCACGCAAATGCAGGCCTCTGATATTATAGGAAACTGATTGGTCCACTGAGCGCGGACTTAGACGATTTGAAATGACTCATCTAGAAACTATGGAGTGGCACAAATTGATTGGCCCGCACCGTGCGCTAAGGGATGACCACCGTGCGTTAAGGAATGACTGGTTTGCGATGTGCAGGCTTTGTTGTAACCCTATAAAAGCTGTCCTGATTCTGTGTTGGGGCCCACTTTCCTCTACCCGGGCATGGTGTATGAGCTTGGGCCCCAGCACACTGGAATAAAGTCTTCTTGCTGTTTGCATTAAGACCGTTTCTCGTGAGCGATTTGGGGTGTGTCGCTCTTCCTGAGCTGGAGTGTGGGGGTCCTCGCTTTGAGGGTCTTTCACTAGGAGTTCTAATACATTCAGCTAGCTATCATCTGAAATAACTCTGATAGTGGTCCCAAACTTTCTGTTTCTTCTGATTTTCTTTGGTGCTTGATTTGTGCTTTCTGTTGCTCCACCCCTCCCTCTATATTCCAGAGTGAGGAGGACTTGAAAGGCAGGCATTTTGGATGCATTGCCATCAGCCAGGTCACATCATCCCATCAGAGTCTTTAAGCCTATTCACAGATATGACTGACTTTCTCTTAGAGTAATCAGATCTTCCACCGAAGGATTCCCTAACAGAACACTTTGAGCCCTGACGTAACCTAGAAAAGTCATACAAAGGGGGTTTAGGCGTCCTGGTCAGGACGAAAGCTGTCCCTAGTGTCTCAGCTTTGGACTCTGCCCCTGTTGTACTTGATTCACATGTGTTGACCACTAAGGTTCTCCAGACTGGGAAAGAGCGATCACTGCAAACTCTGGTGGGGATTCCCATAATACACAAGTCTCCAGTTCAGCTCACAGCCAGTTGCACATGGCTCCATTGATCCTCCACATCCCAGGGTTCTTTGGTCTCAGCACTGCATATCTTCCTCTCACAGTCTGTGAGAGCTGCTTTCCTACAGCGTTTAAATCACTTTAAATCCTTCTAGTTTAAGATTTCTGGTGTGGGGGTTGGGTGTGGGGTGGAGCTTTTCTTCCCTAAATGACTCTTTTACCCAGGCTTTTAAAATGTTAATTTTGAAAGTTTAGGCGGTGTTGTACATCAGTGGGAGGAGCGGCCCTTGGGCCAGAGAGGGTTCAATGCCCCAGTGAAGGGGAATGCCAGGGTGGGAAGGCGGAAGTGGGTGGGTGGGCGACCACTTCACAGAGGCAGGGGGAGGGGGATGGGAGAGGGAGTTTCCTGAGAGGAGATCTGGAAAGGGAAGAACATTTGAAATGTAAATAAAGAAAGTATCCAATAAAAGAAAAAAAAAAGACAAAGTTTAGGCAGAGAACAACAAAACATTCAGAGGTATGTAGTTTCCAATATTTAATTTTTCCCATGGATTTTCCTGCAGCATACACCCCATGCTTTGGTGACACAGCAACAGAGCTGCTTTTCTCTGACCAAGCTAGGGGGTCATAAGCCTTAGGAGGATTTGCAATCACTTGAGGGTGAAACTAAAGCCTTTCCTTTCTTCTATACTAAACAATGATCAAAAGTCAAGAAGTGGCTCGGAAGCCCAGAGGGACTCCTTTGTATCTCTGCCTATGGAAGAAACTTGGGAATCAGATCAAACTTATGGATTCCATTATACAAAGGAAATCCACATATAATTGAACTGTGTTTAGGAAGTGAAGCTTGTGAGGAGGAGGGTTTATGCAGTAGTCCAGGGGTCCTCCCCAGGGTACCTTGCACATCGCATAATCACTTCTCTTGCCACTGGCTGTTAGGCTCTTTCAAAAGTCAGGGAATTGAAGTGGCTCCCACATAGCCAGTTTGCCCGAGCAGATACAGAGATGGTATGAAATGCCATCTGAGACTCTCACCTCTCCGACATTCCAGCTGTGCATAGCCCCCTCTCTGAAATTGCCGTTTTCACATGAATGGGCACAGACATTATGCTCAGCCCAGCATGTCTGATTCATTATTGCAGGATGAACAAAGTTGTGTGATTCTGCCTGGGGCTTCTAGAAGGAAGAGATGTTTTCTCTACATTTCATCCTTCTCAACAAGTCTGTATCCCTTGGCTTCACAAGTATTAAATTCTAAAATAAAACGGATGCCAAGGGGGAAGAAAATGGTTACGACCCTGGGCATTTTAATGAAACCTACAGCTTGCAAGTATTGACTATGCAAAGTGTCATGAAATTCTCTTTTGTAATACTAAAACCTGAGGAGTTTGGTAAATCCTGTTTGGCTTCTCTTTACTTTGTTCTTTTCCTACATAAATATATACTACATATAGTTAACAGACTAATTTTCTTTAAGCCTTGGTTGCATTAGATTGGTCTTTTATAACCACCAACACCAACCTATGATATAATTAACTTCTAACGAATGCATCTGGCTAGCTTGGAAGATCTTCCAGATAGCAGATGGAGTGGTCTCCTCACTGTCCTGCCCTGCTGCTCTTCTGTTGGGCTCTCTCCCCTTCATTCAGCTTCACTAGTTTAACATGTGGAGGGGAACGTGAAGGCCTAGGCATCTGGAAATGGTAGGACTGATGTGAAAGAATAGAAAATACAGCCTAACTCCAGCCTTCTAAGGAGCCCCAAACACTTCATATTCCAGAGCCCGTTCTTTGTGCTCTTTGTTAGAAACTAGGTAAAAGGTCACATTCCGGAGCCCACCCTTTGCTCAGAGCTAGACAAAAAGGCCTTGAATAGGTGATCCTGGCCCCACAAGGTAACTGGAAATGAGCTAAACTTATCTTGCTTCTGTAAACTGCTTGTGCCATTACCCCTATCCAAGTTCAAGCAGCTATAGACTCCAAGAAAATAGGAAACTAATTGGTCCACTGAGCGTGGGCTCTGATAATTTAAGCTGATTGGCCTAAAAACTATAGAGTGGTACAAATCGATTGTCTAGCATTTCTCGGGCTCTCCATGCTAAGAAATGATTGGTTTGTGAGTCACGGGCTTTGTTGTAAACTTATAAAAGCTGTTGCAATTCGGCACTCAGGGTCCACAGTCCTCTACCCCTGTGCAGTATTAGGCTGTGGAACCCAGAATTCTGGAATAAAGAAATCCTCATGTTATTGCATCGAGACCGTTTCTTGCGAGTGATTTGGGTGTCACCTTCTGAGGCGTGGGGTGCTGGGGCACCCTCCGTTTTGGGGGGTCTTACAGATGGAGAAGACGAGTAAGTACAAGTCTGAGTTAATTAAATGGGAATCCAAGGCTCAACTAGAGCACTCGGTGGGGGACATGGACACCTTATAGACAAAGAACTATGAAGTGACAGAAAAGGTTGGAAAAGCTAACTAGATGACAGGTATCCAACATGGGCTGGTTTAGAACACTCCTCCAATACAAAAATATCATCTTGCCTCTCAAAATCCTCCTAAAGATACAGTTCAAGGTTTCTCAGCCAAGCTTGTTTTGATTGACAGCCTGGGACAGGATAGCCTTCCTCTTACTGTTATGCTGTCAGTGGTCCTGGTCTGGGGGCCTCTGCTCACATTGGCCCTTGGTGTCAGCAGGTAGGAAAGCATGACCCTTGGAAAGAAGACATAGCCTTATGTCTTCTTATTAGCCTTCTTATTAGGCTAGGACTAATAAATGCTTCCTTCTGAGCCACCAGAAACTTCATTAATGGATATGATGGGCACCAACCTATAGTGGTGTACCTTTTTCTACATATTTTAAAAATTAATTTATTCAGAAACTCCTGAGAGTATCTCAGAATGCGATTAGGCTGGCCATCCCTGGATGCTTTAGCCAAGGTCCGTATCCCAGCACTCTCCACACTGTCAGGAGACCGGCAATAGTTCCCATTATTCAAATAGTTTTGGAGCTATAAATCTGGAAGTAAAAGGTTCATTAATCCTCTGATGTCTTCTATTTTTCTTAATCTCTGTATTATTTTCTTCCTTCCCATTAAACACAGATGCTATGCAGCTTCTGGTAGCAGGCAAAAGTTGAAAGCAAGCCCAATACAAAAAAATAATTGTTTGTTAAACATTTGCTGTGGGAGTGTGGTACTGGGTGTGGCCTATGCCTGCAGACAGTAACTACAGAAGGGAACCCTAAGAAAGAAGAAGGGGGAGGCAGAGCTGAGGCTTTTCTAAGTCTCCGCTCAGGTGGGAAATGATTGATTATAAAAAGGAAAGAATTTGGATCCATGAGATCTAAGCCAAAGAAGTAATAAGGTCCATCATTTTCTCACCAAGAATATCCAATCAATTTCACCATGCTTCAAGACATCCAGTTAACATTGCAAACTGGAGTGTGAAAAAGGGTGCTCAGACCCATTGAAGAATGCACTCCAGGGTTCATTAGGGGCACCCCAGATCTGTCATCGGCACACGGCAGCTTTCTCCTGATGGAACTTGGCAGTGCCCAATCATCTGACCCTGTATGCATAGCTGGAAATTCTGTAATATGGAGATGTCTTGATAATCATGTATTCATTGATCTGTTTAGAAAAATTGGTCTTACAGGATAAATTATGACCATTTTGTTCTCAAATCTTACTGCGTGGTTCCAATAGCAAAGGTTACATAAGGCACAGCCAGGGGCTTAAAGTGATTTATCAACAAGAGCAAGAATGCTGCCCTTGTCCATCTTACAAGGCACAGATAATATCAACTGAGTAACATACCAAATGGTTTGAGTCATACTGATATTGCTTCACATGCTTATAGGCTTCTCTTCAGCACTAGTGCCTCTCTTATGTTGTTAATTTTCTTCTTAGTGCTACACTGGTAACATTAGCTTTTAAATATCTCTCTTCACTCACTTTCCTCCATTTTAAAAGTAATCTATCTTGCTAATTAATGCCACGATCTTTCTGACATAATTAGAATCATTGGATCTATTAAGGCTTTTCTGATCACTGCCATGTTTTCAAATTATACTGATTTTGAAGACCAGACTGTGGGATTAAATTCCACTGTGCCATATTTAATATCTCACTCTTCAGAAACCCACTGACAAGTTATTTCCTTCCCTCTATATTTATCTTGTTGTGTCTTTTATAGTTTAGTTTTGGTGTTTGTTTTATGTATGTAGTAGGTTTTAGCTCTTTAAGAATTAATATCGTGTTAAATATATATTAATATCATCTATATTGTTTTAAAATTCTCTACATACTAAATTCTTAATTCACATTTGCTGAATAAATGACAGATAGCATAATAAAAGGTTTTCGAACCAAATAGCCTAGGGGGGTCCTTGGCATTTCTTAAAATTTATTAATTCAGTTTTCTCTAGAACAAGCAGAAAAACCCTTCAACTGCCTTCCCATGAGTATAGCATTGCTGGAGATTGGGAAAACATTAGCTACCTCTCTTGACGGGTTTGCTCTTCAGTGGTCTCCATGGCACATTCCAGAGAGTTCTGGAGAGACTGCAACTGATTCAAGGTCTCCTTCAACAAAAATCGAGTGACAAATTGTTCCAAATTGGAGGCTTCTTGGTAGTCCTGGGGGTACAAAACAAATGTAATTAGGAGTTAGTTTGGTAGCTTGGTAGAGACAAACATTCAGGAAAAGATTTTTTTCCCCAGGTACCCATCAGTCTCATCTAATTCTGAAAGGGAAAACAGAGAGAGTTGTTAGCTCAGAAGTCTGTGGTAGGACTCTCCACCTGGCAGAGGCCGAATTTAATAACTGATTAGATTGTACCTGCCTCATGTTTAGCAAAAAGGACAAACATTTAGCATTATTAAGTAATAGATTAAGTATTAGATTAATTAAGAATTAGACTAATTAATCGATATATATATGGGAAAAGAAGAAGTTTCGGGGAAAAATGTTAAAAAAAGTTAAAAAGTTTCAGGGAAAAATGACTTGCTTTGTTCTGTTTCGTGTAAATAATAACCACAACATCAAGTATTTTCTTTTTTCACTCACAAAACATAGTCGTGTTTCAACAAATGCTTTAATTCAGTCTAGATATATCCACTTCCCCGTTCCAGTCACTACCTGCTTCTTGGTTGACTATAATGTGAAGCCTCAGCTACATGCTAACAATGCCACAGACTTCCTTTTTGCCTGTGTCTTCCCAACTTTGTCAAGAGCCAAAATAAACCTTTACCTCTTAAATTGTCATTGTCAGATAGTCACAGTGACACAGTGGTAACTAATTCTGGTGGGAATGGTATAGTTCAATTCAGTCAATGAAAAGATTTATTTGTTTCTATCCCTAAACAAAGTGATACATAATTTTTTATGGTGCAAACACAAAACCAAGAGGAATAAAACGATGAGATGCAGCCATGAGTCATGATGTTCTGGGGACTTAGCAGGTATGGCTGCAAATCCAAACAAATGAGGTATAGTTATTTAACCCTTTGGGACCTCACCTTTCTCACTTACAAATCATGTTAAATAAGTCCAGCATGTTTTACAAACTGAAAGTATTCTATATTTCTATCGATTATAAAGTATAAAGTACTTGCTGGTGTCCTGATATAAATTACTCCACTCTTTCCAGTCCACAGAATAACATCAGAGAAAATTTTATTTACCAAATTTTCAGTCATCAGTCTTTGAAAAGTTCATTTCTTATGGCTGAAAACTCAGGAAGATTTTTTTTAATTCACCAACTAGGTAGCCTTACTTAAAAATTCAAAACTGTCTTTAAACTCCACTTAATGAAATAAGCATATAATGCAATGTCCCACGCTTACAATAGCCCTAAGAAATTGAAAAAGTTGCATCGAGTTAAAATATACAAACTACCTCAGGGGTTACTAAGAGGTTGATCTCAGAGTTACTGTTTTGCAGCCCAAGCTTCCAGAATTATTTCTTCATTGATCTGGAAATCGTATTTATGGAATAAAGGCTGCATTTGATTCTCATGCTGCAGTTGTTCCCATTTTACCAACACATGCTTTAAAAATAAAATTTATTACAATGAATACAAGACACAATTGCATTGTCAGAGATTATACCAGCTCCTCTGCATCTCAGCCTAAACTATGACTAATCCCGAGCAGGATGGCAAGTTCGCACCCATTTGCAGACAGCACTGAACAGAGAAGAAACAATACACTCAGTGAGCTATGGCCAAGGTGCTGGCATTAGGATTTTTTTCATTTAAATGCTAAATATTTGTCACTGTCATGTCAGAGCTAGAAAAAGCAGATTTTATTTTTGTTTGCTTGCTTTTTGTTGTTGTTGACTTTAGCTTCTTAGACACAGGGAATGGCAAATACATTCAAAGTGATCAAAGTAAATATTCTTACATGATATTCCCTGAGCCTTCAAGAGAGAGTATGGTACAGAGGGGGTCCTGTCTAGAGCTGACCGTAAAGCTAGACATTTAAGGAAAATTGAAACCAGACTGCTGTTGCTTTCCTACCAATGCTCCACCATAGCAATACGTGCGTTATTTTATACATACATGCATTATTTTATACGCTCTTCCACGGCACCCTGGTGACACTTGGGAAGAGCTCTAATGGAGATGGGAGAGGATATTGGACAGAAATGTTGAGAGTTTGACATTGACAAGGACAGTAAGTGAGATGAGCCTTTGGAGACTAAGATTGTAAATCAGCTACTAAGGGTTGACGGTCTGTGTGTCTCTCCTAGGTATGAGGATCGATAATTTGTCCTCTATTACAATCTTAAGCTAATTCTTGCTCATACAAAGTATTGTATTTTATGATGGCATTTTCATACTCCTGTCCCCACTGCTATTCCCTCTCCCTCCCCCTCAGTCCCTCCTTTCTGCTTTCATGCCACATATAATTCTAGTATCTTCTCTTTCTCAACCTCCCATTCCCTTGTTATTTCACTCTCTTCTATATGGTCCCCTTTCTAGCTTCATCACACACACACACACACACACACACACACACACACACACACACACAAAGTAGGGTTACCTGGTATATACCTCCTGGGCATATACCCAACTGTTTCTGAGTCCATACACCATGCAACACTATTCACAATAGTCAGGAAATAGAAGTGGTTGAGATGCTCATCAACAGATAAATGCACAGGGAATATAATACATATACACAATGGGATTTCATTCAGCCACAAGAAAAAAATGAAATTATGGTAGCACTAGATATCATTAAGTGAAAGATCTGCTAAGTTAAAGAAGACCTCGATGTGTAACATTTCTATTCATCCTCCCAGGGCGAGCTGCTCTCTTCACTGCCCTTCCTGACGTGGAACCATCCATCATTTATTTTCCCACAATCCTTTTCCCTTCTCTGTGTTCCTGGAACATATTTTCTCTACTTGGGGAATAGGATTTGACATTTTATATTGGTAATCTCTGTCAAGTCCTTAGTGGTGGTTAGGATTCTGTCTAAACTCCACACCCCAGTTACCTGGCAATAGCCCGGTCTGACCCACTATAAAATGGGCTGCTTACCGCTCCTCTCCCTCTTATTCTTTTATCCTTTTATTTTCTTGTCTTTCTCTTATCCTCTTGGGCTCTCCTCCTTTCCCCCTTCGCCCCTCTCCCTACATGGTCATGGCCGGCCACTACTTCTCTACTCTCTCCCTTTCTCTGCCTTTCTCTGCCTGTTACTCTGCCTCCTTAACTCCCCTCCCCATGTCCTAAATAAACTCTATTCTATATCATTGTGTGTCTGGTCCCTCAGGGGACAGGATGCCTCAGCATGGGCTCACTGAGGCACTCCCTTCCCCCATATGCCCAAGGAACATATTCTTACACCTATTTCTCCTTTTATAATCACAAAAGGGGTAAACATTGTATCTTTTTCATCCATTTCCTGAACCTTCAGACTATTCAAAATAGCTCCTAGCTCACTCGGGCTGGTCCAGAAATGGTTAAAGGCTATGTGACAAACAGGACACTGTATAAGGGCCTTGGGAAGCAGAAGGAATGTCTGAGCCCTGGGTGTTCTGGATGCTTGCAGTCACCAGCTGCTTCCTGTACACGTGTGGCTCCTGCTGTTTGTACACGCCACTGTCTGCTTTGCCTGGCCACATGGATCTTCTATAACGGGAAATACAGCTTTGCTCTCAGCAGACCGTTTGTCCTCATTTCAGCATTTGGACCATTTGTTAGTCTTCTCTCCTTTCTTTCCTCTGGATCCCATGCTCCGAGACTGCAGACCCAGGTGGCTCACATCCAACCTCCTTCCTTTCTCCCACATACACGCAGATGTTCCTTTGGAAGGCAGTGGCAAAGAAGCAGATGGGAAATTAAGTAGATAACAAGTTGGAAAATGTCAAAGCCTGGACCTCTCATCCTCAGCAAATGTATTGAATGTAAAGAACAAAAAGGGATCTTTGCTTTCTTGTCTCCCCAGAAGTCTGGAGTGTTGGTATTTGGCACATTTTCATTTGAGTGAAGTGCTGTGTTTGAGGAATGAAGGGAGCAACTTCCAAGCATCTATAAAGCCTGGGATAGCTAATGTACAGATACTGAGTGTCTAGATTCTTCTTTATTTTTAGACATTGTTCAGTTTTCCTGTTAGAAAGGTTATGGAGAAATGAAAACTGACAGTATTTATCAGAACCAAATAATGTTTACTCAAGTCATTGGTAATTGTCACATAGATTGAATTATTGGGTAGACATTGTGAGCCACATACACTTAAAATTTCCATTTCTGCCTTTGTTTTTTAATAATAATGATTGTTTTATTTTATTTTTAATATATATAAGAAATAAATGTAATAAACCAAATACATGGACAAAGAATATAACAATCATATGATCATCTCAATAGAAGCAAAAAAAAAGTCTTTGACAAGATTCAACGTGCCTTCTTAATAAAAGCCCTAGGACAAGTAGAACTGTAGGAAACATATTCCAACATAATAAAGGTTTTGCATGACAGACCCATGACCAATATCATCCTAAATGAATAAAATCACTAATAAGCCCCATTAAAATCTGGAATGGGAGTGGACTGCCCACTCTCCCTACTGTTTTTCAATCATATAATCCATAATGTGATTGGAGTATTAGCTGGATCAATAAGGCAAGGGAAGAGATACAAAGGAGAAAATATTAAGTTAAATTATCTTCAACTGAAGATTATATTATCTTATACCCAATGGTCCCAAAATTTGACTAGAAAAATTGTAGAAATTATCAAAAAATTTCAGCAAAGTGTTGTGATGCATAATTGACCAGTCTTAATACATATGAGTAACATGCACGCTGAGAAAGAGATCATGGACACGTTCCTCTCCCCAGTTTCTCAAATAAAACAAAATATTTAGAATATACATAACAAAATGGGTTAAAAACTTCTACAATAAAAACTTTAAATGTGTGAAGAGATTGAGAAACATACTAGAATTTGAAGACTTCCCAAAAATATGCCAGCATCTCAATTCTAGTTTTTCCCAGTGTTTGAAGCTAACTTGAAGATTGTGTTTCTTAGGGCATTGCCTGTGCAATTGCAAGATCATTTCTCAGCAAGTGAACACTGTACATTTGCATGACAGAAGAGTGGAAGGCTCAGTTATTAACCCAGTATGAGTCATCTTGGTTAAACAGAGCAGTTAGATCATCAGACTTGCTTGTTTGTATTTGCTGCATTTGAAAATCAAGTTAATGGACTCCAGTCATAATGTCCCCTTGTCGAGGACATCAGACACTATCACAGTTGGCAAGGCTACTGCTGTCTGCCTCTGAAACAAGGCTCCATCGTCCACCCTGCTCTTGTATGAGACATTTTATTTTCAAACATTGTTCAGTCTTCCTCTCTATTAGAAAGGCTACAGAGAAATGATGAGATCTGAATAATGTTTATTCAAGTCATTGATAACTGTTATATAAATTGAATCATTAGGTAAAAATTGTAAGCCATTCATATAGCTCTGGATGGAGGAAAGGGAAGGGGAAGGAGGGAGGGAGGAGGAGGAGAAAGAGGAAGAAGAAGAAGAAGAAGAAGAAGAAGAAGAAGAAGAAGAAGAAGAAGAAGAAGAAGAAGAAGAAGAGGAAGAGGAAGAGGAAGAGGAAGAGGAAGAGGAAGAGGAAGAGGAAGAGGAAGAGGAAGAGGAAGAGGAAGAGGAAGAGGAAGAAGAAGAAGAAGAAGAAGAAGAAGAAGAAGAAAGAGAGAGATATGAAAAATTCCTTGTATACACACACACACACACACACACACACACACACACATCATGTAACTTGGGTTGGGAGGTAGGAGGCATCTAGAAAACATGCCAGAAACCTGGGATGGGGAACTGCCCAGAATCAATGGGGATCACCTTAGCTGTGACTCACAGCATTGGGGATATTGAACCTAAAGAGGCATCTCCTGTAGCCAGGCAGCAACCCCAGTGGAGCAATAGGGACACCATCCCACCCTCAAAACATTTGACCCCAAATTTATCCTGTGTACAGAAATGCAGGCATGGAGGATGGAGCAGAGCCTGAGGAAACAGCGAAGCAATAACCATTCCAACTAGAGACTCATCCCATGAGCAAGCACTGATCTCTGACACTATTAATGACACTGGGTTGTGCTTGCAGACAGGAGTCTAGCAAGGCTGTTCTCAGAGAGGCTCCACTCAGCAGCTGACTCAGACAAATGCAGACACCCACAGTCAAACAGTGCATGGATTTGGAACTCCTACATAAGAGTCGGGGGAAGGATTGCAGGCCCTAAAGGGGATAGGAATTCTATAAGAAGATCAACAGAGTCAACTAACCTGTACCTTTGGGGCTCTCAGAGTCTGAATCACCAACCAAAGAGCATACACAGGCTGGACCTAGGCTCCCAGCATACACACACACACACACACATACACACACACACACACACACACACACACACACACACAGCAGATGTGCAGCTGGGTCTTCATGTGGGTCTGAACAACTGGAGTGGGGGCTATCCCAAAAGCTGTTGCCTGTCTTCTAGCTGGGCTGCCTTGCCTGGCCTCAGTGGAGAGGATGCGCCTAGCCCCACAGAGACTTGAAGTGTCAGGGTGGGAGCATACCCAATGTGTGTGTGTGGGGGGGGGGGGGGGGGCTCCAGCCGCTGAAAGGAGAAGGGGAAAGGAGAAGGGGATGGGGGGAGGTGGAGAGATTGTGGGACCAGGTGACTTGGGTGGGGGCGGCAGTGATCAGGATGTGAAGTGAATAAATTAAACGACAATAATAATAAAATAAAAAGAGGTAAACTGCACATCAAACAAAAATTAATCACACCTTTCAAAAGCCATAGTTTTATGTTAGAAAATATAAAAAAAATATTTGTTTTTAATTAAAGTTATCTAAGAATTTCAGAAAAAAAAAAGATTTCTGAGATGAAAATCTTCCTGTGCCCCAGGGTCCAATAAATGGTAAACATTTGAGAACTCTGGCATGACATTACTATGAATCCTTCTCAGGTAATCACTAATCCACTCCTATAGAGACATATGCAACATCTAAAGAGATTTAAACAGTGATGATTTAGGTTCTAAGTCTAGGTAAATCATGTCTAGACGTAAGATATGGGTTTTAGGGAGTGAATTTTTGGCTCTGTGAACAAGGGGTCATGTATCCTGCCACCAGAGTACGCAGGCAACCATAGAACCCTTTTCAATGAAAAGTCTGGCTGGATTCATAAACCACAAGAAATCGGTAGTTGGCAGAATCTGGCCAGGCCAGGACCTTGCTCACCCTGATTTCGGCATTCGGGGTCAAAGGCCTCTGCTCTCAAAACACATGACCCACAGTCTGTGAGTGGTGATGAAAGGCACTGTCAGGCCCCGCTTATCCAGCAAACGATTAGCTTGACTAAGGATTTGAAGCAAACACTGAGTTCAGAGGATTTTGCTGCCTTAGCTAGGAACCAGTAATGCCTGGAGTGCAAGCACAGTTTAGCTGATCTATTATAGATACACTGAGAAAGTAAATAAATAAAATAGACTGGGGCAACCTGCAGTGTACAAGTGATGTAACAGAAATGAAATTCAGCACAACTTCTAGTCACAATGGAACTCAAGGATGTGACGACCATAGCTAGCAGTGGCTGGTTATGCTCAGGGAATGCCAGACTGGGTAGAGCACACACAAAGGCTCCTGAAGGCGCTGGTAGCTTTTTGTTTCTTGATCTGGGGAGGCGAGGAGTCATTTCCAGAGTGTTTGCCTTAAAATCACCAGGCTCTCTGCTTGATTAGTTCTGCTTTCTTATTTTTGTTTCATCTAACAATAAAAAGGTCAAGATCTGTATGAGAACCAATCTGGCAGAGATAAGCTATCTTCATGTATTTGGACAGCTGTGGGAATAGACAGATATAGGCTGTAAAATATGGGACTTCTTGGCAGGCAGTAGGGCAAGAAAGTGTGTAAACACTTCTAAATCTGTAATTCCTATTGCTCCTCATATGCTATCTCTTCAACTACTAGCCTACATTTCTCTGAAGTGTAATACAGTACCAAATGGTGCTTTTTTTTTTTTTTAGTACAAATTCATATGTGAATTAGGCTCTACTTTCATTTGTTGATTTTACAATATTACCTTGTTTTCTGGTAAATATAATGCTGTCTACCTTACTGCTCACACATTTTTCCCTTTGGTTGTCATTTTGAGTTCACAGAACAAGGATAAGAGAAGGCTGAAGCAAACATAACCCCAAGGGCAGCAGCCTCTTCTTCGACTCCCGCTAGTCAGCACAGCGTCAGATGGATACTGCTATTTTAATCATGGCACTATAATGTCTTCAGCTTACATGTCCAAGTCACTGAATTGCCAGGCAGAAAAAAATGTGGCATTTCAAAAATGCCACATTTGATCTTTTTTTGTTTTCAAGACAAATTACGCTTCTCTTTGATCTGAATGAGTTCTGAGACAGAACAAATAATTGAGTATTAAAACACTGTGAGCATTCTTCAACACCATAGTGTGTGTGGGGGGAATAACAGATACATTTTAAGCACCTGAGAACTTGCCAAGTTTGAATCCTATTTGCTCCTGTGGCCCATCTGTGCATAGAATACTAGCGTATTTCACTAAGGTTTTATTCACAAAAATAATAATCCCAAGAATGATTAACTCCTTCAAATGATAAGCAGCCGATAATTTGGCCCAGTGGGACTTTGAACAAAACAAAATACATGGTACATTATATATATATATAATAAACTAAAGCATTATTAGTTATAAGATGTGATATTACTTTGGTCTCTTTAGATTGTACCAGTATTTAGCATGTTAACATGGAAAACAAGATTTAGAGTCAGGAAACGATTGTCCCCATATTTCACTGATAACCAGCAAGAGAGAATGGTATACAAATCCTTCATTTTCAGAGTGAGTCCTGCAGAGATGGAAAAGACTGGCGCAGGACAGAAGAACACAGGCATGCTTCACTCTGCACACTTTCAAAAGGCATCTAATTAAAACACATCTTATTGATGATTTCAGCAGACTCCTGTCTCAGGCACCAGCAGAAACAAAAGGGCCTTGGTTGTGAAGCTACCGGCCAGGGCACTGCCCCAGGAAAGCTTTCTGGGCTGTGAATAACCAACTAAAATGGGAAGAAAACATTTTCCAGATTGCAGTGGACCTTCTGTTTAAGCAGAGAGGGTAAAGAAGGAAAGGAACTTTCCCAAACACACTGCTCTGCTGTAGAGAGACTGCAGTCCTATCAACTGTGGAGGTTACTCCTGGAATAGTGACAGCTTTTAGGCAACGGTTTATCAAAATCCATGGTATATGGAGGGTCTCCAGGTCATCATATATTTGTCTAATAATTTTACTTCCTACTTTCATATTCAACACAGGCTTTCTGTGTTGAACCAAGCAACTAAAAACATTATTGCTAAAGGGCAAACCTCAGGCAAGGGTAAGTGTTATACAAGCTTCTAGTGCCTATCAACTGACTGACACCAAGTTTTAAAAATGTTTAGAATTATTAAATCAAATTTATACTATTGAAAAAAATTCAAGAAACCGACGACGACAGAAGAGTGATTCAGTTACTATATAAATAAGAAAAACCATGTGTCAAGATTGCACTTTGAGCTCCAGGCTCAGAGTGTTACAGGGAAGATGATGAGACACCGGCGAAACCTCCCCAGTAACTTGATTATTTCATACAAAGCTACTCATTTTAATCAGAGGCTTACATCTTGCTTCTTTGCCATGGCAACGGGTAGAGAATCACTTACCCAGGAGGTTAGGGTGATGATCTTCATTATGTTCAGAGAGACCCTGCTCCATGTCAGTGATTAGACCGCAAGGAACTAATTGGAGTGTTTCTACTTAGGTCTGAGTAATATTTTCTGACCTCATGGAGGATAAAATGTTAAGGCCCATGACAGACTTGACCATATTGCTTTCTGAAATTTGTGCACTGGGCACATCTAGCTTGGTTTTCATCCAGGATGAGCTGACTCTGTTTTCATCAGTACCCAGAGCTCTGGGCAGGAAAAAGTGAATGGTTTTCTTTTTTTCTTTTTTTTTTTCTTTTTTTCTTTTTTCTTCTTTTTTTTTTTTTTTGTCCCACAACAGGATGTCCTTCCGCGTCTCCTGTTTATTTTCTCTTGTTACGGGATCTGTCATACAGAGTATGGCCATTCTACTGTGGCACACTGCCATTTCACATGAGTATGAACCTTCCTATTTCAGTGTGTAAGGACCAGTGCTGTAGGATAAACTACTGATTCTCTTAAGGACATGAAGATGCTAATGCTAATAATACAAATGCAGAAACACTCATTAAGCCCCTAAAGAAAGAAAAGTGATCGATTTAATTATTGTGCGCAGAGACAATGGATCAGAACACCTTGTTTACCAACACATTGTGTATGTGTTTGTATGTTCACACGTGTCTATGTGTGCTTGTTTGTGTGCAGTCTTGAATGTATGTGCATGAGTATGTGCACAGATATGAATGAATGTGAAGAAGGGCAAAGGATGATGTTGAGTATCTTCCTCAATTCCTTTTCTATCTTCTCTTGTGGGGTGGTGGTCTCTCACTAAGCCTAGAGTTCACTGATTCAGCTAGAATGACTAGTCAGAAAACTGTAGGGATCCTTCTGTCTTTGCTTCCATAGAGCAGGAATGACAGTTACAAGCCCCTGTGTTTAGCTTTTTAACGAGGTCATTGGGACTCTGAACTCAAGTCTGTGCAACAACAACTGAGCTGTCTCCTCAGTCCTTAGCAACGCTTGCTATCACACTCATGTTCCATCTGATGCACACACATTTCATCTTTGGCCACATATTTAGATTTATCACAATATTGGTAGTGAGCATAGACACCCACTAATTATGGGTTGACTTAGTGTGAAAGAAAGCCAGTCTAGATCAAAGCAGGGCACAAGACACCCTGATAAAAGTAAAACAGTTCATATAATATTCTAAACATCGAGGATAAGATTTGAGAGTCTCACTGATCACATAGGTCCACATCTTGGTGTTGGTTTTGGTGTTTATCTCACTCTTTCTGCGCCTCTCTCTGTCTTAACATTTTGTGCCTTCCTCCAGCTCAGATAAGTCAATGTTCCATTCTATTATGCATAGTAAGTTTTTGTCCACCTCCTGTTTCATGCTAGCAATGTGTGAGGCTCATATAATGGGAATTTATTTCCAACGTCTTGTGTCATTGGAGATGTGAACTTTGGAAGGTGATCAGGAGTGTAAGGAAGCATGATGGTGAGACTTTCTTGATGAAATTAGTGACTTTACAGGAAATGCAAGCACGTATTCTGCCCAGCACCTGATTCCCTCAGCCACGTTACAGAGTGGCAAGAATGCCCTTGTCAGATGCAGGGCACTGTGCTCTTGGCTGTCCTGGGCTACAGAACAATGAGCCAAATAAACTTCTGTTCTTTAGAAGTTACTCAGGTGTGGGTCCATTGTCACAGTAAATGAAGGCAGGCGATGATAACTCGTTCAATGACCAGTACTCTTTATTCATGTTTTTAATAAAACGTTTAAAGAATAGATGCTTAAGGACTAAAAAAGTCTTTAGAGGAAAACAAAGAGTAAGCAGTCTCTGTGTATGGTCCTGTGCTGAATCGAAAGGAGAAAGTGGCTTGAGAACCAGCATTTCTCACTCTCTGCCTCCTGGTTGTGCATTTAATGTGAGCTGTTGCCTCGAGTTCCTCCCAGTTTAATGGCTGTATTCTCAAACCATGAGCCAACACAAACTCATGTTTTTTCTAAGTTGCTTTATTCAGGTACTTTATCACAGAAACAGGACAACTAACTAATACCTTCCTTAAATCATGTTCCAATATAGTAAATGAACTATGTCAGCTAGCCACATGCTTCTTCAGGAGAGAAGATTTCAGAAGATTTCCCTTCATAGTCTCTAGCTGCCCCAGTGAAGGCACATTCTCAGAGATATCCTTTACCAGTAACTAAGGCATGGTGCAGGCTCCTGCCCAGGGTCACTTCTGTGTGATGTGCACTCTTCTTATGGCCTAGTCAAATTTTCCCAGAGGACCTTCCTTCCGGCACATTACCCAGCATCCTCAGGTAGCAGGTATGCACTCCCGCTGGGAAGCTCTGCCACGCCCACGGTTCCTGGTCCCTCCCTCCTTTGCTTTCCACAGGTGTTCAGGTTCTTCCTTCTAGACATTTCTCCTGCTCATAAGTCTATCTTGGCTTCAGTGTCCCACAAGATTGGGGCAGACCTGGTACTCCATTAGCATTTGCTACATCAGGTGAAAAAAAAAAATCTCAGTTAGAATGAAACAAATGAAATATTGTGGAAGGTGAACAGAGAGTTGATGGAATTAGAGTATACCCAGGCTTTGTCTCAGGGAGTGACTTGGTGGAGTTGGGCTGAAAGATTAATGAAAATAATGATGTGTATTCTATGGAGGGCATGTGTTAAATGCTCAGAAAATAGCAGCAACTTTTATCGAGTACTATTGATTATGTAACTTAGGTATGAGATATAGAAGGCAACAAAAGATGCAAAGAATCAGGCAAGAAGAGAATCAGGCAAGAAGAGGCCAGGAATTTTGAACCGAGGAGCATGGTACACTCTGCTCAGTCAGGTTTTCCCTGGGAGCTGCTATTTCTTTGTGAAGTTATAGGACTCCTGGGGACTTTAAGTCCTAGACGTTCTTAACTGTTTTAGGCTCTCTAGATTTACAGATATTTAAGTAGTTAATATTTTTTTGGTCTCAGTGAAATGGGAGAATATTGATATCTATCCATCTTCAACTATAAAGACAAGCTATGCATTTCATTTGTACATAAGGCCCAAGTGATGGAGTATTAACAAGAGTTATCAGGGTTGTGGAGTGATCTTGAATTTCTTCCCAGTTAAAGTCATTCTCTGTTGCAGGAAGTATTTAAAAGTCGATCTGCCATCTCCCCTTCGGAGTGAAATGGCCCAGCAGAGGCCCTGTGGCCCCGCAGAGGTGGAGAGTTTGCAGGCCTAGAGACCAGCAGCTCCAGAGAGTTGGTAGCAGTGGCAGGAGCGGGGCACGGGAGCATGGTCAGAATCTGCAGAGAGTTGGCAGGTCGATCTTTTTAAATATTTCCTGCAACATTTCTCACAGGGAACAAAACAGGCTTAGCAGTCAGGTGTGTGATTTTTGAGCTTCTCTTCATTAGATTAGAAACGTTCTGTATATATGATACAATACTGAGGGCATATTTACATGCTAAGAAGAAACAAGCTAAAATTAGAAAATCTACAGAAAATTACAGAGGACTAAGAATTTAATGTTATACGATACAAACGGAGAGTTGGAACCCACACCTTTAATTTCAGTTCTTGGGAGATAAAAGCGGCTAGATCTCTGAGTTTTAAACCAGTCTGGTCTTCAGAGTTAGTTCCAGGACTGCCAGAGCTACACAGAGAAACCCTGTCTTAAAACATTAAAAGAAACCAACCCAAACTTTTGTAGTGAGAAGATAACTAACCATATCTTAATGCAACAGTCAATATAAAATAAATTATCGTTTCACCCTTAGTTTATAGAAAGTGGCTACTAATTTCTCTGAGTGTCTTAAGCTGGCAAATGGAAGCATTCCTAATCCACCGTGGTTAGCATGCCAGTGCACTTAGCAGGAACATAATTAGCTGTATCTCAAGGGTGCCATTTTTGAAAGGTTATTGAATCCATCCACATTCCCCACCCCCAGAGTCCAGGAGTTAATTTTTGCTTGACTGTGCATAGTATAATTCTGATGTTCTTTGAAATGTAACAAAATTTCCAAGGAATTAGTAGTTTTATTTGTTTCACTTTTTGAACTTCAGATAGCATGCATTTATGTACTTTTGGGTAGCATAATCTGATAGTTAAACAATTAATTGGAAGATCTATTACTGCACCATATATAATGAGATATCTATTATAATTCAGCATTAAAAAAGAACCCGCTGGGGCCAATGTATGCCAAAGTTCAGAATTTTTCAGAGTCTATGGAGGTAATACTGAAAGCATACCAGATGCTCGATCATACAAAATATGTAGACTTACTCTGTGACAACAAAATTGATATTTTTCCCACTAGAATTCTCTACATTAATATAGGTTTTGCTTCCAGGTGGTTTTGGAGCCTATGTTTATCAAACAGCAAACAATCAAAGGCTTCTATATTTAGAAGTTCTGGACCAGGAGTTGTGGGAGTTTAGTGAATGCTACCCTAACGACTTGCTGAAGGAGCCCCTATAAAGATGATGAGAGGGATAGCAAACCTAAAAATGTGGCATGAAATTGCAGCGGGGCACGTTTATTGCTGCTTTCTATCTGTCAAATACGTAAGATTCAGCTGCAAAGTATCTCCCAAACTCTATAAACGATACAGCGCCTTGTCTAAAATGAGCAGCAGAGAATTATCCTCCTACTAAACATCGATGAACTCACTGAGATGTCTGCCATGAACGAGGAGACAAATATACCTGGAGTTGAGAGTATGAAATAATGGAAAGAAACAGTTCCCTTCAACCACTGCTACGTACTGTTTCCACCCAGTGCTGTGCTCTGTAAAAACATAATGTTGTGTCAGATGTTGTAGTGCTGCTGAGGGTCTCATAAATTTCTACTCTAACTCCTTATTATCAGATTGATCATTACTTATTATATCAGCTGCCACAAAAATCCTGCCAATCATCAAGACAGAGGTATTTAAAATACCTTTTCTATCACATGCACTTGGTTAGAGAATTATTAGTTCATGGTTACATTCCTTTTGATAGCTAGCACCAGGCAACATTTAGTGCATAGGGGCTGCTTCTTCTGAGTTAGACACCGAGCTATGGACACTCTCAGCCATCACGTACAAGGCCTTTGGTTGTTGGATTATTGCTCTTCAGAAGACATCTGTGTTTCCTGACGGTTGAGCCTGGTTTGGCTGTTTGATTTTTGGAATTTGCAGGCATAGGATTATGCTTAAGGAACTATTTATAAAGTGGGTATCTAGGTCCCACATGCTGCCTTTGTGTTTCCAAGTGTGTTGTAGGAGTGTATATTCTGTCATTCAGATGATCTGTTTTGATCACCTTAATAAGAAAATGCCTGACTAGAAGCTGTGCTTTCCTTTCAAGATTTCCCTATACTTTTGTGAATTAATTTCTGTTGAGTTTGATAATTTTTTATCGACAGACATGTCTGCCTCCACACAATTCTCTATGTCTCTGTCTCTAAATAACCGCTTCATCAATCATCCAGGGAAATTTCTCACCTTTTATCAGAGAGGCTTCTATTTGCATTAGATGGTGATTCATATGGAGAACCACAACTGGTCAAAGTGCAGAGAATGAGAGAGCAGAGTGCTCATTGAGAAATGGGACATCCCCATTACACCTTTTCCTCCCAAGATTCAGGGCTCATTGCAGAAGTGGTTGAAAGATCTTAAGAACCAGAGGCATAGATGACTACAAGAGAGTATTTTCTAGACACAACAGACCATTTGCACATACGACAGTGATTGTGACTGCATGCACAAGACCTGAGCAAGATCAGGCCAGACAAAATTCTAGCATGAAAGGGAGAGTGGGCCAGGAAGTCTCACTTCTAGCACACGAGTGGGGCAAATAATGGCTGATGGTAAGAGAGGGAAAGCCGGCTTTCTTTTGGGATTAAGTTCCTGAGAGGCTAATCATACTCCTGTAGATGACCTTACACCCATATACATGCTGGTAGTGACACATGAATTCTGTGAGTTTTGTTTTTGTTTTTTTCAAAGAGAATACATGGAAGGGGAGGGAGGAGTGGTGGTGGGGATCAGAGAAGAGTTGGAAAGGAGGGAATGAGGGGTGAACTTGATCAAAGCCTATTATAGAAACGTATGAGATTCTCAGTGAATAAAAAAACAAATAATGATATCTTTATAAAACACCAATCCATGTCCCCAAACTGTTTTCAGGAACTACGTTTGGAAGTTGGGAATGCTCTTATTGGTAAAAAGATAACTAATCTGTTTGACTCTATTAGGGAACATATGTAGCCATAGACCTCTTTTATATATATTGTCTTATTTTATTCTCCTAATATCTTTAGGAAGGAAATAGTATTGCTCAGATACAATGAAGGAAAAAAATGGAGACTAGCAAGTTAACATATGTATACATTAACACATAGTGGATCTAGAAATAAAATAAAGTTTAATTTTTTAAATGTAATTTGTTTTAAAATGTTATTCTTTCTAGAGGCCACATGTGTGTCCTATGTACTATTTATACAGTTTGGAAATATTTTTCCATATGTTACTGTACAGGAATAGGAAGCTATGCAGAACTCAAAGAAAGAACCAAGGACTGAAAAGTAGGTTCCATCTTGGATTATGACACACACACATCTCCTCATATACTAAAGGAACTGGACTCTGTTTAGCATCATCACTGCCAAACACATTATCAATGAGAAAAGACAAAACCCTTAAGAATAAACAACTAAACAGTTTTATGATTTTACGCTACATATGTTTGTGCTCTTTAGATGATCAGTAGGAGAATGAGGAATCTAAAAATATCGTTCACCTGCGCCTACCACATTCTTCCACATAATAATCTTTGTTACAGCTCTCAAAATGTCAGAACAAAAGATCACAAACTGAAGATTTGTCATAGTCAAACCTTATCAAAGGCAAGTTCAACATAACGGACTAAGGGGAAAAATCCAACTGTGAGAAAACTTGATGCTGACCTACCATTTTAAAAATAGCATACTTTACAAAAAATACTAAGTTGTGTGAGTGCTATGATTAAAACTGTGAAACTAATTTTATTTCCCAGATTCCCTAAGCTCTCTGCGAAATGCACCTGGGCCCTTGCAGGTGACTGTTTATGTCCTATACCAGTGGAATCCAGATAGACTGCAAAGAGCACAGTTTCACCTCATGAGTTCTTAAATTCAGAAAGAATAACCTGCTGCTCAAGGTGAACAATTATTCCAAAGATTTCAGACAGGGTTTGATGGGAATTCTGTGACTTTGTCTCTTTTCATCTTTTCCCTGGCTCCTTGGAATTCCCACCCATTTTGGCTCTTCCGCCCTCCTAGAATTGGAATATGGTCACAGAAACGCTCTCTTTCCTTCTAGCTTATTCATATAGAACAATGAACTGCAGCATATCTTTTGTTCTCCCAGGAGCCAATATTTATTTTTAAGTTCGTTCGAATGGCTTACTAGCCCCAGCAGTAATTGTTGATGCTACAATGAGATATGGCACTTTGTGTTAGTGATGTAATAAATATCTGAGATAATCAGCTAATATGTAGAAGAGATTAATGGTGGCTTACAGTTTGAGAGACCCAATTTGACAGGGCAGATGTTTTTACATGTCTCTCTGGTGAAAGAACAGTAGCACATGGAAGAAAAAAACCAGCCAACTCTTGGCTTGGCGACAAGGGACAGAAAGAAGAAGGAGTTGGGCTCATTCATTAATCCCTGAAGTGCACACCCCCAATGACTTAAAGATTTCTCATGAGTCCCTTCCTAATAAGATTCTTTTGATTATATCCTAGTATTCTGAGGACCAATCCTTTAATATACAAACCTTTGGAGGGAGCATTCCAGGTCTAAATTATAGTATACAACAACTGAAAGGACAAAGATTAATAACTTGTAATGAGTATATGTGCAAGGAACATGGGAGCAAACAGTTCTTCTTTAGCAGATGAAGAAAGGTTTCCCAGGTGGGATTGCTAGTCTAGGTTGTCAATTTGACCTCATCTGGAGTAAACTACAACCTATGTGACTGGATATACCTGTGAGGGATTTTTCTTAATTATTTGAAGTGGGAAGATCCACTTTTAATCTGGATATTTTGAGGTGGGAAGATCTGCCTTCAATCTGCGTTACACTTTTTGGTGGCAGCCAATATCACAGACATGAAAGAAGATTTTAGGTCTTTTCCAGCTTGATCTCACCTTCACTGGAAAGTTCATTATTCACTAGCATTAGAGCCTTTTTTTTTTTTTTTTTTTTTGGTATGCGTGTGTACTGTACACCAACTGAGATGCCCAGGCTCAAGGACTAAACAACTACTGGATTCTCAGATTTTTTTCATTGCGAGACAGCCAATGTTAGATTAGCTGAAGCACAGTTTGCTAACCATTCTAATAAATCCCGTATGTACACATATCTATGATGTACATATGTATGTGTATGTATGTATTCATTCTGTCTAGTCATATGTATTCCATTCTGCCAGTTCTATTCCTCTAGAGAGCCCTGAATAATGCACAAGAGTGAATCAGTCTTTACTCTACCTTTCATAGGATTGCCAAGGCTATTGCCGGACCAGCCAGAAGATAATCAAGTGAGAATTCTGAGGAAGGCAGAGGAATGTCATCCATAAAGGAGGACCATTGACTTACAAAAGACTAGAGGCTGAAATAACATGGGAAGGACTGGGAGGAGGTAGAACTCACCTTATAAGCAAGGATACCAGATGTGGAGGGCTCAGAATTGACTGTTCTTTGCGTGCTCTAAGAATCGTAAGAATAGACTCTAAGATCAATAATTGATAAATGGGACCTCATGAAACTAAAAAGCTTCTGTAAGGACTTAGTCAGTAGGACAAATCTGCAACCTACAGATTGGGAAAAGAAAAACTTCACTAATCTCACATCTGATAGACATGTAATATCCAAAATATATAAAGAACTCAAGAAGCTAACCTCCAAAAAACCAAACAACCCAATCAAAAAACAGGATATAGAACTAAACAGAGAACTCACAACAAAGGACTCTCAAATGGACCAGGCAGCATACGCTAGCTGGTATGAGGCCCCGACACATAAACAGCAAAGGACTGAAGAGAAATAGTGTATTGATATCTGTTGGAAGGAATCTGGTTTCTTGGACTTGTTCTGTGAAACATAGCTTAGGGAGTACATTAAGAAGGATTAAGAAGGGTTGTTGGGAGTAATTGTTTTAAAAGGTGAGTTCATTAGCGTTGGATGGTTGATTCAACCTCAAGGGATAAAAGAAAGAAAAGAAGGTTACAAAGATCTGAAGGGAACAAAAACATGAAAGTTATCCTTTTATTTGAGTGCTATTCACAAATTACTTCTAGAATTAAAGTAGGTCTGTACTATAAAATCATGCACAATAAATTACACAGAAAAATGTGATAGATGTGATACTTAATGATCCAGTGTCTTCAAAAGGATAGAAATTATAATAATAAATATTTACTGTAAATTGATATTATTACCCATATTTGAATGTTTCAGAAGGTGAATTGGTTAGATTTTTTTTTTTTTGCATTGGTATGACCAAATATCCATCACACACAACTTAAGAGAAAAATAGTTTTAGTTAATCATGATAGAGAAGATGCCACAAAAACAGTTTATATAATAGTGTGTTTGTGGGGGAGAGTGAGAAAGCCAGCCAGAGAGAGAGAGGAGGAAGGAGGAAGGGAGAAGAGAGAGAGAGAGAGAGAGAGAGAGAGAGAGAGAGAGAGAGAGAGAGAGAGTATCCCCAAACATCTGTCTCTCAGAACCAAGCACTCAAAATATGAGCTTGTGTGGGGGCATTTTAAACTCAGACTACAGTTGTCTATCCCCAGTCCCAGTGACCTTTGGCCTAGTCTACTTTCAAAAGTCTCCCAAAGTCTTATTAGTTTCTGCATTAGTTAAACTCTAAATTCAATGCTTTCTCTGAGACTCTAGGTAAACTATTTGATGTAAGCACTGTAAAGTTAATTAAATAGTTATAGATTTCCAAGATACAATGGCACATATGTTCATACTGCAAATACGAGGAATGGAAAGAAAGGAGAAATGCAAGAAAAAAGGACTTGATAAAAGGACAATTCAAAATGAATTGTACATTTCCATCCAGCGCCCAGAGCATGCAGTGATACAGTATGAGTTCTAATACATTTAGACAACCCTGTTCCCATGGCCTCACTGTTGTGAAAGCCTGTAGTCTCTCTCTGGAGAGACTTTATTTGCTGCCTGGAACTTTCCTTGTCAGAAATTCCACATTCTTATTATAGTTTTGGGTCTCTGTTCCAGCATAAACTTCACTTTCCCTGCTTCACACATCATGTTCTTGGTGGTCAAGCACAGGGAATCCTCCTGATAGATATTACCTAGTCTCGCAAGATCCAGTGTAGATTCTAGTGGCAGCTTCTGTAATATTGTTACACTTGTGTCTGCATACCTGCAAAACCAGCAGCCTGTGAATGACCTCACACTCTGTCGTCAGTTTGAACAATGGAAGGTCACTCCTGGATCAGAGCGCTAGTGGTCTCCTAGTGCCTGGGTGAATGAACCAAAAACAAACAAACAAACAAACAAACAAAAACAAAAAACAAAAAACAAAAAAACTTCTGGACTTCTTTGAGAGCAAGATACCCCAAAAGTACCTTTTTTTCTGAAGGAAACCTCTTTAAAATGAGTCTATAATTTTCATCTTGCTGCCTGTAATGAGAGGGGGTTCTTGATAGTTTCTTCAGCAACTTTTCTATTATTTCAGTGCAAAGTGATAGGCTTCTTTTTCATGGAGTTAGCCTATTTAAAAACCACAGTCATTTTCTCCTTAACATTCAACTTACTGCATGTTTCTCATGCCCTTGTGCTCTGACTTTTGCTCTCTGCCGCTTTTGCTGCAACCCTAGATAAAGGCAGTCAGCAATGACCATACTACTGTCTCAATGCTATTCTGCCTTGAAATCTTCATGATCTAATGAATTAGTCCATTGATTTCCAGTTCAACCTCATTCAAATTCTCAGGACATGGGCAAGATGTAGAAAAACTGTTTAACAGAATGTAATGTTGAGTGGAGCATACTTATTCCCATCAGGAATCTCATAGCATGCCAGTGTTCTTGTCTCCTGAGTGCCCATCAGAATTACCCATTCAGCCAAGTTGTCCACTTATATATCTAAATTTTAAGTTCCTTCCACACCCCAGTTCTAGAATTCTAAGAATCACTCAGTCAGGTTTAGTCACAGTCATGACTTCTCTCCTATCATACTAATGTGGTATCAGTTAGCTTTTGCATTCCTGTGATAAAAATTCACAGTAATCTGTGGGAGAAAAGCACTCATAAGTTTTAGTGTATCATGGTGGGGAGTATGTGGCAAAGTAAAGTAGTTCATATCACAGCCAAACCAGGAAAGAAGCTTAAAGAATGTCATAAGAAGGAATAGGTACAAGATACCACGAAAAGCTCACACCCACTGACCTTTCCTCTAGGTTCTACATCCAAAGGTTCTAGAGTTTATCAAAATAGAAACATGAACTGGTCCTGAGTCTTTTAGGGATAGTTCAGATTCAAATAACAACAGAAGATAACACATTTCTCTACCACGAGAGATATCATATGCACGTTAACCCTCTTACCAGCCAAATTCCTTCCAGCTGAAACATTAGTAATCAAAATAATATGTAATAGCATAGGACTATGAAAGGAAAGACTTATAAACTATTTAAGTTAATGCTCCTGACTAAACAAAGTAAAGTCTTTACACAAATACATTCTGAACATTTAATGAAGTTGCTACTTCATTTAAAGAAGTCAGCAAACATTCTTGGGTTTTAACTCTCCTCTGTGCTCAGATCATGTGAAATATACTCAAGGGCCATACCCTCAGCCCTAGCAGCCTTGCTTCCTGCTTCTGGACTTACTTATGGCTGCTAATAACCTAAAATCATGCAGACCAACGACAACGATGACGATGATGACAACATTTTTCATTAAAGGTTTTCTACATATCAATAAGTAGACGTAGTGGGAAAAAACTTGTCTTAGCATTCATTGAAATACCTAGGATAACACATACATAAGCAGAGAAATAGGCCAAACCATGTACAGAAAGGCTTCCCAAGAAGAAAGGAGGGAGGGAAATATTATGGCTGAAGTAAACACCCCAATTTTAGAGATGACAGAAAATAAGCAAGGTATGAAAGGGGCAAAAACATGTTCAATCAATAAATGTAATTGTCTAATATTAGAAAAGAATAACTCTTCATGATCATAATTGAAACCTGTCAGGTCTGAGAAATACAGTGCCAAGCAATTTTTGATTTTTTCCTCCCTTTTTTTCTCTTTAGCAAAAGAAATCACATTAAATGGGATTCTCATTCTCGGTCTGCACCCAGAACTGATCCTGTGCTACAGAGTTCAATACACAAATACCACCGGGAGAGATCTGGTCTCCCAGGAGTGCAGACATGCCAGTGAGCACAGGGAAGACCACCGCTTCTGTTCTTAGGGACCAGACCAGAGCCCTCAGGACAAAGGAACCTAGGAGCATCCTGGGACAGTTTCCTTCCAGTTTCCCTCTGCCCCCAGAGACGATCATGTGCCACAGTGCTCAATATGCAACTACCACCAGGTGAGAGCTGGTCTCCTATGAGTACTGACACACCTGTGAGCACAGGTAAGACCACAATTTCTGCTCAAATTCTTGGCTGAAGAGGGACCACACCAAAAGCCTTTGGGCCACAGGAACCAAGGAACAATCTGGGACAGAATCTTTCCAGTTTCTGTTTGCACCCTGGAGCTGATCCTGTGCCACAGTTCATCATACCAGAAAGAACTGGTCTCCCAGGAGTACTGACACACAGGCTTGCAGGAGGGACAAGCCCACAGCAAGAACAGCTAACACCAGAGATAACCAGATAGCAAAAGGCAAGGGCAAGAACATAAGCAACAGAAATCAGGGCTGCTTGGCATCATCAGAATCCAATTCTCCCACCATAGCAAGTCCTGGATACCTGAACAAACCAGAAGAGAAAGACTGTGATTTAAAATCACATCTCATGATGATGATAAATGACTTTAAGAAGGAAATAAATAAGTTCCTTAAAGAAATACAGGAGAACACAGATAAACAACTAGAAGCCCTTAAAGAGGAGACAAAAAAAATCCCTAAAAGAATTACAGGAAAATACAAGCAAACTGGTAAAGGAATTAAACAAGACCACCCAGGATCTAAGAATGGAAATAGAAACAATAAAGAAGTCACAAAGGGAGACAACCATAGAGATAGGAACCTAGGAAAGAAATCAGGAGTCATAGACACAAGCATCACCAACAGAATACAAGAGATAAAAGAGAGAATCTCAGGTGCAAAAGATACCATAGAAAACATTGACCCAGCAGTCAAAGAAAATGCAAAAAGCAAAAATCTCCTAACATAACAAGAAATTCAGGACACACTGAAAAGGCCACACCTAAGGATAATAGGTATAGAAGAGAGCAAAGATTCCCAAGTTAAAGGGCCTGTAAATATCTTCAACAAAATTATAGAATCAAACTACCATAACCTAAATAAAGAGATGCCCATGGACATACGAAAGACCTACAGAACTCCGAATAGATTAGACCAGAAAAAAATTCCTCCCATCACATAATAATCAAAACACCAAATTCACAAAGAAAGAATATTAAAAGCACTAAGGGGGAAAGGTCAAGTAACATATAAAGGCAGACTTATCAGAATTACACCAGACTTCTCACCAGAGACTCTGAAACTTAGAAGATCCTGGGCAGATGTTATATAGACCCTAAGTGATTACAAATGCCAACCCAGGCTACTATACCCAGAAAACCTTTACCATAGATGGAGAAGCCAAGATGTTTCATGACAAAACAAGTTTACAGAATATCTCCCCACAAATCCATAACTACAAAGGATAATAGATGGAAAACACCATCACAGGGAGGGGAACTATATCTTAGAAGAAGCAAGAAAGTAATCTTTCAACAAACACAAAGGAAGATAGCCACACAAACATAAAAATAACATCAAAAATAGCAGGAAGAAACAGTCACCATTCCTTAATATCTCTTAACATCAATGGACTCAATTCACCAATAAAAAGTTATAGACTAACAGACTGGATACATAAACAAGACACAGCATTTTGCTACATACTGGAAACATACCTCAGTATCAAAGATGGAGACTATCTCAGAATCAAGGGCTGGAAAACAATTATCACGGGAAAATTGGTCCCATGAAACAAGCTGGAGTAGCCATTCTAATATTAGACAAAATTAACTTTCAACCAAAAGTTTTCAAATAGGATAAGGAAGGACACTTCATACTCATCAAAGGAAAAGTCTACCAAGAAGAACTCTCAATTCTGAACATCTATGCTCCAAATACATGGGAAACCACATTCATAAAAGAAAATTTACTAAAGCTCAAAGCACACATTGCACTTCACACAATAATAGTGGGAGACTTCAGCACTCCACTCTCATCAATGGACAGATCATGGAAATACAAACTAAACAGAAATGCATTGATCCTACTACTCTCTGTTGGAGTATGTATATCACTGTGGGTGACAGCTTTGTCCTAGCTTCCTAGAAGCCAGTATCCTGCTAGCAGCCTTCAGATGAAGAAGCCTCAGCTCTGCCTGCACCATACCTGCCTGTATGCTGCCATGCTCCTGCCTTGATAGTAATGGACTGAACTTCTAAACCTGTAAGCCAGCCCCAATTAAATGTTGTTCTTTATAAGACTTGCATTGGTCATGGTGTCTGTTCACAGCAGTCAAACCCTAAGACAACCCCATGACAGTTCTTGTTTGCTTTTCTTTCAAAGATCAAATCTTTGAATAAAGGTTTATAAATTTATCCCAGCAATTGTAGTTCAAAAGTATAACTTTAGGCAAAACAAGCCAGACTTTCGTGTTAAAATAGTGTATTCTGTACACATCACCTTACTGAGCAGAAATAAACTTTCTATTAAGAACATATATGTTCTAGTTAGTGATTTAAGATGGATAATTAAAAAAACACATTAAAGGAAATGGTTATTCAAAGATCCTTAGTACATGATGTAAAATAAAATAATTTCTTATAGTTTCTTCTTATTAACTAAGGGTGGGGCAGGAAATAGAGGGTTGGAAAAATTGGGAACATAATATAATATAGTCACAAAATGTGGTTTTTAAGGGATTCTCCTGCTTTGGAGGGTATCAG
The DNA here is from genome assembly GCF_947179515.1 of Apodemus sylvaticus. Lineage (NCBI taxonomy): Eukaryota > Metazoa > Chordata > Mammalia > Rodentia > Muridae > Apodemus > Apodemus sylvaticus. The sequence continues at coordinate 28,672,058 of NC_067474.1, forward strand.
TTGGCTTTTGTAGCAGTTGTAGGAATTTGTTGGCTTTTGTTTTGTTTTGTCTTCTAAGGCTGGGGATCAAATCTAGGGTATTTTGAGTGCTAGAAGAATGCTGAGCCATAGTGCTAGGACTCTGTTGAGCTATTCTAAATCATGTCAGCTCAAGTTGTGTTCCAAGCTCACTGCCTGCAATGTATACTCATTGAGAAAACAGTAAATAGCATGACACTTTGTAAATTTGCACATTGCTGCACTGATTCCACCCATTCTAAATGACAACTTTTCTGTGCATGGGAGGCTGCTTCTAGCAGAGCCAGCCTTGAAAAGTGTCTCTTTAAAAGGTCAAAGAAATGCCATCACTCACTGCCTCTCCTATCTATTCTTCATTAAAATCCTGCACACTCTTTGGTGCTCACTTAAGACTTTCTCATTTGTGGCCACTCAGCTGACACCAGTCTCTCTTCATTTAACATCAAGTATAAATTTATTGTTTGCATTGATGCATTAGCAATTAATTTAAAGTATATCTTTATTTTTTTAAAAATAAATTTATTTTGTTCTCTTCTGAATTAAAATATATAAAACACTGAAGTTTTAGCATGATTTTATATCTAATATTTAGTAGCTTAACCTTTTAAAAACTGTATGTGATATGCACAATGCTCTTAAGGGGAGAGAGACAATGTATTATTGCCTTATAGAATAACAATGCACTTAAACTGTCTTAATTAAAGTTTTACTGCTGTGAACAGACAACATGACCAAGGCAACTCTTATAAAGGACAACAATTAATTGGGTCTGGCTTGCAGGTTCAGAGATTCAGTCCATTATCATCAAGGTAGAAGCATGGCACGGTGCAGGAGGAGCTGAGATTTCTACATCTTCCTCTGAAGGCTACTAATAGAAAACTGGCTTCCAGGCAGTTAGGATAAAGGTCTAAAGCTCACACCCACAGTGACACACCTACTCCAACAAGCTACACCTACTCCAACAGGGCCACACCTTCTAATAGTGCCACTCCCTGGGCTGAGCATATACAAATTACATGAACTTTACAGTTTCTGATTAGAAAGATGGAGGAAGATGTGAGAAGTGAAAGACTATGGAGACTGGTTGGATTTTTCTGGAAGACACACAGGCCTATGGTGGAAACCAGTCTCTGGGCTTAAGCCTAGAACAGCAACAAAGGAAGCCAACCCACTTCATTGATGGACCACCAAGAGAGTGGTCAGAGGAGCTGCTGAGGGTGCTTATGAAAGTCATTTGCTAAAACACTGTTCATGAAAGAACAAATATAAACTCTCTGTGGATTGGTCTAAGAAATAGTTTGAATTTGTAGTCCATACTATAAAAGTCAGGTTGAATAAACAGAAGAAATGCATTGTGATAGTTTATATATGCTCATCCTAGGAAATGGCACTATTAAAAGGTGTGACCATGTTGGAGTAGGTGTGGTCCTGTTGGAGTAGGTATATCACTGTGGGTGTGGGCCTTAAGACCCTCATCCTAGCTTCCTGGAAGCCAGTATTCTACTAGCAGCTTTCAGATGAAGATGCAGAACTCTCAGCTCCTCCTGCACCATGTTTTTCTGGATGTTACCATGTTCCTGCCTTGATGATAATAAACTGAAGCTCTGAATCTGTAAATCAGCTCTAATTAATGTTGTCTTTATAAGAGTTGCTTTGGTCATGGTGTCTGTTCACAGCAGTAAAACCCTAACTAAGACATGCATGCCCCTTTAAAAGAATGCAGATAAAATATACATGGTTCTCTCAAAATTACAAAGTTTGAGATTTGTACAAATCTCAACAACTATTATGGAAGGCATTTGTAAAGAGTAAAAACCAGTTACAAATGTTACATAAAAATTGCAAAACAAAGGCGAAAACCTTAGGAACAGAAAAACAAAGGGGATTGTTTTTCTGAAAGTACATCGTTAATTCCATAGCCCAGGCTTGCCTTGGGACCATGATGCTCTTCCTGCGTCAGCCCCTGACTTCTGAAATCACAGGCATGTGCACTACACCAGGGCTAAATATCACCCCTCTGACAGGAAATGCAGCTTGCCCCATTTTTTCCAGTTCAAATTCAATCTTCTCTGATGATATCAAACTATAGAAATCTACAAATTCCTTTGCTTAGAACTTTGCTTATGTGTCATTTTCTCTGATTTCAGCATTTAATTATTACTTAAGCATTTAAATATCATCTGCTTCTGTCCATAATTTCTTGCACTGAACTCTGGATGGACCCTACTTGTTCAGTTGCGTAAAAACTGTGCATGGGAAGAATATAAGAGACAGGCTGGACATCTCCAAGTCTTTCCACAGGTCAACTTTCCACTCAAGAGGTCAATTGTTTAAAAGAAAATCCAAAGTATGTAACACTAGGAAGTTTTCATGATGATGTAAGTTAAGATTTTTATATTTGTAATGCTGAATGTGAAGTTATATAAACCTTATTTTTTTAAATGGGAGCTGATTAGATGGCTTATGTAGGGGATGCAACTTGCTGCTAAGCCTTAGTTCCATTAAAAACTCCCACAAATTGTCCAGTGATCCATACACAGGCATCACCACATGCATGTGCCCACACACCTATCCACATATCCACACAAACAACTAAACAAATGTTAGAGAGTATATAAAGTGTAAGTGAAGGTTTCTTGGTTTAAATTTATCTCTGTGGCCTCAGTAAGCCAATCAATAACAGACTGATCCCATTTTCTTATTTTTAAAGTGGAATATTATCTTCCATGTAGCATGCCTCACTAGGACCCTGGAACACAGGCACTTATGAGCTATGGCAAGTGGGTGCTGGGAACTGAACTTGGGTCCTCTGCAAGCAAGTGCTCTTAGTCACAGAGCCATCTCTTCAGCACCCTCATCTCCATTTTCCTCATAGGCACTCAAAAACTGTGCTGGCAGCAAAGAAGAGCCTGTAGCGTTCATCTGGTAACTACAGGAAGTCACGTCAGACACTAGAATAGGGTGTGGCTTCAGCAATGGCAAGAAAGTACCAGTGCCATGCAGATCAAGGGGAGGCAATCCAAGTCCTGCGCCAGCGCAGCCTTGGCTATGAGTTCTGTTCTCTACCCTCTCAGCCATCCCCTTGCTGGTGATCTGTGCACTGATTAATTACCCATGTCTCCTCATAAATGGTACCAGTAAGCTCAACACTCTCCCCACCTTCACACCACCTCAAAAGTCACATTAGTTTGTTGCTCACTTCAGGTTTGTCCCTCTTTGTCCAGTCAGAGGTAGTGGGGTCTCCTGCCAAGGATTGCTTAGTTGCTGGGTCAGAAGTTATGCGGAGTTCTTCAGGCTTGTAAGGCCTCCGAAGAAAGGACTACGCCACATACGATTTCATTGAGTGTCCTCTCTAGAAGCCTAGTGTTACCTTTTGCCAAGTATTGGCCAGAAGTCTGCACAGAACGTTCTAAAGCTTAGACCTGGGTCAGAACTTCTCTCCTTCAGGCTCAATCTATGGCCTTAAGACCCTTCTGACTTGTTTCCCACACCTGAGCTCTCCATGGCCACCACACTACAAACATTGACATAAAAAAGATCGAGGAATCCTTTGGGTATATGCCCAGGAAAGACACATGCTCCATTATGTTCATAGCAGCCTTATTTATAATAGCCAGAAGCTGGAAAGAACCCAGATGCCCCTCAAAGGAGGAATGGATTCAGAAAATGTGGTATATTTACACAATGGAATACTACTCAGCAATTAAAAACAATGAATTCACAAAATTTTTAGGCAAATGGTTTGATCTGGAAAATATCATCCTAAGTGAGGTAACCCAATCACAAAAGAATACACATGGAATGCAATCTCTGATAAGTGGATATTAATTAGCCCAGAAGCTCTGAATACCCAAGGCACAAATTGCATAACAAATGACTCCCATGAAGAAGTATGGAGAAGGTCCTGATCCTGGAAAGGATTGATCTAGCATGGGAAGGGAATATAAGGACAGAGAAAAAGGAGGGAGGTGATTGGAGAAGGGATGGAGAGAAGAAGGTTTATGGGACATATGGGGAGGGGGGATCTGGGAAAGGGGAAATCATTTGGAATGTAAACAAAGAATATAGAAAATAAAAATATTTTAAAAAAAGATCGAGGAACAAATGGGGTATCAAATAAGCTGTTTGGGAAATATTTTAACATGAAGTCCAAGAACTTACTTCCATTTTACTTTAAAGACCTTGTAAAGGATAACACTGAAACAACAAAGAATGGACATCCCTGTTTTCTATGAGCCTAAGGGTGCTTCAATATTTGACACATCACTTCAGTTATCCTATTTTGCATGAAAATAGGGGTATTTTTGTGATAAATCTGAGAATCATGATATCTACTCATTTTTGTACTGATAATAAAATTCAGAATATTTTGCAATATTTAAATATTGTGAGAAATATGTGTCTCAGCAAAGCTCAGATGCTAAGTGCTAGGAAAATGGGGATACCAGAAATAGGGAAAGTTTGAAGTGAAGGTATCCAGAGTTACCAGAGAAAGAGGAATCTCAAAGGCAGATATGAGAACCAAGAAAGACACAGGTCCAACTCGTCTAGAAACCAAGACTCATTTCCCCAAGTATTAAAAATATACTGCAATATATCCTTGCTTAAAATTGAATTCTACATGAAAAACTATATGAGCATAGTATATATTTAGAAATCCCCATAGCAACATTCAATATGGTAACTTCCACATCCTTTTTTATTTTTATCTTTTTTCATTGGATATTTTCTTTATTTACATTTCAAATGTCCCCTTTCACAGTTCCCCCCAGAAATTCCCTATCTCATCCCCCATCCCCCCCACTTCTGTGAGGGTGTTCCATCACCCACCCTCTCCTGCCTCCCTACCCTCGAATTCCCCTACACTGCAAAACTGAGCCTTCACAGGACCAGGGGCCTCTCCTCCCATTAATTTCCAACAAGGCCATTCTCTGCTACATATGTGGCTGGAGCCATGGGCCCCTCCCTGTGTACTTATTGGATAGTGGTTTGGTCCCTGGGAACTCTGCGGGTCTAGTTGGATGATATTATTATTCTTTCTATGGGGTTGCAAACCCTTTCAGTTCCTTCAGTCCTTTTACTAACTCCTCCATTGGGTACCCCATTGGAACTCTGTGCTCAGACCAATGATTGGCTGCGAGTATCCACCTCTGTATTTCTCAGGCTCTGGCACAGCCTCTCAGGAGACAGCTATAAAAGACTCCTGTCAGCATGCATTTCTTGGCGTCCACAATAGTGTCTGGGTTTGGTGTCAGTATATGGGATGGATCCTCAGGTGGGTCCGTCTTTGCATGGCCTTTTCTTCAGTCTCTGTTTCTTTGCTCCATACTTGGTCTCTGTATTTGCTTCCTTGAGTATTTTGTTCCTTTTTCTAAGAAGGACCAAAGCACCCACACTTTGGTCTTCCTTCTTCTTGTGCTTCATGTGGTCTGTGAATTGTATCTTGGGTATTCTAAGCTTTTGGGCTAACATCCACTTATCAGTGAGCGTACCATGTGTGTTCTTTTGTAATTGAGTTATCTCACTGAGGAAGATATTTTCTAGTTGCATCCATTTGCCTAAGAATTTAATGAATTCATTGTTTTTAATAGCTGAGTAGTACTCCATTGTGTAAATGTACCACATTTTTCTGTATCCATTCCTCTCTTGAAGGAATCTGGGTTCTTTCCAGCTTTTGGCTATTATAAATAAGGCTGCTATGAACATAGTGGAGCATGAGTCCTTGTTATACGTTGGAGAATATTTGGGGTATATGACCAGGAGTCCTCAGGTACTACCATGTCAAATTTTCTGATGAAACACCAGATTGATTTCCTGAGTGGTTGTACCAGCTTGCAATCCCACTTACAATAGAAGAGTATTTCTTTTTCTCCACATCCCTGCCAGCATCTACTGCCATCTGAGTTTTTTATTTTAGCCATTCTGACTGGTGTGAGGTAGAAGGTCAGGGTTGTTTTGATTTGCTGATCAAATCTGATGACTAAGGATGTTGAATGTTTCTTTCTTTTTATTTTCTCATATATCCGTTTTATGCACAAAATTCTTAAAAAGATTGTGTATTTTGTATACTATGTTCAAAGTCAGAAAAATTAATATAAAATAACTTTAGGCTATGTGCACAGGAGCGGATCAAACAAATCAAATGTATACAAAGCTGTGACAGTCACTCCCTACATCTTATTACAATATTACAAAAATAATTTTGTTCCCCATTCCCCAAAATGTTTCTAAACACTTGAGACAATGTATGCACATACCATCTCCCTCAGGTGTGAATAAATTCCACACAGGTAGAATAAATGTGCTGTCTGGACTGTGACATACATAGCTCAGTGGGTGAAGTCACTGGCATCCAAGTCTCACAACCTGAGTTGGATCTGATCCACAGGATCCACATGACAGAAGGAGTCAACCCTTCAAATTGTTCTCTACACATGTGCACATATACATGTGCATGCATCCAATGCACATTATATAATACATTCGTGTACATATACATACATACAAACAAACATACATACATACATACATACATACACATACATACACATACACATACACATACACATACACATACACATATTTCTTTAGGTGCTTCTCCACCATTCGGTATTCCTCAGTTGAGAATTCTTTGTTTAGCTCTACACACCATTTTCTAATAGGGTTATTTTATTCTTAGGAGTTTAACTTTTTGAGTTTTTCTTTTTATATATTGGATATTAGCTCTCTATCGAATGTAAGATTGGGAAAGATCTTTTCCCAATGTGTTGGTTGCCATTTTGTCCTATTGACAGTGTCCTTTGCCTTACAGAAGCTTTGTAATTTAATAAGGTCCCATTTGTCAGTTGTTGATCTCAGAACATAAGCCACTGGTGTTCTGTTCAGGAAATTTTAGCCTGTGTTCATGTGTTTGAGACTCTTTCCCACTTTCTCCTATTTTAGTTTCAGTGTATCTGGTTTTATGTGTAGATCCTTGACCCACCTGGACTTGAGCTTTTTATAAGATAAGAATGGATCTATTTGCATTCTTCTACATGCTGACTTTCAGCTGAACAAGCACCATTTGTTGAAAATGCTGTTTTTCCCCCACTGAATAGTTTTAGCTCCTTTGTCAAAGATCAAATGACCATAGGTGTGTGGGTTCATTTCGGCATCTTTAATCCTATTCCATTGATCCTCCTGCCTGTCACTGTACCAACACCATGCAGTTTTTTATCACTATTGCTCTGTAGTACAGCTTGAGGTCCAGGATGCTTATTCTCCAAGAAGTTCTTTTATTGTTGAGAATATTTTTCCCTGTCCTGAGATTTTAGTTATTCCAAATGAATTTTAGAATTGCTCTTTCTAACTCTATGAAGAATTGAGTTGGAATTTTTATAGGGATTACATTGAATCTGTAGATTGATTTCGGCAAGATAGCCATTTTCAGTATATTAATCCTGCCAATCCATGAGCGTGGGGGATCTTTCCATCTTCTGAGATCTATGATTTCTTTCTTCAGACTTGAAACTCTTGTCATATAGATCTTTCACTTGTTTGGTTAGACACACACCAAGGTATTTAATGTTAGTTGTGACTATGGTTAAGGGTGTCATTTCCCTACTTTCATTCTCAGTCTGTTTATCCTTTGAGTAGAGGAAGGCTACTGATTTGCTTGAGTTAATTTTATATCCAGCTACTTTGCTGAAGTTGTTTATCAGGTTTAGGTGTTCTCTGGTGGAATTTTTGTTGTCACTTAAGTATATTATCATATCATCTGCAAATAGTGATATTTTGTCTTTTTCCTTTCCAATTTGTATCCCTTTGACCTCTTTTTGTTTTCTAATTGCTCTGACTAGGACTTCAAATACTATATTGAGTATATTGAGTATGTAGGGAGAGAGTTGGCAGTCTTGTCTAGTCCCTGATTTTAGTGGGATTGCTTCAAGTTTCTCTCCATTTAGTTTGATGTTGGCAACTGGTTTGCTGTATATTGCTTTTTAAATTTTTTCATATTTTTTATTTTATTAGATATTTGCTTTATTTACATTTTAAATGGCATCCCCTTTCATTGTTTCCCCTCTGAAAACCTCCTATCCCATCCTCCCTCCCCCTGCTTAACAAACACCCATTCCCACATTCTTGACCTGGCATTCCCAAACACTGGGGCATGGAGCCTTCACAGGACCGATGGCCTCTCTTCTCATTGATGTCTGAAAAGGCTATCCGCATGTAGCTGGAGCCATGGGTCCCCCTGTGTGTACTGGTTGGTTGTGGGTTTCATCCCTGGGAGCTCTGGGGGTACTGGTGGGTTCATATTGTTTTTTCTCCTATGGGGCTGCAAACCTCTTCAGCTTCTATATTGCTTTTACTATGTTTAGGTATGGGCCTTGAATTCCTGATCCATTTGGTCCATAACTTCTGCTAGTTTCAATGTGTCTCTGTTTAACTTGTATTTTCATGATCTTTCCATTTCTGAGAGTGGGGGTGTTAAAGTCTCCCACTATTATTATGTGAGGTACAATGTGTGCTATGAGCTTTAGTAAAATTTCTTTTATCAAGGTGGGTGCCCTTGTATTTGGAGCATAGATGTTTAGAACCAAGAGTTCTTCTTGGTAGATTTTTCCTTGGATGAGTATGAAGTGTCTTTCCTTATCTTTTTTTGATAACTTTTGGTTGAAAGTCAAGTTTATTCATTATTAGAATGGCTACTCTAGCTTGTTTCTTGGGACCATTTGCTTGTAAAATTGTTTCCAGCCTTTTACTCTGAGGCAGTGTCTGTCTTTGTCACTGAGGTGTGTTTCCTGTGTGCAGCAAAATGCTGGGTCCTGTTTATATATCTGGTCTCTTAGTCTATGTCTTTTTATTGGAGAATTGAGTCCATTGATGTTAAGAGATATTAAGAAAAGTGATTGTTGCTTCCTCTTATTTTTGTTGTTAGAGGTGGAATTATGCTGGTGTGGCTATCTTCTTTTGGGTTTGTTGAAAGATTATTTTCTTGCTTATTCTAGGGTGTAGTTTCCCTCCTTGTGTTGGAGTTTTCCATGTATTATCCTTTGTAGGACTTGATTTGTGGAAAATATTGTGGAAATTAGTTTTTATCATGGAGTATCTTGGTTTCTCCATCTATGGTAATTGAGAGTTTTGCTGGGTATAGTAGCCTGGTCTGGCATTTGTGTTCTCTTAGGGTCTGTATGACCTCTGCCCAGGATCTTCTGGCTTTTATAGTCTCTGGTGAGAAGTCAGGTGTAATTCTGATAGTTCTGCCTTTATATATTACTTGACCTTTTCCCCTTACTGCTTTTAATATTCTTTTTTGTTTGGTTAATTTGGTGTTTTGATTATTATGTGATAGGAGGAATTTCTTTTCTGGCCCAATCTATTTAGAGTTTTGTAGGTTTCTTGTATGTTCATGGGTACATGGGTATGTTCTTTCTTTAGGTTAGGGAGTTTTTCTTCTATAATTTTTTTGAAGATATTTACTGACTCTTTAACTTGGGAACCTTTACTCTCTTCTATACCTATTATTCTTAGGTTTGGTCTTCTCATTGTGTCCTGGATTTCCTGTTATGTTAGGAGCTTTTTGCATTTTGCATTTCTTTGATGACTGTTGTGTCAATGTTTTCTATGGTATCTTCTGCACCTGAGATTCTCTCTTCTCTTGTATTCTGTGGGTGATGCTTGCATCTATGACTCTTGATCTCTTTCCTAGGTTTTCTATTTCCATGGTTGTCTCCCTTTATGACTTCTTTATTGTTTATCCTTTCATTTTTAGATCCTATATGGTTTTATTCAATTCCTTCGCCTGTTTGGATGTATTTTCCTGTAATTCTTTAAGGGATTTTTGTGTTTCCTCTTTAAGGGCTTCTAGTTGTTTATCTGTGTTCTCTTGTATTTTTTTTAAGGAAGTTATTTATGTTCTTTTTAAAGTCCACTATTATCCTCATGAGAAGTGATTTTTAGATCTGAATCTTGCTTTTCTAGTGTGATAGTGTATCCAGGACTTGCTACAGTAGGAGAACTGGGTTCTGATGATGCCAAGTAATCTGGTTTCTGTTGCTTATGTTCTTAAGCATGCCTCTAGCCATCTGGTTATCTTTAGTGCTACCTTCCCTCTCTGTCCCTGACTGGAACTTGTCCCTCCTCTGATCCTGGTTGTATTTGAACTCCTCAAGAGTTCAGCTGTCTCTGTGATCCTGTGATTCTGTGATCCTGTGATCCTGAAATCCTGGGTGTGTCAGAGCTACTGGAAGTCAAGCTGCCTCTGATATCCTGAAATCCTGGTGTGACCAAGCTCCTGAAACCCTGTGATCCTGGGCTGTTAGAACATCTGGGAGTTGAGCTTCCTCTTGGTGTTGTGGGACTGGGTGTGGCACTAGTGCTCAAGCTCAGCTCAGGGCACAGGCTCAGACTGGAAGGAACCAATGCCACCCAATAACCACATCCTAATTAGCATTTTAAAAACACTAGTCTTCATTTTAGCTTTGGATAACCTGCTAAGCTTTATCAATCAAAAAACAGAGAATATCACATATTTACATAGTAACACATGATAAACTTTGGCTTCATCATAATTTTACAGTTGTCATGGTACACTGTATATGCCCTGACTCACTTCCTGGGCTTGAGTTAAACAGTCAGAACCCACTTATGTCTTTTCTGATATGGCAAGGAGATGTGCTGCCAGTTAAGGTACCACAAATGGCTGCATTTCACTTTTCCTAAGAGTGTGGAGTGTCAGCCCTTCCTACTGAGACAGTGCTTTTTCATCTGGATAAAAATATTCCAGGTTTCTAAAAGAGAAATGCTGGCTGTCAGTTAGCAGACTTCCCATGCTGGCAACACAAGGAGATAACAGGTTTTCTGTGCCTTGAAAGGTGCTGGGATGCCAGAATTTCAATCATCTTTAAGCTATCATACTAAGATATGGTTTCTAATTTTAGTTTCTACTGTTTCACCTTTTCTTTTAGAAAAAGATGTTTTGGAAGATTAACCATTATTACATAAATCAAACACATTAAGGGTCAATGTTGTGAGAAAAAAGAATTCAACTTAAGAGATGAAAATAAAAGATTGGCTCCGTTTTAAAGGTCAAAAACCTTCTTTGTGTTAATATAAGAAAAAACAGGATTTTAGTGCATGCTTGTACTTGTATAAAAATATAAAATATTATGTGCTTGTTTTACCTTCCTAATTTAAAAAAAATCGAAAGCTTCTAGAAGCTAGAATCTTTTTTTTCTACAAGGAATTGAAGTTTTAAGCTTTTTTTCTGTATGGATGCTCCTTTGACTACAATATTTATTTGCTAAGAACTGTGGCAAGTAAAATAAATCGACAAATAAAGACATTGCTTTCTGTTTTCTACAGAAACATTTTAAATTACATAGTTACTCATTGTGATGGTCAATAGCAACAAACAAGTGGAATTTGTAACCGAGGCGAAACTCTGTAGACAGGTTAGCAAGACAAGCTCTTAATGAGAGCACTAAAGATAAGACCTAAAGAATAGTCGGTGGTGGTGCTAGCTTTTGTTTGAGGCCAGCCTGGTCTACAAAGTGAGTTCCAGGACATCAGGGCTACACAGAGAAATCCTGTCTTGGAAAAAAAAATCCAAAAGACCTAAAGAATAAAGAGGAGAGACACTTTGCGTTAGCTGATTTTCTCATTACTGTTTCAACATATCTAATAAGCATCAACTTATGAGACAATGGATGTATTTTGACTCCTCACAGTTTGAAGAGACACTGTCTACAGGAGACAGTGCAGGAGAAGGCACAGTGATGGGCAGCTTCATGGCGTCAGAAGTGAGCAGCTGGGACTCTGGCTTTTTGTATCTTGGCAGAACAAGGCTATAAAACCTCAAGGTCTAGCCCAGGTAACCAACTTGTGTAGGCTGGCTCTAACTCCTAAAACTGCCACAATTTTTCAGAGCAGTGAAGTCACCTGGGAACTAAATGTTCAAATAGATAATGTAGTGGGGTATATTTCACATTCAAAGCACAGTATGTGCCAAACAGATTTTTATTTGTAGTACTGGGAATTGAACTTGTGACCTCATGGATACTGAACAAATGCTCTAGAGATACACCTTAACCACTCCCTTTCTCTATTCTTCATTTTTTTTTAATGAGTTAGGGATTTGCTATGTTCCTTAGACAGCTATGGTGTGTATCCTGGGCAAGCACTGGACTTGCCAACTTCTTGTTGGCAACTTTCAAGTAGCATACAGAAGGAGGCCCAGCATAGATGTTAAAATGACCACTTCTGGAGATAAATTAACCAAGGGCAAAAGCTAATTACAGTTTCCAGAGTCTTCTGAGGAAGTCAAGTTAAAATGCTTTCAGGTTCTACTTTTCAGGTTGTCCTCTTTGCTTGGGTTACCTTCTGCGCAGTATATTTTGGGTATAAGACATCACTGGTTGATACTTTGATTGTCTGTCTTCCTTTGCATCTGGGGAGACTTTCTAAACATTATTTTATAAATCTGTTAGTATTGTTTATACTCTTTCATTTCACTTTCTTGCTTTGGGTTTTCTGTTATTTCTTTCTTCATAAGTATTGTATCTCGTTCTATTTTATAAGGAGGTTAAAGATAGTATGAATTTTTAACTTTCTATCGATTCTTTGTGAGTTTCACATCATGCCCTCCAGTTACTCTCACTGCCTTGTCTCCTTATATCTGTCCTTTGCTCTTGTAACCTCTCCAAATATAAACTCCCACCCTCCCTCCCTCTCTCTCTCTCTCTCACATACACACACACACACACACACACACACACACTCACACACCCATACTTTCTCTCTCTCACTCTATCTCATGCACACACACATACTCTCTCACACACATACAGACACACACACACATAGAAACATCTCGTTGTAGAAGTTGTAATATGTTACAGTGTGTCCCACAGTGTATCCCTCTGTCCACAATCTTCACTTGCAAATGTTCATTGAAATGAGTCTGTAGTCTGGCTGGAGATCTCTGGCTTCTGTGATGCCATCAATATTGGATGCTCACTGGAAAACCTCCTGGTTATACTGTTGCTTATCTGTGTCATGGAGATCCTGCTGCTTTGGATGCACAGGACTAGCCCTTTGTCAACTCCCAAAGGTTCACAAGCGATATAAATTTTTGGGTGGGCCGACTCAGATCCTTTAATTTGGACCTGTACAGGAGCTACTGATGTACTGGTCATCCCATAGGCTCTCCCTTATGGGAACCACCAGGTTGAGCTGTCCAGCACTACTGCAGCTAGACCATTAAATGATGACACAGACAGGAGGCAGGGTCAGCTCTCCTTCCTACTCTTCCATACTTCCTACTATGCCCTCAGGGCTGGCTCACTCCCCCTACTCTACCCCGGCCCACATGCCCTCCTCCCCCAGCGTCAGAGTCAGTTTCACTGAACTGCCCAGTCATGATGCAGGACCCACGGTTTTAAGTGCTGCAGCCTGCAAGGGGGTGGGACAGCCTTCCCCACTCTGAAACCCTTGCAGATGGCTCACCAGTGCACCGTGACGGCCAGCTCCACTGTGCAGCCCAGAAGAGGTGCAGAGCCAGAGTGCAGAGAGCCCAGAGAGCGACAGGGCCAGCTCACTTGCTCTCATGACTCTGGGACCAACTCTTCCTACTGTTGCAGGGGCTTGGAGGAAAGAGCATCATTCCTGTACCCACACCGATTCATGGCAGATGGGTGGCAGGAGCACGCGCGGTGGGGGGGGGGGGTAGTTCTCCAGGGCTCTCACCCTTGGGCTGGCTTCCCTGCATCAACACCACGAGGGTCAGTTCTGCTCTGATGTCCAGGCAAGGTGTAAGGCCTGCTCTCCCCAGCGCTGCAGCTGATGAGGCACAGGGCTAGTTCTCCTGTGATTATGACCCCGTGGGTAGTTTTCCTGCCAGAGATAGCTCTCCCACTCTTGCGCCTTCAGGGCTGGCTCACCCACATCCACCAGGGCCAGCTCCACTGTGCTGCCTGGGCCAGGTGCAGGGTCTGCTCTGACCGACCAGTACTGCAACTGGTGAGAGGTGGAGCCAACTCTCCAGTGCACAGCAACAAATAAAGGTCAGGGTCAGGGTCAGGGTCAGGGTCAGGGTCAGGGGCAGGGTCAGGGCCAGGGCCAGGGGCAGGGGCAGGGGCAAGGGCAGAGTCAGGACCAGGGGCAGGGGCAGGGGCAGCAGCAGGGCCAAGGGTAGTTCTGTATAGCCCTGGACTTCCACATGGTCCCTGTTGGCTGCCGGACCAGAAATGTCCCCATACTCTCTAGGGTTAATATGAAATACAGACATGACACTGGTGCCTGCCACTGCATAGCCAGGGACCCAGACAGGGCCCTTACTGGCAGCTCAGGCTGGCACCTCACTGTGGCCCCAGTTGAGGGGGCTGGCCATTCACAACAGGCTCCTCTCTCCACCCTCGAGTCTCCAGCTCCAACTCTCTTCAGAATGCTCAAGCTGTTACACTTCTTTTTGTCTTCCATCTGACCACCACATACTCAGATACTGTGGTGTGACTCCCACTTTAGGCTGGCCACACAGACTCTGCTGGCAGGCCCCAGGGTGACACTCTCTGTCTTGCTGCATGGTGTCGACACTCTGCTATGTGCAGGAGGGCAGATCAGCTCTGCCTGTCTTACTCTTTCTTCACTTTACTGTGTGCGGTAGGCAGGGCTCTATGTGTCTATGGCCTATCTGTGCTGAAGGACGAAGGGCCGGTCTGTGAACATCTTTCCCTGCCTGCACCACGAAGCATGGCAGAATACGGGTCTCTGTCTGTCTTCCTCCTCCTGTGCTGTGCTGCCTGGATTTGATTTGATTTTTATGTAACCCAGGCATAAAACAGCTATGCCCACCAAGCCAGGCATCAAGCTAGGATGAACAAAATCTGCCTTCTGCTGTGCCCATGACTGATAGAAGAACAACACCACCAACAAAGTGTCTCTTTGCCCATTGCTGGGGGTGGGGTGGGGATTAATATTTTCAAAAATGTTATTTTCCTGTATAATTCCTATGTTAACTCTTTTCTGTCATTCTTTTTTTCTTTCCCTCCTATTTGTATCTCTGCCCTCTATAAGAAGTCTGCTGACTCTTTTCCACAGGTAGCATATTTAGCAATAAGTAGTTTGGGAACTTGCTGGTCAGTATTAGAGGACAGAAGATCTTTCCAGGCTATATCCTTCACGACTCTTCAGTTTTGTTATCCAGAGCCTTACAAATACAGAGGCAGAAGCTAGCAACCAACTATTGGGCTGGGCTTGGGGTTCCCAATGGAGGATCTGGAGGGTGGTCCAGAGGGGCTGAAGGGGTTTACAGCCCCATGGGAAGAACAATGACTTCGGACATCCAGACATTCCAAGACTCTCAGGGACTGAACTATCAACCAAGGGGTACACATGGTTCCAGCCAAAACTGTGGCAGATGCCCCTTGTTGGGCATCAGTGGAAGGAGTGGTCTTTGGTCAGGTAAAGGCTCAACAGAGGCCCCAACAAAGGGAAATGGATGGGGTGGGGAACGTGGGGGGAGGTGGGAGTGTGTAGGGTAGAGGGGCATATACATGGAGGCAGGGGGTGGGAGGAGGGGTTGGGAATCTTTGGGGAGGGGGGCTTTTGGGAGGGGGAAATTGGGAAAGGTTTTACCATTGGCAATGGAAATGAAGAAGATACTCAACAAAAAAGAAAGAAAAAAAGAAAGAAAGAAAGAAAGAAAGAAAGAAAGAAAAGAATAGTCTTCCTGTCTGCCTAAAGGAAACATTGCCAACACTCAGAGAGCTTAGTGAGAAGAAAACTGGACACCTTTTCTTTATGATGCAGATTTTAAATTAATCCCTCACTTATATGTCTAATATGGCCCCAGACCAGATATAATATTTTACCCTTGAAATGACTACAAATTTCCAACCTTGGTCGACAGAAAGTCATTGGTGAGCAGAGGATGGGATATGAGGATTCAAATGTTTCTTACATGTCCCAACCGGTCACTCGGTGTCAGCCCAACCACTACTCTCCCTGCTGTGGTGGCAACTGTCACTGCAGATTCCTTACGCCTTTCCTTCTGCACTTAAACTTGTGGCTCTTTCCCCAGATCAAGGTGCCCAGTGCCCCTTCTGTCTGGAGCTTGCCTGGTGCCTGTCTGCCTTGCTATCTCCAGACTGGGATGCCGTAAACAATGCATTTTAAAGAACCTCATTTCTCTATTTTTTTAGGTGGCTTTAGGAATATAAGGATTCTTTGGTTGTATAAATTTGTTGTCTTTATTCAGGAACTCTATGAATGCTTTTAAAACATCTTACCTGTCATGCATTTTAAATGCTAATATGACAGTTGAGTCACTGAGAGTTAAAAATTTAATTTTCACTTCTTAGTTTCTACATAGCAGTCAATATTTAACCACTCATCACAGTTTATAATATTTTTCTCCAGTTTGTAAGCACTGGCTTGTCTTCACATTTCCCAGCCCATCCCTAGCCTACCTGGCTTCTTCTCTTCCTATCACAAAACACAAAAGCTGTAGTGTCTTATTGAATAGGCTTAGATTCTCTCCTTATTTTAGTTATTCCCCTCTGTGTAGATGACACAATTCAAGCACTTTATTGCAACTCCACCACTAGATGTTACTAATGAGAAAAGGGTCTGTCTCCAGTAGTTTTATTGTCTTCTTTTAGACCACTAAGGCAGTGTAGCGTCAATAGAAGCTTATCTTGTTACATCCCCATGCTTGGTTTTCTGCCAGCATTCTCCCTTGGTAAAGTCACTACCCAAGTATCCAAGCTAAAGATCAAGTTTATCTTGAAAAATACCCTCTTTTATCCCATGGGATTCTATACTTCTCCAAACTCTACAGCTATTATGGCAACCACAAGTGCAAGTCACTTTCTATTCTCTATATTTACCACCAATTTGTCCTCCAAATACAGGCATCTCTCACCAGAACTGCTTAACCAGCCTCCGTATCCACCTTCCTGATTCTATGCCCTCTCATTCTTATCTCAATTACAGGCTAATTCTCATGCACTCTTTCTGAAAGACTGAATGACATTTCATATCTTTGCTTGAAACACTGTCTTATTTGCATCTTGGGTAAAGGCTTACACCCTTAGCTTTGGTGGCATCGTGGAGCGTGGCTTCCTTAATCCAACTTCATCTCCAATCATGTCACTCTCTCAGTTTTCCAAACACTTAATGTTACTGTTCATGTTTATTTCCTTGAGTGCTCTGGGCCATTTGTGACACAGAGTTTCTGTACATGCTGTTACCTCTCTGTTGTCCCAATGACCAAGATCTTGATTTCTAAATCTTCAAGTATCTCTTTCAGTATGAACTGAGTTTTCCATCTTGGGTTCCTCTGTTACATAATAATGTAATTATTTACACACATGCATTACCATCACATTAAGAATTTCCTGAATAACACTGGGTATCTTTGTATACTCAGCACAAAATAGTCTCCAGTGCACAGTTAATACTTGTAATTGCACTGTGAAGGAAGAATATAGTCAATATAAACAAATGGACCATCACTGATAGAAGCAATCTGTATTTTCATGACTAATTGAGAAATGAATATGTTTCAAGAAAGCATTTTCAAGGAAGATACTGTTCTCGAGAGTAACCATTGACACTGCCTTACTTTCTTTGTTTTGCCCATTGCCTTCAGTATGGAGAGATTCAGGTCTTCAAGTGCGGCCAGTACATTCTCATATTCACCCAAGTGCTGAGAAAAATATTCTGGAAAGTAAAAGTATTAAAATAAATTTATATTGGGGTTTGGATAATTATAAAACAAAGATCATGAAAACAACTGATATTTTACTTCATAAATCAGTAAGCAAATATTGGCTTTATATAAATGACAACTAAAAATCTTTCAAATGAAATTGAGTCTATATACTAATTTCCTTGGAAAAGTAATTACTTACAAAAGGTGTTCTTTCTTACAAAAACAGGGATTGGGGCGGACATGAGTCAGGGCATAATGACAAGGTTGAGTTAATAAAATGTTCTTCTCAACAGTAGATTATTAGAGATCCCACTAGGATAACAATCTCAGAAAAAAATGTAAAAATAAAAATATTCTTGTTTCTTTAGGAAACATTTAGTAAGGCTAGTTTTCCCTCAAGGTTTGGTGCTTCAAAATCACAAGGGAGGCCAGCTGGGGCTCTACCCATGGGCACACTTCTGTCATGTGTAAAAGCAACTCATGACTTCAGAGATTTATTTCAATAGAGCAAAAGCCATATTTGTCATATTTTTACATTGTTAGGAATAAGTAATGCCTTGAAAATTATGATTAAAATGAAAACTTGAAACAAAATAACTTTGAATTAGTTGAAATGTAATACAGATACAGGGAAACTTCATTTATAGAACCCAGATTTCTAAAATCAGAGGCATCCAATCTTCACTTGATCTTAGCCAAAAGGCCAAGAAGTGATAGGGACATCCAATCGTAACAAAACTTCATATATTAGAAGGAGCAGAAGTTTTATTTACTATGTAAATAGTCTTTACTACTCCCATGAACCATTTATCAATGAACTACTATTGTTATATTTCTGTAATACCATAATACTTTAGAAATTATATTAAAATGATATAAACTCACATACAGATTTTAATTCCTGGGGCATATAGTAAGGTGTTTGATAAAAACTGCTTTTATTGTGAATCATGGTATGCACTCACTAATAAGTGGATATTAACCTAGAAAACTGGAATAGCCAAAACATAATCCACACATCAAATGAGATACAAGAAGAAAGGAGGAGTGGCCCCTGGTTCTGGAAAGACTCAGTGAAGCAGTATTCGACAAAACCAGAACAGGGAAGTGGGAAGGGGTGGGTGGGAGGACAGGGGAAGAGAAGGGGGCTTACGGGACTTTCGGGGGGTGGGGGGCTAGAAAAGGGGAAATCATTTGAAATGTAAATAAATTATATCGAATAAAAAAATTAAAAAAAACTGCTTTTATTAATTTATTAGGGTATTTGTTGACATTTGGTATTCGCAAACGTGGAGGCTGGAGATGTACACCAGTTGACTAATGTGCTTGCTGAACATGCACAAAGCCTTGCTTTCCATCCCCGATACTACATAAGCCACATACAGTAGTGCATGACTGTAATCCCAGAATTTTATGATCTGGAGACAGCAGGATCACATATACAAGGTCATCCTTACCCAAAGAGAGTTCAAGTCAAGCCTGGATTACAGAAGACTTTGTCCAAAAATTGAGAGACCCCAAAAACCTGGACAGTTGACTGATTTAAGTACTCATACTCAGTTGAGTAGCCAACATAAAAGCTTCTCTGAGAATGAAAAATCAGTGAACCATAAGCATTCTAGATTCCTGTCAAAAGATAGCCTGTACGCACATAAATCCAAAATAAATGAAATATTTTTTTCCTAAAAGTAAAATACATTCAAGATTCTGAAATCTTTAAGAAAATACTGTGACACCTCTTTTATGGAGATTCTTTTAGGGAGGGATTAGTGACCTAATAAAAGAGCAAATATTCTTTAAGTGAATAAATAATAGTTTAAGTCTTGCTTATATTACTAATTTCCTGATGAGACTGACTAAAATATTTGTTTTATCTGGGCAGTGATTGTAATAAATGAAGTCCATGTGGACAGTACTCTTTATGAATCAATATGCAGCTGATAATGCTGTAATAAGATGGAAAAATAATGTATATCAGGAGAGAAGCAATATTAAGTGGTAACAAGCAAAATATGCAAAGAAAAATGCAGAAAAGATAAGTTTGTGAATTAAGGAAGACTATAGAGGCATTTTACATATGAGAATTAAAATTTCATCCAGTGAAAATTGCTCCTCTCCATTTACTCTGCTGTTTGTCCTTAGGCATATCTTACAAGTCTCTGTCAGCTCCTAAACTATCAATGTGAAAGCACAGCAGTGAGTCTCAACTGTATCGTTCATACATGATTCTGTTTCCCTTTCTTTATAATCATG
This sequence comes from Apodemus sylvaticus, assembly GCF_947179515.1. Classification (NCBI taxonomy): domain Eukaryota; kingdom Metazoa; phylum Chordata; class Mammalia; order Rodentia; family Muridae; genus Apodemus; species Apodemus sylvaticus. The sequence goes on from NC_067474.1 coordinate 28,692,024, forward strand.
AAACTTGATTAGTCATGTACCCTGTCTATAATGGATAATTTGAATGCTGCCCTTACCCCACAGTTTTAGCAAGGGAACTGATGGGGCTTTGAGTCTCATTCATTTCTCTTCTTCCTCGTTTATGCATTTGCTCATCTTAACATGGACACAGTTAGAGATGTAGCAACCACACTGTAAGTTATACAGAAGCTAGCAATGACTATAACTCTGACAAGCAATGGGACCAACTAGAACACCAGCCCTGATAACAGCTTGATCTGGGAAGCTAAGCAACATGGTGAAGCTCAGTATTATTGATTCTCTTTCACAGCAAGATGCTGCAATCTCTGGTGTGAGGTAGTCCTCCAGGGCCTCCCACCATCTACTGCAGTCCTCCAGGGCTTCCCATCATCTCCTGCAGTCCTCCAGGGCTTCCTGGCTTTTCCTCTTTGGCCTGCAGTTGGAACTTGCTAACAAACACACCATCTCAGGCCCACAGGCCAGCTGACTCACAAATGTGCTTTAATAAGACACCAAGGGTTTTATGGATACATTTACATCTAAAAAGTATCATTCCAAGAAACTTGCTAAAACTTGAGATTATTATTAAAGTCTCATCTACTAAATCCGATTTTCTATAGACTCTGCAGAATGTGACACGAAAACTAAATTTAAGGTGGCTATGTACAACAGGTAGGTAAAACATTTTGGAAAAAAAAAGAGTGACAACCTCCAGCTTTTCTCAAAGATTTTACCTGTATGTGATGTTGATGATTAGGAAGAGACAGTGAAGTTTCAAGAGACAAGGGCAAAGATCATTATCAGGAGGGATTTCATCATAGACTAAAGGACTTGAATCAGTCAATGTGTGGAGTAAAGGGAAGAGGAGGAAATGGCTGAGAATGGAGTAATGCCATATTCCTGTTGGCACAATTCATATTTATTAGTTATATTACAATGTCAATGTGTACTAGCAAATTGCTTTTTTTTGCCATTACATGACGTCATTGGAGAAAAGTAGGTTTGGAGCAGATATTGATCACTTGAAACACTTGTCTTTGGGCAACAAGAGAAAATAATGCCTACTTTTATTGAAGTACACAAATAAGTTGCATGGATTTGCTGAAAACATATTCATACAGCCTTTATAGAAAACTTAGAGCCAGTTTTTCTCAGTTGATGTGAAGGACTTTTGTAAAGTAGTCTTGACACTGGATGGATGTGTCAGTGGAAGAATAGAATGCAGTTAATAAATAAATACTTTAGTAACATCAGCTTCCAGAAAGCAAATTATCTTCCCGTGCATAATCAGCACCATGCCGTCACTAATAAAATGCTCACAAGAGGGTAGTTTCTCCATTCCTCGCTGCATAGTATTAGTAATGTTGAATTTTATTCTGTGACTCAATCTTCCAAGTCGGGTCTAGTTTAAGAACAAAAGGGCCCAGGGCTAATGCATCAGAGTGGGAAATTGTCTCAGAAAGCATTCTCTTGTAGATGTACACGTCTTACTCTGTGTGTACCTTGTTAGCACCTCTGTGTTTGTAAACCAGGCAGAAAAGGGAGTAAGAAGGCTTAACCCTGCAATCTGAAGGACACAATAAGATGTTAATGTCCAGAAATGATGAATCTACTGTGGTGTAGATGAGCAGACTAGAAAAACCTTAACAGAAAAATGCACTTTGAAGAAACATACTCAAAATTCACCAATGAAGCTTCAGCTGGTATACTCATGTCCTGCAACATTGTTAATTAAAGATAGTATTTATGTATTATTCTCACAAATTAGCTTGCAACTATATTTTAAAGTAATATTTTAATAGATTTTTAGTTTTAGTTCCATAATAGAATTAACTGATAAATTAAGCAAAGGCTTAATAAAGCTGACATGTAGATACCTAGAATCTGTAATTGGTTTCTAGGAGAACGTGTATGAAATCTCCATTCTATGTCAATCAAGCCTCACCCCTCCCACACCTACAGGAAACTTGTATGAGATGTGGCCTGACATATTTCACTTGCTGGGACTGAAAGTTTGGCTCTGATTAAAATCCAACTTAAATATTTTATATCCACAAAATAATGGGAAATGAAGCTGCAATTTAGAAATAAAATGCATAGTCTAGAGCAGAGGAGAGTATTATAAAAAGATTATGAATATAATCACTGGATTTTAAAAATAGAAGGAAATTCTGTTGACTGAAAGCTCAATCAGTTTCCCCTTGCTAAAACGGTGGGGGAAGGGCAGCAGTCAGATTATCCAGTGTAGACAGGGTACGTGACTAATCAAGTTCATCATATAGAGCAAGAGAAACAGAATCACATAGGGATGATTAAGTGAAGATTCACTGTTGTGCTTTAATATTTGTTTGTTTTAGGAGCTGACAGAGACTTGTAAGATATGCCTTAAGGACAAACAGATAACAGAGTAATCGGAGAGGAGCCACTAAATGTTTTTGTCTTAAGACATATTAGTAATAGTTATGTTTTTCAGTTGGCTCGTCTTACTCAGGCAAAGTTAGTTGAGTATAAATGGAATTACCTGAACAATTGGAGGGAACCATGTTTTGGTGTGCCATACCTAGACATCTGAAAGAGATAGGTCTCTACCTTCACAAAATGATCAATGTGGTTGTTTTAGTTCTCCCCGTTATCAAACCCTTCACTGGCAGGGGCTGCCTACCCAGGAGAATGGACTACAGCTTGAGTGGGGGCTGTATACACAGGAGGATGGACTACAACTTGACCTTCAAGGGCTTTGCTGTTTACCACACATTTTAATGTCATGGTCTATGGAGACCCTTTGTCTGATTAGCACAATAGTTGCCATGCAGAGTGGGGGACACCTGCGACTGTGTGTGAAAGGATGGCATGGTTTCCCCATAAATCTCAAAAGCCTAACCTTCTGGGATGCCAAAATGCCTTACTTATGCCCCAGATCTTGTGTTTTTCAGTTGGATTCTTGTCCCTGAACTGAGGGACATTATGCAGGTATTATTCAGAAAGCATAGTGTTTAAAGGCCACTGAAACCTTTGAAAGCTCCTGATCTGTGATTATTTTTTTCTGATCTGTGATTATTATTTGCTCTGTTTAGTTACTGCCTTGAAACTACAATGTGACATGTTGTCCTGACAAAATCTTTCAACGATGATCTGCCAGATTGATGAAACAGAAGGTTACCAGTCTTAACTGACATAAAATGTCCATTTGGATGACTGTGCTGAGCTCTAAAATTGTAAAATTTCTACAGTAGCTAGGAAACATTTGTGATTTCAATGAGAAGTCTTAGAACATCTTTTCTTTAAACTATCTAAATGTTTTAGGCTGCCTAGACAACAAATCATACTGTACAAAGATTTTATTTAACACATTTGTCTTAAAATGCAAAATATAAAATATTCAGAGTCACACATATTTCAAGTTTAGTAGTTTCATAATGTTCCATTCTCATCTCGAAGAATAAAGTTCAGATCATTTAGTTTCCCACATCTTTAATCTCTGATTTCTATTCCCAGCCACAAACATAACAGAGATAAATGAAAATGCTGGTAGACTAGGCGCTTGGAAATATTTTCTTACTGCACTTGTGCTTTTCTTTTTCAAAAGTGCATTTAAGTCTCTAAAATGATTGCACAGATATGGAACAAAGGGATTTTTATATTTCAAGAATACAACTTTGGAAAGACTGCACGATGATTATAAAACACATGAAGAAGTCACATTAAACTGAGGAGTTCATTTCTATAAAACCATTGAACAATCCCATTTTTCTTTTCACAGGCAAATTAACTAGGCTCAGCTGTTCAAGTAACATGCACACCGGAGCCAAATTCAAGGATACAGAAAAATCCCAGGTGACTCAGACTCATGCCTTAAATCCTTACTCCAGGACTTTTAACTCCAAGTTGTGAGAAATATCACATCATACCTGCCCCTTTTATAAATCAAATTAACAATACTTTGACTGGCCTTACAGATACTTACCGCATAGTTCTTCAGTGTCGAGATTGCTGAAAAGAGAGAAAGAAAGATATTATTTCTTTGATAACATTTTTTGTTTATCTTTCCTTTTCCAGTGCTGAGAACTGATAAATTCAAATACTTGGATAAAATGTTAATAAATACATTACTGTCAGAAGAATAATGCCATGACCATGGGCCAAAGACCTCAGGGTAGAGATAAGAAAAGATACTTTAGTCAATCAATTACCTCATACAAGCTTTGCAAGTGATTGTCCATGGCTATACTCCTAGCCCTTTATTGAATTTTCTAAACATTTAAATATAGTTACTCTCCAATCCACATAATTGCTTAATGAATGTATGTGGCTAGCTCTAGTCTCCATTCTACATTGTTAAGTAGTTTCATATTATGAATAATGATCATTATCAGAGTCTGTCTTGGACACATAATTCTGTATTTATGCTTTTCCTTTCAACATACTGGAAAATAACACACAGTAGCAAAGAACATGAGCCTGGGCTCTGAATGCTTGAATTTGAATTTGAATTCAAATCTAGACTCTATGATTTACTGGCTTTGTGATCTTGGATACTTATTATTCAGTAGATCATTATAACTAATCAGATTCTGAGAGAAATGATAAATGAGAATTTAACAATATATTATAATTCCTATTTTTTAAAATTAAAATAAGAGGACTAGAAACATAACTCTTAAAGATGTAAAATATATGAGGAACAACTAGGAAAATAAATTTGAAAGATCTTTCAGTTGTCACATGTCTAAGTTCAATGTACTCCTTCATAGGCAAGTCTTCCTTTAAGTCATAGGAAGGGATACCAGGCCGGAGAGACACTGTCACAGCATTTCTTTACCAGCCATATCATTCCTTGTTATGTAGCTAAACTTAAATTTTATTATATGACACTGCATGTTCTACCTTATATTTGAATATTTTGATATTTCAATGCATGTTTTTGTAAATTAGATTTGCTTCCATGACAGAACATTTAGGGGTTGTTATGTTGGTTTTGGTGTGGGCTCCTGGTATTCATCTGTTTATTGTACGAATATTTATTGCTACACATTAGACATTATTCTGCCACTGATACCTGAGATGGCAATAGATAACAAAATGACTATATGAGATTTCTAGTCTCTTGTAGCTCAATAGTAGACCCATTGGTTAGACATGATGGCACAAAACTTGAATCCCAGCACTCAGGAGATAGAGGCATGCAGATCTCTGTGCATTCAACCAAAGCTTGTGTACATAAGGAATTCTAAGACAGTCAAAGCTACATTGTAACATCTTGTCTTAAACACACACAAAGAGGTAGAATCATATAGCAAATAAGTAAATTGCAATTAATCAGTTGATCTGGGAGAACAGGAGAAGTTGACTAAGGAATTAAAGAATGCATCTCAGGGTACTAAAATTAAGCAAAAGTTCAAATGTTAAATATGAGTTGAAAAAAATAGATGAACAAGTGTTATGTGAAGTGGAAACTTCTGGTTTCATTGGAGAGCCATTTGTGTCATTTGGTGTTCTTCTGGAAACTGACTTATGAGAGGAGGTTTTGCTGAAGCAGACACATGAGAGAATGTTTCGCTGAGAACATACATGTAGTGATTTTCTGGAATCTGTGCGGTGAAAGGGATGTGGTGTTTTTCTAGAGTGGATGCTTGAGAGAATACAGGTTGTTTGGAAAGAGTATAAGCATAACCCAGCAGACAGTGGATGACACTGGCATTGCTTCATCTTGCTGGTCTTCATTGAGTTTCACTGACACAGGCATTGCACCAGCTTGCTGGTCCTCATTGGGCTTCACTGACTCTGGTCTTCACGGATGACACTCTTGCATTGGCTCTCCTTGCTTTCTTCTCTGATCTTCACATGTCATGACTCTGGAGAGGGAAATGCACCAAAAAACTTCTGGCTGCTTTTTGCCACTTCAGTGAACTTGTGCAGACTGGCGGAGCCTTGCAGTTTGTTCTGGATTGAGCCACTTCTGCTGATTCATGTTTGGTGTTTTGCTAGTGGACTGGACTGCTGACAACAAAGATTGGAATTACTCTAAGGAACTACTTCTAAACAGGTCCACACCACCTTGTCCTATCAGTCATCTTCCTCCCTACCTTTGGTCAGTGGGCTATAATGAAGGTTGAAGCATTTAAGAACCCTTATCAAAGTAAGTCTTGAAAAATATATAAGCCTACAGTTATGCTGATTAATTTTTTTTTTGCAGTAAAAGTTAAAAGTGTGAAAATTTTCATTTAATTTCGGGGAAGTTTAAAGTTCCTTTGACTAAATGTAAGTCATCAGTGAGGAAATAGGGCTGAAAAAACAAAAGGCCTAAGGCAACAATTTATGAAGTTCCTTCTTGCCTTCTTATCAGTTTGAAATCACAGAACAGTCTAAAGGCGAGAGTAGCTTGACTAGATTATATTGACATATTGGTTGTAGTTAGCTACTGGGAAAAGAAAAGCAAACTGCAGTTTGCAGGTTATTGAAGTGGCCAGGGCTGGTTCATCTGGGTGGGGCACATAACCCAGAGGGGGCACAGTCTCCTTTATGCAGAGAGGCAAGAGGATATCTTTGATTTACATTTAATCCTTTACTTCTTTTACTTCTTTGGTATATTTTACTTATATAATATCTGGACAAGTATGTCTGTAAATCCATGTCTGGATTATAGACTAGAATACACTATTATTTAAGATACATTTCTCAGTACAACTTTCCAGCATTCCCCTTTCCCTATATTAACTAATAAGGGAGTGAGGTCAGTATCAACTCTGTCCACTAGTGATAAGGAGAGAGGAGTATATGGACAGTAAAAACTAATACTCATGAAAGATTTTGAGGAGAAGTCAACAGAAAATTTTAAAGCATATAGGATTCAGGGTGTGCTACCTTAGACATTTTGTAGTATTGCTGTAGGATATATGATTTCTCCCAAATCTTACTGTTTTTATAGAACTTCAGAGCCAAAAGAGACATTAAAGGGCACTAGTTTTGTATTTGTTTTCCTCAGAATGGTTTACAGGTTGATAATGAGATTTATTTTGAATTTTCAAAAAATAAATAGCTCCAAACTATTATAGAAAATTAAATTGCTTGCTTGGAATATAGCATAAAGTGGAAGCATTAGAAATAATGGCCACAGGAGCCCTGCTTGTTCCGTATTACAAAACGACGCCTGTCAAGTGTTACTGTTTGTGACTTTGATGTGCCTGTGTTCAGTTGTTTTTAGGTCATGCTGTTAGTAGTCAGTAGGAGGCCAGAGTTTTCTTTGCATAAGGTTTACGTGAATGAATTACAGTAGGACTTGTTTTAAACTGTGATCTATTCCACCCCATAGTAATGCAGGATTTTAAAGGACTCGTAAGCTACAGATGAGTCTAGAATGTATCTGATATCATTTTCCTCCTTTCTATGTTTATAGCAAAAGTCCAGTGGTATTTCAGCAATTGCATCAGAATAATTAAGGGAGAGAAAGGATCAGGGGAATGGGGAGAAAGCCAAATGAAAAGAATGAATGCTGGTAAAGCAGTCTACATTCCTATAGACACCCAACAAGAAGACTGTGAATACAAGAATGCTTGCATCTTGCTGTCAGTGAGGACTAAAAATCAAATACACAGATATTCATAGCCATCTCACTGGCAATGACTACATAAAGACCAAGAAACTGATCTTCACTCCTGGTTGGACAGGACAAGTGGCCCCAGGTACCGAGATATCCCAAGTTTAAGATCTCTGGGGATGCAGACCGCCAAGCTGCGGGATGCTGACTGTGCCTAGGACCTGGGCAGATCAGCGGTTCATCTGTGTTCCAGGCGTGGGTCCTGTGCCCTGCGGGCTGCCTGCAGGATCTCTGCCGCCATCTTTGCTTCCTGATGGAGCAGACAGGCAGCACTAGGTACTGTTCACAGAAACAACCCAAGTATAACATTGCTTGGGACAGGACACACCAGGGCTCCAACAGCACTCAAGAGGAGGGCAGCACATCAGCAATCTGTGCCAGGGGAAACCCAGTCATCCAGTGGTGCAGAAATAGCCTTATGGGCTCACAGGGAATTCAAGCAATAGCCAGTGACAATAGGACCAACTAACACCAGAAATAACCAGATGGCAAAAGGTAAATGTCGGAACGTTACCAACAGAAATCAAGGCAATATGGCAGGATTTGGACCCAATTATCCAACAACAGCAAGTCCTGGATACCCGAACATACCAGAAAAACAGGGTTTGGATTTAAGGTCACTGGTCATGATGCTGTTAGAGGAACACAAGAAGGACATAAATTTCTTAAAGAAATACAGGAGAAAATAGATCAAAAGGTAGAAGCCCTTACAAGGGAAACACAAAAATCATTTAAAGAAATTAAGGAGAATATGAGTCAAAAGATAGAAGCCAATAAGGAGGAAATGTAACAATCACTTAAAGAAATACAGGAGAACTTGGGTCAACAGGCAGAAGTCATAAAAGAGGAAATACAAAAATCTCTTAAAGAATTACAGGAAAACACAAACAAGCAAGTGAAGGAACTGAGCAAAACCATCCAGGATCACAAACAGAAGTAAAAACAACTAAGAAATCGCAAAGGGAGACAACTTTGGAGATAGAAAACCTTAGGAAAAAATCAGGGGCCATAGATGCAAATATCAACAACCGAATATAAGAGATAGAAGAAAGAATCTCAGATGCTGAAGATAACATAGAAACCATGGGCTCAATAGTCAAAGAAAATGCAAAATGCAAAAAGCTTGTAACCCAAAACATCCAGGAAATTCAGGACACAATGAGAAGACCAAACTAAGGATTATAGGCATAGATGAGAGCGAAGATTTACAACTTATAGGGCCAGCAAATATCTTCAACAAAATTATAGAAGAAAACTTCCCTAACCTAAAGAGGGATGCCCATGAATATACAAGAAGCCTACAGAACTCCAAACAGATTGGACCAGAACAGAGCACCTCCTGTCACATAATAATCAAAACCCCAAATGTACTAAACAAAGAAAGAATATTAAAGGCAGTAAGAGAAAAAGGCCAAGTAACATATAAAGGACCATCTATCAGAAAAAATTGGGTACAGAGCTAAACAAAGAAATTTCGCCTGAAGAACTTCAGATGGCTGAGAAGCACCTTAAGAAATGTTCAATATCATTAATCATTAGGGAAATGCAAATCAAAACAACCCTGAGATTTCACCTCACACCAGTCAGAATGGCTAAGGTTAAAAACTCAGGAGACAACAGGTGTTGGCGAGGATGCAGAGAAAGAGGAACACTCCTCCACTGCTGGTGGGGCTGTAAGATGGTACAACCACTCTGGAAATCAGTCTGTGGTTCCTCAGAAAACTGGGCATGACACTTCCAGAGGACCCTGCTATATCACTCCTGGGCATGTACCCAGAGGATTCCCCAGCATTCAATAAGGACACATGCTCCACTATGTTCATCGCAGCCTTATTTATAATAGCCAGAAGCTGGAAAGAACCCAAATGTCCCTCAGTGGAGGAATGGATACAGGAAATGTGGTATATTTACACAATGGAATACTACTCAGCAATTAAAAACAACGAATTCATGAAATTTTTAGGCAAATGGTTGGAACTGGAAAATATCATCTTAAGTGAGGTAATCCAGTCACAAAAGAATACACATGAAATGCAATTACTGATAAGTGGATATTAATTAGCCCAGAAGCTCTGAATACTCAAGACAATTAGCATATCAAATGATTCCCATGAAGAAGGAAGTAGAGGGCGCTGGTTCTGGAAAGGCTTTATCCAGCATTGTAGGGGAGTACCAGGACAGAAAAATGGGAGGGGGTGATTGGCAGAATGGGTGGAGAGAAGAGGGCTTATCGGACATATGGGGAGGGGGGACCCGGGAAAGGGGAAAGCATTTGGAATGTAAACAAAGAATATAGAAAAAAATATCAAGAAACCAAGTGTGTACCAGATAAATAGCTTTGTAAACTGTGCATTATCATAGATCCATTAAATGTAACTGAAGAGTTATCAATCTTTATATTCAAAAATTGTATAAACATAAAGCAGAGGTGAAGTGACTATATCCACATGTATTGGTCAAAATTTATTTATTTTTTTAACAGCTTGGAAGAAGTGAATGAATATGGTAACAGTAAGCCCACACAGCTCTTGTATGTTAGAACTTCATTAGAGGCTTATTTTTTCCTTTGTACCTTTCTAAAATATTGTTGTCTATGACCATTTTCTTTCCCCTTTAATGGAAATGATAGATTTTTGTGGTTGAACTGAAAGAAGTCAAGAAAAGTAAGGTATCAGAGTAACAGGTCATAGTTTCTCTGTAAATAACATGTGATTGCCGATGATCCTGTTTAGTAGAGATTGCATTCAGTCTGTCCATTTGGATCTGGCCTTGATTTCACTAACTCTGCCATTTGACATTCTGTGTAGAATATACAGTGGCATACTTGGCAATAATTAACTGCAAACATGTATAACCCTGAAGGTACTCGAAGTTGCACTCTGCTGTTATTCTGGCCACTCTAAACTCTGAGGAAACCAGATATCTGTCTATTAAGAAGTACAATTTTATATTCAGATCAACATTCTTCTCTTCTTACTATCTCTTCTAGGTATTTTCCTACAGATTTTTCCTGCGCATCAGCTCAAAACTGTGAACAAAGGTTCATGACTATCTCATTAGAAGTCTGCTATTCTAAATTCCTCCTTTGCTGTTTCTGATTATATTCATTTCTGTATAGCATCCTCCCTTTCAAAACTACAATTTCCATATCCTATATATCCTTGCTGCAATAATTAAAGTCCAGGTTCATACAAGAATCTGAGCTCACTTAATAGGGAATCCAATTAAACTCAGACTGTTTTTCACACATAAGCATATCTCATATATGGGAAATTAGCCAGAGTAAGAAACACACTTATTTCTCAAGCTACAAGTTATTGATTACTCAGCCATGACATACTAATTATTTACTCTATGCATTGCAGTGAGATAGTGTATATCTTCAAAATACTTACCTCTTGCGCTCACCAGTCTTTATAGGTACAAAGACTCAGAGGTCTTTGTAGATTCAATCAGTTTAAGATGGGAATAATGATGCATTACTGTGTATGATAAATGATTCCTTCTTTAGACAAGAAAAGGAAGAAAAATTTGGATATTGAGGCACAGACACACAGAGAACTTGTTAAGAGTCAGGAAAGATTGGAACTGTTGTGCCACAAGCCAAGAAATGTCAACATTTGCCAGCTACCACAAGAAGCTGGAAGAAATTAGGAAAGGCTCCCCTCTTAAGGCTGGAGAGAGCAAGATCTTGCTGAGCCTATATTATGCTGGACTTCCAGCCTTCAGAATAACTTCCTGTTGCTTTAAGCCACTCAGTTTGTGGCATTTTTCCTAGCAGCCCTGGGAAACCATTAGGCCTGTCTGGATGTCCTATGTGGAGTTCAAGTGGCATGCACATCATTGTCCTTTGAACACTCCATGAACTCACGAGCTAGTTTAAAAGTTAGAAGTGATCACATTGCATTAGGGTGAGAAATGTAAGCAGAGCTGCTAGCATGCATGTTGCAGTAGGCATGAGCTGTATTCCAATTGAGCACCTTCCAGGGCGCTTCACCCTCCACAGCAGGACCCAGTGACTTATGCCACACTTTCTCACTGCACAAGTGATGCTTAGTCTCTTGTTGGAAGTACCTACCCATCCTATCCCATGTGTCAGTCATGCCCAGATTCAATCCCAGGCATATCTGACTTGAGAGCTCTCATCCTCTTATATGGGAATCTGGATTCCTAGTTAAACATCTGGAGTCAACTTCTTACAGAACAGTCATCTGTCAGGGAAAGAAGGTGAGGATTAGCGTAGCTGCTTAAGAATACTCACTGGGACCTTTGATGTAAAAGTATCAGTTTTCCAACTTACCAAGGAGATCTAGGCATCATTCACTGAATATTCAAATACTGAGGATTTAAGTGTTTCCAGAGTAACTTCCACCATGCAGAGACTCTCTTATTTCTCTGCTGAATGCTACAGAGATCTAAATGATGGTTTTCGGATGAATCCATCAATTCAGACACAAATGGAGGGAGAGGGACTACAATGGAACATGATAGTCAGAATAGCCATGCGGAACTGGTGTTTCAGATAATAAGGAGTAGAGGGCCATTAAACTCAGACTTAAAGAAAAAATACAGTGAGGGCTGGAGAAGGCCAGTTTACAGTTCACAGTTAAGGTTTTTGGTCAGCACAAGATTTCAAATCCTTATCTGAAATCCGGAGCCTTGGAAATATCAGGAAATAGAATTACAACGACGCTGAGAAATGAGGCACAAAAGTATAACCAATGGACACAGTGTCTTTGCATCTAGATGAGCACAGATCCCAAACATGGTACATAGGAGACCCAAGATGTTAGAGTGAAGAAAGATTCATTACCCAGGCTGATCTTCAAACAAAGAAGCCATGAGGATCATGTTCAGGGAGCCTATACTCACTCACAAAGGGACTGAGATTGCTCAATTTAAAGTCATCGTTTAAGAAATCAGATATAGTAGACATATTTTGGGGCACACATAGGTCAAGGTTGTGGGATCCATTTTCAAAGATACAAATACTGGACAGGCATGTCTCTGGCTGTACTGAGCTTGCAACATAAAGTTCATCTGAAATAAAAAGAAGGGCCCCATGAGAGGACCTGGGCCTATAGGAACTCAAAGAGAGAACTGTCAACCAGGGAGCATACATGGGACTGACCTCTGCACACATGTAACTGTTGGTCTTCCTATGGAATTCCTAGAGGGATCAGGGGCTGTCTCTGACTCTGTAGCCTGACTTTGGGACCCTTTCTCTCTACAGGGCTGCCTAGTCTAGTCTCAAGAGGAGAATATGTGCCTAGTCTTGCAACTTGATATGCCAAGGCTAGTTGACATTCATGGGAGGCCTCCTCTTTTATGAAGAGAAAAAGAGGAAGAGTGGATGGCAGTGGGGACTGGGAGAGGAAGGAGGAAAAATGAAGTAAGATGCAAAGTAAATAAATAAATAATTAATAAAAATGTTTCCTATTGAATATACAGTCATAGACTTAATATTTTCTTATAGCTAATAAAATTCTTGTCTTAAAGAGAAGGGCACTTTATAGTTATACTAATAAAGTTTGCTCTAAAAAGGGCTTGCCTTTCTAAAGCTAACAAAAGCATGAAATAAGATGTGACTAAAGAGACAGAGAGAGGAGGCCATAGAGAAAGGATAGCCAGTATACTTGGAATTATAATTGGAAGACCAAAGGAAGGGAAGAACAGAGGCAGAGAAAGAGTTTGGAAGAGTGGGAAGCATTTTCTTCTCTTGTTTTTCTTAGAGTAGAAATCTAATTGGTTTATGCTCCGGCCCTCCTTTTAGTTTAGATGTTTTTCAATCTGGCAGAACCTAGGAACTCCCTGGGGAATTTTCAGATATACAGAGTTGCAGGCCAGATCCTCAGAGTGTGCTTAATGTGTGCCCAGGAATTTCTTCTTTAGCAACTTGCCAAGGTGGTCATCATTGTCAGTCTACACCTCTCAACACTCACAGAGGAAAGAAGCACTTCCCAACCATTGGATAATAAAGAGTATTCCCTGTTCTGTAAGCAGGGCTTAAATTTATTATAATTATATACTCTGTTAATCTAAGCCTGATAATTATATACACAGCAATGCACTCTGCTACTCCTTTGTTCAGCTCCATAGAGAACTTAATTACATTCAGCAGGGGGCGGGACCTGATTATTTAAAAGGTCACTTGCTGAGTGTCAGTAGAACGTTTGCCCTTGCTCTCTCTAACAGTGACCTTCATAGCTAATAAAACAAACAAACAAAGACAAAAACCCAAAACAACAACAACAACAACAACCTGGCTTTTGTGAATGTTCTCCAGAGGATGGAGGACTGCTGTCATGGTCTCTCTGTATCTTTTTGCTTAAGGTTCATTCTCTTCCATTCCTTAGGTATCGTTACTAGTTATAATTCTTAACTTCCTTGGACTTGGATTCTGTCTTCTCACTCAGACCCTGGTTTAGTTTGTGTAGCCACCTTTGAGGATTTTTCACTTGAATATTCTACTACTATATATCCCAGTGCTGTCCAAATGTTTTCTGACACTAGAGTCACTCAAAGAGATTATTTTTTTCTTTTTTCTTATTTTATTGTTTTTTTTATTCGATATATTTTTTTATTTACATTTCAAATGATTTCCCCTTTTCTGGACCCCACTCCCCGAAAGTCACATAAGCCCCTTTCTCTCCCCCTGTTCTCCGACCCACCCCTTCCCACTTCCCTGTTCTGGTTTTGCCTTATACTGTTACACTGAGTCTTTCTAGAACCAGGGGCCACTCCTCCGTTCTTTTTGTACCTCATTTGATGTGTGGATTATGTTTTGGGTATTCCAGTTTTCCAGGCTAATATCCACTTATTAGTGAGTACAAAACATGATTGATCTTTTGAGACTGGGTTACCTCACTTAGTATGATGTTCTCCAGCTCCATCCATTTGTCTAAGAATTTCATGAATGCATTGTTTCTAATGGCTGAATAGTACTCCATTGTGATTATATACCACGAGATTCTTAAAATATAAGTCCCTAGGGTCCCATGACCAGAATCTCCCCACCATGCAGTTTATCTTTAGCTTTCTAAAGTTGTGGTGCTAATTCCAGAGTCATAATTTAAGCTGCAGTGGTTGATGTCACCAAGTGCAGTTGAGCTCAGCCTCAATTTTTCTTGGTCCAAGTTAGATGCTCTAAAAAGCCAGGTACTCTGACCCACAAGCACCACCAGTCAGGCTAAGAATTCCTGTCTCACTTGTTCTAACTTTTTCTTAACACATCAATGAGTTTTCTTTAAAACTATGACTTCTGAATATCTTCCTAGGCACAATGGTAAAAATTGCATCTTGACTGTCATTTCAAAGCTGTAGGCGATGCCAATAAAAGTGGGGCTGGCAATTGGAGATTTCTTCTGTATTAATCCAAACAGGAAACAAACAGTTTGAATTCCCAAATTCAATATACAATAAGGTAACAACAGAGAGGAAGCAAAAACAAAGAAATAATAATAAAAAAAATGACAGGCATTATTTTTATTAAAATATGTCGTCCACATGCTGAAGCACACAATAACTGACAAGCGAAGGTTTAACGCTGGACTCAGACCTGCTGGAATTTTGTCTAATTGACTGATTGACAGTTATTGCCTTCCAGACTGACAAAGCTGTCCCATGGCGGATGTCCTCAGAGGACACGTAATATATGGCTTTCCACCCACTCTCTACTTCTCTGTTTTGCTTCACTGCTTTTTCTATGCGGCTCAACACCTCCCACACCCAACCTGCATCGGCTTCCAGAATCTCTGGGGAGCTCATGTTCTCTTTTTATTTTCCTGGTTGCCTTCTATACTATCTCTTCTACTTCCTACCACTTCCCATCCATCATGGTTTTCAACGGGAAGGATCATCTGTACGACACAGCAAGCATCTCTTACTACTCCTACTTACCCTGTCTATTCTGCTTCCCCACTCTTTGGGGAGCTTGCACTCAATTACATGTTCCTGGAGGGGCTGTTGATCATAATACCCTGACTTAGTGAATTTTCTTCCTACTGTGACAGGATGTCTGAATAAGCAACTTAAAAAGAGGGAAAGTTACAGGGAACACCTGTAAATTTAATTTTTCTAATCTCATTTTTAATGATGTTTCTTAAACACTTTAACCTCCCTTCTAGACCACCATCCACCAGAGGTAGTGGAAAAGAAAGGATATGGGCAGGGAGTTGGGGGGGGGGGGAGCATGGGGGAAGTGGACCTGTTTAGAAAAGGTTCTTTAGAGCAACTCGCATCTGCACCGTCTGGAAATCGACATTTCAATTCACAGGTCAGTAGCAACAGCTCAATCCACTAGCAAATACTTCATGGACATACCAGTAGTATAATTAGGTAATGTTGGGATAGCAGCAGTAGTGGCATGATCTAGCAGGAAGAGCCAGGCCTCAGCCTCAGCACAAGTCAGCAGGAATGACCAGCAGGAATGTCCGGAGAAGTTCTCAGCTGTGTCTCTCTCAGCAAAGTGAAGATCAGCGGAAGACATGAGACCAACAAGCATTGTACAGTCCGCTCTACCAGCAAGCCAAGCTCAGCCCCTGTCACAGTCTGTTGGCCAATTTTATTCCCTTCAAACATCATGTGTCCTCCATGGTCTTGCCTTAGCATGTGCCCCCGTCTCTGCTGACATCACCCTTCCAATTATCCTGAGTCCAAAGAAGCAGCAAGAAACTGCAGTATCCCACTTGAAGATTTTTGGTACATTTCTATGGAGTCCTAACAAATCAAACTCAATGTAGGGTGGAACAATACATGTGTGTCATGTGTACTTTCACATACTTGCTTTAGCAGAACATCCTTTCTCCTGTGTCTGCTTCAACGAAATGTTCCTTTACTAGTCTGCCTTAATCTTTCACCTGTGTCTGCTTCAATGAAACATTCCTTCCCATGCTTGCCTTAACAAAGCACCATCCAACACAATTGATTTTTCTAGAGAACACTTATATTTCCACTTTACCCTAGTCATAGGCATAAGCACCAATGTTTTCTGGATTTGGTTGCAACAAATGGTCCCAAATTGAGAACATGGCACAGTGCCAGCCTATTGACTATTCCTTAGGATTGTCTGGAAAGTGATTAGAGCAAGATCTTAAAGTGACTTAGGTGGGATATGAACTCCACACTGTATAAAGTCCATCTCTATCTGACGCACATGGCACAGCCCTCTTTGTGATTGAAGACCATGTGAGAGCTAAGAAAGAAGTGACCCAGTATGAGTGAATACACAAGAATGGTGACGTGGAGATCTTGGTGACAAGCTTTGCATCAAGAGTTTTAGTCCAGGAAATCTTTTACCACCACCACCCACCACCATATACTCATACTTCACTCTCTTACCTCAGCTATTTTGAGTTGAGCTTCTGTCATCTGTACCTAAAAGAAGACAGACTAAAACAGAAAATTCTTAACCACTGAAAACTACCAACAGATAAATTAATCTTTCTGAAGAATGTAAGTTTGGGGGTCTTCCTTTTGTTTAGCGTTACTTGCTGCTTAGTGTTTAAGTTCTGCCTGCCACCCTTGTTTCTTCCTTTCCCTTCCACATGAGCATTAGCACCCTGCTCCTCTGCCTGGATCTCTTTAGAAGCCTCACACAGCTCTAAAGAAGAGCTGCTCATGCTCTCTGGTGAAGAACGGGATGCTTACATTTTCATTTTCTGCCAGACTGGTATTTTTGTAGAAAACTATAAAAATAAATGACTACATCATTTACTTGGATGTTATGGGGGTGACAAAATGCTACAAGATTTCTACAGAGCTCTTGGGCTCTCTGCTTGCTTCCATGTGGGCAAATATCAGTTTGTAGATTGGCATTAGCCAGTGACCCTTGCCTTGTGTGGCACCCACATGGGTAGCTGCAGCAGTTCATTTGGGTTTTAATAGTCCTGCTCTAAACTATGTCTAAGAAATGGGTTTGTATTACTACACTGTGCAATGAAAACATGTTCCTGTTTCTGGGACTATTGTGAATAATTTGGGTATTTACTGTTCAGATACTTCCCGACCTAAATAAATATTTAAGAAGTCAACTTTTAACAAAAATGAAAAACCCTAGACCTTAAAGACTACAGAAATAAAATCAAGAAAGCACTTATTATATTTAAACTCTTCTATCTTTTTTCCATTACATAAAATACTACATAACATCATGTGCACTGTTATCACAAAATGTTTAATAAGTACGTTCAAGAAAATAAGAGAGTCTAAGAATTAAATGTCAGAAAAACTCAAATGCACAGTTGTGTGAATATACACAAAAGCCATAGAAAATTGTCCTAATTTGCTGTGACTGGAAATGTTCACATCTTTTAAAAAACTAAAAAGAATTCAGAGAAATAAAAATGTTGCTTTGGAGAGTAGGAAAATTATGTGTTGAGAGCATTTAAGTACCTTTTTATGTGATAAAAATTGTTAAACATAATTCTGAGCCTGTCATACTTCATAAAATCCTTGATTTTATTTCTCCTAATATTTCCAAAAAATCTCAACTTCTGGGCTTATTGCAAAATACAAGTTTCCTTTTGAGTATTCAATCTTTGTCATCAAGCAGACAATACAAAGAAATCAAATAGAAATGTTCCAAAAAATTGTTCAGTACAATAGAGAACAATAGAAAAAGGAGTAAGAAATGAAATTTCCTTTTCAATCTTTCCTAAAATCAGTATCATATTTCTATAAAGATCAGTTCAAAATGTTGATATAGACCCAAGGAGAACTGATAGTCTTAAATATAAATTTGGATGATATTAGGTAAGGTCAAAGTAACAAAATTGAAGCACAAAACTAAAAAGCACAAAATGTTAACTATAAATGGACAGGATGGAAGTTATTGCCCAGAACCAAGATACATCATATTTGTTTCAGATTTCTGAAGGTCTAATTAGCAAATTTTGAGATAGACTGAATTTTTGTTTGTGGGCTGGAGGAGGGTTAAGAAAGAAGCCAATATTACACACTTTGCATATATTGTTATTTCTAATGATATAGAATTTTACCAATTAATTTATCTGCTTAAGATACTTTTAGATTGCAATTGTGTATTATACAATTCTTTCTCAAAGAAAATAAAAGTACATAGGGTGGCATATACTGAACAATATGTTCCTTTAACAGATAACTTAGGAGATTTGGGGTTGCCTTCAAGATATCATGTGTCAGAAACAGTTCTAAAACTAATACTTCAACTTTCTATTCCCTTTGTCATTGGTATCTCTATTTTGTCTGCATGCAGTCTGACAGAACAGAAAGTGCATGTGCGTTTTATGATATTCATGCAGTGAAGGTGTTTTGTGGAAAGGGTGCTTTTCCCCACCTTCTCTACTCCAAGTGGTAGCTCTTTTCCCAAAGCATACAAAGAATATTATGCCTTAGCAGTCACAGAAGGTGCGAATTCTTAGTCAGTTGTCATGTGACAGCCTTGCCTTTACTCTTAAACTTATGAAACAGTTACCTGTCATCAGGAGGGACTGGTATAGCAAGGCCTACGCCATTCTATTTCTGACTGATAATTTAAACATACGACAGGGAAAGAGGATAAATGTATGAGGTGATTATAGTCTTTGTATCTTATCCTATCTCTCAAAAAAAAATTCCCTTCCTTCCCTTTCCAAAGAGCTCAAGTAGACAAGAAACAGATGGAGTAGAATATCACTCTGCTTACCAATGTTGGTTACCTAAAAGGCCAGGAGTTTCTACTTATGGAGTGGTCCAGGAGAGCAACTTTGCCATGTTATCTTTTCCAAGACTTGATAAACTTCTTCATGGAATTAGTTCTGACTTTTTTTGAGACACAGCAACAGCTCTGATTAAGACTTTATATCACAAAAATCTAGGATGAGAGTAGAGGTGAAATCTGACTAACATTTAATTTGACCTTAAGCAAAACTAAAGGATTCTGGAGATATGCTGTCTGACTGACCATTGGTATGGTCTAATAATACCAATGTTTCACCAGAGACTGGAAAGGAAGAAAAATCTGCCCTTGAAGTTCAATGAAAAACATGTTTTCTAAGGAAGTTAGCTTTAATGATACATGTCTATATTCCCTGCAGTTGGGAAGTGCTAGAAGACATTTAGGGCATAAAGCATTTAATACAATTCTGGCTATGAGTTTGAAACAAAAGTATGCTACAGGGAAATAACAGAAAATGGCTCAGAGCTGGTCTTGTGACACAGCGCTCCAATTCCAAATACTTCCAGAAGAGTGTATACACATGTAAAGCATGGGTAAGAACACCACTTCTGCTCACAAGGACCCTCACTGAGCCCTCAGAGCACAGGAAACGAGGAGCAGCCTGGGACAGGACCCTTCTGATTTCTGTCTGCACCCATGAGGTGACCCTGTGCCAAAACTCTCCATACCCAAATACCTCCTGGGGAGAACTGGTCTCTCAGGGGTACTGAAACACAGGCTTTCAAGAGGCCACAGTAAGAGACAGCAAGATCAGCTAACACCAGAAATAACCAGATGGCCACAGGCAAGAGCAAGAACATAATCAACAGAAACCAAGATAAATTGGCACCATGAGAATCCAGATCTTCCACCACAGTGAGCCCTGGATACCCAAACACATCAGAAAAGCAAGGGTCTGATTTAAAATAATATCTTATGATAATGATAGAGGACTTTAAGAATGGCATAAATTATTCTCTTAAAGAAATACAGGAGAACACAGGAATACAGGTAGAAGCCCTTAATGAAGAAACACAAAAATTTCTTAAAGGATTACAGGGAAACTCAAACAAACAGGCGAAGGAATTGAAAAAAACCATCAAGGATCTAAAAATGGAAATAGAAACAATAAAGAAATCACAAAGGGAGACAATCACAAAGAGACAATCCTGGAGACAGAAAACAGTAAGAGATAAGGAGTCATAGATGCAAGTATCAACAAGAGAATACAAGACATAGAAGGCAGAATCTCGGGTGAAGTAGATACCATAGAAAACATTGACACAACAGTCAAAGAAAATGCAAAAGGCAAAAAGCTCTTAACCCAAAACATCCAGGAAATCCACAACACAATGAGAAGACCAAACCTAAAAATAAGAGGTATAGAAAAGAGTAAATATTCCCAACTTTAAGGGCCAGTAAATAGCTTCAACAAAATTATATGAGAAAAATTCCATAACCTGAAGAAACAGATGCCCACAAACATACAAGAAGCCTACAGAACTTCAAATAGATTGGACCAGAAAAGAAATTTCTCCTGTCACATAATAGTTACAAAACCAAATGCACAAAACAAAGAATGAATACTAAAAGCAGTAAGGGGAAAAGGTTAAGTAACATATAAAGGCAGACCTGTCAGAATGACACCAGACACCTCACCCGAGACTATGAAAGCTAGCAGATCCTGGGCAGGTGTTTTGCAGACCCTAAGAAATCACAAATGCCAGACCAGGCTACTATACCTAGAAAAATTCTCAATTACCATAGATGAAGAAACCAAAATATTCCATAACAAAATGAAATTTATACAATAGCTTTCCATAAAACCTGTTCTACAAAGAATAATAGATGGAAAACACCAACACAAGGAGGGAAAATACACCCTAGAAAAAGCACAAAAGTAATCTTCTTTCAACAAACCCAAAATAAGATAGCCACACATACATAAAAATAACACCAAAAAATAACTAGAAGCAACAGTTACTATTCCTTAATATCTCTTAACATTAATAGACTCAATTCCCCAATAAAAAGACATAGATTAACATACTGGATACCTAAACAAGACACAGCATTTTGCTGCATATAGAAAATGTGCCTCAGTGTCAAAGACATATACTACCTCAGAATAAAGGGCTAGAAAAAAAAATTTCCAAGAAAATGGTCCCAAGAAACATGCTGGAGTAGACATTCTAATACAGAATTAAATCAACTTTCAAACAAAAGTTATCAAAAAGGATAGGAAAGGACATTTCATATTCATCAAAAGAAAAATCTACCAAGAAGAACTCTAAATTCTGAACATCTATGCTCCAAATGCAAGGGTACACACATTCATAAAAGAAACTTTACTAAAGTTCAAAACACATACTACACCTCACACAGTAATAGTGGGAGACTTCAACACCCCACTCTCACCAATGTACAGATCAGGGAAACACTAACTAAACAGAGACACAGTGATTCAAACAGAAGTTATGGACCAGATTGGATTTGACTGATATCTATAGAACATTTCATCCTAGGAGGATGTATCTTCTCAACATCTCACGGTACCTTCTCCAAATTTCACCATATAATCAGTCACAAAACATGCCTCAAGAGATAGAAGATTGAAATAATCCCATGCAACCTATCAGACCACCATGGATAACGCTGGTCTTCAATGGCAACAAAAAAACAGAAAGCCCACATACACATGGAAGCTGAACAATGCCCTACTCAATGATAACTTGGCTGAGAAAGAAATAAAGAAGGAAACAAGAGACTTTTTAGAATTTAATGAAAATTAAGGCACAACATACTCAAATGTATGTGACACTATGAAAGCAGTGCTTAGAGGAAAACTCATAGCTCTGAGTGCCTCCAAAAAGAAACTGGAGAGAACATACACAAGTAGCTTAACAGCACACCTGAAAGATCTAGAAGAAAAAGAAGCAAATAAACCCAAGAGGCGTAGATGGCAGGAAATAGTCAAACTCAGGACTGAAATCAACCAAGTAGAAACAAAAAGAACTATACAAAGAATCAACCAAACCAGGAGCTGGTTTTTTGAGAAAATCAACAAGATAGATAAACCCTTAGTCAGACTAACCAGAGGGACCAGAGACAGCATCCAAATTAACAAAATCAGAAATGAAATGAGAGATATAAGAACAGCAACTAAGGAAATTAAAAAAAAAGATTAGATCCTACTAGAAAGCCAATATTCAATAAAACTAGAAAATCTATATGATATGCACAATTTTCTAGATAGATACAAAATACCAACGTTAAATCTAGATCAGATCTAAACAGTCCCATAACCCTCAAAGAAATAGAAGCAGTCATTAAAAGTCTCCCAACCAAAAAATTCCCAGGATCATATGTGTTTAGTACAGAATTCTGTCAGACCTTCAAAGAAGACCTAATACCAATACTCTTCAAACTATTCCACGGAATACAAACAGAAGGAATACTACCCAAATTGTTATAAGAAGCCACAGTTCCGCTGATTTCAAAATCACACAGGGACACAACAAAGAAAGAGAACTTCAGACCAATTTTCCTTATGAATATTGATGCAAAACTACACAATAAAATTCTTGCAAACCAAATCCAAGAATGCATCAAAGGAATCATTTACCATGATCAAGTAGGCTTCATCCCAGGGATGCAGGGATGGTTCAATTTATGGAAATCCATCAATGCTATCCACTACATAAACAAACTTAAAAACCACATCAATATTTCAGTAGGTGCTTAAAAAACATTTTGCAAAATTCAGCATCCCTTTATGTTAAAAGTCTTGGGTAGATCAGAAATTCAAGGCCCATACCTAAACATTAGTAAAAGCAATATACAGAAAACCAGTAGCTGACATCAAACTAAAGCGAGAGAAACTTGAAGCAATCCCACTAAAAAGAGGGACTAGAGAAGGCTGCCTATTCTCTCCCTACCTGTTCAATATAGTACTCCAAGTCCTAGCCAGAGCAATTAGACAACAAAAGGAGGTGAAAGGGATACAAATTAGAAAGGAAGAAGTCATAATATCACTATTTGCAGGTGATATGATAGTATACTTAAGTGATCCCAAAAATTTCACCAGAGAACTCCTAAACCTGATAAACAACTTCAGCAAAGTGGCTGAATATAAAATTAACTCAAACAAATCAGTAGCCTTCCTATACTCAAAAAGGATAAACAGGTTGAGAACGAAATTAGGGAAATGACACCCTTCACAATAGCTACAAACAATATAAAGTATCTTGGTGTGACCCTGACCAAACAAGTGAAAGTTCTGTATGACAAGAACTTCAAGTATCTGGAGAAAGAAATTGAAGAAGCCCTCAGAAGATGGAAAGATCTCCCATGCTCGTGGATTGGTAGGATTAGCATAGTAACAATGGTCATCTTGCAAAAGCAATATAAAGATTCAATGCAATCCCCATCAAAATTCAAACTCAATTCTTCATAGAGTTATAAAGAGCAATTCCAAAATTCATTTGGAATAAAAAAAAAGCTCAGCATAGTGAAAACTATTCTCAACAATAAAAGAACTTCTGAAGCAATCAGTATCCCGGACCTCAAGCTGTGCTACAGAGCAATAGTGATAAAAACTGCATGGTATTGGTACAGTGACTGGCAGGTAGATCAATGGAATAGAATTGAAGACCCAGAAATGAACCCACAGACCTAAGATCGCTTGATCTTTGACAAAGGAGCTAAAATAATCTAGTGGAAAAAGGACAGCATTTTCAACAAATGGTACTGGTTCACCTCATGGTCAACATGCAGAAGGATGAAAATTGATCCATTCTTTTCTCCCTGTACAAAGGTCAAATCCAAGTGGATGAAAGACCTCCACATCTACATCAAACCAGATACACTGAATCTAATAAAAGAGAAAGTGCAGAAAAGCCTCAAGAACATGGGCACTGGGGGAAATTCCCTAAACAGAACACCAATAGCTTATGCTCTAAGATAAGAATTGACAAATGGGATCTCAACGTGGTCGAAAAGCTTTTGTAAGGCAAAGGACACTGTCAATAGAACAAAACAGCAACCAACAAATTGGGAAAAGATCTTTACCAAACCCACATCTGATAGAGGGCAAATATCTAATATATACAAAGAACTCAAGAAGTTAGACTTGAGAGAGCCAAATAACCCTATTAAAAATGGGTTAAAAACGCTCTATTAAAAAAGAGATAAACAAAGAATTTTCACCTGAGGAATCTTGAATGGCTCTGAAGCACCTAAAGAAATGTTCAACACCCTTAGTTATCAGGGAAATGCAAATCAAAACAACCCTGAGATTACACCTCACAGCAGTCAGAATGGCCAAGATCAAAAACTCTGGGGACAGCAAATGTCGGAGATGATGTGAGGAAAGAGGAACACTTCTCTGTTGCTGGTGGGATTGTAAGCTGGTAAAACCGCTCTGGAAATCAGTTTAGCGGTTCCTCAGAAAATTGGACATAGTACTACCTGAGGACCCAGCTATACCACTCCTGGCATATATCCAGATGATGCCCCCACATGTAATGTGGACAAATGCTCCATTATGTTCATAGCTTCATATATTTAATATGGCTATATTTATAATAGCTAGAAGTTGCAAAGAACCCAGATGCCCCTCAATAGAGGAACGGATACAGAAAATGTTATACATTTACACAATGGAATATACTACTCAGCTATTAAAACAAATGACTTCATGAAATTCGCAGGCAAATTGATGGAACTTGAAAATAGCATCTTAAGTTAGGCAATTCAGTCATAAAAGAGCACACATGGTACACACTCACTGATTAGTGGATTATAGTCACAAAACCCAGATGCTATTGTGGATGCCAGGAAGTGCTTGCTGACAGGAACCTGATATGGCTGTCTCCTGAGAGGCTCTGCCAGAACCTGATTAATACAGAGGTGGATACTGCAGACAAGTTTTGGACTGAGCGCAGGGCCCTGTTGGAGGAATTGAAGGGACTGAAGGACCAGGGGGTGTTTGCTGCCCCATGGAGAGAGCAACAGTGTTAACCTGCCAGATCCACCCCACCTCCCCCGCCCCGCTGCTGCCTCCTGAGCTTCTGGGGACTGGGCTTCTGGGGACTGGACCACCAACCAAAGGATATGCACTGAGGGACCCATGGCTTGGGTATCAGTGGGAGGAGAGGCCCTTGGGCCTGAGTGTAGGGGAGTGCCAGGGTGGGAAGATGGGAGTTGGTGGGTGGGTGTGGGAGCACCCTCACAGATGTAGGGGCTGGAGAATGGGATGGGGGGTTCTGAAGGGGAGACTTGGAAAAGGGAAAACATTTGAAATGTAAATAAAGAAAACATCCAGTTAAAAAAAAAGAGCTACTAAACATGGACATATTCAAGTTCACTGTGGCAACAGAGATAGTTAAGCAGTAACATGTGTCATTTTGAATTACATTGATGATATTATAGATGCGGGCAATTGTCACCTCAAAAAAGGATTTTCTCTTGAGATATAAATTGGAATGTAAGTTTTTATAACCTTTAACATGTGAAAAATTCAAATAGTTTTAATTATTGATTTAGAAATTAAATTCCTATAATTTTACTTTGAGAAAAAAAAAAGCAAAACATGTTTCCTGAGAGCCATTGTCTTTTCTGGTCCACACACAGCATCTAATTTCATTTTTTTCCACATTTTTATTTTTATTTTCTTCCCTCCATTTCGAGAGGACAGCTAGAAGTTCAAGCATTTTCAAGTTACTTGAGAACCCTTCTGACATTATTATTATTATTTCGTTATTCTTGCTTCTGAGGTTTTGGCACTTTAATGCTGTCCTGTAGTTCTCTTTCCAGCTTGTAGAGTCCAGTTTTCAAAGCATATCAATTTAGTATTAACACTGAAACAATATCAACATAATCACCAACCGCAGTGATTGCCTGTTCTGTTAGGTAAAATCAAGTATGGAGTTTTTAAGATAAAAATATATGTATTTTAAAACATATTATAGCGATGCTAAATTAAAAAAATCATTCAATCAATGCTATAACTTCAAATTCTTATTCTGTCATTTTCTCCTGAGTCTGGCATACAGTCAACACTCCATAAGATCTAGAGGAAAAATGAGGAAAAATAGTAAAAAAAAAAAAAAAAAATCCTAAGCAACAAAACAAAACAAAACTAACAACTTGGTTCCCCACCCCCAATGTGGTACAGTTTTATTTCTGAATCACTTAAAACTAAACTCCATTTCTTGACACTTTTACTAACAAAGAGTAAACTTCAAAATCTCTCTGGAGGCAATTCTTTGGGCGCTGGTAGAACTATTGAATTTTAACAAACTAGAGATCAAGTTAAGTTCACAGATTAAACCTATTATGACATAATTACTACACTTTCCATTTGGATGACAATGCCCTGCCTGTTATTTTTTGTCTCCTCCTGAAGGATCAAGTTTTGTCTCCTGAAAGACAGTCACTGAGACACAGTGTCTCCTGCCATGTCGATATTAATAGTAATTGTGTTGGAACAGCAGGCCAGGGATGACACTGCATGCCAGTGGGAAAAACACAGACAGCTACTCTGGGAAAACGTTAGCCAGTAAGGTCTCTGTCAAAATGCAAGTTGGCAACACCGGGGGAGTCACTGGAGTGCCGAAAGGTGGGCTTATGTAACTCACTTGAACATCACACTCCATCTCTGCTGCTCTGTGGTACATTAAAGCTGGCATGAAGGTAATTAGGTACCATTCTGTGGTAATTAAGGATATGCCATTTTTATTCACTTAGCTCGGCCTGCTCTCTGCCTCACAGAATTCACAGAATGTAGGATGCACCAGGTGGCATTCCGTTCCGGAAAGCCCTGTGGTATCACAGCAACTCAAAGGAAGATGCAAGTGTTGCTCTGCTTGCTTTTAAAAACCACTTAAAGGAAAACCCACTTCAAAAAATTAAGAAAACAGATGATACTCAATAGCAAAACAAAAATATCCAGCTGTTCAGAGAAATACCCGTTGCTCATTTATGACACTTTTCTCTGGTCTATAAACCGTTGATTTTTGTACAAAGACAAAGAAATAGATAAATTTCCTGAAAAATGTCTTTATGTATGTGACAATAATTTTAAAAAGAGCGGCCATGAATTTGAGAAAGAGCTAGGAGGGAAATATTGGAAGGCTGGGAGGGAGTAAGGGGAAGAGGGAAATGATGTGATTATATTATACTCTCGAATAAATTAAAGAAATAATTTTTAAAATCAAGTTCTATTGCTATAGCTGTTGTGTGTTTACTTGGTGACCAATGTTTTCTTGGCAACCGTGATGGTTTGCTTTACTAGCCAACTAGAAGCAATCTGGGCTCACTGTGAAGAGTCTCAATGTGTGATTGTCTAGATCAGACTGACCTGTGGTCTTGTCTGTTGGGGATGCTCTTGATCACATTAATTGAAGTGGGATGGGTGGCATCATTTGCTGGGCAGAGAATCCTAACGGTATAATGCATGCATGTGTTAATCCACCATGTGTTGCTCCTGATGGGCAGCTCTTTCCTGATCCCGCTACTGTGCCTGCCTTTCTCCAATGGGCTGCAACCTGCAATTCCTGCAGTTGTGAGCTAAAATAAACCATTTCTCTTCCCAGGTTAACTTTCAGGGCACTTTATTACAGAAACAGGAATCAAAACTAAGTATCAGATACACCTTTAAAGTTATATGGCTTTTATTTAGATGTATGGTGCTGTATCTTCCAGTCTAAACATTAACCTTTTTTAATTAATAGAATGTGTGGTTTAAGTGTACAAAACAATGTGCTCTGTGAAACATGAAGCAATGCTTTTAAGAAGACACACACACTCTACTATATACAGGAAGTATTCTAAGAGTATGAACTGGAGCTACTGAGGTGGCTCAGTGGGTAAAGGAATTTAAAACTGAGGCTGAGAATTCAATCTCTGGGACCTTCCTGGTTCAAATAAGAGAAAGTTGCATTCTGATATCTATATGGATACACACGTAAGCACATGAAAAAGATGTGTTAAAAAATCTTTGTTCAAAAATATGAACTGTCTTAGAGTTTTACTGCTAAGTTTGAACAAATATTTGCTTAAGCGAAATGAGGGAGATTCCAGAGTTGAGCGTGGACACTGCCTCTGCGGTTTGGCCATCTCCCTGTGCCTCAGCATAGTGCTAAACCATGTAATAGCAGTTCTTTAATGGTGAACAGCTGGACCTGTGAAAATTCACCAAAGGCTATTTCTTTGCTACACACTAAGTAATATTGAAAATCTTCTGTTTGTGATCTTGCTAATCAGAGCTATTTTGAAAGTTAAAGGAAAAAAATCAGAAGGAGAAAGTGTGAAAAGAAATCCCTCTTTGCTAAGGAAAGTGTATGCTCACACCCTTCTTTGATATCAAGGGGGCAGGATTAGTAAGCACATTTATCAAGGAAGGACACTCAATGGCAGGACAAACTTCCCATGTGTCTGCTGCCTGCACCCTATTCCCTGCAGTTGGTGTTCTTTTTTAAGCACCTACCATCACTACTCAAGTCCTTCTGCTACCTGTATCAACTTTAATAAAACTCACACACTATACAACTCTTAAAAATAGGTCATTTCCCCAAGATCTATCAAAAATCCTTTGGCGACCTAACTGGCAGCCTTGTCTTTGCACTGTTTGGTGTTATGGAAAATGCCATATGTCAGAAAGCCTCCAGGTATGGTTAAAAAGCACAACCGTCCTTAGAGAAGAGAAAGCCAGGACTTATTTGATGAGTAAAGAACTCTGGAGACAAGATGTTCCAGCCCCCATAAAACAAACAGGGAACAGCAACCAGTAAGTCCTCCCACACTGTCGCTGGAGAGCTCCTGAGAGTTTTCTTCTATTTTCCAAGATGTTAAGGTGTAGCTAAACCTCTCTCCTATACTTGTCTCTTAGGGGGGAGAAGCAAGGAAATGTTCAAAAAGAAACATTCCATTTACTTGTTACACATATATAGATTTCATGTTAGATACAACTTTAAGCTCCAGGGTAAGGTTGTCCTCTAAAATCGGAGGTAAATAGACCTTTAAAAGAGTTCTGAATCAGCTTGTGTAACTCCCTGTCTAACTCTAGGGAGCTAGGGGCTGTGTAGTACCCCAGCTTCCTGCTCAGGCCAGCTGACCACCAGCAAGATTCAGACCGCTGGTCTCAATTCTCAACCCTGGCCCCTCCACATTACTACATTACTACGGAGAAAGGCTCTTCCTGTCCAGCCTGAAAGTCAGCCTGCTAAGCTGCTTTCCCTCCTCGGTGTCCTTGAAGATAAGTCTCAAGTTGTTGCTCATCTGAAGAGTATAGGCAGAGAGGAGGGGTCTCAGACAGAAATACCAGCTCTGAACTCGCCTTCCGGGACAGTTTAATTGTTCTGCAGTATTATTCTATCCCCCCATCTACTCTTCTATTATGCAGATCTATGCTCTCAGAGAAAGCCCATTTTACAAGGTTATTGTTGCATCCAGAAGACAAGAAGGATAGGATAGAATTTTTATCAACTGCCTCTCATTTGTAAAGCTCTTTACAATGAAGAGATGAATCCTACAGGGCTCTCTACCTAAGATAGGGCAGGGGTCACTTTTCCATGAGATTATCACTCACTTTGTTGTCCTTTAAAGTACCTCTTGAAACATTAGAATTCTGTTGATCAGGCATAGCTGTGAGCTTCCAAATACCACCCATATTGTAAGAGGGGAGTTGGCGTGCAGAGAACTAAGCCACTGACTTGACTTCACAAACATCACATTTCCCTGGTCTCGAACCCAGGAGGCAGCACTGAGCATGTGCCGTTGGTTCTGTGTTCACAAGTGCTACTGACACTAGGTAAACAAACCCCATCTATTTATGTAGCACCTTCCTTGGCGGGTAGACTAAACTGCTTAACATTTGTTCCCAAGCTTTCACAATTCTCCCTCCAGAACATATTATTAGCTCCACTTAATATTCAAAGAGAGTAAAGCCTTGGAAAGTTTTCTTGGCCAGAAGCAGAATTAAGACTGCTGCTCTGCCAGACTACAATTCAATGAGCAGTTGTGCAGGGTCTCGTGTGACTTTGGGATCATTCTCAGCTTCACGGTTTCCTCCAGTGCAAAATGGGCTCCATCAGGAATGTGCTTTTGAGATTGATTTTTTTTTTTAAAAAATACAGCTTCTCATTATATCTCTGGATGACTTGAAACTTCATACATAGACTAGGATGGGCTTGAACTCACAGAGATCTGTCTGCATCATCTGTCTGCTTCTGCTTCTCAGGTGTTGAGATTAAAGGTAGGCACCACCATGCCTGGCCTTCAAGATTAAACAAATTAACGAGTGAAAGCTGGTTAGACTGGAAGATAGTAACAATTCATAAGCACTGACCATTAATACCTTTTCTATAACTCAGAGTAGTCCTCATTACAATATTTCTAGATCAGAAATGCTTAAACTGACTTGGAACATGAGCTTATATATAGATCCTTCAAGAGGGTCCCACAGATGGCATTTGGTCACACAGCTGCAGGACCCTCCTAACTGATGTGTTGCCTCCAGAGTCGTCATCTTTCTTCAGCTTGGAGATGTCTGCTGTTCATCTGAGACACTTTCAAGATGAAGACTTGTCCCTGAATCTCCACTGAACAAAGAGTAGGAAGCTGATGTCCTGCTGGTTCTGAAGGTCCTTCCTAGCCAAGGTTTGTCTGTCACGTGAGTGTCACCCTCATCACCTTGAACTTGAGCCTTCAGGCATGATGCATGTTTGGTCTTCAGCACTGAAGGGCGCACACACATGCACGTCTCTTTGATAGAACTCTACTCTCATCTCCTGCTGTGCTCATTTCTTGGCCTCTCTTTGTTAATGTGCCATGATAACTCAGCCACGAAGCTGAGATTTTGAGGATCTCTTTAGAATAAGTCAGTGAGACAACTCTCTCTAAAACACTGCATTTCCCATTATAAGAAACCAATTTCTTTGTTATGTTTTAATAAAAAAAAATTCATAGACTGTACTTTGGTTGTATTCTTTCCGTCTTCTAACTCCTCCCAGGACCCCTCACCCAACTTTCTATCCACTCATCTTCATGTTCTCCTTCCCTGATTCTCTTTCTCAAACAACAATAAAAATAAGACAAACAAAAAAAGCAAATGAGACAAAAACAAAAAAACAAAAACAAAATTAAACTGAACCACGCCCCCAAATGCATAAAAAGCCATGGAATCCATTTTCTGTTGCCCAACTCCTCCTGAGCACAGGGCTTGCCCTGAAATGTGGTTGATATACCCAGTGCCCTTGCACTGGAGAAAACTGATTTTCTTTTTCCCAGTAGGTATCAATTGGCAATAGCTTCTAGGTTTGGGGAGGGACTTTGTGTTCATGTTCCCTTCTCAATACTGGCTTGTTTGGAGAAACCATGGGGTTTGTTTGTTTTTGTTTGTTTGCCTGGTCTACAAAAGGATAAAATTCTAATTCATCAATGCATCCCTAAGACCCAACAAAATATCCAGCACTTAATAAGCACTCAGTGCTCCTGAAAGGTGGTAAGCTCTGTTTGTATGGGCAAGATGGAACTGATCTCAGGATAGAGTCACACAGGAGAACCTTGAGTTCACACAAACGTTTCTTCTCTCTTTAGTCTCCTGAGTCTTCTCTTTGGGATTCTCTAAAATTTTACTGGACCTTTGAGGTACTTTCCTGCAATATAGAACTAGTTTTCCTATAGCAGGATTAAAGGGATTTGGAAACCACTAACGAAGGGATTTGTAAGCTAGAGAGAAGACAGGCAAGGATTCTTTGATGTTTTCACACAAAACATTAAAAGTTCCATACCACAATTTAATCATTCTTTCCCTCTTCTCACAAAAATGAAAACTGTAACATGTATGATATTTTACAGTAGAGGTCCAGAATTGATGTTGCTTATGTTATGAAACTTCATTTCAGAGAGGCAGCAGCAGCAGCAGCAAGTCTGGTGGAGAGGGCCACTACCAGCAGAATCCGGAGCCAAGGCGACAGTGACCAGGCAGGCCCTGTGCCCGCTACCATTGGCCACCGCCGGCCAGCCGGGCTGCAGCCCAGATGCGTGCTGTGGAGTGGCAGTGCTTTTTACTGCACTGAAGCCCCATTAGACCTCTGCCTCCTGCCAGCCAGTTATGAGAGGCTCTCTGCCATCTTGGCTCCCGGATACCAGAGAGATCTAACAGACAAAGTCAGCTAGCAGACATAGCCCAAAGCTAACATCACTTGGGTCTAAGCCTGGCAAGCTTTTGCCTGCACACAGGCCCTGGGAAGCTTGGTGGGCTGTCTGTGTGCAAACCCGGCCAGGGGTCATTTGCCCTGCAGACTGCCCAGCACTTGCAGGGGCACATATTGCCATCTTGGCTACCTGACAGAACCAGTTAGTGACAGAGCCCAAGGCGAACATCACTCGGGCCTAAGCCTATCAGGCTTTTACCTGGACTCAGGGCCTGGGCAGCTTTGCGGGCCATTTGTGTACCAACCTGGTTGGGGGATCTTTTGCCCTGCAGAGGGATCAGCACTAGGAAATGGTTCCTGCAGCATCCGCCATCATCACCCCCTGAAGGAGCAAACGGGCAACACCAGGTTCACAGAGACAACGAGGGCCAGGTCAGACTAGGGCTCCAAGGACACCCACAGGAGGGAAGCACATCAGCAATCTGTGCCAGGGGAAACAGTCATCCAGAGGTGCTGAAATAGCCTTACAGGATCAGAGGAGGTTCAAACACCAGACAGTGACAACAAGATGAAGTAATGCCAGAGATAACAAGATGGCAAAAGGCAAATGTAGGAACATTACTAACAGAAATCCAGGCAATATGGCAGTGTCAGAACCCAATTCCCCAACAACAGCAAGTCATGGATACTCCAACAAACCAGAAAAACAAGATTTGGATTTAAAATCACTGGTCATGATGCTGCTAGAGGAACACAAAAAGGACATAAATAAATCTCTTAAAAAAAATACAGGGGAACATGAATAAGTTAGAAGCCCTTACAATGAAAACATAAAAATCACTTAAAGAAATTCAGGAGATATGGGTCAACAGATAGAAGCCAATAAAGACGAAATGCAAAAATCACTCAAAGAAATACAAGGGAAATTGAGTCAACAGGCAGAAGTCATGAAAGAGGAAACACAAAAATCTATTAAAGAATTAAAGGAAAACACAAACAAACAAATGAAGGAAATGAGCAAAAGCATCCTGGATCTAAAAACAGAAGTAGAAACAACTAAGAAATCACAAAGGGAGACAACTTTGGAGATAGAAAATCTTTGGAAGAAATCAGGGACCATAGATGCAAATATCAACAACAGAATACAAGAGATGGAAGAAAGAATCTCAGATGCCAAAGATACCATAGAAACCATTGCCTCTACAGTCAAAGAAAATGCAAAATGCAAAAAGCTTGTAAACCAAAACGTCCAGGAAATCCAGTACACAATGACAAGACCAAACCTAAGGATTATAGGTATAGATGAGAGTGAAGATTTACAACTGAAAGGGTCAGCAAATATCTTCAACAAAATTGTGGATGAAAACTTCCCTAACCTAAAGAGAGAGATGCCCATGAATAGACAAGAAGCCTACAGAACTCCAAATAGACTGTACCAGAGCAGAAATACCTCCCATCACATAATAATCAAAGCCCCAAATGTACTAAACAAAGAAAGAATATTAAAGGCAGTAAGAGAAAAAGGCCAAGTAACATATAAAGGAAGACCTGTCAGAATTACATCAGACTTCTCACCAGAGACCACGAAAGCTAGAAAATCCTGGGCAGATCTTATGCAGACTCTAAGAGAACACAAATGTCAGCCAAGACTATACCTAGCAAAACTCTCAATCACCATAGATGGAGAAACCAAGATATTCCATGACAAAACCAAATTTACACAATATCTTTCCACAAACCCAGCCCTGCAAAGAATAACAGGAGGAAAACCCCAATACAAGGAGAGAAACTACACCCTGGAAAAAGCAAGACTGTAACCTTCTTTCATCAAACCCAAAAGAAGATAACCACTCAAATATAAAAATAACATCAAAAATGACAGGAAGTAATAATCACTACTCCTTAATATCTCTTACATCAATGGACTCAATTCCCCAATAAAAAGACATAGACAAGGAAAATGGACCCTATATTTTGCTGCATACAGGAAACACATTTCAGTGTCAAAGACAAAAACTACTTTAGAGTAAAAGGCTGGAAGACAATTTCACAAGCAAATGGTCTCAGGAAACAAGCTGGAGTAGCCATTCTAATATCAGATAAAATTTACTTTCAACCTAAAGTCATCAAAAGATACACTGAAGGACACTTCTTGCTGGTCAAAGGAAAAATCCACCAAGAACTCTCAATTCTGAACATCTATACTCCAAATTCAAGGGCACTCACATTTGTAAAAGAAACTTTACTAAAGTTCAAAGCACACATTGCACCTACCACAATAAAGGTGACTTCAATACTACACTTTCCTCAATGGACTGATCAGGAAAACAGAAACTAAACAGGGACACAGTAAAACTAATTGAAGCTTTGGACCAATTGGATTTAACATATATATAACATTTCATCCTAAAGCAAAAGCATATACCTTTTTCTCAGCACCTCATGGTACCTTCTCCTAAATTGACCATATAATTGGTCACAAGACAGACCTCAGCAAATATAAGAAGCTTGAACTAATCCCATGCCTCCTATCAGATCACTATGGGGTAAAAGTTGTCTTCAATAGCAACAAAAACAACAGAAAGCCCACATACACATGGAAACTGAACAATACTCTACTCAATGATACCTTGGTCAAGGAAGAAATAAAAAAAAAAAGAAATCAAAGACTTTTTAGAATTTAATGAAAATGAAGACACAACATAACCAAATCTATGGGACACAATGAAAGCAGTGCTAAGAGGAAAACTCAGAGCCCTGAGTACCTCCAAAAAGAAAATGGAGAGAGCATACACTAACAGCTTAATGACACATCTGAAAGCTCTGGAACAAAAAGAAGCTAATTCACCCAGGAGGAGTAGAGGACAGGAAGGACTGAAATCAATCAAGTGGAAACAAAGAGAACCATACCAAGAATCAACAAAACCAGGAGCTGGTTCTTTGAGAAAATCAACAAGGTAGATAAACCCATAGCCAGACTAACTAAAGGGCACCGCGAGACAGTATCAAAATGAACAAAATTAGAAATGAAAAGGGGGATATAAGAACAGAAACTGAGGAAATTAAAAAAAAATCAGATTCTACTACAAAGGCCTATACTCAACACAACTGGAGAATCTAGAGGAAATGGACAATTTTCTAGACAGATACCAAATACCAAAATTAAATCAGTATCAAATAGATCATCTAACCAGTCCCATAACCCCTAAACAAATAGAAGTGGTCATTGAAAGTCTTCCAACCAAAAAAAAGCACAGCACCAGATGGTTTTAGTACAGAATTCTATCAGACCTTCAAAGAAGACCTAACACCAATACTCTTCAAACCATTCCACAAAATAGAAACAGAAGGAACACTACCCAACTCCTTCTACGAAGCCACCAAAATCCTGAAGCTGATACCAAAACTGCACAAAGATACAACAAAGAAAGAGAACTTCAGACCAATTTCCCTTACGAACATTGATGCAAAAATGCTCAATAAAATTCTGGCCAACCAAATCCAAGAATACATCAAAATGATCATTCACCATGATCAAGTAGGCTTCATCCTAGGGATGCAGGGATGGTTGAAAATGCAGAAATCCATCAATGCAATCCACTATATAAACAAACTCAAAGAAAAAAACCACATGGTCATTTCATTGGATGCTGAAAAAGCATTTGACAAAATTCAGCCTCCTTTCATGCTTAAAGTCTTGGAAAGAACAGGAATTCAAGGCCCATACCTAAACATAGGAAAAGCGATATACAGCAAATAAGTAGCCAACATCAAACCTAAACTTGAAGCAATCCCACTAAAATCAGGGACTGGACAAGGCTGCCCCCTCTCTCCATATCTTTTCAATATCGTACTTGGGGTACTAGCTAGGGCAATTAGACAACATAAGGAGGTCAAAGGGATACAAATTGGAAAGGAAGAAGTCAAACTATCACTATTTGCAGATGATATGATAATATACTTAAGTGACCCAAAAAACTCCACCAGAGAACTCCTACAGCTGATAAACAACTTCAGCAAAGTGGCAGATTATAAAATCAACCAACAAATTGAGAAAAGATATTCACCAACCCTACATCTGACAGAGGGCTAATGTCCAATATATGCAAAGAACTCAAGAAGTTAGACCACAGAAAACCAAATAACCCTATTAAAAATGGGGTACAGACCTAAACAAAGAATTTTCACCTAAAGAACTTCAGATGGCTGAGAAGCATCTTAAAGAATGTTCAACATCATTAGTCATTAGGGAACTGCAAATCAAAATAACCCTGAGATTATACCTCACACCAGTCAGAATGGCTAAGATTAAAAACCCAGGAGACAGCAGGTATTGGCAAGGATGTGGAGAAAGAGGAACACTCCTCCACTGCTGGTGGTGTTTCAAATTGGTACAACCACTCTAGAAATTAGTCTGGCAGTTCTTCAGAAAGCTGGGCACGTCACTTCCAGAGGACCCTGTTATACCACTCCTGGGCATATACCCAGAGGATTCCCCAGCATGTAATAAGAATACATCCTCCACTATGTTCATAGCAGCCCTATTTATAATCGCTAGAAGCTGGAATGAACCCAGATGTCCCTTAACCAAGGAGGAGTAGATACAAAAAAATGTGGTATATATACACAATGGACTACTATTCAGTCATTAGAAACAATGAATTTATGAAATTCTTAGACAAATGGCTGGAGATGAAGAACATCATACTAAGTTAGGTAACTCAGTCTCAGAAGATCAATCATGGTATGCACTCACTGATAAGTGGATATTAGCCTAGAAACTTGGAATACCCAAGACATAATCCACATATCAAATTAAATATTCAATGTGGTGGCCTCAAATCCAAGATTGAAAACTCAGAATTCAGGGACGAATTCACAGGAATTAGATTCAATAACAAGGAACAAATCTGATTCTGAGCACCTCTTTCCAGCTTTTCTCATTTAACCAAGTCTGGTACATATACAACTTCTTACCATGAAGTTAAAATATTGTGTTATAGAAGAGAATTAAACATACTAGACATACTTTTGTGATTATTATTTATAGTTTTAAACAAATACAAAATGATAATAAATAGCAATTGTATCCATTTATTTTCTAGACCACAGAAAAGGGTTTGATCATTTTAAAAGAAATAGGATGATCTAGTCTTTCCTTAAAAAACTGATTTTTGGACAGAGTAAAACAAGTGACCTCCCCGAGATCAACGAACTATGCAAGCATTTCTGGCAGTCTGTAAATATTCTTTAAAAGTTAGTTGCTCAAAAATAATTTCTAGACAAATAATTTTTTAAAAGACAGGTTGTTTCAACATAAGCATTCTTTGTAAGAAAGTTATACATAGCACTGCAAAATTATATTTCATCATTAAAATTGAACACTGTAATTGTAGGTTAAAGTCATACATGGATGGAGATATCAAGAAATGAGGATTTCTTCCCATACTTTACTGTCATGGAAAGTAGAAGCCACAAGCTATGATGGAACAGGAGCCATTTTTTGTAAGTTATTTGGAAATCAATTTCCTGTTCCTGAGTGATTGTCAGCCTCTTTTAAATATGAAGAAATGTTTACTCACTTAGGTATAGCAATGGCACATGTTTTTTTTCTGTAAGTATTGAATAAACAAATGAATAAGTGGCTAATTTCATGGAATCTGAAAACTCAACCAGAATAATTGTTCTCAAATGTGACAGTCTGCATTTTTACAATGAAGTAGAAAAAAAAATCTCAGCATAAAGAAATTCTTCATTGTGGTCTCAAGTAAGTCTTCATGCTTTTCAACCCCATGACAATTAGGATGAGAAGATAATTAGGTGTGCAACTCATCAAACACTATGGTCCCATGGAGGTAGATTTCTAATCATGTTGAATTGCTTTATGTTTAACCTAAATTTGATTAAAAATAGAATTCCCGAAAATCATAAAAGTGAAATGAAACCCTTAAAGCTATTAGTGAAGGAGACTAGAACAATAATGTTCACCGGAGGCTGGGGCTTAGCCTTCATCCTCTTAGATTTTGTGATAAGTGCTAAAAGCTTTTGTTATGTAGTCTAGCTTTTTCTTACTGAGAAACCTTTTAATGCCGGATGAGAGTGCAATATTCTATGCAGTAAGCACTGCTTCCTAAGCAATAGGAACTATTTTTACATGTAAATGAAGAACTATTAATACTGTGAAAAATAGATTACTTGTTTGTACATATCTGTGTCTTGTCAAAATATACAATCAATTCACCTTTAAACTTAATTATATTTCACAGGTTTTAATTCATAAGAATAGTGTATTATTTTTAAGAGGACTGACCTTTGAAAGTAATTTTAATTCAGTCCGAAGTCAAATGAATCATTTACTGGACCACAGACAAAAAAGCCTACTAAAGAATTTATATGATAGATTTTGCTTTATTCTTTGTATGTAATATATAGGGCCTATATGCTAAAGTTGTTGCAAATATACCTCTGCAAAAATTTATCACATCTAAACAATATATTATGTTTATGCATCAATCAATCAATTAACTATTAAATTTAGTACAGTAATTATAAGAAATAGAAAACAATGCTTCTTGTTTCAGAAATTATAATTAGATTTGTCGACAAGATTAACAAGCTAATGAAACAACTATTTAAAAATATTATGTAATTAGGTGATGCTTTAAGAAGGCATAAATTACAATTATAAAACTTTAAAGAAGGATCCAGGAAAGCTAAAAGGTTAATGAATACATCTCGATTATCTTCATGTTACTCTTATTTTGTGCAGCTAATTATATCCTATCGGTAAGTTTTGCAAAATAGGCTCTAATATTGGTGTCTTTCTTTCGGCAATGGATTAAGATCCAATGAGGAGAAGAATCTCAATGTTCCAACACT
The DNA here is from genome assembly GCF_947179515.1 of Apodemus sylvaticus. NCBI lineage: Eukaryota > Metazoa > Chordata > Mammalia > Rodentia > Muridae > Apodemus > Apodemus sylvaticus. The sequence continues at coordinate 28,731,331 of NC_067474.1, forward strand.
AGACATTGGAGGGATTTAAGCTCTAGGCTGGAGATTTTATGAGTCCTTTAAATACTGCCGTAGTGACCCACAGTGAGTTCGGTGGACCTTTATGATTTGGCAGCTCTACTGTGCAGAAGAGAATCATGGGTACCCAAGCAAAGCATAGAGCAGGAGATCCAGAGAGCAGGAATTCACTGCTGGATATTATGTTAATATAAAGTCAATGAAAAGCCAAATAGTCATGGTGTCTGCCTTGATGAAGCTCAGTCTTGGAGAGAAGAGCATTAACCACTGAATACAATAGATCTAAAAATGATGTAGCTGTTACAGAGAAAACTTTATGTTCCAACGAGAATGCAGAACAGAAAATTTCATCTAACAAGGAAAATTGGGATAAAGTTTCATAAAATATAAAGAGGTATATGTAATGACATAAACTTAGTGGGTAATATACATAAAGCCATACTTTAGATGGTAAAAAATAAATCAGGTTATGGCGTAGAATATGGGTCAACAGTAGAAGGACAGAAAGACAAAAGAAGTTTTCCATGAATATTTAACTAAACCCATGTTAAACAGACACCACTATGATTATGTCAAAGTGACAGGGTCCCAAATGTTCTATGCTCTGTCCTGAGATTTTTCTGGATTGCTTCAGTTCATTTTACAACATCCATGCTATTTATAGTCTCTTAATCATGGATGGCTTATTCCTTTGCTGTGATCTAAAAGAGTATCTTGGACAGAGTAATTAGTAAATGACAGAAATATATTATCCTAGTTCTCAAGGCTTTGAAGTCCAAGATAAATACACCAGCACATTGGAAGGGATAACAAGCTCCCTCAGGCATTTCTTATAAAGGCCCTCATCCTATTTAAGTGGACCCATGGCTGAGTCACCTCCCAAAGTTCTCAGTGACTCATTGCATTACCCTGGACATTTGCATGCAGGGAGACAGACAGCTAGGAACAATGTTTTCAAAAGATATTATTTGTATACTTTTCTCTTCAAAAATGACAATTTGGATTTTTTTAATAACTCTTGCCTAAATAATAATTTGTGAGACTAATATATTTATAAAGATAGAAACTTTGTACTGAGATGATTGTAGTGGCAAAGATTTTTTAAGAGCAAATTTTGTTGGTGCATTGGTTATGTGAGAAGAAACAGTCCAAGAGGTGAGTACTGTGTACTTTAAAGAGATTGTTGCTCCACTTTTACTGAATTCATTTCATGTATTTAATGGATAATAGTAATGATAGAAGAAGACTATATTTAGATGAATCAATAATTTACCATAGAAAATTTTCTTTTGAGTCGTAATTGACTCCATTACACCATTAGCAACTGCACTGTGTCTTATCAAAGAGGGAGTTCACTTAAGGCTAACAGAAAGTTCAAGTTCTTCCCGGGGAGGAATGGATGAGAACCGGAAGGTAATATCACAATACTAAAAACCTTTGAAATTGCAGCCTCTAGTACAGATGATTTAAGAAAACAGCGGAACTCTGAGAATTCCAAAGAACAATGAGGAAACGAAGTAAGGCAGAAGGAGCAAAGGAGGGCGGTGAGGAGGCTAAAAGTAGAAGCTGACTTCCAGGTATGAAGGAGGGAAAATGCGAGAAGAATGGAATTAATGTCCACAGGGAAAAAAAAGAATAACTCTTTGACAATGTAGCAACTCCCACACTGTAAAAACCCAACACAATAGACATAAAAAGAGAAAAGATAAAGGCAGTAATTAAAGTAATTGCCTCTATACTGTACATCCAAATATATTCTAGGGCTGGGGAGCCAGCCATCCTTTAATCAGAATAAAACACTTCTAAGTGACTTTTAAGAAAGGCCTTGAAATATTTTGATTTCTGATATACAAAACAGCTAAAAATACAAAATGTTCTTGAGATGGCATGCCAATGGAAAGGGTTGCACTGTGTTTTTAAGCAGACCTCGGGAAGGCCCATGCCTCTGGCTTTTCAAGCAACTTTGGCAAATGAGTTAACTCTCTGTCATTGATTATCTGCAGGCTGTGAATTGCAACACATTTTTACAATGTTTCTATGGAAATCAAACAAGATGATACAAATAAGTGTGTAGAATGTTGCATTTCCCTACTCCCATAATCTTTTTCCCTACTCCCATAATCCTTTCCCTAATCCTTTCCCTACTTCCCATAGTCCCACATATCTATTATAAAATAACTTCTTAGAAATAAGTATGCTGCCTTAAAACAAAATTTGACTTCACTAACATCTTTATCAGAGAAAATTGGAGGCAATTTTTTTCTTAAAATATAACTAATGATAAATCATTTCCACATAATATTTCCTTAAAATTATCTTCATTTAAATCTCCCAAGGTATGATAATCTTTTTATTGTAAAGCAGAATTTGGCTGATAATTTCATACTCTTCCGTGAAGATTTGAGATACCTCATTCCCTATCCACATTATGGCTGTGAAGAGACTTGGCTTAGGGAAAAAATAATGCTGCTGCTGACAAAAAGCTTCACAAGAAAGAACAGAGTTTCAAACCAATTCTCAAAAATTCATGTCTTTATCCTTCTGAGTTAGACAAAGTACGAAAATGATTCTCCAAGTACACAAATATGCTTAAATAATTACAGAAGTGAGAACAAATTACAAAACAGATGAATAATAAAGAAATGTGTTGCTATAGGTCAGATCTAAAAAAACAGAACAAATAACTGGAGATTTGATAGAAAATTAAGTTGACTCAGGGCTTTCAGTTTCTAAGACTGTCAGCAAAAGTACACCTGCAAAATATATAATGAAGTAGTGTTTCTCTCAGCCTTGCACACGAGTCTCTCTACACTAAATTCTCAAGTACTTAAACTGGTATGAAATGCAAGAACATTTTGATATCTATTATAGAAGAATTTTAATCCAGCAACATGGCTGCTGTGGCAAGGGATCACATTCAAAGACTTTCTAGGTATATGTGATTCTGCTGGAATGGCACATCTTCAGTCCCTCTGGTCGAAATACACACGTCTTTAGTACACACCTTTATTCCCAAACAATGAAGGTAAAATTAGTTTGCAGGAGGAAGAAGCCATATTTGAAAGTGCCATCTAATTGAGAAGCAGACAAAGTGAGGAATCAGAGAAAGATTTGACAGAATGAGTCAGAGGTAGGATTTGCCCAACTCTCATGAGAACAGACCGGAAAGAGAGGCTACTTAAGAGCAGCACTGAGTAAGTCAGAGATAAGGCAGTTCAGTGAGTGTAGTTCAGTTGAGTTCAGACAATGCAGAGGAGCTCATAGAGTTCAGAGTCAAGTTTTCCAAACAGACTAAATCAGTCAGAAGCCTAGAGAATGCAGTTTGAGTTAGTCAGCTTGAAGAGGAATTAGAGTTAGAACCAGCTAATCAGAATTCAGAAAGAACTAGAAAGGGTGAGTGTAGTTAGCAGTAAGCCTCTGAAAAGACAAATTTATCTGGCAAATGAAAGTTACTTTTATCTCTACAGCAGGTGGGATAATAAAGAACTAAGTGAATTAAACACTAGATATTGTTACATCTAAATTTGGGCAAGCATTCTAAATTCACAGAGGCTCCAACAGACCCTAAGGCACAAAGCAGTGGGGTGATGAGCATAGTTTGAGAAGAGCGTAGGGAAGGTGGGATACTGGATAGTCAAATGGATGAGAGAGTCAGGGATACAGAGGCTAGTGAGGAGGGCAGTGGCATGAGTGCTTCAGGGAGACCAGATGCTTGTTAGATCACCAAGATTTTCCCGACTAGGTTTTTCCACTATAAGTAACTTCTGATTTTCTGCTGACCCCACTCAGAATTTTCTAGAATATAAACTTCTCTGAACCTCTTTTACTCTTCAAGAGGGGTAGTTTTATTTCTCTAGACTATGAGATAATAAAGATTTTTGAGGCCACGTAAGCATTTTTTGTTTTTATGTGTAGGAAACTAAAGCTATACCTGCTCAGAATCTATCCTCCTCAATCCTGATGCAGCATCTGGGTTTCAGTTAACATTCTCTTTCCCCTGAAACAGTGGTGAACTGTTCGAAAATGCCCATGATACCAAAATAGGATAATGATTCAAAACTATGGTGTTGCTGTAGCTGTTGGTAAAGAAAATCAGTCTCTCGGATAGTTTTCCAGCCTGGCTTCTAGCCATCCTTCTGAGTGAAGTGCTGACAGAGGGAAAGGAAGACAAAACAGTGACACCATGAGGAGTCCTAGCACCACCATGCAAATACCTGAATTCCACATGCTTAGCTACCTCTGAGTTCATCTGACACATGAGTAAGGTTATAATTTCCTTAAGTCATCTTAACTTAGAGTTCTGTCACTCATAAACAACAAAGTCCTTCTTTTTATACCACCATGTTCCTTACTGTGACCTTTTCTCCAAGTTGAGCAAGGGAGATATTGAGGAATATCTGTTCAAAAGCTGTTTCCCTTGTTCTTCAGCTTTCCGAATGCTCTAACAACACCCTTCACCAAGAACATTCCAAATACCACGTCTTGTAAAGGCAGCTTACACATGCGGCTGTCTCAAAGCAGAATACTTTGCGTTTCAATTGTCTGGCTAATTTCAACAGGCCATGCATAGAAACAGATGCTTTTCAGACTGTTTTTGATGCCTGTGTCTCTTGGCCACTTTAGGTCATGAATGTCATTCTGTCACGGCACCTAAAGCCAAAACCTTAACTACTGAAACTTAACTATTGAAGCACTAAGTTTGAGGTTTTACTTCCTATATCCACTCTTCCAGTCGAAGTGGTATAAGTTGTGCTCATAAGGAGATCTATCTTGCTTATGACTAGAATGGCTATGAGCTTTCTAATCAGAATGTCTATGTTGCATGGACACTTTGGATTGTCCTCATGCTTACTGAATGATATTGACCCTACCTTCTTTTTTTTTTCTTTACTCACTAAATGTTTCTTAAGCAGCATTTGAATAACTCAAGGAAGACCATTGCATTATCAACCAACTTATCATACTTTCAGGAAAACTGTCATGATTATAGGATAAGCAACTTCTTCTATTTCAAGAGAAGCATAACTCTGCCATCTGAAACAAATACTTCTGATATAATTACTCTCTAATTATTACAAGATTTTAATCTCATCACGGGTACATGAAAATTGCTTTCAAATTTGAAAGGATGCGTTATAAAATATTCATAATCTGGGTGGTCCTAAGGAGCAGACTATGTGAATATTAGAAAAAAATCACTTTAGTACAGGAAAGAATGTTTTCAATTCTCAAGCTACCTCATTTTAGTAGTTGGTGGTATTTCTGTCACTGTGGTGAATGTCACTGAGTTAACAAGCAGAGTTGAAATATCAGTGCTCAGCATGCAAAAAACTATTTTAGTCTAGAACAAAGAATCTTTTCTCTGAGTTTTGCATCATGAGCCCCTCCCTAAAAGCCTTGGGTTACTTTTCTGCATCACGAACAAAACTTCCATCTGGTCTACCTTTTGGTCTGCCCTGACAATCTGGAGCTCCTAAGTGCAGTTAACTGCCAGAACTGCTTTAAGGCTTTAGTAAATCTTTCTTCCATGCTTCTGTTATGACTAATACCTCAAGGATTTATGCTAAATTTTCTTGTTTTTGTCTAATTAGTTGCAAAATGTAGCTATGCTGGCTTTCTAGTGAGTGAAAATACTTTCTATGAACTATGAAAGTTTCTTTCTGACTGAACAATCTTACCTCTATAATTCTCTTTTCCTCTACAGGTATGGTGGCCCTCATTTAAGAGCACCTAACTATAGATTTAATTTTTATTCTTTCCTATAATTAAATATTAATCATACCATTGCTATTTTTCTGAATATGTCTTATTGTCTTACAAGTTGAAAAGCCAAATATGTGTCTAGAAAATATTTCCTGAGACTCAAAGGGTTGCAATAAAGAAGGCTTACTGAAATCACTGGGGTGATTAACATTTTGTTTTTCATTTCTTAAAGAAGAAAGATTAGGCATGTCTGCCTTGAATGCAGATAGTTAACATGAATGTTGAAATTATGAAATTTTTATTAACACAAAGGTGAAAATTTTAACTTGTTTTAAAATATTAGTTTGTTCACCATTACTTTAAGACATTAAAGCCTTCAATAGTGTCCTTCTTTGTTAACATGTTTGTAAGTTCATCATCTTGTCTTCTATCAGACCATATAATTCAATTATATTTTTCTTTTTTTTAAAGACCTCTTTATTTATTATATGTAAGTATACTGTAGTTGTCTTCAGACACACCAGAAGAGGGCATCAGATTTCATTACAGATGGTTGTGAGCCACCTTGTAGTGGCTGGGATTTGAACTCAGGACCTTCGGAAGAGAAGTCAGTGCTCTTAACCACTGAGCCATCTCTCCAGCCTCAAGTATATTTTTCCATACTTCATGAATCATTTCATGCAACAAGAATCCAGAAAGAAAAGCATTCTGAGTGTTCAAATGTAATGAAAAAATGCTATAAGTTATAGAGAGCGGAAACCATTCAGCATACTTTGGTCTAAAACAGCATCTGACAAGCAGAATGCTGCATAGGATTCATCTTAGATTGGTATTTTTCTGAGTATTGATCTCAAGCTTATGCTGCATAGCTGGCCAGTGAATGTAAGATATTGTCCTTAGAAGCAAGGGCCAGGGATTCATAGCTTGGCTTGAAATGAAACAACTAGGGTATTCCATTTATAAGAATTTTATCTAATTTTGATGATTAATATACCTTAATTATACTGCATTATAGAAACAAGCTATAATTAAATTTCTATAAATGACTACTTCTTAGGACAGAATAAATATCCAGTCATCAGACACTGGAAGGGACAAGGACCAGGAAGCTGCTATGAATGGAGATATAGTCAATTTGCTAGGTTTTGCCCCACCAATTTTAATCAGTTCCTCATGGGCCAGGCTATGCTCCTGATTAAATTGGAGTGGCCTGGGATGTGGGACAGTATTAGTATTTAGGGCAATAGCATGTGCCCAGAGAAAGCAAGTAGAAGAGAAAAAATAATTGGTGGTGTACATAGTACAAACTTGGATCATGCAAGATAAAGGATTTTTTTTATGCTTAAAATAAAGCTCTGGAATTTCTATGTCAAAGCTTGAATTAATCTTTGTACAAGATCAAAGCTTGACACTGACAACCTGTTTTAAGGAGGAATTTCATGAATATAATTCAAAGGTCTCCAAGAAATATTCTTAATTTTAAATTGATTATACTTATACCAGAAAATGCACTGTTGTTGCTAATGTACATGGTAACAACCAACAGTAATACACATTCTGTAGACTCAAATAAATCATTGCACATCCCTGTTTTGAGTACTAAGTAATCTTAAATGTATCCCAAGCAAAAACAAACTATGAAAAATGCAAATAAAATGGCAAATCAAACCAGTAAAGTCACGTGAAAATTTTCTCCTTAAATTTAGTAAATATTCATTGGAAAATATTCAGGACACCAAATTCTAAAACTAGAAATCTCAATAAATATTCCAAATCTAGATATTTTAAAAGCTTAACACAGTAAGGAGGAAATACACAGCATGCTTGACAGTGTTGGCTTGCCAACTTCCAACAGGATACCCAAGACACCGAGAGAGCCTCTGCCTCCTCTGTATCCTTTCTCCCAATGTCTTCATTCTGTGCATAAATGCTCTTCCTCAGTATCCATTTAGTTTAGTTAATATCTGCGATCTTCATCTTTACCATTTTAGCTGCTTCCTCACAGAGTAACGATGACTTACAAGATGTTGCTAAAGTTCTTGACTAGATCACCTTTGCCTTACATAAAGTTGAAGTACTTTTAAAAACCCAGACTATAAGTGATCTCTCATAGAGACCTTCTTTATTCTCTGTGAATTCCCCTTCACTTTCAACTGGATAGTTGATACTTTTGCAAACAGAAGTGACCCCTATCTTCCACATGTATTCAGAACGTTTTCCATACCTTTTCTTGACTGGAATGTTCTCTCCACTTTCCTGCACATTTTAACTAAGCGGTTTCTATTTTCTTATTGTATCTCAGTTCCTATGAACAGTTCCTGAGCTGCACTAACCTAAAATGCCTGTTTTGTGATGCTCAAGTGTCCTATGAATACATAAATCACAGGATTTGTGATAGTATAATGAAATGATCAGTTATTGAGTCTAATACTATTTCTGATAACAAAAGACAAGGCTTTGGCAAGGCAATTTAAAATCTTGTTGAACTCTAGAACCTTACTGATTGCTTGAAATATTCAACCACTTGAGTAAAGTGAACTTAATCTTATAAGTTTTAAAATAGCATCGAGAAAATGTCTTTTCATAGGTAGATCCCCAGAGGACTGTCTCAGCGGACATATTGCCTGGAACCACATCACTACTTTGCCTAAAGCAGAATGTGATTGTCCAGACAGCAGATATAGTGGTGGATCTCCAGGCAGGTGTGAACCCACACTCTTTCATTCTAGAATTCTATAATTGCGATTGTGGAAAATAATGTGATTGGGTTCAGTGACCCTAAACAAGCAGTGCATCTCTGGTGATATATATCCTAAAGTCCTCATTATATTTTCACCATGGGGGATGGGATACAAACAGAATCTTCACAAATATTCTCCTACTTCAAAAACGTTATCCACATGCCAAGTAAGTGAAGATAATCAATTACCCATGTGCCAACTCTTTAAAGCAGTTCTGTGCCCTACCTTACCTGTAGCTTTCAGCTGTCAGAAATAAGCAGTTTCTAACTGAAGTAATTTTATTTTAACATGTCAATACAATAACACCCAGAGGATGTTTTTAAAACAAAGAAAGTTTAGATTATACCAAATATGAACAGTAACATTTTACTTATTTAGTAAATTGACAGGCTAAAATTTTTCGAAAGGAATACTTCAGAATTAAGCCTTACAGAATGTCTCTTCCCCTCCTACTTCCTGAGTGACTCATTCATACTCTCTCCACCGCATCTCCAGTGTCCACTGATAAGAAATACTCCTTACTTGGTATTGTGTGTGTCAATGGTGTGGAAGAGCTCATGTAGTTCTTCTCCACTGAGAACTCCATCTGCAAAATACGCTTTAAATTCCTCAAAGGACAATTTTCCATCGTCTGAAATAAGAACAAACAGAAGAGAAGTAAATCACTACAACCTTGTGCACTGGCCTACTTTCGATTTTAAAGCTTAGTCCTAGCATCTCTGCTTGCTTAGTTGTGCATGACACACATACATTAAAAAAAGAAAGGAAGAAGGAAACCTTTGAAATGTCAAAAAAAAAAGTTTACTATCTCTTCATTGGATATAGCACAGTGATGCATGTACTGATGCATATCCTCCTGGTTTTGAGCAATTTGGTTGTTTTTGTTCTTGTTTTTTGCCATGACAAATGGAACACTGAAGGGAATTTTTTACCTAGCTATAGAAAATGAAATCCACACAGCAACACAAAGGGCCTAGCAGACATTTTGCTTTCATGACACCAAGCCTACAGAGAACGTAACAGACCACAAGATAAATACAAGATGTCCAACAAATGTGCTTTGATTAAATATTTACACGGGGATATGAATATTAATAGTTCACAAACTATGTACCTTGTTGTGTTCATCCAAGTAGTGACTGCTTTTACAGCCAAACACGTTTCTTATTTGAGACACAATAGTGATACACAATCAGAGTCTCATAAAGGATAAGATATAAGCCTAGGTATTTTTGCACAGCTGGGATCAGCAAAATTCAATAAGACACAGATGTACTTTATATATGTGAGAATTAGGGTAATGGAATATTTTCATTTTGAAGAATAAGGGACAAGGTTAGCATCATTTATACCTCTCTTTGAAAAAAAGCTCTGGATAAGCATAGATAAAAAAAACAAGCCACATTACCAACATGCTAAATATCTGTTCAGGGCACAGAAGTGACAAATCCAAAGGAACGAAGGGCCCCTAAGGGAGAGGAGGCATTCTTTTCTATGCACAGTCATTTGTCAGGTATTTCTGAGAGGCTGCCAAATGACTCTAAGTGAGGGAATAAATCTTTGCATTTATAATACGGGAGCTCAGAGTTGAGAAAGAAGTTGACTGGGATGACAAAAGTCCTCATGACGATAAACAAAATAGAATCCTATCGTTAAATAAAAAGTATGCTTGGCTAGGACTAGACCATCAAGATTGGCTTTCAACAGACGTCCCCAGACTGCCCCCAAGGACTGTTTAAATGTCGACTCTAGAGCTTGCTGCCTAAGCATCAGAAAAGCAGGCACAAAGATCTCAGAGTGGATCAGCAAGATGGATGGCTTTTAACAATTCGGACAGCTTCTACTTGCACTAAACCCAGGAGGTTTTACTATAAAGAAAACAGCAGACCTGAATTACTTAATTCTTCAGGTAAAGACTTAAGAGATAGAGTACGTTTTGATTATTTCTTTTTTTTATTTGCATTCTTTTTTTCTTTTTTTATTCGATAAATTTTTTATTTACATTTCAAATGATTTCCCCTTTTCTAGACCCCCACTCCCCAAAAGTCCCATCAGCCCCCTTCCCTCCCCCTGTTTTCCCACCCAACCCTTCCCACTTCCCTGTTCTGGTTTTGCCCTATACTGCTCCACTGAGTCTTTCCAGAACAAGGGGCCACTCCTCCTTTCTTCTTGTACCTCATTTGATGTGTGGATTATGTTTTGGGTATTCCAGTATGTGAGTGCATACCATGATTCATCTTTTGAGTCTGGGTTACCTCACTTAGTGTGATGTTCTCCAGCTCCATCCATTTGCCTAAGAATTTCATGAATTCATTGTTTCTAATGGCTGAATAGTACTCCATTGTGTAGATATACCACATTTTTTGCACCCACTCTTTTGTTGAGGGATACCTGGGTTCTTTCCAGCTTCTGGCAATTATAAATAGGGCTGCTATGAACATAGTGGAACATGTATCCTTATTACATGCTGGGAAATCCTCTGGGTATATGCCCAGGAGTGGTATAGCAGGATCTTCTGGAAGTGAGGTGCCTAGTTTTCGGAGGAACCGCCAGACTGATTTCCAGAGTGGTTGTACCAATTTGCAACCCCACCAGCAGTGGAGGAGTGTTCCTCTTTCTCCACATCCTTGACAACATCTGCTGTCTCCTGAATTTTTAATCTTAGCCATTCTGACTGGTGTAAGGTGAAATCTCAGGGTTGTTTTGATTTGCATTTCCTTAATGACTAATGAAGTTGAGCATTTTTTAAGATGCTTCTCCATCATCTGAAGTTCTTTAGGTGAAAATTCTTTGTTTAACTCTGTACTCCATTTTTTAATAGGGTTATTTGGTTTTCTGGAGTCTAACTTCTTGAGTTCTTTATATATATTGGATATTAGCCCTCTATCTGATGTAGGGTTGGTGAAGATCTTTTCCCAATTTGTTGGTTGCCGATTTGTCCTTTTGATGGTGTGCTTTGCCTTACAGAAACTTTGTAATTTTATGAGGTCCCATTTGTCAATTCTTGATCTTCGAGCACAAGCTATTGGTGTTCTGTTCAGGAACTTTCTCCCTGTACTGATGTCCTCAAGGGTCTTCCCCAGTTTCTTTTTTATTAGCTTCAGAGTGTCTGACTTTATGTGGAGGTCCTTGATTCATTTGGAGTTGTTTACATCCAAAATGCTACTCCTCCTCCTAGGTCCCCCTTCACCAAGACTCTCCCTCTCTCCCCCTACTCTTCTCTCAGAGGGTAGAACCTCCACTGGGTATCCCCTCAACCCTGGCACATTACGCCTCGGCCAGATTAGGCCCATCTTCTCCCACTGAGGCCAGAGAGGGCCGCTGTGAAGACTGAGCTGCCTGTCTACTACATATGTGCTGGGGGTGGGGATGGGGGGACTAGATGTCTGGGGGGAATGGGGGGGCGGGACTCATTGTGCTGGGGTATTTTTAAAGATCCTGGTTTGTGAAATGTAGATGCTTGAGAGATGTAAATTTTCATTTCACGTTGCTTTTTAATTTAAGCACAATACACCAAGCTTCAACTTCAACCTTACGAACAGTTACCAGAACAGATGATGAAATTGGAGATCTGGATCAATCGTACAACGTGGTCCTGACCTGAGTGGCGCCTGGTCCCAGTTGCTCGCTGCAGTGCAACCCAGAGTAGCCCACTGCAGTGAGAACATCAAGTCTCCAGCTCTCCCGTTGTCTAGTCTTTGCTTGTTTTCAGGTGAGCTATGAGCATTTAGCCCCATATAGCCTGTTGTGTAGCTGAAAGTGCATCTTCTTACTATAAGAAAATGAATAAACCAGCAGGAAAGAAAACTGTCCATAGATTAAGTCTAGAGTCAAGTGTCATAGTACATTCTGCAATGCCCCCACTCAGGAAGCTAAAACAGAAAAATCTAGATTCCAAGACTACAAAGTAAGGCCTTACCTACAAACAAACAAACTAATTAAAGAGAAAAAACAAGAAATGAACACACCATTTTCTTCACTGCTGCTGTATTGTACAATCAATATGACCTTAGTGTTGATTCTATGATCTGCTGGACAGTTAATGTTTCTTGATTCTTTGGTGAGTTGAGCCAGGCCTTAGAACTGTGGTTGCCTGTGCTTCCTGTGGTGGGGCAGGCTCTGTATGCTGCTTTATAATTAGGGAAAAAGAGTTCAAATAGCAATGCACATGCCATAAAATAAAAGCTTTGGCTAGCAAGTTCCTTGATTAAAAAAATAACACACACACACAAACTCCTATTGGCAAAAAATAATATATAATAGGGGAGAGCAAGCTTTAAATGGCAGTCCTAGCTCGAAGGGTGGAAAGTATGTGTTGAAAGCTGTTTTTATCACATGCAGGATTCCTGAAAGTCTACATGACAAGCTGCCACATTGTAAAACAAGCAACTGCAAAAAATTCCTTTTGAGTAGTTCTCAACTAATACTAAAATGCTAAACAAAGGCTTAATGGAAAGGATGAAAAATCACCTGGTGTATTAATAAAGGAACTGTATTTTTATTAATATATTTTATTTCAACTTCAGTATTCCTGCTGAAACCTTCTTTTGAAATGAAACAAAACAATGAAAATGTGGCTTAAAATTGGCTCACAAAATAGGCATGGCCTTCTGAGGCCGCTCTCTGCCAGGGGCAAAGCTTAATTTTAACTGACAATGCACACAGGCTTTTTAACATTTCTTTCAGAATTATGTGCTTCATCTCAGTTTGTCCTGGACATTTGACTTTCTCAGCCTTAGTTATTTTGTATTTTAATTAAATGTGGCTTTGTCAACTTCATATATATATATACATATATGTATGTATATATATATACATATATGTATATATATATACATACATATATATGTATATATATTTCATATAAATATATGAAATTACATATTATATATTCATATATATTAAACTATATATATACACACACATATATATGTATATGTGTATATATATATATATATATATATATATATATATATATAAAATTTCTGATTGTTTTCCCTCCTATAATTTCTCATCTTTCTCTCTTCATTGTTCATTTTCCCTCCCAAACTCCCTCTTCCTGGGTAATCTCTTTCCCACGTTAATGTCGTCTTATTTGTGTGTGTGTGTGTGTGTGTGTGTTTGTTCCTCTGGGTGTGGCCTGGGCCATCTCTGTGACTTTGTCATTGGAACTATCCATTTGAGCCTGGTGAGTATGCAGGTGCTTACACAACTAAAGACAGTGGCTATAATTGCCACACAATTCAACAGTAAGGGGTACAGCTCCTTAAGCCCCTCCTGGTCCATAACTAACAGTTGAAACAGTCTTGTGCAAGTCAAGTGCAGGTAATCTCATCAGCTTGCAGTTATGGCCATATTGTGAGTAATGTGTTTAAAGTATGACATTTTCTGCCCTATCTTTTAGTTTTTGTATTCTTTCTTAATCCCTTCTTCTATGCTGTTCCTGGGTCCTTACTAAGATTAGTGTGTGAGTAGCCTTTGTCTAAAAAAATAAACAGATATTTAGAAGGCAACTTGACATTTTGTCTATTTAGCTAACCATCAGTAGTAATTTCCCTCTCATGGTCTGTGAACTTCTAACATATAGGCTTTTATTATTTATTAAAGTTCTTTTCATATAATATATTTTGATCATTCTTTCTCCTTTCCCAATTTACCTCAGAATCTCCTTACCCAAGCCCATACAACTCTGTCTGACAGTCCCCCCAAAATAAAAATAAAAAACAAGTAAAAGATAAAAGATCAAACAAAAGACCACAAAAGAAGTGTTCCTACTTTAATATATTATTGCATTTAAAGATATATTGTGTTATTTACTAAATATTACATTCATATACCTAAAGAAGCAAAACAGTATAAAATATATATGCTATCAGGCTCCAATTCTCTGTTTTTTTTTCTTTTTAAAATATTGTTTTATTTTGAAAGTTTTGTGTTTATGATTTCTTTAGGGAAATATAAAAACTCTTATTTCTCTTCATTTATATTATGAAAGTAACACCCCAAAGACACATTTTTTTAAATAAAACACTATGGTATTTGAATAGTCACTGTTCAGTTTTTATTTTGAAGATTTTTTTAAAATACAGAAAAAATTGAAGGGGACATTGCAGTTTACCTTATATATTATCTGCATTTCCAAGGCTTTAACATTGGGCACATTAACTTGTGCACATAACTTTTAATCTAACAGTTAATACTACTCTTACCCAGATAAATTGCTAAATTGAGAGGGAACAGTACTAAAAAAAACTTGGGTTTTAAACTTGAATTGCTATTTACTAGTAGAGCATCTTCATCCATTCATTGGTCCAATATTTATCAAAATCTGACTCTGTGCTAAACACAGTGTTTTGTGCTAAGACTATTGACAAGTCCTTATGGATCCTAGGACAGGGGTATAACAAATGAATAGCACCCACAGTAGGACAAGAAAAATCCAGGGAGGCAGGTGGAAAAGGGCTTTTAGGAAGAAAGAGTCAAGGAAAGCTTTCAAGGAAGTGTCTAAACACTTCTGTTTAGACAAAAATTAACGCTAATGGGTAGTGAAAACTCCCTACATAGGATCCTCTAGGCAGAGGAAATGCAAACAGCAGAGCTAGAAGACTGAAGGAATATGGACTAGAACCTAAAACAATTGACCACCCAATCAAAGAGTATATCTATCTGGAGGGAAGGAAAATCATACTTAGATATACAGAAGTAACAGTATGAGAGTTATAAAAAAATCACAAAAAGAGCTGTAGAGAACTACTGCCACACATTTGAAAGCTAGATACAGTTGCAGTCAACAGAATGGAACTTCGATTGGCAAGAATTTTATTGAGTATTTTTACATCAATGTTCATAAGGGAAATTGGTCTGAAGTTCTCTTTGTTGGATCTTTGTGTGGTTTTGGTATCAGCGTAATTGTGGCTTCGTAGAAGGAATTGGGTAGTGTTCCTTCTGTGTCTATTTTGTGGAATAGTTTGAAGAGTATTGGTGTTAGGTCTTCTTTGAAGGTCTGATAGAATTCTGCACTGAAACCATCTGGTCCTGTGCTTTTTTTGGTTGGAAGACTTTCTATGACCCCTTCTATTTCTTTAAGGGTTATGAGACTGTTTAGATGATCTATTTGGTCCTGATTTAATTTTGATATTTGGTATCTGTCAAGAAAATTGTCCATTTCCTCCAGATTCTCCAGTTGTGTTGAGTATAGGCTTTTGTAGTAGGATCTGATGATTTTTTGGATTTCTTCAGTTTCTGTTGTTATATCCCCCTTTTCATTTCTAATTTTGTTAATTTGGATACTTTCTCTGTGCCCTTTGGTCAGTCTGGCTAAGGGTTTATCTATCTTGTTGATTTTCTCAAAGAACACATCAAAACGATCATCCACCATGATCAAGTAGCTTTTATCCCAGGGATGCAGGGTTGGTTCAATATATGAAAATCCATCAATGCAATCCACTACATAAACAAACTCAAAGAACAAAACCACATGGTCATTTCATTGGATGCTGAAAAAGCATTTGACAAAATTCAGCATCCTTTCATGCTTAAAGTCTTGGAAAGAGCAGGAATTCAAGGCCCATACCTAAACATAGTAAAAGCAATATACAGCAAACTGGTAGCCAACATCAAACTAAATGGAGAGAAACTTGAAGCAATCCCACTAAAATCAGGGACTAGACAGGGCTGCCCCCTTTCTCCTTATCTTTTCAATATTGTACTGGAGGTACTAGCTCGGGCAATTAGACAACATAAGGAAGTCAAAGGGATACAAATTGGAAAGGAAGAAGTCAAACTATCATTATTTGCAGATGATATGATAGTCTACCTAAGGGACCCAAAAAACTCCACTAGAGAACTCCTACAGCTGATAAACAACTTCAGCAAAGTGGCAGGTTATAAAATCAACTCAAGCAAATCAGTAGCTTTCCTATACTCAAAGGATAAGCAGGCTGAGAAAGAAATTAGGGAAATGACCCCCTTCACAATAGCCACCAACAGTATAAAGTACCTTGGGGTGACTCTTACCAAACATGTGAAAGATCTGTATGACAAGAACTTCAAGACTATGAAGAAGGAAATGGAAGAAGACCTCAAAAAATGGAAAAACCTCCCATGCTCATGGATTGTCAGGATTAATATAGTTAAAATGGCCATTTTGCCAAAAGCAATATACAGATTCAATGCAATACCCATCAAAATCCCAACTCAATTCTTCACAGAGTTAGAACGAGCAATCCTCAAATTCATCTGGAATAACAAAAAACCCAGGATAGCTAAAACTATTCTCAACAATAAAAGACATTTTGGGGGTATCAGTATCTCTGACCTCAAGCAATACTACAGAGCAATAGTGTTAAAAACTGCATGGTATTGGTACAGTGACAGGCAGGCAGATCAATGGAACAGGATTGAAGATCCAGAAATGAACCCACACACCTATGGCCACTTGATCCTCGACAAAGGGGCTGAAAACATCCAATGGAAAAAAGATAGCCTTTTCAACAAATGGTGCTGGTTCAACTGGAGGTCAGCATGCAGAAGAATGCGAATTGATCCATCCTTGTCTCCTTGTACTAAGCTCAAATCCAAATGGATCAAGGACCTCCACATAAAGCCACACACTCTGAAGCTAATAGAAAAGAAACTGGGGAAGACCCTTGAGGACATTGGTACAGGGGGAAAGTTCCTGAACACAACACCAATAGCTTATTCTCTAAGATCAAAAATTGACAAATGGGACCTCATAAAATTACACAGTTTCTGTAAGGCAAAGGACACCATCAAAAGGGCAAATCGGCAACCAACAAATTGGGAAAAGATCCTCACCAACCCTACATCAGACAGAGGGCTAATATCCAATATATATAAAGCACTCAAGAAGTTAGACTCCAGAAAACCAAATAACCCTATTAAAAAATGGAGTACAGAGTTAAACAAAGAATTTTCACCCGAAGAACTTCAGATGATGGAGAAGCATCTTAAAAAATGCTCAACTTCATTAGTCATTAGGGAAATGCAAATCAAAACAACCCTGAGATTTCACCTTACACCAATCAGAATCGCTAAGATTAAAAATTCAGGAGACAACAAATGTTGGCGAAGATATGGAGAAAGAGGAACACTCCTCCACTGCTGGTGTGGTTGCAAATTGGTACAACCACTCTGGAAATCAGTCTGGTGGTTCCTCAGAAAACTGGGCACCTCATTTCTGGAAGATCCTGCTATACCCCTCCTGGGCCTATACCCAGAGGATTCCCCAGCATGTAATAAGGACACATGTTCCACTATGTTCATAGCAGCCCTATTTATAATTGCCAGAAGCTGGAGAGAACCCAGGTATCCCTCAACAGAAGAGTGGATGCAAAAAATGTGGTATATATACACAATGGAGTACTATTCAGCCATTAGAAACAATGAATTCATGAAATTCTTAGGCAAATGGATGGAGCTGGAGAACATCATACTAAGTGAGGTAACCCAGACTCAAAAGATGAATCATGGTATGCACTCACTAATAAGTGGATATTAACCTAGAATACTGGAATACCAAAAACATAATCCACACATCAAATGAGGTACAAGAAGAACGGAGGAGTGGCCCCTTGTTCTGGAAAGTCTCAGTGAAGCAATATAGGGTAAAAGCAGAACAGGGAAGTGGGAAGGGCTGGGTGGGAAAACAGAGGGAGGGAAGGGGGCTGATGGGACTTTTGGGGAGTAGTGGTCTGGAAAAGGGGGAATCATTTGCAATGTAAATAAAAAATATATCGAATAAAAAAATCAAAAAAAAAAAAAGAATGGAATGTCGAAGTGTACCACAGAAGAGGAAGTTCAGTTGGATGTTTAACAATTCCAGGAAAAATTAAAGGGGACAAGACTTTGTTGGTGACAATGAAATAGAAAGTTTTAATCTGATTAGGAAATAGAATACAAAAGGGAGATCACTTAAGGCAGTAGGCAAGGAAGGAAATAATTCAATGGCGATATGTAATTTTCAGGACAGAAAAAGAGATGGGTATCATCTTGCTATTCATGGAAAGAGAGATGCAGCAGGCAGATTCTGAACTGAAAGAATAGTCAAGGTCAAAGCTATCTTCTGTCACGATGTCAAAGGAACATGTGGGTTGAACAGAAGCATCTAGTCAGCGAAAGGCTCAGGAAGTTCTTGGAAGACCAAGAGGCATGGATGCCTGAGGTATGTCCTTTGGAGTTTTCAAGGCAAAATGATTGGGGGGGTCCCAGAAATGAGTCCATTTCCCCAGGGAGAATAACAGTAGTGGAAAAGCAAAGAGCCTAGAACAGACTTCAGAAGAGGAAAAGTTAAGATCCAAATTTAGTAAATGCTTGAACATAATGAGGATTAACTGAGATAATTCCTCATATAGGACCTAGCACACAGTAAGTTTTAAGTAATGGGAGAGCATAATAAACAAAGACTATTCCTATCCTTTTTAATTCTTATTTTCTACTTTTCCTCAAAAAGCACTGAGCAAAGACAAAAAGGTGGCAGTGGTGGAGTAGGTTGGAGGGGGTGGGGGAGTGTAAGGAGATGGGGGATGGGGGTAGGAAGGGGATGGGGATGGGAAAGGTGGGAGTGGGAGGGACAGATGGTGGATGGTATGGGTCAGGAGGCAGGGGGATTCCATAGGATTAGTCTCTTCCCACCTGACAAAGATGCAAAGAATTGCAAATGGTTGTTTAAAGATATTTTAGTTCAACAATGAATTCATGAAATTCTTAGGCAAATGGATGGAGCTGGAGAACATCATACTAAGTGAGGTAACCCAGACTCAAAAGATGAATCATGGTATGCACTCACTAATAAGTGGATATTAACCTAGAATACTGGAATACCAAAAACATAATCCACACATCAAATGAGGTACAAGAAGAACGGAGGAGTGGCCCCTTGTTCTGGAAAGACTCAGTGAAGCAGTATTCAGCAAAACCAGAACGGGGAAGTGGGAAGGGGTGGATGGGAGGACAGGGGGAGAGAAGGGGGCTTACGGGACTTTCGGGGAGTGGGAGGGCTAGGAAAGGGGAAATCATAAATAAAAAACATATCGAATAAAAAAAAATTAAAAAAAAAAGATATTTTAGTTCATTTTCTTAACTATTCAAAACTAATACTTCTTTTTCAAAAATAAAAAAGAAAACTAAGGGTTGGAGAGAAAAGGACAATGAAAGAAAGAAGAAAAGCAAGCTATCTATTCAAACAGTTGTTCAGTGTCTCCTTCAGGTCACAACCAACACATCGAGCCCTGAGCTCAGCCTTGGACGGAGCTCCTCCACGAAAATTTAAATCTAGTTTTTAGAGTCATCGAAAATAATTGACATAAATTTTTATGAACTTGCCCTTATGCGTTACTTTAACATTTTTAAACACTTTAAATAGTTTAGCTAATCAAAATTTAACAAATCATGATCACTCTCAACAATAGCAGTGGACTCTGGTACAAAGGGGAGGACTGGTTGCATCAGGCCAGAAGGACTGAATATGCTTTTCAGGGGATCAAAGAACAAAAGAGACTCTCCAGCTTATATATAATTCATATAAAAGCATATCTAGTTTAAATTGAAGAATGGTAAGGACAAAGAAAATTTATTAAGGAGGAAAGCCACAAGATAAACACTGATGGAGGAGTATGGGTGAAAATTACAGAATAATGGGGCTTACCAAAACCGTGCAGGTGGTAAAAGAGTGTGTATGGAAATAGTTAACATGTTTAAAGACAATATCATGATATAGGATTGTATATCCACTAAGTTATTCTTCAATGGTGAAAGTGAAGTCATGGTTTTTACAGGCAATCAAAAGCAAAAGAACTAACTGGTTGTCACTGGACTTGTCCTGCAAGAAATATTAGAAAATGTTCTTTAGGGAGAAGAAAAGAGAGACTGGTGACAAATGTAGAGCCATGTAAAACAGCATCATAAAACACAATGTCTTATGCATCTTACTCTGAATGAGTCTGAGAGATAACTAACCGCATGAAGCTACAATGCCAAAAGCACGCCCATGATCACTGCAGATTGGTAGGTGAAATGAATTGTATCAGTTTCATGAGAACCACCACGAAAAATTGAGCATATTAGTTAAAAGATGTCTGTATTACCAACATGAAGGTATAGTGTTATTTGAAGGTAAATGCATTACTTAAAAATGTAAACACATTCAGAGAGAGAGAGAGGGAGAGAGGGAGAGAGAAAGACAGACAGAGAGAGAGAGAAAGACAGACAGAGACAGACACACACACACACACACACACAAACAGAGGGAGGGAGAGTGGGAGGGAGGGAGGGAGGAAGGGAGGCAGGGAGAGAGAGAGAACACTTGGCTAGAGTCACCTGAGAAGGAAGTATTAATTGAGGGATTATGTCTGTGGGTTGCTAACTGGCTTATGAGGGTCCAGTTTGGGCACTGTGGGCAGTACCATTCCCTAGGAAGGTGGTCTTGGGCTGTATAGGAAAGCTAGGTAGGCATGAACATGGGACTGAGCCAAAGAGCTATTCAGTAAACAGCATTTTGATGGTTTCTGCTTCATATTCCTGCCTTGAGTCTCCACCCTGACTTCCCACCCTTATTCCCCTCAAAGTTAGACTGTGACCTGTAAATATAAGACAGACAATCCTTTCTTCCCCTAAGCTGCTTTTAGTCAAGAGTATTTCATAGCAATATAAAAGAAATTAGGACACAAGGCAAGCATTCTATCAACAGAGCTATCTCCTAGCTCTCAAGAACTTTTCACTCCATATTATATTGAATTATTCATTATAAGATCTTCATACAATAATTTTTTCTTCTTATTCTTTTCAGGTAGAGAAAAACCTTGGAAAACAGAAGAAGGTAAAATGGCTAACATGAAGCCACAGCACATTTCCAGGGACACATTCGTGGAAGCCAGTCTTCAGAGTTGCTGACAGATCTATGGAGGGCCCAAGTGTCTATCCAGACAGATTCTGCTTCTTCACTGAATAGCCAGTATCCTGACTGGTTTGTATCATCTACTTGTGTACCATCTGAGCAGCGGAAACCTCAACTGAGAAACTGACTCTAGAGGGACAAGCCCACCCTGGGTGGCTTCATCCCTATGCAGTTGGCCTGGACTATAAGGAAAAGCGATCAGAGACCAAGAGAGGAAGTAAGGCAGTAAGCAGTGTTTCTTCATTGTCTCTGTTCCTGCTTTATTTCCTATCTGACTTTTCTCAAAGATAGACTTTAACTTGGACGTATGATATGAAGACACTCTTTCCTCCCAAATTGCTTTTGGTTTTTTATCACAGCAACAGACAGCAAATTATGAAAGCTACCAAATATTTAGACACTTTACTGGGAATTGTATTCATTATATAAGAATATTTTGGAGTTGTGTTGGGAATATTAAAAAAAAAGTAAACTGAGATAACAAGTGTATATTGTCAGAATAGAAGAGGACATTTAATGTCATTTCTATTGAGAGCCTACAACATTTGATGTGAGATTAGAAGTAAACCAAACACACCCCCAGTTCCTAAAGCTTTCAGTAATGACAAATGAAGCATTTGTTACAGGGACATTTATTTGCAGAGAATGTAAATTCAAAATGAACATCATAAAGTATGCCCCATTTATAGACAAATTTCACTCACATGCAAAACATATTTTTATGCAGATGAAAGAGAAAGATGTACATCCCACAATTGACTCGCTCTTTTCATTCTCCACCTCACCATTAACCCCAGATAATCATCTCTCGTTTTCCTTCCTTTTTTTTTTTTGGTAGAAACAGTGATTGTCACATGAGAGATCATTAGTCCACATTCACTAGAATGTGGCTTTATGTACCCCACCATGCCACTCCATTCTCTGTCTGTCTCTGTCTCTGTCTGTCTGTCTGTCTGTCTCTCTCTCTCTCTCTCTCTCTCTCTCTATATATATATATATATATATATATATATATATATATATATATATATCTGTGTGTGTGTGTGTGTGAAAGTGAGTGTGTGTTTGTGTTTGTGGTATAATTTGTGGCCATTTTACTAATTGGATAATCAGAGAAAATGACAAGAATTTTGCAAAATCATCAAAGAACAAAAAGGCCTTTCTTACCTATTGACCAGGTAGCAAATGGTTTAGGAGCTAGTTTGTCACCTCTGGTAAGAAAGCCTACCTACCAGAAAACCAACCAGAGGAAAATGAGAGAGAGAGAGAGAGAGAGAGAGAGAGAGAGAGAGAGAGAGAGAGAGAGAGAGAGACCTGGATAGAGTCACCTGAGAAGGAAGTATTAATTGGGATATTGCCTCCATCAGATTAGTCTATGAGGATGTCTTTGGGTTGTTAATTGGCTTATGAAGAATCTTATCTTTATGACCTAGAGCGAATTAGTAAAGAAATCTGACATGTTTTGATTATTCACAATATTAAGTATCATCCACGAGGACTGACTTTTCTTATTCTTCCCAATCACCCTGAAAATCAAGTCTTACGATTCCCACCCAAAAAGCAAGGAGATAAGCTCAAGGAGATTAGTTGTCTGACATCACAGCCTATTCAATGTATCCTAAAGCTTATATATCCTTTTCCCTTTGTATTCTCAACAACTAGGATACTGTCTGGCACACAAAGGACATGGATTAAAATATCTGGTGCACATTTAAATGATGAAACAGAAAAGCCAAGGTTTGCATTTGTTCTCTGGGGTTCCATAGCTCTGTCATATCATGTATCTTCAAACATGGTAGTAGTCAGGATAATTCCATATTTTCATTCTTCTTAAATTAATTGTAATTACTCAGTATTATTCATCTCATATAGAAGGTCAATATTTCTGCTGTAAACAAAGCAACTCTGCTGCAGAAATGATTCAAAGCAAGTGAACTGCACTAGTTAGATGTGAAGATGCTTAGGATGGAAGGGACTCTAAACACAGACTTTATTTACAACCCCTCCATCCTTGAATTTTGTCTCAGATTACTTGTAGATAAAACTGGAATAATGATAGCACTCTCCCTGTGGAATTTCATGAAAATTGTTTAGTATTAGGAAAAAAATTCTTTACTAAGTTATTGACTATTATTAGTACAGCAATTTCAGTTGATGTATGAACTAATATTCTCAAGATTATACAAAACTTGGTAACAAACGGACTATTAAGTTCCAGAGTTTTATAAAACCATTTATGTGTGATTTAGAGTGTCATGGGAATCATAGAAACATCACAGATGTTCGTCAGAACTCCCATAAACAAAAGTGATACAAATATCTCAATGAATTAAACTCTTAATAAAAGGCCCTTGCTAAATAGTCTCACTACCTAAGTAGATACCCTAGCCAGAAAGCAGAAATGTGCTTCACACTCCAAATACCAAGCACAAGGCATGCTCTGTCAAATTCCTTCATCTTTCTTACTCGCCCTTCAATTAACCATTAGTCAAAAGATGTCACATTCACTTTGCTGTCACTGTTCTTTAACCACTGATCTGTTAACACCTTCAACAACGCTACAGTGTTCTAGGTGCTGTTTCAGAGTCTGAAGGCTGAGGGTGGGGCATATGAGCTGAGAGGTCATTGGATATTGACAGTGGACCTGACAGGCCTGCTAATGAATTGCATGCAGAGTTACTAGATATGAGGGAACATGGAAGTGGTTGAAGCTTTTGGCTGGAGTCACTGCTGGTTGGTGGCTCTGTTCTCAGACAGTAGAGGCTGCTGAGGAACCAGGTGTTAGGATTAGATGTTAACTGCAGTACAGATGTCGACGGCATGGTAACTGTTCCATATATACTTCTACACCTTGAGAGAGTGTCTTGCTTTCTTCCAGCTAGTAGGACTCAGCTCTTGTTTCTCCCCTTCCATGGAATCAGTTGGCCCCCTAAATCTTCAGTCAAATGAACCTAACTTTTCCTCAACATCCCAGTCAAAATTAGCCTGATCTCCATTCATAACATCACATCTGTTTTATAGTGTTTAACAACATACTTACAACAGATCAAGTGTTGCACATGTTACCAAGCATAACGACAGGTACTGTCCCTGTGCTCAAAAAGAAGATGTATGTATATATTCCCATTATAAGTTCATGGAGACCAAGGGAACGCGTCTACAGACTAGCTGTACAATGTGGCAAGTATATGAAATATGTGATGCTATAGACGGGGGAATGAAAGAATTGGGTAAGGCATTAGTATTTATTAAGTTTACATATTTCCAACTTGTGACATCTTTATATTATTTCAGTTTCAATAGTCCCACGAAGTAAATATATGGGTATAATTACCCTGTATTTGCAGGTATCTAAAGTATTTGATGAGTTGACCCTTATTTGTAAATACTTTGTCTGCTGTCTTAGTTATGGTGACTATTGCTGTGAGAAAACACAAAACCAAAAGCAAGTTGTGGAGGAAAGGGTTTATTTGCCTTATACTTCCAGATCGTGGTGGATTATTAGAGGAAATCAGCCAGGAACTCAAGCAGGGCTGGAATGTGGATGGCAGGAGCTGACGCAGAGGCCATAGAAGGGTGATGCTTACTGACCTCCTCCTCATGGCTCGGGCCCAGGCTGCTTTCTTATACAACTAAGGACCACCGCCCAAGATGGCACCACCAACCACAGGCTGGGCCCTTGCCCGTCAACCTCTAATCCACCTTACAGCCAGATCCTATGGAGGCATTTCTCTCAACTGAGATTTCTTCCTTTGATCTAACTCTAGCCTCTGTCCAGTTGACATAAAGCTAGCCCACATACTATGCCAAACAGAATTCAGAGAGGGATGAATGGGAAAGATAAACTTGATTGGAAATCATTGGCTTGAAAGTTGTTTCAAGCAGACAAAGCTATGCCTGTACATATACAGAGAGGGCTGGCTGATCTGGAGTTTAGGGCCCTTAAGCTATAACAAGTGCAGGCAGGGAGGTAATACCCTGCTGAAGAGTCCAGGATTTATCCTGTGGACAATGAGAAGCAAATGAAGAATGTGAATTCACAAATAGAAAGATTATTCCATTATAGACACCAGTGAAGACGTCTACCATAGCATTTGTTATAATGTATAATTTGTGTCTAACTCAAATGTATTTCCCTCTCAAAAATATGAACTTAAACTGTATAATTAGCTGTCTGTCACATCAGACTCCTGTCTAAGGATCAACTGTCTGGAAACTGTAGGAGAAATCAGTTGAAGTATTTGCCTTGTGCTGTGCCTTCTCAGCAACAAAAGCCTCTGCCCACAGATCAGGTATAATGTCCAGTGGGAAGAAATATTATGATCCGAACCTGAGTGAAATCCAGATTCCATTTGCTGATGTCTGGATCAGACCTAAGGATCTAATTAGCAATGTAAAGGATAAATGTAATCCTATCAGGCACTTTTTATAGAATTGTCCAGCAATGTCTCAGGAATACCACTCAGTGAATAAATTCCCAAACCTGTGAGTTTGACAACTGGTTACCTCACTAGAATGAATCGCATGCTCTTAGAATGCACACTGTCATCAAATGGTAAGCTTAATGGTCTAGATCTTTGCTGTCTCTTAAGTGTTATCATGGTCTCTTATGTAGACCCTCTTCTGGTCACCCATTCCACATTACCTTTTGCCAGCTTGAAAGCAGTTACATAAGTCTGTACACTAACCCCCTAGCAGGAGTTAGGATGACCTCTGAACAGTGTCAAGTGAGAGACTAGAAGTTGGATAGATTTCCCCATAGTCAGTTAGATAGGGAGAGAGGACAGAACTAGGTAATAAAGATGGTGAACCTACAAAATGGCGGGCTTCTCTCACCTGACAAGAGTCTGACAGCTTAAAACAAAGGTCTGTAGACTGTATCTTCTGCCAGTAGGCTCCTTGCTTGAGGACTGATTTATCAAGTTCAAGGCTGGATCAGGGCATGATTATATGATAACTGAGAGCCAATCAGCCATCTTGTCTTTCTTCAAACTGACCAACCTTAAATTAGGGAAGGACGACCCTTCAGAGACTTTAAATAACCCAGACCTCGAGGAGAAATTAATCTTCTGCTTACCTAGTCCAGGCTTCTGCCCCTGCTTTGTAGAGAGGCTTTTCTCTGTGTGTGTCCACTATATGTGTGTGTTTCCTTAGTCCTAGTATAAAAAATTCTTTCTTTACTATCAAACAAACAAACAAACAAGCAAACAAATAAAACAAAGGAAAGCACGCTATCTTAACTAAACTATGTTTTCTGTTCTCTCTCTTTCTCTCTGTGTGTGTGTGTGTGTTGTGGTTGTTTTTGTTGTTGCTGCTGCTGTTGCCGCTGCTGTTATTTTTGTTGAATTGAGTGCTTTCATAGGGTAGCACCCAGGACCAATGCATAGTAGCAGTTGAATGAATGAATGAATGAATGAATGAATGAATGAATGAAGTAAAAAGAAGAGATGAAGGACTGAAACTAGCACTTATAGACTTTTCAGTCCAAAACCTAGCTATGAATAGTTCTCTTCAGCTTTAACAACCACCGTTAACAGATCTCCATAGGAAATACGCAGAAAACATATTGTAAAAAAAAATACTGTTACATTTAAAGAAATACACTGATCACAGGCTATTTCAGCATCATTAAGCAATTGCATATCATAAAATTTGAAAGCAAAAAAATATCTTGCAGATATGACATATCACATAATTCCTTTAACTCTTTCAAAAGCTACAAATAAAACTCAATTCAGCTTCTTTAGTTTTCAATATGGAACAACAAAAATCTCAAATATTTTTATGTATAAGGAATCAACCCTAAGTATGCACAACTTAAGCTAGGATTATTGATTTGCAAATAATACGAGAGACCTAACAGCCAGGGCAAAGGCAGGCCAATTCATCTCAACAGGTTTTGGATGACAATAAGGTCATCTTGGATGAAGCTCTGTGGCTAATGGTGGTAACTGCCCTCCATCATGGGGAAAATAGTGAGATGGACAGTCAGTCCCAAGACTAAGAATAAGGATCATGAAGAGGACTAAAGGTTGATAACATTCACTAACGACTTCCTGAGGGTTGGACATCATCCTGATAAGCTTGTATGCATTACCCCTCTCCTTCATATGCATGCCCCAGGGCCAACATCTTCGCTTCCATTTTATGGGGCAAGAGGCTAAGGAAGCTATTAGGGTTACATAAGAAAGTAGAACAAAGACTTGAGTCCAGTCGATCTGACTGCAGGTCATAAGCTTAACCACTATGCTAGATCTAGGAGGAAGAAAGACAATGGCTAAGGTAAATTGCATGTATGTATAAAGTTGGATCCAGGCTTTAGGGTAAATGCTACACTCTGTATACTTGAGGCTCTGCTGTCATAGATGGACCTGACTTCTGAGCATTTCGTGGCCATTTATTGGGTTTACAAGTCTGAATCTAGATTTTCTATTTCCTTATGTGCTATCTGATAGGTCCTGCTATGTAAAGATCAGTAACTTCATTATTTTCTACTTATGGAAGAAAAGTAACACCTTTGTGTATGTGAAACTGCTTTTTACTTCAGAAAAGGTACTACAGGAATAGAATTTTGCTTTCTCTTATTTTGCTATAAAACTGTCATTGCAGTCAGAATCTGCAGTGTTTCCCCCATACTCAGGTCTGTGAGCCACTCCTAATAGGGTCCTTCTTAGGGCATAGATTAAGTGACTCATTGCTAATAGACATGGCTTTGGCTCCCAGGGTGGTAGGTGTTTATTTGGCATTCTGTTATGCCTGAGAAAAATCGTGGGTACAGAGTTATTTGAGAGTCCTCCTGGTAAATGATCTTATTCTCAGTTTCACACACATTTTAAGAAATGAGTGAGAAATTATGAGATAAAATTCAACTTTGCATTAATACTATTAATTTCTGGGCATACATCTCAATCTTTCCATTTTATTTGGGGCTGCATGTCTGATTACAAGTAGAGTTTGGGAGCTCTTAGGGTTGAGAGTTAGCTATCTGTGTGGCTCATATTAAAGCACAGATTTGTTATCAAGTTTCAGAAGTCTATAGACTGCCCTAAGGCTCTGGGGTGATATGTGAAAACCTCACTTCTCTGTCAAGAAGCCCTATATACTGAACGCTTTTTTTAGTCTCTACTTATCTTATTTTCATGAGAGGATAAAATAAGTCAGGATTTGGGTGATGAACTTGAAAGCCTTTTTATTGTTTCTCATATAATCAGTCAGTACTCACTGACTAGAACCCAATGCAGTCTTCAAAATATACAAATGGAATGTTAACTGTTGTTTAGGATTTTCCTTACTATTGCTATTTTCTGGAGATTTGCTAGTCATTCAGGACTTTTTTTCAACTTCCCAATGAAGGACTTAACACATAAATTAAATGTAACTTACGTATTACAAAAAAAGAACATCAGACCTTTAGAGACGTGTTATGTTACAACACACACACACACACACACACACACACACACACCACAGACAAATGAATAAGTCAATTTGGAGTAAACAAGGTCTCAACTTACTATGCTGTTAGCTTAAGATGCAACTCAAAGGCAGTTAGTTAATCCTTTTAGCTTGATTCGGTCCATTATAAAAAGGTAGAAACAATCGCTACAAATAGGAGCTACCTAGACTGAAATTAATACTTCACCTGGAGGATGAATTGTCATCAGTTGTCTTATTAAACTGCAGACCAGGTCTGCAAGAGCATCAAGGCAGGCAGCATGAACTCACTGGAGAAACAGTGGCAAATCTATCAGGGAGGTAACCTACCATCTTTGATTGGATCTGGTGTGTGCTCTACACAAGGGGTTTTCACATATAGTATTGTAAACATAATCAGTAGACCATGGCTGGGGTAGGGAGTCATTGGCTTTAGTGAAAAAGCTATGACTGTTCTTGTGATAAAATTTAATGAAACTCATTAGGTCACCAAAAATAAAGGAAGAAGAAGAAAGGGCATGAAAGAAGAACAGGAACAAATTGGAAAGAAATAGAGAAAGGATTAGTGAGGCAGGAAAGGTAGTGTGTGTGTGTGTGTTTATGTGTGTATGCATGTGTATATTTATGTGTATGCGTGTGAATGTTATTCATTATGAAATATCAGAATGAAATGTTATTGTGTGTATGTAGTATATAATAATAAAAAGCAAAATGCTTCAGAAGTATAATTTCAGTTGATTCTCAAGACAGCTTTGAAAGAGCTGCCATTAACCCACTTCACAGATAAGTAGTCACAGAGAAGGTAAATGACTTCTTTAGTGCTGTGAACCTAGACAGAGTAAGAGCCAAGATACTGGGGCTCTTTTTTTCTCATCTTCTGTTCTTCCTAAGGCTTCAATCAATCTACTTGGTGAGCTTCTCAGAATGAGTCCAATCAATGTATATTAAGAACTTAGGATTGGTACCAGGCCATAATAATCCACCATAAATTTTAGTCATTATTAATATGGATAGAAATAGCTAAATAGCAGGGCACAGCTTGATTAAATAATTCATATAATTCAGTTTCTTCCTCAGGTTTCAAGGTCAAATTGTTGGTGATGTCCCTCTTACAAATATCCATAGCTATTTATTTAAAACCAATGTCATGGTGGGCAGTTTGCTCATCTTATGAGCCTGAGTCAGCTCTGCTCTTACAGACATAGAGTAACTTAAAACCAGAGAACTACACTACAGAGCAATTCAGCCAGAGATCAGCCATTACACAGAGGTCAAAACCACCATTTATCTACCCTAACTATTTGTTGGCAGAAACAGCCGTGGGTCTGAGCAAGTAAGTGCGTATCAGCAATAGGAACTGGATGCTACTATTCACCACTAAGAGCCTTTTTATTTTGCATTTTACTAAGCTATAGAAAATCTTTTGGCCCAGACACAGAGCAAGAAACACTGTATGATCTTAGTTATATGTAGAATCTGAGAAATGTCAAGCCCATAGAAACATAGAGTAGAGTGGCGGTTGCTAAGAGCTGGGTGTAGGAGAAATGGGGTGATGTTGTTAGAAAGACACAGACGTTCCAGTCATAAAATGAGCAAGTTCTGGGGGCCTGCTGTGTGCTATGGGTGGTGATGAGTGTGTTAATCAATACACTGCTAACCATTGCACAATGAATACATCCAAACCCAAATCATATGACATACCATTAATACATGCAATCCTATTAATTGCTAGTTAAATTTCCTTAAGTAAGAATTATAAATACTTTTCAAACACTTGAAAAATATCCATGCACTCTTCATTGCTATTCTGCCCAGGTGTGAGGAAGCTTCACCAGAGTTCTGCATTTCTTTGTTTAATTTGGGACTTTTCAGATCAAAGCACTAACATCTCCCCCCAAGCAGTACTATTTCTAAATCTGTCTTTCTGCTTGGGATCCTAGCCTGTGATTTCAAAACAACAACCAGACAAAAATATATCTCACCAAGACATCATTATTATAGCTAATTCCTAATCACATCGTTTCTCCCATCTATCTATGCTGCAGCTTCGCTTTTCTGTCACATAGAGTCCAAACGCTAATTCTGTCCTCTGGCAGGCTGATTCCCACTCTGCTTATTGCTTCTCCTTCCTTTCATTATTACAGCAGTAATTAAGCTGTCCACAACGGTCCGTGCCACGGGAGAGTCTGTTCCCGAGAGCAAATACACATAACTGCTGTTGACTTGCAAGCACAGAATGGTGGCTACTTTGGTATCTCCATATTTACACTCCATCTTACCCTCTCTACTCTTCTTTTTCACTTCAGCATGCTTGGTAAATAGCCTTATGTTTTCTCTCCACCAAATCCCACTACAGAAGACATTGCTGAAATGTCAACTGTTATTTCATAGAGTCAAGGCATTGTGACGCATAAAGGACTCATAACTTGGAAATTAAGTTACTACTGTGTGTCAGACACTCCCCTGGCGGTTTTACATATATCATCTTATTTATTATTTACAACAATTCCTGGCATCTGTTGAGTTATAAGGTGGAGTAACTGTGATTTAAGCCCAGAACTGCTGGGTGCTAAGCATCCCCCAACTTTACACCAAGAGTCAGGATGAAGAATAAGGTAGAGAGAATGCAGAGGGGAGTGAGCAGATCAAAGCGATGTATTGCGGCTAGAGTATCTATCTTCACTACTAACTTATTAAACAATTGTGTACAAGTGTAAAATACTTGCTGGGCATAGTGTTGACACAGAAACAGATTTGTGCCCTAGAGAAACAAGCTTGGCTAAGAGAACTAGAATCTCTTAGGATCAACTTCAGCCCTCTACTGTAATGATCTATACATGTGGAAGAGTTAGGGACTCTGACAATGGGCGGGGCCCTACAGCATAGGGAGACTTCCTAGACTTTTGCCATATGTAATATGTGGACATTCACAAGCTGCTATATAAACAGTGGTTAAGGCAGGCAAGCATCATGGAGGTGGACTAAGGGAGAAATGTGGGCTCAGGCAACAGTGTGGTTCAGAAGACTGCAGGGTAAATTCAAGCAAAGACTGAGAGCTAGGAGCTGGGGAAATGTGGTTTTGATCATGTGGTAGAACCAACCATCAGGAAAGAGAGCAAGGAAGAGAAAGGAATCGCTTCCAGGGGAGAAGATGTTGGAAATAAAGGATACAGCACTGACAGAACACGTGACTACGCTGTGCAGCATGAATTATGGGGCTACTGCAGCCATCGAATTTATTCATGTGCATTGGTTTGACAGATGATTTTTGTCACAAATATGGAGTTTGGTAACTAGATTTTACTATGATTATGGAGTATGATAGAGGTAATGTCAGGCCTTAATCAGAGTCTTGAGGTCCAAGGAGATAAAAGATACCACCTGAAAAAACAGGCAGCTTCTGGAGAAAGGGAGCAAGGTATATCAGAACAGGCAGAAGCTGAAATACAAGGCAGCTAGCATAAAGTTCAACGTGCTCCTCTGTTATGTATCAGTGCTACTGGGGCCAGATAGTAAACAAAGGGCTAAAGGGTCAGATAGGAAGGCAAAATGAAAATACCCCCACTTCCATCTCCACAAATGATAATACAAGGGAGCAAAGGGCATTTTCAATAACAATTGCTGCAACATAATTTGACACAAGATATTCTGATAGTCAGACCAAGGGTTATATGATGAGAGTGGAGATGCTATCTCAGTGCTCCCTGGATGGATATTTGGTGTTGGGGAGTAAGGGGTACAAAGTCAAAAAGCTCTTCTGGATCTGTATTCAAGCACAAACTAGATAACATGTTGTAATGGCCAGATCTGACTGCAATCTTTCCTTGAGATTTCAAGCATGGGAAAGAAGCCTTTAAGCCACTTTTAACAGTAATATGCCTATATTAAAGTACTTAAGTAGAACTAACTTAATAAGCTCTGATTCTGTGGAATGAAATTTCTACTTGAATCAAGGAATAAGAAAAAATACCCATGGGCTTATAATTGGACTTAGCGGAGCTGCCTCTAAATTTTCAGGGAAAATTTTTATTTATGGTTTGCTGCCTTTACTTCTCTGTCTCTGTGGATGAGAGTTTCCCATGTTTCAGGTAAAGAGTAAAGTGTGATGTTTCTGAGCAGCAATACCACAATGCCTTGGGAACCTCTTGGGCCACTATGAAATTGGTGACCCTAGATGATGGTACCAAATAGACTTATGTTCAAAAGCCTTTGTAGCTTAGAACTCTAAGACAAAATCCATATGCCAGTACACTTGATGAATTGAAGCTGCTATTGCTATATATTTTTTTCAAGCATTAAAGGGAGAAGTAACAGCTCACATATGATGGGGCTGCTGACTTCAAAGGCATAAATTCCATCTTGCTATCAAATTTGAATTCATCTGCCAACTTCTCATGAATATCTGGAGACATAAACTTGATAAAAATTGTGAGTATTGCTAAAATTGTATTTTACACGCCAATATCTAGGACTTTCTGCTTCTCTGTTCTTCTTTATAAGACTGCCTAATATATAATGAATTGATAAATAGAAATTATAGAATTTGGATCTTACCATTTTTGTCTGCCCTCCTCAGGATCTGGAAAGAAAAGAAGAAAAATGTTATCTTTT
The DNA here is from genome assembly GCF_947179515.1 of Apodemus sylvaticus. Classification (NCBI taxonomy): domain Eukaryota; kingdom Metazoa; phylum Chordata; class Mammalia; order Rodentia; family Muridae; genus Apodemus; species Apodemus sylvaticus. The sequence goes on from NC_067474.1 coordinate 28,764,739, forward strand.
TTTTTTCTGCTGTACTGGGGCTTAACTCACTTGCCTAGCATATGTGCAGCCCTAGGCTGAGTTTCCAGAATTGGCAAAGAAAAAAAGAAATCTTTTGTTCCTAAGTATTGCAATGAGTGCTATATTTACCCATAAATTCATATACTGCTAAACAAATAAAACTCCTATGTTAAGTGAACATTTTCCAACTGAGATTTTCCTTTTTAAATATTCCCTCATCTGGAAACTGCTCAAATATCCATCAACAGCTTAACTGATAAACCAAGTGTGAAATCAGTACAATAGAGAACTAAAATTGTGAAACCAAAGAAAACCAAAACCTCTTCAAGGTCTACATATATCATGGTGTATTGGCCTTTGTAATAAGTAGCTGAGGTTACCTCCTTAGAGACTATCCATGGGTTCAGAGAGCACCAGTTGTCTCTTCCAAGTAAAGACAAATGACACTTTGAGAGTGTCTCTGTATCATTATCTTTTTAGAAGGCCACCACATTAGGGCCCATACTTCATTGTCTGATTATACCAAAGAAGGACCCAATTTAAAAAGAACCAACTATCCAAAAATGTTTTACATATAAAACTTTGGTTGTATCTTAACATGATTTGGCTAAGAAGAAGACCTAGACACAAAAGTGCCTCCGTATAAGTCTGGGTATATACAGGTTTTAACTGGACAATAATACTTAGTGAGAGAAATTACATCAATAGCTGTCTAACAGCTGTCAAGGCTGAGAGATATGGATTATAAAAGTATATCGGAAAACTGCTGAGGATAATAAAAATATTAAATTATCTCAAGTATAATTGCTTCATTGCAGAGAGCACCAGTGTTCACAGATTAGCATCAGAGAAACCAGGAATGTTAAGCAGGAAGGGATGTCTCCTCCGTGAAGGAAATGTGTACCTGCTTCCTACCCAGGGGGCTGGGAGTGGATGTTGTTAATAACCTGGTGACCTCTGCTTTCCATAGAGCCAGGTCTTACCCAAATCCCCCAGAAAATTTATCCCAGACTCTTCCTCCCTTGACCTTATCTTTAGCTTTGTTCCTAAGTCAATTGAATTTATCCTTAGGGGAGATGTCACATATCAGCTGACTTCTGTACTGTCTCAGTCAGAGACCACACCAGATCCCCCCAGGCCCTTGAGCTACAAAACTCATCTTCATGTAAGAGAACACAGGACTTTGCAAAAGAGTTTTGTTGTGGTTCATCCCTTAAGCTTTATTGTGAGCAAGGTAAGGGGATAATTGTTACCAGAACACTTTTACCCAAATTGTACTATACTTAAATATATCTAAAATGAACTAGCGGTATCAAACTCTAGAAGTTTGAGTTAGCCTGGCTATCTACATCATACACAAATGAGCTTTTTTCCTTGCCTCTCTGCAGATTGTTTTGTTGCTGGCTGTGACATTTGCAGGAACCATCACATTTCATATGTTAAAATGCAGCAAACTTATACTTTAATGTAAATTACTTGACACCTCAATAAAATAGGATATAAAAGCAAAGCAGAAAAATAACAAGTGATCAGTAAATAGGAGCCCATACATCTATTCTGTGTCTTACTTAAATATAGTATTAGTGTTAACATACACTCTCTTTATGGTATGTAGATGTAGACAGTTATTCTTTGGCCATCTGGTATGCCTAATTTAGTGTCAATGCTTTCCAATTTTTCCCTGGGACACTGGTCTTTCTCTACTTTCAGTGTCTATGTTTAAGGACTGGGTAGACAATTCAGGCCTGACAGAGTATCACATCTCTCTGACAATGATGTGTCAGGAACACCAGTCATTAATAGGCTGTTAGGAGAAAGATACAATTTGTTCGCTTGGGACTTAAACATGGAAAGATATATGGTGTGGGTTGTACTGTCTTGTTACTATTGTTTTCCTGAAAACAGGCGTTGAAGCACAAGTTTCTTAGTTCCTATGAATATGACCTTATTTGAAATTGGGTCCTTCTTTGGTGTAATCAAACAATGAGGTATGGGCCCCAATGTGATGGCCTTCTAAAAGAATAATGATACAGAGACACTCTCAAAGTGTCACTTGTCGTTACTTGGAAGAGTTAACTGGTGCTCTCTGAACCCCTGGATAGTCTCTAAGGAGATAACCTCAGCTACTTATTACAAAGGCCAATACACCATTATATATTTAGACCTTGAACAGGTTTTGGTTTTCTTTCTGTTAGGAGCAATCCAATTAACCCCATGTGATGTAGGCACTGGCAGAAGTCTAACTGGATGAAATAAGGTGTTGCATACGCACCTGCAGAGAATGATTATCTACAGTATTGCAAATGCAAACTTTAATTATATGGAAAGAGCCCTTGAGGTTCTTGTTTTCCCCTGAGTAAGCTTTAATTATATCTAAATAACCAGAAAAATGCCCATTTTTGCATTGGCACTTCTTGGTGAACGGTTAAAAAAACACAGCCAACTGTTTTCGTTATTACTTTGGTTATTTTTCTTTGTTCTAGCATAGGAAGTGTCTTCCTTTAATTCTTTTGGCTTCACACAAGTGAGGTATGGATAGATAAACTCTTAACTAAAATGTTTTATATTATAAATAGCAATGTTATTTCTAACAAATCTCATCCGTGAAACTTTCCCAGCAACATGTGGGTTCTACTCTAACCATCAAACATGAATCAGCCCTCTATTTCACAGACTAAACTTCATTACTGCGAGACGATGACTTTCCCTGGTAAGGGATCTACTTAGAATGGACTGATACAACATTCGGGAGTAGTTGCTGGTGGAGACTTTAATGATCCACTCTTTCACTGGAGCTTCTTCCTGTCTCCCAAAATTGAGAAGCTACAGCCAAGTCAGGGTGGCGTGAAGCACAGCTCATCTCTTATCTTTGTCTGACTCTGAGGTCTGAGTTGTGAATTCTGCATCCTCACGAGTGGGACGTGGCTAGAGAGGAAGCGTACACTCTTCTAGGAGTGGACCAGGACTTCCATCATCACACCAGGCAAACAACAACCAGGGGCAGCACTCACGTTCTCAGAGATGAAATTAAGACAGTAGCTCATGTTATTAAACTCCTGTAATTAAATATAGATAGAATTGCCACTCCTGCAAATTTGCCTCTGAGCTCACAATAATAAAAAAAAAATCACCTCAGATGAGAATGGTGCTCAGTATGTAGTGCTACTACAGCCTGCTAATCCTAACAGCTGCCCTCCCTAGGTGTAGTAAATACATCTAAATATGTCCAGGGAGGAAGCTTAAACATGAACAATAGCATACTTCACTTTAATTATGGATTATCATACAGCTTCCTTATTACCTCCAAAGATATGCTTTGATATCCAGAAACGAAATTTATTGTTTCTCACTTTAAGTTATTGAGGGCAGACTTTAAATGTAAATGTTATCTTGAAAACATAAAAGCGTCACAATTCACCGGACTAACAAGGATCCCCGAACAGGACTCCGGTTACGATTCAGGATAAGATGGATTGTCAGTCACTTGACGGGATCCTGGGAAATTGGGATGTACAGCAGAAACTAGTAGTTCGTAGGGGGCATAAACTTATATACCGAAGGAGAGCACAAGACAGTGAGTCCTAGTGCACAGTCCTGGGCACTCATAGATAATTTGATCCAATACCACGGGATGCCCTCAGGCTGCAAGGACATTGGCACTCAAAAACACATGACTAAAATATAATTAGTACATTCTATTCCATTCTTGTCAGTGTTGCCCAGGATGAGCCCTGTGTGGAAAGACATGGCAAAAGCCATTCTTATCTTGACTTTCATTTTACATTTTCCAAAACATACAATTGCATTCAAATAATCTAGAGTGCACGTGTGACTGGGCAAGTGAGGAGACACATAGCAATAGCAGAAATCAGACATAGACTCATGATGTCAGAAAGTTCTTTGTGTTCTGACAATCCTCCATCCATGACGTCTCAAAACAAATAAGTGTGTGCCACGCCTCAGAATCAAACACCTTTTAGAAGGAGAAGGTATTATTCGTTTTTACCAAATTCTGATCTTTCAGGTCAAATGCATTTCATGGACTTCCATATGTAGATGGAGGGAAAAAGCCATAAATTTCTTTTCTGACATCCTCACTTTAATTCCCCCCTTACCAGCAAAATGGAGAAGCTCTTGTTCCTTCTCAATTAAAAATAATAGGAGGCAGGAAGTGTGGTTTAGAGGTAGAGTATCCGCCCGGGTCAGATGCCCAGCAGTGAACATAAGAAGAGTGTAAGGAAATCTATTGGAAGAGGACAGTGCCATTGGATGAAGAGAGATGCAATCCATTACTTTTGGAATTTCTCTTGCATCAGAAACAGAATTGAAGATTCCACCCCACCCCCTCCTCAACAAGGCACAGTAGCAGACTAGATTAATCAAAAGAGAATCTGACTACTCCAGGGACTCTCGTTTTAAATGTGACTTTATTCTCCATCATCTGGAATGAGGCAACTTGGGGAAGCACAGTACAGTAATGGAAAAGGAATACAATTGTCAGCCTTCTGATCCTTTTGTGTTGCTGTGTCCTGGAGCCCGTTCTGGTCCTGTCCCATACTTAGCAGGAGTGCCTTGTGTAAATATGCCCAGCAGTAGTGTGCCAGCATGCATGGGTAACCAGAACTTGGGAAAGGTCTTCTTCTCACCCTCAATAGGTATTCACATGTAGTTATGATGAAGTGATTTATAATTGTGACTCTTCAGGGGAAAATAATATAGATTATTTCATGTGGTTCCTTCGTAAATTAAGTACAGCTATCCAACGTATGAATTTATGAATATGAACATGGACATGTCATAGTACTTCAAATGTACATCTCATGCGGCCCTTTTCCCTTTGTTCTTTAGATTGCCGCCCCATAATGAAAACATGGTACCTGCCAAGTATAAATAAGAGAATGAAATGAAAGTCAATGATTCTATAAAATCTGATTTTCATGTCAAGACCACCATTTATATGTAGTTTCTAACCAGCTTGCTGGGCCTAGTCCTATCCTCAACAGTATCCTCAAGTGGGGTGTAAGTAGATTCCCTAAGAAGTCTAAAGATTTACTGTCTCGATGATACTTGAATATAAATGAGATCATTCTTATTGGGAAATTCAGTTCCCTTCTCAAAATTGGAAATTCATCTGTGATGTGCAAGAGTCCCCCAGTGGTCTCATGTCTTTTCAGATCTAGACCAGGGTATACCACCTGTTCCTCGTGATCTGAAGAGAATTCAAAAGGCCATCATTCTTAGCTGTGCTGCTAGAATATACTAAATCTAATCAAATCAAATGATGTATTTATGTTTCACATTTTGTTTTCGCTAAAGCCAACATGATCCAGAAATGAATAATTCAGAGGTCTCTAAATAACCAACCCTTTTTCATGTCACACAATTCATCAGAGTGTTACATTTTTTTCACAAAATAACTCAGAAATGTGTAAACAACATATTTTCTATCCAAGAAAAAGAACCCAACTGCACTTAATCTTTTTATAAAACTATATTTCACAGAAAAGCAGGCATGTTAACGCCTCTCTTGTGGAATCAGGTTGGTTTGTTATCTTGTTATTTTTTTTTTCCCAATTCTAGAACTAGACTTAGGAAGGTAAGAGAGCCGGCCCTGTTTATAGATGAAAGTTCCATCAGGACAGGGACTTTACATTATTATAGAACTTGGGAGCGGCTGTGCATATATAATAAAATGAGCTTTAGAATTTTGCTTTTAAAAACCTGCAGTTGAACACTTGAGCCTCAGATGGTGAGTCTGTCGGGTGGCTTTCTTTGCTCTTACACAGTCTCAATTCTTTCCTCCGCAGAGAATCAGCAGGATTTGTTAGAGGCATAAGATACAAGCTCAAGGGAGTGGTCAGTGTCCTCAGAGGGCAGATTAGGTCCAAAAAGACAGAGGTCCCACTTGACCTCAGAATTAATTTCTTGGCTTTTCTTCCTCATGGTCTGGATGAACAAGGTACTGGTTCCCTCCTGATCGTGGGGCTTGCCTGCCCACGTGTGCTGCCTTATCTTTACATTGACCCAACCTAATTCCCAGATGGCAGGGCATGAAGAAATAAATAGAGCATAGACTGAACCTATGTAGAGATCTTTTTTTTTTTCAAGAAAAATAAACTATAACAATTTCTTGCAGCAAAAAAGTAGAAATTGTGTTTTCATGGGGGAGAAAATGGCCTGCCCCCAAAGCCTGAACCTCGTGTTGGCACTGCCTGGTGATGTGGGGGGAAGGCTGCCAGGTGGTGGGCTTGAAGCTTCCATTAAGTGTCTTACACAAGTTTTAATTATTGATATGGATTTCTCCGCCAATTAAAGTCGAGATAATTCATTCAGGACAAATCAAGGACTCCTTGCCCCTCCCCCTTTATCTTCAAAATCCCTGACTTGCCATTATGGTAGTTGTATTTGATGTTCTCCTATTTTCATTTTTCATAATCAAGTGCTTTTAGCTTCTGGCCCACCTCCTACATGCGTGAACTTTAATAAGGAGTGATGGCTTTGAGAAGGGGAGGGGCAGGGACAAACAACGCCTTGCCATCTTGTCATGCTTTTCCCACTTTGCATCATGCTAAACCAGGAGCAGCTAGAACTGTCCCCACTGAGCGAGCCAGACACTACCTAGGGGAACAGGGTGACTCTGATGTGAGCAGCCGCAGCAGTAGCAAAGAGAGTCAGAACCCAGATGGCAAACAACCCAGGGACAGGAAAGCCAGGGAACAGAGCGAGGCAACCTGCAACCCGGTGAGAAGCACAGAAACACGAGGGATCTAAAACTGCTAGAGAGAGAGAGAGATTCCAGCACGAGGGTAGAAAATAGCACAGGAAGAAAAGAATGGTCATGCTAGAGCTGCGGAGGAAGGAAGTCAATTCCCAAGCAAGGAATGGAACCAAAGGGAAAGCCATCAAAAGCTAGAAGAGAAGGTTAATGATAGTAATTACAACTTGGGCACTGGGGGAACAGAATGATAGGAAAGGGAGCGGGCACCAACAGGGAAAAAGAAAATCATTATCATAACAGAGCCCTTGGCTACTGTTGTAAAATAAAAAGCAAATACGTTCAAAGAAATTGTTTTTGAAGGTAGCTGGGAGCAGCTGCAGGGACATCGTGATGTCTAAGGCTTCCATCAGCGCTCCCCAGCACAAGGGAGAGCGCCTGCCAGCAAACTGAGCAGCAGGGTTGAGACCTGCTCAAGTCCTACACTGCTCAATGGGAGACTCTCCAGCCCTGGCAGGCAGACGCCCTAGGTGCTGGCAAGTCGAACTTTTTGAGCTCCTTAATGCTTATAATCAAAGGTGCAGGTCTGGGACAGCTCTTTACAAGTTGGGTGGCAGTCGTCCCTCTGGCATTT